>NC_057426.1:7502500-8127500 GCF_019457755.1 Venturia canescens
AAGATGAAAACGAAGAAGGAAAATTGAGGGGGACTGGCAAAAGTGCCTAGGCAGGGGGTATAGCATAGTCGATGGAACTGGAGCCGAGAACACAATCCTGTCGGCACCCAGATGGGGTGGAAAAGATCTTCAAGCGTTACCTGCGAGTGCCAAGGAAAACTTCACGATCGTTCTCTCGGTGCTTCGAAACAATTTATTTTTACCTTAACTATATAATGTAGACAACTCCAATCGATCGAAGAATTTCCGCTTCTTTTTGATGCGAGTATTATTTTCGTCAATAAATCCTATGCAAGATGGACGAGGTTTTGAACACATAAAAAAACATCATTTGAAATAAATACTGGCAATGAGGTTCTTTATATTTTTTCAATTGATTGCTGTGCAATGTATGTATAATAATAATAATAATAAAAATTAAAATAATAATAATAATACTAATAATAATGATAATAATAACACTCATGATGATAATAATAATACTTATAATAATATTTTCTATTTATAATATCAACAATGATGATATATATGTTTAATATTGATAATTGAAAAGTTTTTGGATGTACATATTTCGTAGAACAAATGACACGATTATCCGTAGACTAATTTAATTCAACGGTTCAACATCCTCGCATTTACTATTGAAAATAGTTGTTACGCTTCTTATACTCCCACATTATTCTACTCGACTACTGTTATGTACAAAATTATATAGAATTCATTTGTATAGAGAAGAGTCTACTACTTTCACGACAATTATCGAACCTGTTTATTCAATCGAAAATTGATTTATGCTTCGTTTTATCTTCGAATCGCTGAAATTATTTGGGCTGTACAAGATATCGCAGTGCTCGTGTGACCACGAAACTTGTTATAATTTTTATACTTATTTCAATCACTACCCACATCTACCGAATAATGTACATTTACCGAATACTGCCTACTATATGCTAAGTTGGTAAATGGTAATTATACACACGAAGCCTAATACAATGGTCAGACTCTTCGAGAGAAGGAAATGAATTTAGACTCTAAGTGAAGTTGGCCTTTCCAGCAAGCAAGTCCCGCGCATTTACACAATCAACCGTTTATTTTCCCTCCTCGTATCATCGTACTCGGTTGGCACGTGCCATTGTCTCACTCTCATAATTGCTCTCCGAGTGTGTGCCGAGTTATCAGCACTTATTGAGTGATGAAAATTTATTATTCGACGAACCAGAGCTGCGTGTATCGCCTCAAAAAGGAAAAAAAAAAAACCAGCGACAAACGTTTGCACTACTTCACCAGGGCAAGCACTGCCATCGACGACAGCATTAGATTTAGATCATGTACGGAGATTCCTAGAGGAGTTGTCTTTGGAGCAGGTGACTACGTGATGAAAGGCGAGAAAGCCGAAATAATTGTAACTCCAAAGTTTATGCTGCTAAGCTATCAAATTTATACCCGTAATTATTTTCTCTTCTGTATGCGTTTCAACACATTGTGCTTGTGGCAAATACTTGAGACATCAGCGTGACGTACTAAACTGAAGGATCGAGACCTTCGAAACAAAGACTATTTTGTTGTTGGTAAATATTATTAGTTCCCATTAGGTGAAATTCTCTGTACAAAAATAATGGAATTCACGGTTTAATCTCTAAACCCCTTTTCTCTTTTGTGTCAATTAACTAACGTACGATCACCACATAATCAGTGTGGAACACGGTTATGGAAAGCATCGAATTTGTCGGTTTATTCACCGGCCAACCTCACCCTTCGTTTACCACATTCACTAGAAGCGAATATTTGTCCGTTTATTTTATTATCTTAATACATTTGTTATTTTTGTCTCTGACGATGGAAGCTTTTTGGATACGTTTACGACACATCGTTACACGATGCGGTAAAACTGTGACGCAATACAATTTTGTTGTGTATTCTACGTCAGAATCAAGTTGGCAGTTAAGAGGTGATAATGTCACGTCGTCGTCAGTGGCAATGTCTTCAAACATCCGTTACCAGCATTTTTGTTGGCATTAATTATTGTCGCAAGCTTGATCCAGAAATTTAAAGCCGTGCTTTTACTTCACAAAGCTTTTTTTCGCGTGTCTAAGGTTCGCTGTTACGCGTTTTTTCGTTTATACGTTCGATAATATTGTTTACAAAATCTCAATTTTGTATTTGAAGGTTTGTGAAAAGTGCTTTGTTGTACGAGAAAATTCGTATACCGCTTATGAGGAATACCGACAAATTTTCAAAACCCATTCGAACAATTCTATCGGAAAAAATATGTTGAGAAGACTGAGGCGAGATTTGAACCCAACTATAGATCAAAAAAGAAGAAGAGTATAAATCCATTTCATTCAACGAAATTGAATGGGATAGAAATGCACTCACTTTCTCTTGTAATAATGTTACTGCAATAACAATAATGAAAGAAAAAAAAATAAGAAAAGCTTGAATGTTATAGGATTTGAATGACTTTTTTATGAGTCCATTGTGTTTGAAATTGTGACTTCAAATGTTATTTCATATAGAAAACCGTGGCATCTCACATCAGAGATCTCATCAGAAAATACGAAAATTTGCTCTTAAGTTTCGTGTAAAAATGTCTTTTAACAGGCAACTTGATTTTGCACGAATCTTTCATGGGCCCACGACGACAAAATCGCTATGGTAATGTCTATTGTTAAATAAACTGCAACAAGATGCTTCAATGTTGCATCAATTAGAGAAGCAGTGTAATTGGACGACCTGAAATGTATTTACAGTCGTCCTAAGATAGCTGTATTTTCGATAACGAAACTGTTCAATTAGTAGTTAGTGGAGAGATCGCGAGTGGACCAACGTACCACAGATAGCGCACATGTCACGCAGGCTGAAAGCTTATCAATGGTTCGGTTCACGTCCATTTCGAGATTTCCTCTCGCATATGTCAAGCTTTGGTCAATATTGCGAGGAGCTCAGACCTTCCATCGCGGAATTTCCATACGAATAAAAATCAACGAAAATTACACAGATCCATTGATTGCAAAGAATAACGATTCCTGGGGAATCGAAAATTTGTAGATAATTGGCCGAATTACATTGGGAATAATGGGATATACGACATGATGAATCTTTTACAAATTTTTTTTGCGACTAGTTCTTTCGTTTGGAAAAAGTATTCTCGTTTCTGTAAGCCATGTTCATTCAACGTACCATCTCCCATATTTTTCGTAGTCTTTTTGTCAAATGCTCGTAAACACATTATGGCATTTCCTTGCAGCTGAGTGTGTATGTAAAAATTGGTATTTGTGAACAGCTAATACTCTGTTTTAACTAAAAAATTATCATGAAATAATGATGACATTCTTAAGTTGAAATGATTCGTAATAAACGTTGCAAAAATCACTTACAAGAATAATACGTTCAAAAGATAATACCGAATTAGCTTTAGGCTTGAAAACTTCTTTCATCGTTCAATCAGAAAAAATAATTTATATACAGAGGTGAAAAGAAAAAAGGTTGAAATGATTGTTCATGGAAGAAAAAATGATCAGTGAAGGATGAAACTGCATCGTACTTGTCTCTCAGCCACACAAGCTTGCTGTCCGCGTTACCACGAAAAATATCAGAGTTGGCTGTCAAAAAAGTGGCTTACCTGACCCAGAATGCTTGATACTTGAGCTCCGTGTGTTCCTGCGTCTAATCTTGTTCGCACTGTCTGGAATGCTACGCCTCATGAAACCTTCTTCGAGCTCTGGTCGATATAAATGTCGATGCGGAAAAAATAGAGGGTATCCCAGCAAACTGAATTGGGTTGACTTCAGAGCAACATTTTAGTGTGAAATTAAGCGGATACTCGAAAGAAAAACATCATTTCCTTTGCCAAAGGATGGTGATAAGACGAAAAGATTTTTCGGCACAGCTTCCAAAATTGCCAGTGGAATGGTCCAGAGCAGCAGCACGTGTTGACGGAGGTTGACTTTGAAGCTAACCGTTATTATTCCACATTGGAAAATGACGTACCCGTACGGATAGTTTTTTGATCTTGCACTCTATCCAACTGAACTCTGCCGGATGATCGGTTATCTCTCAAAACTCACGAGTATCGCTGTGCCATGGAACTAGAAATAGCGAATTCGGAACCCATGAGTATGTTGGGGAGAATTCCGGTTGCCGGTGGTAGCATCAACGACGTCGGTATCACCGAGGGTCTGAGCCTTTCAGTGAGAGCCAACATTACTTGACAGTGTAAATGTTGAATAGTTGCAAGTAGATTGAGGTTGGTATCGATGAGACCAGCAGCCGGTGAAAAACGATCTCTCTCATACGACGCGTAATCTTCTCCATCGTAGCCGACGTCAATGGGTGACGATTCTCTAGCCTCGCGTTCGCGCTCCTCTTCGAACGAGGCCGCCTCCATGGCCTTGTTCTTTTCGGCTAATATTCTTTGTTGATGCTTCAGGTACGCCGTAGTTATTGGAAGACTATAATCGATCGGTGTATTCTTCGGATCGAGTCCAGGGCTCCAGGGCGTTGGTAATGGTAGGGAGGGTGGTGGCGATGGCGTACGACCCTCGGGAAGCATTCTCTTCCTTTTCGAAGATGCCGAACTTCGGGAACTGGCACGATCTGATTCCGGGGTTCTGCGTGATTCGGCGATGGCCTCGTTGACCGTGAATGGATTAGTGCTCACTACCGTTGGTTCTTTTTTCAGTAAATTCGTAATGCTCAACGGATTGTATTTAGTTTCTCTCTCTTTGTCCTTTTCCGTTCTCTCGGCGTCTTGATCCTTCTCCGGCTTTTCCGCGGTGCAATTTCGCTGCTGGTGCTTCTGATGTCTGTAGCTAAATAAACTTTTGCTCTCGGGTGGATGGCTTGCTTCGCGTGGCTTTGGACTGCTTTGCCGTGGCTGTGACGCCGAGAGTGCTGTCGCTGCTGGAGTCGGGCTCAAAGGAGTCGTCGTTGTTGCACTCGGAGCTGGAACCGTTGGTGTTGGTGTCCTCGTTCGCGTCGTTGCCGTCGTCGTTGTACCCGTAACTCCGATCGTCGACGTCACTGACACGGACCCTGATGAGATCGGAGCTTGCGATTGATTCGAGAGATTACTCGGACTCGGCGTTCTCGGGCGACGTTGGCATTCCGTACAACCAAGAAGAAAACGTGTCACCGCCTCTCTTGGTAAAAAAGCGTACGTCTCTGTGATCTGCAACAACGAATGAGAAACGTGTGGTTACGCGGATGAATTCAGACCGATCATAGGCGCAATTTTTTCATTAGACATCGAAAAACAAATCCGGCGAGTCTATGAATCACCTTACAGAATGGCAAATGCTAAAAACAGCTCTTATTTAAGGTTGTGTTAAAATACTGAGGAATCCGTATCATTAATGCGGATTATGATATTCGTGTAATTCTCAAGGATTAAACTTTTTCGTGAAGCAACGAGGCATTGTATTTCAAACTAACTCCATCCTCGCTGTACGTGGGCACTTCACCGAACCCCCTTTTCATCGGAAAGATTGGACAGATTTCCTGTTTGCAGATACCTTTTTCAAATTTAAGCAAGTTTTTATCAACGAAATGTTTAACGAGAGCGAGCTTTACCGAACGAACGATGAGCGTAGACGGGATAAGGATTTGGTGGATGCGAGAGAACGGTTGAATCGTCGAGTGCGGGAACGAAACTTTGATGTCTCCGTGTTGGGAAGGGTGGTATGCTGCCGGAGGCATGTTTCCCAGTTCTTAATAGGAAACGTTTCCCTCTAAGGAGTCGTCGAGGGATAGAGAGTTGGGTGGCGTAACTCAATCAAGAATGAGAGCCTGTGGGATCCGAGAAAGGCAAAGGTTACCTCTGTAATATAACTATGTATATAACGCTCTGGAGAAGGTAATTCGATAAGATTTACTCCAGGCTTGTGCGCCTGCGAACGTGAAACGAAGAGCGGCATTGTAGACTGTTTCAGAATAGTACAAGCTCTCCTTCTCTCTTTCTCCCGGTTCCTTTGCGAATGAAGACGTCACTCGATTCGACACGGGACGGAGTCTCAAAGTCACGCCGCCTCCTCTGCTGCTGCTGCTGCTGTTGCTGCTGCTACGAGAATAAAACTCTCCTTCGAAGCCGCGAAGCTAACTTCCCTCAATCGAATTCACAGTGTGGTAGCTACATTTTTTACTGTCGAACGTTATTTATTCGGAGCTATGAGATTCGGACATTATCCACTTTTAGCCAGCATGAAAACATTGATACTCAAATTTCATTTTTCAAATATTATTTTTCCATATGATATATAGTAAGATACTATTAATTATTTTATCGTTGCATAAAAACGTGGCGCTCGTAGCTTCAGATTGGTTAATGAAAAAATTATTTTTATCATTTTCGATCGTCCTTCAACATTATTTGGACAACGATACTTTTTTTTAATCTAATATACTGTATACAGCAAATTTCAAATTCGTTGAAAATTGCGACAGGAGTGATGACATACCAGGAGTGATGACTTTGGACTCTTACATTCGAGGAAAATTTGCTACTTTTTAAATGCCACCGTCATCCAAGTTTTTCATTCAAAACATATTCGAGCACGTGTATTTTATCAATAACTGCAATAATATGAGAAAACATGTTCGATGATTATCCCCCTAATTTATTAGTATCCCAAAAACGACGAGATTCAAAGCCGGAAAGACTCAAGCAGCAAAGCTGAGCTGTTCCATACCGCAGGATTTGTGATGCTCGATAAATTGGATGATGTATGAACGCGAGAGCTCGATTGTGTACGAGAGACAGAACAATTTGAGTCCTTCGTTTCATTTGCTAATGAGAATTCATAAATGTGCATGTATACATTGCACGAATGAGATAGCGACTTGGTGTTAAAGTTTCCGCAATATTAAGCGGCTTGTACACGATGCCGCATTTCGTGGTAATATGCGCGTACTTTACGAAAATACAGCACGCATAGTATTCACTGTAGTATAGATATACGTAATATAAATGTAGACGTGTGTGACCGCTTGTAGAATAAGCAGGCAATGCAACAAGTGTCCTGAGGTTTTGAATCACAAGCAGATCGCGGTGTGGAGCGAGAGAGCAACGGAGATAAATAGCTGAAACGAGAGAAAGGGAAGGACGGAAGAAGAGAAAGAGCAGGAGAAATAAAAGAGTGAGAGAGATGGGAGACTAGACGCGGCGCAGGGGAAGGGGGCTTGATGGATGGCACAGAGACGGAAGAGTCGATGAGTGAGAAAGAGGAAGAAGGAAAGATAGTGAGAGAGAGAGAGAGAGAGAGGCGGACAAAGCACCGATAGTACGAGAGAGATGATGAGATTTATATAAAAGAGAACGCGAGCAAAAGTCAGAGAGAGCGAGAGAGGAAAAAAGATGAACTGGAATAGATAAAAACGAGAGGAAAAGGGAAAAACATAGAATATACTGGTATGATACCCTGGAGAGAGGTTTACGCGACTACATACTCCCGGAACACACGAGATGACATATAGTATCGAGTTTTTGATGCTTGAATACCTCGATGCCTCCCGCGCCATTCACAACTCTCGAGAGATTACATCTCATTGAAAATCAGAAAATATGGATGTCGTATTATGCCATCAGATACTAATACTTTCGAGGAAGCATTTCTCGGAAGTATGAAAATGCAGTTTTTATGTACTTTCGATTTGAATTCGAACGCTGGTGGAATGTTGAATTTTTCAATAGAGAATTAATACACTATATTTATCACACATTACCGGATACTTCGGTATGTACAGTGCTGCTAATTTGCACATGTTGTTTCTTTGGGCCTAAACTATCCTTGGGAATCTTGCAGACAGAATTTATCATCGAGCATTGGAGGCCTTGAAATATTTCCAAATCAGTGCGAATCGTTAAACTTGGAAGAGGGAAAATACAATCTAGTCATAGAGATTTGATAAGAGGCATTTGCCTCAGTGTCGACTTTCAGGTAACTAAGCCGTTTACAATGAAAAATTAACAAAATAAAGGTAACATAAAATTAAAGTAAAACCAACGTAAGTAGAAATCCAATGTGCGAAACAGAAGCAGGTAATGAGTCGTACGAAATCATACAAAATCGAAAATCATACAATCATACAGTCCATACAAAATCATCCAAACTCTTAGCAACTATCGAAAATAAAACTAAATCATAAAATCATAAAATCATAAATATAATAACAAAGGGAGATCTCTGAATTGTTTTTTTTTATGTCTGAAAAATGCATAATTGGCAGTCCTCATTCACATCGCTGTACAGCCCAGAGAACGAGGGATACTGCATGGTAGAAAAGTGAATGAAGGAATAGATTTGATTCAATCTTTACTTACCGTCCTATAGGTACGTTTCTGTCCAGCATGTTTTCCGGGTCGGCCCTCCAGATCAACATGGACCGCATGGATGATGTCGAAAAAATTTTCGACTATAGCAACTTTTTTATAGACTCTGCCTGGTGGCACAGTTCCTTCCGCACCGTTTAAAGCCTGCAATGAGAATAAAATGCTTAATGAACGCTTGTGTTCAGTGAGTTTATTCTTGTTGAAAAGTGGAGTTTTTTCTTTTCCTTTTGACTTGTCCACCTTTGTAAAGTCTAAGAATAAATTTTTGAAAGATTTTCGAAGGATTCATCTCCAAACAGCAGGAATAATTTCCTAAAAAATGGTTGTTAAGCCCTCATTTGAATCGAAACGATAAAATGAGTAGAAAAATGCCTGAAAAGTGATGGCGCGCCCTAGCGGAGGGTGGTTCAACTTCAGCGAGGGTGGTTTAGGATTCGGTAGGGCGCTGGCGATCCTAAAGTCGAAGCGTTACCATGCCTGGTACGAGCGTGCTGTTTTACCGACGATCAGACATGAAGATTTCTCGTATTTCAATGGAACCATAAGTTGGTAATGTTACAACAGCGACCTGCTAAACCAGCGACTAGTTCGGATGAAAATGTGGTAGAGTCGTGCGGACGAAAAAGTAGGAAAATCCGCTCCGACCGAGGCTTCCAGAGCTTTTCATATTTATTGTAAAATAGCGTAACTTTTGTGGCATGAAGCAACCATAATTCCACATGATGCGGTACGCACTAGATTTCTGCATAATTCACTTAAGAACAACATGCTCAACGTTTGCTGAGCGCTGGGGCGCCCGAGGGAGTTCCGTCCCCATTATCGGCCGGACGGAGCGGGTAAATAATCATGCAAATGTTAATTGACGGTAGGAAATACGTCGACGATAAGGTCAACGAGAAATCCTCTTCGACATGAGACTGATCTCCCCAGCCCACTTGTGGGCTGGAACTTCACAAGTCGAGAAGTTTGCGGCGCTTGCGCGACATTATTGTATTTCCCTAAACACCTGTTGAAGGGCTGAAAGAGCCGAACTCGTGGAACTTATACAGCGGTGGTGGCGTCTACGCTAAGGGGTTGCGGTCAGCGTGTATAACAATGTCCGATACTCGCGGGCTGCTGGATCAAGGCACTCTAAGCCGCTTTGAAATCTGTAGCTTTCCGGAGGGGGCGAAACAAAAGGTAGCCTTTCAGCGTATGAAAATCGAGCCTCTTTTCGGTATGAAAAAAAGATCCACAAGGCTTAAGGAAACAATGACACGTACCGTTGGATCCTTAATGGATAATTAGTTCAACTCGTACGACAGATCGAAACCTCGCTGTATGCTGAACGTCAGTTAAATAAACATTGACCAGCCAAAAGCCAAGAAAGCGGCTTGAAAACAAATTGAGAAAATCGAAAAAAAATATGAAATCGTCTCGTTTTATACGATTCCAAACATTCCAGAACTTCGGACACGATATTTCGGCATAAAAGATCACGGTCATAAGCAGCCTGCGCTGCATCCACCCTATCCAGAGTGCACGTCCGAAAACCATTTGCCAGCACGCAATGCCACCATTTCCAAACGCCAATGGTAATTGACCAAGTGACCTGATAAAGTATATTTTATCACTCATCGGCGCAAACCAATGCACCGCACATCGAGGAGGCATCCCTCAGAAGCACATAGAGAAAAAAGTATATAACCCCAAATATATTGTGTATGCTTCGAAGCGTGCGAAAAAACCAACGTTTTATTCATGAGTTCGTCATTTATCGATATGCACGCACGAGGACCGGTTCGGATAACAGACAGAAGTGTCCATAAACCCCTTCGGCGTTTTTGAGTTCGGGGTATAAAAACGATAACGTATGGATGGACGAATCGTGCACGTGTACGAATTAAAGCTCCATTCCGTTTTCGGATACCCCAATGGAATAGGCCTGCGTGGGATGAAGAGAGCAACTTTTAAAGAGAGAAAGTTGACGTCACCGAGAGGCCTGCCTTGCTATATATAAAACCTTCTGCGCACCGCTATATGTACATGGATGCGTATGCTATGTGCTCATACATACAACCATTAGAGGGTCGTGCGCTGAATCGAACAGGGGGGTGAGTTTCACAGCTGAACGCACGAAGCGTGTGTTCGGCATCCTGTCGCCTGCCGGCGGACTGCGTCACGCAATGCGCGTATCGGACGGCTATAACGAGCGTGTGGTGAATGTGCGAGGTCGAATGCGTCGAACCGAAGCCCAGCATGCGTAACCGGCACAGCCTTCGATTTACTATTACTGTATATATTTATATAAACGCGCGTCTATATATATCGGGTGTATACCGGGTTAATCGCTACCCAGCGAACCCGGAACACGTACCGCACGTATACGTAAGTGTTCCTCTGCATATTTATATGTATATTTAACCAGGCTTATGTCTTCCCATACGTAGAGACTGTGTTCTGTATATACACGTATACGAAAATCGCAACGATCTCCTAATATGCATACTATCGCTATAAATATCAGTGACTTTCGGAAATTTCGTTCCGCTACACGATGTCGAGACGTTGACCACGTGTGTAACCCAATTTTCTTTTAATTCGATTTAGGTTGTTGTGGTTTTTTCTCCCAATTTTATGGTCAACCGGTTTAAGGAGAAGTTCCTCCAGCATTGAGAATTTTGCAGTGATACGAAGATGCGGTGGGATCGTCACGTATTTTGCATATTAATGAGGCCGTCGACTCGTCTTGGAAACATATTCATTTGGTGAAATTCGGAGTGATTAAAATTGTTTTGTAATTCGAATTCTCGAAGGGGTTTTCGAATTCTCGAAATTTTAGGGTTAATTGAGGAATCCGTTTACTCGACTGGGACTTTTTAAAAAGGGGTCTTCTTCAGATACGGACTATGGGGGAATCGCGAATTCTTATGAGTTTGCACTTTGGGACAGTGATCGCAGGGAGAAATGGAGCAAAGGCTACCAATGAAAATCAACGCTCAAACTACACGTTCCAGGGATAAACCAATCGTGACGAAATTCCGCTTTTCCGGGAGGCACTTCAGGTGGATGAATTTCGAGGAATGTCGCTCGCAGGGTCGGAACGTAAATGCCGAAGCGTATCGGTAACGAGATAGCGCGCGGAAAGCGAGACAGAGAGGAATCGAGAAGAAGAGAGAAGGGAGAAACGCTCGAGAGCGATGGAAGCTGATGCAGTTTCTGCTAGTGTTCTTCAACCAGGCTGATGTTCTTGTACATATCGAATCGACCGTGTACACCGAGTATTACGATTCTGATCGAGAAGGGTGGTCGTGCAATTCCGAAATTCGATACGAATCGACGAATGGTTTGAACTATCGATACTGTTCTCTGGCTATTTCTGGTCTCTCTGTTTTTGAAGCCGTGACGCTTGAATGTTCACGTTTCAGGTGCTGTGTGTCACCATGAGAAAGAGGGAAAGGGATAGAGAGGACGTGCTATAAAGAGGAAGAGAATCGAAAAAAAAAGAAAAAGTGGAAAGGGCGAACGATATAAAGAAAAAAGAATTGAACTGGGTCGAGTTATCATACGCAGTTCAAAGATCGGATTCATCACGGGCCATGCCTTGAAATCCGGCCTTTTATTCTGTTCTGCCACTTCCCACTGTCGCGTATGCATGGTTAATTTTGGTTCGGTTTGATGGGATTATAAAAAAGAACAATGTGGCCCAGCACGGAATTGCAGGATGGTTACGGGCGCGCGTTTATTTGTCAGGGAGTGGCCAATATCAGAATGTTCTTTGTCACCTACAATTGGCAAACGGTGCGTTTATAGAAGCGGTGACAGTGAAATATAGCTACATCTTTCATCGTACAATGATTCTTCTCCGTATACGAGTGAATTGCAATCAAAGGGTTCAATGAATTTGCGAACGATTCATTGACACTGTTACCCATGCCGAGGCATAACCGTATCAGAGAGTTTTCATTTATTCTACTGTGGACAAAAATTCCTTCGGGTTCCAATACTGCGCGCTATACGACTCGTGCACACGGATCGCTACGGTAAAATTGATCGCTGTGGAACGCGAGATATCGTGATATTTTTTCGAAATCGAAACATCGGGGTGCAACGCGTTCACTTGATTTTAAAATTCCCTCGATGTGCTCTTGAAATGAAAAAACCTTTTTTTGGCGATCATAAAATTTGTTGCATCGCGCGCATATTGTCCCTAATGAATGCCACTCGACCGTGATTTTAACACGACGAACCACACTTGGGACAAAGTATTCTGCAGAGCCACAATTCCACATAAGCAGCTTCTTTTTTCTCGATACAAAATATCAAATGATTCATAGAAAATAAGAAATATTGACTTTTACGAGCGAACGAAAAATTAACTGCAGTTCAAAAAACAATGTGGCGCAGCAAATTAATGGCCGAATGATCATTCACGGACGACCTCGAATGGAACAGTAAAAAAAAGCTCGATGATTAATGGTACCCACTCGTTCTAGTTAGGCCCGTTACGGAACTTAAGCTGACTAAAATCAAGAACGTCGGTAAAAAAATGTGGCCCAAATCGCGAATATTTGGATGTTTCTGCCTAAGCTCAAGACCAGGAATGGTCAAGTAAGTTTTCAAGGGTGTAAATAAAGGACCAAGGCGAGAGCGAAAAAACTGGTTTTTAAACTCAAATCTATGGGCGGGACGCAAAGTGAAGTACAAGGATTCTTACACGCGTCAAGCTGCAGAGTATTTGTTTTTGGTATACGCTCGTACACTAACGATGTTTCGGTAGGAGTCCGTGGTGTTAGAGTATTTGGTATATACAGATGAAAAGCAACGATCTTCTCGTAATATGTAACTGGGTATCATTAAAGGAAATGTGTTTAAGTGCGAACCGTCCTATCTCCCAAGTTTTTTATATACGTTCGTTCATTTTTTATCGGGTTATATTTCTCTCGTATCCCGCTACTCGTCACTTCATCTCTTTCTCGCATTTTCGTTCTTTTCCTCATTTTTTACTTCTGCTTTTTTTTTTCTTTTCGTTTCTATCCCATCCTTTCTTTCGCGCCATCGAGATTTATCGACGCGACAAAAAGCCATTCCCGATTCGAGAGCTTTGCCGGGCGAGAGAGCACGCGAGGGTCTCTACCAGCAACAATCTCGCTCTTTTCTCTCATACGAGGTTCTTCTCCTTGCTCGATGTTTATCTCTGTCTCGCTCGTAGCGTTGGAGCGGAGGGTGAGTCCGCCAATACAGCCGAGGCTGCTACGACCGCGTGGGGTTAATTCGAGGGTTTCAGGAGGCGCCGCGATTAGGTAAGAGCCCGCACTCCGAACGTACGAAATATAATCGGCGTATATAGCTAGATCCTCCAAACAACGCGTTACCTTCCTATATAAAGGGCAACGAGCCAATTTTTTTTAATTGCTGTTTTCCCTTCCAACTCTATTCCCATTGTTGGCTCTCTCAATGGGAACTTTTGCGCACGTTTTTTCGCGAGAAGAAAAATCGAATATCCTGGAAAAAAACGAGCTAGCTCGTCAGACCTTTTTCCAGAGAGTGAGCGATCCCGTTCCACGACATCTCGAGTATCCGGGAGCAGTCCCGGATATCTCGGTGGAAGAAGGAAGTCCGAGAGACTCTCATGCAAGTGAAGCCTTCAACCGGAAAACGCTGCAGTCAAGAAATTCACCTTTTTCAAACGTAATCCTGACAAAATTCGAGTTTATCGAATCATTTCGATGTGTCTTAGTCAATCGAATATTCAAGGTTGTCGCCCTCGGTTGGCAGACCGTGAGAAAATCAGTTGCATTTTTAAAATTACAGATAAACAAAAAATCATGTGAACCCACTATTTGAAATTTCTCTACCGTGAACCCGTTTATCATCGTCCCTTCAGTCTGACCCGAGGATTTCTTCCAGCTCCGTAATTTTCACGAGAAAAGTGTGAAGTTTTAACCACAGCATCTAATATTCCTTGCGATATATTTTTCGAGTCCTTTTCGCCAGCGCATCCATAAAAAACCGGATATTCATGTATTTATATACATCGCGCAGAGAGTGTTTTTAAACAACGTCAACGGATCCGTACAGCGGCGCGTCACTCGACGTTTGCATTTTAAACGAGCAAATCGCTACTCACCCACGTGTGTTTGCTATAGTATGGAAAACAAAAAAAGATAAAAAAAAAAAAAAAGCACACAATGGCACCCTTTCCCCAGGGCCGTTAGACGCGAGCGCTCGCGCCACCGAATCGGATTAAAAAAATTCCACGTGCCCGTATATAACATACCGTAAGGGTGAAGAGAGAAAAGGGGAAGAGAACGAGAGAGGCGGAGAGAGAGAGGGAGAGAGGAAAAGAGTTGGTCTGGCTGATACCGTTGCTCGTTTCTGTACTCTCTGGCGCCGGTGTACTGTTCACTCGCTGGGCTCGTAACAGGACGAAAACCCAGCGGGTTTGTAGCAGAGCCCGCCTCTGCTTTTACATACACACCTCCATATCCAAGGGTAGTTTGGAGCATGGAGTGTATACGACCTTTAGTTAGAGCGGGAGGTTTAAGGGGCCACATAACGTGTATATATATAGAAATAGACGGACCGAATGCGCGTGTATTCTATAATAGCGTTGGCTGTAGGAACACTAGATGTGTGCTCGCAGTATATACGTACTTGCATCGGTAGCATTGCACATATTATATATATTAAATTGTGTCGCGTCGCGACGGCGAAGCGGGCAAGGGGCTTGTCCCGTCGGCAATATAAATTCATTTCGCGTTCACAAAGCGGCCCCATGGCCATTTATACCTGGCCCACGCTCGAGACGGCTCTTTCCCCTTCTCTCAACACGAAAACTGCATACAAACATATTCACACGTACGCTAATAGCTGCCCAGAACTTCAGGGCTACCAGCAAGCATCGCGAGACTTGAGTTAATCGTAACGAATTTCGATATTTGCTAGTTTTATCGTACAATCCTCGTGGCTTAACTCTGCTCTTCCGAACGCAATAATTTACCATACATCAGTACATACGGGAAGACAAGTAAGAATAGACCACATTTTTTATCTCGATAAAAAGCAAGGAACAGAGCCGGAAGGTGCCTTAAATAGCTAAAGAAATATGCAGCGGAGATGAAAAAGAAAAGAGAACAGTCGTAACCAACTTTCTTAGAATGGAGGTCAAACAAATGTCAATAATCAACTGTTTTTAATAATAAAAACAGTAATCATCATAATTCGAGAATTACAGAATTAAATGAGGAAGGAAGCTTGCGAAGTTGAGAAAGGGATGCACATGAAATGATTAATGTGTATGAACCTGTCGTTGGATGGCCGAGAATTCTTTGACTGAGGGCTCTAACACCTGTCCAAACAATCAAGGTCTTCTCAAACTATGCGAATGTAACGGAAAGCATCAGAAAAAGAGAGTGTGAGAGAGAGAGAGAGCATGTGATTCGGTTAGTTTTGGTTTGTTGGAATGGGAATCGAGGCTGTAAACTGAGCCATACCCGGCCACCCAGTAGCCATTTAGACAAACGACCGGAGCCCCTGTTGAGTGCCGCGCACGGGTTGCCAGAAGCCACAGAGAGAAATAGATGTACACACATATATATATGCGAGGACGCATGTACAGATATAGGAATCGCTATCCAGACCGTAACCAAGACCATGTGGATACGGAAATACTATTGTATATGTTTTATCCAGGTGTGGGTAATAGGACGCGAGTTTGGGGACTGAGAAAAAGAACGATGAAATGCAGAGTGTACGAATGGGGAAAAACAAGAAAGAAGCGAGCGAGAGGAGGAGAGACTAGAACGGGGCAGGCTTTCCACTGAAGGGGGAAGATAAAAAGGTTCGGTCGAACGAAAAGGAGTGTGGGGTTAAGCGGCGTGGCAGAGGCCAAGCCACCCTCGCGATGGATTTATTTGAAGAATTCAAAGTCATCGATCAACAACGGGGATCGATGATTCGGTTTCTCCCTTTTTCTTTATTACGAAACACGTTCTCCAGCTCGGCCCGAGGAGCTGGCAAATATCACTAGCTTTTATCAGAACACGTCAAAAACAGATGGGAAAAAACGACTCCGCGTAGGATAGAGCCCCTTTGTAAGATTCTGTATGCAAAAGAAACGCAAACATGTAGTCGCTGGCTGCTTTGTTCCATATGTTTATGATGTTTGAACATGTCCGGGCAATAAGGTATGAAAATATTCTTGGCTGCCGCCGAGCTTGTTCCATTCTGTTACCCTAAAATGAGAAAAAGCGACGTAGATCCATTTACTAAATGATTTCGGTATCGAGGAAAATGTCAAAAGGGTTTGGTTTGACAAAAACATGCGAATAGCAATTAGCTCGATGACGAGGACATCCTACGAGATTCTCTTTATATCCATATATAAATATATATATATATGTGTGTGTAGATTGCTTTCTCAAGAGGTTTACCGAGAACAGATGCGTTGGAAGAAGGAGATCTCGAGGTTTTGTCATTCAAGTGCCACTTCGGAGCACCCTTCGTACACAAGGTCTCTTCCACCCACTATCGATTCTCTAGCGTATAAAGTTACAGCTAAACTTGAAATCCTTGATAGGACCAATTGGAATGGAAGCTGGGAACATCTTTTCCCGCTTCTCCGGTGTTCTCTTGACGTCGCTTTAATTTCGACTAGCAAACGCTAATTTCCAAGATCCTCAATATTCCTCTTTACAGGTACCCTTTACGAGTTCGCCTAATGTTCAAACTCAACCGTTTGTGAGATCAATGAAACAAGAAGAAAAAGCAGAGCATTCGAAGATTTTATCTCCCGATGTGACGCCGCGACGGAGTTAAATCGAACTTGGGAGGCAAGATACCGCGATTTAATCGTCGGTATCATGAACTTTGCTATATATACAAATCCGATGCGAATGGACGTCCGCTTACTCCATTATCCCAGCGATCTCTGAGACTCCTCCACCGCGCTATCTCCCAGCGAAAGACACTTCATCCGGCAGACATCGCTCGATCCTCGTTCGATTGAAGAAAACTAAAACTAGTTGAACTTTTAGTGGGAGGCAAACGCCGTTGTCTATCCAACGCTCACGATCAAAGTCTCCAGCAGAGGCTCATCTCTCTCCCGCTCATTCTCTCTCTCTCTCTCTCTCTCTCTCGCTCGCTCTCTCTTTCGTAAATACTTGGAGCGCTGGCGCTACGCGGTAAAGTGGCTCTCGGCCGACTCCCTTCTTCACGCCGAAGAGAAGAGGGGACGGACGTTACGGGAGCAACATAGCTCGGTGCCGTGGCGCTCCGAGGTCGCGCTTGAATCGATACGCGGCGAGCGAATCGAGTCGAGAGGGTTGCGCACATGGCAAGCTATATACACTCTTTATATACGATCCACATACACATACGCTACGCAGTCGGTATATATGCTACATATACAGACACCTAATACATGTAGTAGGCGCGCGAAGCGAAACCCCTGACCGGAAGCCGATCGTTCTGGTAGCGGGCCGACGTATAGGGTCGACGAAAAGCCAATCGTACCAAAAGCCACGTCCGGTCGAACGAGCTGACGCGGAGAGGTTACAACGATCCCTCATCCTCATTCCGGAAAAGCGGAACAGCCCTTTATCCGCAATGCCAACACATCTGTAGTTTATTCCAAGCCAGCTACGTAGTGTGGGTAGGGCCTGATATTTGGCACGAGTCTTTGAAAAAATTGCACTGTTTTCGAGTACACTTCAGAAAATTATAAGAGTCATTTCATTCATGTTATTAAAGTATCGGTCCAAATTGGTTTATTGACCGATTAGTTAATTATCATTGAATAATATCCGGAATGATACCCTCAGAGTTGGCCAAATATTGTACTACAATGTGTGTACTGCGATATTGAGTCATTTGTGGAAACAATAAATCAGGTGGTAAATGCCAGCAACTTTTTTTCTAGCTCCATGCAGCTGGTGTGAATATTTTACTGCAATTTATGACGAAAAAAAAACTCTTAAACATGAATGTTTATAGGACCCGGTACACCCTGTGTCACTCTAAAGATCGCAGTAAGGTACCAGCAGTTTATTTTTCGCATACGATTTTTGACGAGACACCAAAAAAGTGTAGAGTCAATGCCGTGACAACGAGGCGTATCCGAATAAATAGTAGCATGCCTTATTTTGGAGCGCGATGTCAAAAGGTGCATACCAGCCATGCGTGCACATTTTCGTATGGATATATTTGTATATTCTAAATCGAGAAGTTCCAAAAGAGAGATGAGAAAAAGACCTCGTTCCTGAGTACCCCTCGGCATGGGATAAGAAGATTGAGGAAAAAAGGAGCGGGGCTCTGGTAGGTTAGTGAAGTGTATCTCTCCATCCGTGTGCGTCGCACTACAAAGATTCGTATCTAACGCAAGCCCTCGTAGCAGCATCATCAGTACAGATAGTGCTCAGTGGGCCGGGCGCGAGAAGAGCTCGACTCAGCTTCGAACGGGACCCCTAAGCCCGAAGCGGGACGAGAAATCTCTCTTTCTTGCTCTCTCTCTCTCTCTCTCTCTCTCTCTTGCATTCTCTTATGACAATATTTATCCAGGGTTGGGACACAAGATACGCTTCCTCGTGGAGTTGAAGCTGAGATCGCGGGCTCATCGAAAGCGATACGACAATACTTCGGCATCTTCGTTCTGTAGATGCTGAGCGCGAGCGATGCCAGTTCGTAGGCGGTCCTCGTGCTGCGGGTATTCTCTACCGCCTACGGGCGAGATATGGTAAGAAAGGAGAGGAGCAAAAAAGAAAGAGGCAAGCGAAGAGAGAAGGATGAAAAGAGAGCTGAGAGAGTGAAGGCAAATAAGTGAGAGGAAGACGGCGACCGCGGTGTCTCGGTGAGTGGAAAGATATTCAGAAAGAAAGAAAGAAAAAAGTAGAAGAAAAAAGGAGTGAGAAAGAGAAGAGGCAGCTAAAGAGAAGCAGAAAAAAAGGAGATAGGTATAACGCGATAGGGAAAGCCGTTAGTGAACGAGGCAGAGAGAAGACTGGAAGCAAGGAAGGGAGGCATGGCAAAAAGCGAGGGTAGAGTGGGCGTCGGGAGCCTTGCGAAACTCTCTCGCTGGGCTTTACTGTAACTACATTTACCATCCTTCTCGCTGGCAAAGCTGAGGAGAAACGAGCGACAAGCAGAAAGTGAGGGAGAAAGGAAGGAAGGGCGAGAACGCGAAGCCACGGAGCGAGGCGACGGAGGAGTGCGCGGACAGAGGGTGATCTCGGGGTCGTGAGAGATCGCAAGAGAGAAGGAACATTCCGAAAAGGGAGATGCGAAGCGAGAGAATAGCGGAGGGTGGAGAACCAGACGGATAGAGTTTGCTGGCGCGAGTTGCGCTGCTGAACGCTCGGTAGCATAGCCAAACCGAGAGAGCAGCTTCGAGCCTAAGCTCGAGAGGTGGGAGTGAGAAACTGAAAGCAGTCGACAGCAGGTCCCGTGTGTTGTATGTGGTGACGGTGCGGTTCCCGGACCGAGGTAAGACATGCGGGGATTTAGCGGAGGGCAGTGGGAATCTCCGGAGATTCCACGCATGAAGTGCCATGGAACGGGCCATACCAGACCGCCAAGCTTGTTGGTCGCACGGAAGGCAGCTGCCAGCCGGCTTACCACGGCTGCTGCTGCTGCTGCTGCTGCCGGCAGCACCCACCATCATACCCTGTACCACTGACGCTTCTCGTCCACGCTCTACACCACTGCGGTATTATTATATACCACATACTAGAAAGCCAGGGAAGGAGAGAACTGAGAATCTCTGGAAGCTACTGGAGAGGAGCTTGGCAGAATTCAGAAGCAGCGGAAAAAGAGAGACGAGAAAAACATGTCCCGTAAGGATCTCTCACAGACCGAGCTGGAAAGTCTTTGAAGATATGAAGAACTGTGTTCACTAGAAAACGAGGAGAATAAAGGCCTCATACTACTTACCGAACGTATTACTCGATCGCTATGATCTTTTTTATCACGAATAGTTTTACGAATGTAGTTGATACGCCAGCTGATCTGTGTGAGTGTACTTTAATTCTCAATGGACGAAGGAAACACTGGATAACTGAAAAAACCACTTTCGCGAGGCCCGCGTGGCGTAGTTCCTAATAATATGACTCCTCCGCACCATGCGACTATAGTGTTCAAAATTTCTCACAATTATCCATGATGCTTAAGAAGGAATCACACCTTGAATTGGTTTCGGTTCGTTTTTGATTAATCAGAAAATAATCACGACCAACTTAACAGCAGATCGCCACTCATCAATTGTCGGCTGAAAAAAAGATGTTGAAAAGCGTTTTTAGTCCGAGCTTGGACGTGTCATCGACGCAAGTCCACTCGGAACTAGGGCGCTGCACATCAGGAGTCCATTTGTCACCTGGAATTAAGGCACCTTGAACGAAGCTCGTCATGTGGTCCTGGTGACTAGATCGAGGAATCCTTGGACACTTACAAATCGCCAAAGTCCTTTGGACGCTCGTACTATACAAACGCGAACACGTATGTATCAAGGGAATTTTGTGAGCGGTGATGTGCGAGAAGTTCAGGGATTACTCTTGTGGAATCTCAAGAGGCGGGCCATTACTCGTCCGAAATTGAGGAATAGGGACGGATAAGGACGTAACTATATCGTGATTGACGAACTAGTATGTTCAGACCTCGTAGCCCTTGTATACCCAATCGTCTATGGCAAGTTGCAGGGCGGTTCGGTGATTTCGTGAAACTTGGTCCTTCGACTAAGGAATCTTGAAAATGTGTATCTCGCAGGAGCGGCGGGTGATCATGACTGCTTCTGTGTGGAATCCTTCAAAATCCTCATGAAATAACACGAGGAACTACAATACCATTCCGAAGGCCAATATCAAATTGGATGGATGTACCAGGTTCAAGAATGTCGTGGGGTTATGTTCGCGGATGGAAAAATCTGGCATTCAAAATGTATCAGGCGCTGCAGGGGTGTTATAGTATTGAGTGAAAAAAAAAACTTGACGAACATGTTTTACAGTTATTACGACAAATCAGGGACTAAAGGAGGACACCCCAATCCCGTCGTGTCTCTTCATTAGCACATAAAAAGCTACTGCAATGAAGTTTGGGTCACGAAACATTGAAATTGAAACGGTTAAACGCACGTCTAAACACCATTCGCTGGTGTCATATCAGTAAAAACCAAAAGCCCAAGTCCTGTCCATTGGGGACCTTTAGCTCGCTAAACCGTCGAGCGGTCCCAGTGGACGGTATCCGTTCGTTCTCGCTCGCATTCTCGGCAGCCTTCGTTTGCTCTCACTCGTCACTCTGCTATCGGCATGAGTAGAGAGTATGGAGCACAAAAAGGCTTCGATTGTGGAAGGGCGAATGGCTCGTTTTTCCATGGTCGGCGCTCGTTCGTTTGCCAATTCGCACTGCAGCCCAGTGCTAGTTCCAGAGAGGCCAAGAGAGAGGTAGAAAGAGATAGGAGTGGAGATCTCAGTGGCCGCTGACTGTCATGCAATCGGCAGACGGAGCAAGAGCAAGATGCGCGACCAGAGTACCCCGGAGTAGAAAGAGAAAGAGAAACGGGACGGGTGGCTCTCACTCATTCTGTCTCGCGCAGGTCCACACCAAGCGAAGGAGAGAACGAGTCAGTGATCCGCAGTCAACACGAATGCTCGTGCCCTTGCCGGATTACTACGACGACTATACGTATTTCAGAGCGATAGACAGGGACACCAGGAGGACAGTAGAGATAAAAAGAGAGAACTGGCAGACGGGCGCCTCTACCGTTCGTGTGTCTCTCTTGTCTGTCTGCTCTCTTTGGTGTAGTTGTAGGTATAGAGAGAGAGAGAGAGAGAGAGAGCCCGTGCGCGCTTAGCGTGTCGGATTTCTGTTTGCTTTGCCGCGTCACGCATCGAGCCGCGCCCATTTGGATTTTGGCGCACGAAGAGAACTCTGCCCTCCACCATATTTTCTCTTTATCCTCCTCTTTTGTTTTCCCACTCTTTCGTATCGTCGTGTCCATGTGTCTCCTGTTACCTCGATATATACAAACGGAGGCTTACAGAGATGAGCGAGCGCGAGGGACCGGCGAAACCACCGGGCTAACGTTTCCCGTGCACGGATTGTTGGCTCTACGGCCCGCACACACAATCACTAGGGAAGAGACAAGCGGGTGGAAATCTAGCAAATGGAGAAGGCCAAAGTGTGCGTCGATCACGTCACGACTTTTACCCCCGATCACGAAAAACATTTCGGGCCCCAGATTTAAATGAGCACGTTTAGGGTAAGATTGTCTGCGATGCCGGGTCATGACAGGCGACACAGTTGTGACAAACTTATCTGGACCTCGGACCTCAACAGGTTTTTCCCTGTTTGAGACCCTCCTGTCCACATGCCCATTTGTAGCAACCTTTGATTTGGAGACTCTCCCTACCTCCCACTCTCAATCCCTCCAACGTTCAAAGAGATTTTCCCCAGCAAAGTTTAGAAATAAAACGACCAACAGTTGCAGAGAAAAATAGAGTCCCGTAGGTACTGCAGAATTCCGAACGTTTCGGCATGCTTTCCAGCTAGCTCTGCCAGCAGGACAGAGAGACCTTGATATGAGATGGTAAGAGAAATAGTAGAAGAAGGTTCGTCCGTGTGCGGGATACCCGACGGTCGTTTGAAACAGCTTGAACCGAGAACGGTGGAGAGAGTATCAAAGCATCGAGGTGGAAAGAGTTGAAATGTTCCGGTGCAAGTGTGTCTATATACTCGTGTGTTAGAAGATACTGCGGTCCATTCTCGGCTCTCGTCGCTTTACGTTTCTCCACCACTCGTCTCCCGTGTAGCGAACCAAGTGATGGATCTTGACGGCTCCGACTTGTTTCCGTGAAGAGAGAAAGACACTACTGCCGAGCTGTTGCTCTCCGAAAAGATTGATGGAAACATGAGAATTGGTAGTATGGCGACCGCGTTGCATCAGGACGAGTGGAGAATAGAAGAAAGATGGGGAAAGGGAATGAGATACACGGTTCGTAAGTGGGATGTCCCGTGCAAGGTTCTCTTCGGCCAAGGATTTTTATATAATAGTGGCTGGAACGAACTTTGAGATTTAAAGGTACTTGAACACGTTGAAGTACGAGTACTGCAAGTTGAATCTTCGTAGTGTCACATAAATCCAATTATGGCTAGGCAAAACTAATCCAATATAACAATCAATCGATTCTTGAATCCTGACTAAAGGACTAAGGAGACAGCATCGGTGGCTCAGTCTCGAGTTTTATTTTTGTACAGTCCTATTCACGGGTAAGCGAATTCACTGCGATCGAAGCCTGGAATCCGCGTTAACATCTAATTCCAAGCATCAGTTGTGGAAGTCTTCAGTCATCATTTTGCAGTGACAAGTCGCGACTTCTTTTCAGAGGATTGACTACTATTATCATTACCATTAACCACTGATTATCGGATGCCTGTAAGTATGTAAAAAAAAATGTTTAACATACGAAGTGCATAAATCACATTATCATATGGAACTGTCATTTTTTTCATCCGACAAATTCCCAAAAAATGGCGGTCACAAACTTCACGAGTGAGGGGAAATCGACGAATCTCGAGTAAAGATACACGGCCCGTCTTGACTCGCTCTACCTACAAAATTCTTCTTTTTAATACTTGGCGCCAAGACGTGCCTCTAGATATTGTCCGAGACACGTAAACATCGATCAATGTAATTGAAATTCACGACGTATCAGTTAGAAAATAGTAGAAATAGAGATGCTCAAAGCTCAACTAGGATATCGTTCACCATGCAATAGAGAGATCAATCCGGCTCGCACATATCTGCCTCATCCCTTACTTCTATTCCATCGACGGTACTATCTTCAGAGAGGTTGGAGGGCGCTTTCTTGCGCTCTCGTCTTATACGTCGTTGAACCACCGTGGCTGTTGGAAATATCGAATTTCACTCTGCGAGAATGCGAATCGCTGTCTGAAGAGGGCCTTCTGCAGACGCCACGTAGAGCGAGTTCCGAGACCCCGTTAACCTGCTCTTAACACGAGTAATAACGTCGATGGATGCCCTCATGTATTAAATTTCCGTGCTGGCGAGAAGTAGACATCGCAGTTCTGCGGGATTGCCACAGAAAATCACGTACCGGGCTCTCTTAATGATTCATCGATTCAGAAGTTTTTAATATTGACAGGATTCATCCAAGACCTGATGTAATGTAGTTAAGAGGCCGTGTTTGGATATCGATTCAGTCGCGCGACGAAGTAGAAATCGAACCATCGGGGCGCCCCACGGAAATGAGTATTCGAAGAATCATTTATTTTCATTTTATTTTCATTTAGTCATTAACACTGTCGCGAATAAAAAAGCCACTACTTGGGCCATGTCTAGTGAGTACGTGACAAAATCAGAGCGAAATTACAACCCTTAGTGAAAAGTTTCTGGGCAACCGAATATCGAGATCGATTCTCACTGATTTCCTGGTGCTACGATTGGCAGCTGGATGACATCTGACTTCAGCTTTCACTGTCACCGCAGCAGTCATCAAAATTTATGTATCCAACATTATTGCAGGAGAGGCTGAGGCCGAGGTCGAAGAATGATTTGATACAGACGACGGAGCCGGAGGAGCGGAATCCGCGCTGAGCGCGTTACTTTCCTCGTGAAATTACATTTGTCATGCCACTTCAACAAAGCCTCGGGCATCAACTGCCGTACTATGGAAACTCTAAAAACGTAGATAACACGAAAAAAAAGCGATCTACTTCACTTACGTCGTCTAAAATATGCGCTTAATATATCGAACATGTCAAAGAGCCTGTTCACCGTTTCAACTACCCTGTTGTCATTTTAGTATTCTTTTTTCTTTCCTTTTTTTTCGTGACACAGCAAACCATTTGTAAAGACTAGGCAATCATGGTTCTTCGGTGTACTACTTCTTCTCTTGAATGTATATCGCTGGAAGCCAGATCAAGCAAAGTGGTATATATGGGAGTATGTCATTACTGCAGTACTTGGGGGAGGAGGACGGTCCGTATGTACGATGTATTGGATTCGATAAGGCAGGCGCTGCGGTCTAGTATGACTATAGATCACGATTGTGTAGCTTGTGATAGGGGTATACCGCGGCAACAAGAAGAACAGCGGCGGCGGCGGCGTCAGCACCCTCCAGGAACGCCATTCTCTCTCATTTCCTTTCTCTCCTTCTCTCTACCTCCTTTTCTGTTTACATTGATCCCTACAGACTCTACACGAATACTCTTGCAGGCACGATACGCCAGGGAAGTTGGGACAGTGCCACTATTTCTATAACCAGTCAAGCCTAGAAACGCCCTTTTTGTGATATCTTGCTGATAGCTTCACTGCTCTGAAATAATGATTTATTTAACTCTAAGCAGTATATTCAAGGGATTGGAGGAAAATCATCGGAGATGGACAACGACAAAGATGTTCAATCGAGCTCCTAGATTTTTGGGGTTTCTTGTCTTATCCACTTGCTTTTGGATCGGTGCGAATGTGGTGAGACAAAGAGACAGTAAAATTTTGATCCACCGAGTGAAATTATCACAACATTGACGAAAATGTAGGTGTTGGAAGTTTGTCGAAAAAATTTATTCTATCACCGATTTTGTAGGAAATTACAGATGCGATCAATACATGAGATTACTCTATTTAAAATCTTATGCATGATAGATTTTCTACGTCTGCGGTTCAGATGAAATTACAACGAGACCTCGACGACGAGCATCTCTGATTGTACATGAATGTAATGATAAGTATAAGTTGCGACCCTATCGCGGTGCGACGCTGGGTTGCTATATGATGTAAAGACGAGTTAGGGATGGTCTCTGGCATAGTTAATGTGCAGTCAGGACGAGTTTTCCTTGAGGGAGAATATGGATAAGGCCCGCATGTGGCGGTATGTATCTGTGCCATCAATCGTGCATTTGTAAAGAAAATAAACGAAATAAATTTTCAAATGAACCTTCCATAGTGCTTGTAACCGGTAATTTACATTTAATAACTTTTGTTTCCAGTGGTTATGTCATTTATTTCAATTTTCCAAGTGTCGTAATGACTATAAGCACGAGGCTAGGAAATCTAAACTCGGAAATTCGGTTCCCATAAAGTCTCATGGACGAATGTCACTGGCAAAAATTTCTCGAAAAATATAAATCAGAAAAAAATCAACGAAACATCTGAGGATTCAGATGCTCAAGTATTTTCAAGTATGCAAAGTGGTTTTAGGCGCCACTTTGAAGTCTTTTGTGCTGGAAAATACGAAAGGAACGAAACGAAATGAAATGATTGAATCAACAGTTGAAGATCGTCACAAATTCGATAATGTTTTCGGACCTAATCCGCTTATGGAATTGGAGAGGGATCAAATCAAAGGAAAAACTTTATTGAATGAAACGCAATAGAAGTTCACGAGGCTGTGATTAATCAGGACATTTTTAAATGCCAAGACTTTTTGTGTCTGGGTTTTAGGAGTCAATGTGCAGAAATATGCATACCGGTCTTCGTCACTCTTGGATATTTCGGCCGACGGTAGTTCTCTCCGTCGCTCGCTTTCGGGACAAAACGATCGAGACACGAGGTTCGAGGTGAAAAAGCGGAGGGCGACGATGAAGCACGAGTGAGCGGGATTACCGTAGAGGCAGTAGAGAGCAAGCGACTCTCTCGCATCGTTCGAATCCAGTCCGGAGGAGACGGGGGAGTTTGATGCTCCGTCTCGCTTGTGTATTGTACAGAACTGCGGCAGCGTCGACGGCGTTGAACATGCCGCGCGCGCGAGCAGGGAATCAACACGCCAGTCAGGGCGATTGCGGCTTGCTAAACGCCCCAAGCCACGATATATCCCCGTGCACAAACGACGGTCCGTAGATGCTTATACCGGTCGACCCCGAGGCATATCCCGCCATCGCGAGCTCAATATACATTGGACATTCCGCGTCAAATCGATCCTCGACGCTGATGCTTCCGAAATCATATTCATTTTCAATCCCATACCTCGGAGTGCGAACTTTTCTCTCCCAATCGTCTCGAAATATGCAAATCAACCGATTATACGATCAGGATTGCGCGGTAATTGGAAAATAAGAAAGAAAACTCTTTCAAAAAAACTCTTGATCAATCCTTGAACTACTTTGAACTTGAATTTTCGAGTTTCAAATTTTTCACTAACAACCAATCAAAATCTTGGTCCCCGAGTTTTTTAATATCACCAGCGAGTAGATCTGTACCTCTGTATCCTGTTTTTGGTCAGCCCAAGAAAATTTGCCGTTTTTTTGCCGAAGCTTCATCATACAACAGAAAGGAATGTCATCCGGCTTTAACAACGATGATAAACATGTTTCTAGCATCGTAGATTAGATTATTTTTACTGGAACGACAGCTATGTTCAGTTATACATGGATATCTATGTATATACTCAACGACGAGGAATCACTGACTAAATCTATATACGCGTATCCTTATATATGTGTATACTAGATC
Source organism: Venturia canescens (assembly GCF_019457755.1). Lineage (NCBI taxonomy): Eukaryota > Metazoa > Arthropoda > Insecta > Hymenoptera > Ichneumonidae > Venturia > Venturia canescens. Next base: position 7,530,262 of record NC_057426.1, read on the forward strand.
GACGTGGTATCACTGCCTCGTTCACTACCTATAGAAAGATAGCACTATATGCCATATGTATGGAGGTGAAAGGGGGATGGATAGAATGGTCGGCTATTCGACGAGGAGACAAGAGAGACGCGTCGTCGTCAGAGTCACGAATAATCGATCGATCGACGGAGAGAGAGAGAGAGAGAGAGAGAGAGAGAGAGAGAGAGAGAGAGAGAGAGAGAGAGAGAGAGAGAGAGAGAGAGAGAGAGAGAGAGAGAGAGTGAGAGAGAGAGAGAGAGAGAGAGAGAGAGATAGAGAGAACGAGAGTGGGAGAGAAAGAGAGATTATGGCATAGAGAGCGTACGTTGAACATCTATGTATGTTCAGCTCGCAGACAGATTCTCGATTGCTCTCAGCTTCGTTCGTATGTGTGTGCATAGCGTATACGAATACTGGGACAACGATTGTATTGGGTCAATGAGAAATTATTATATACATATTCTCAATCTCGAATGTGAGAGATCTCAAACTGATTATTTAATTCATCAAGCGCCTGGTGGATGAATCATTAATCGTTTGATATATTCGGAAGTACGAGGTATTCAAAGCGTCTGGTAAGGCCTTTTGACAACTCGTTTCAACACATTTGACTACCCATATAAATCACAGTTTTATATTGACTTTTATTTTATTCGAGAAGACTAATTAAACGGGGCATAAAATTTCAGGACTTCGACTTGCGTGCTTAGTGCTTCATGATCCTTTATCATTCGATCCCACATTCGAAGCGCCTCTGCAGCCCCAATCGAGCGCTCGCTTCGACTTTAACAGTGTACCGTTAACTCCGAAATCTTTTAGCCCCCACTTGTACATTTTATTCGTGAAACCAAAGTCTGATTTCGAGCATCGAATTAGTGGGAAAAAACTATGGGCGCGTGGTGTACAACGAAACAAACACAAGGAGTGCGGAAATATTTGAACCATCGGTCAATTAGAGAGCATTGACGTTCTGCTGAAAAAAATGTACTCTGACCATCGATATATGCGAGTGAAGGGATCAAAATTAAGGTATCTACACAGCGCAATCCGGAAAAAGTATTTTATATGAAAATACTTTAGTAGCGTGGTTTCCAAAAAAAGTATTTGTTAAAATAAACCCCTTTGGGTTCAAGAAAATGTATGATTTCGGAAAGGCAATAGAAATTTTATTAGGATTCAGTGATTAAGTTGAAACTTTAAGTTTTATTAGATTACCTGACGAAATCTTGATTAACTGTAATTCAAGTGAAGGAAAAAATGTGATCCATTGATTTATCTCCACCACTCGATCGTTTGATCACGCAGATGTAAATTTCGTCACGTTAATAAATCTTCTCGTTCTTTGGCTACTCAAGTTCTATTTTAAGGGTCAAAACGTATAATTATAACTCAAAATATCGATATTATATAAACTGATTGAATATTTCCATGACGTAAACTTTACGTCCTTTTTCACCGTTCGTTGCAGAAAAACTGTCTCCGAGTAAACAAACGTCTTTACTTCGTTTCCTTTTTTTTCTCTTTTATATCAATATATCCGAATTAGTCAAAGACAGTGTGACAATCTTCGCTGTCAACACCAATCGATAATATTAATACTGAATTCAAAGAACGAACCACTTATCAAACAAAAAAGTTTTTTTATTTCGTAACATCCTTTGAACAACATTTTCTATGAAAATACTAGAAAAAATAGCGCTACTGATAAAGGTTCAAAGTGTAAAAATGTTTGTAGGAAGATAACGAAGCGAGGAACAATCGATACGAGGATCTTGTGCTGGCAGAGGTGTTAATTCGTTTCGCCAAAAATGCATGGGATGCAGCAGGACGAGTGGAGATAGAAACAGTAATGTGTGATGCATATAACGATTATCCAGACACAGACACAAACATGTCATCCGCGTATACCTACATTATCCACTATACGAAGCTTCGGAAGTTGATGCAGGATGTACAAGGGGATGGAAAAGTACTTAGAGGGTCCTGTGCGAGGAGTGCAAAATGACGATTTAACCAACCGCGAGAGCCTTGTGTATTATACTTTTACCGCACTGCTCTGACACACACACACACACACAAGTGTAAGAGAGATGAAGAGAAACAGATAAAGCCCGTGGACAGGGAGCTAGAGAATGATTATTGAGCGAGTGAAACCTATAAGTTATGCCTTCAAGGGTAAGTACTGCAAGGGGATGAATCCAATTACAAAACAAACCTCGCACCCTCGGTCCATTACGTCACAGTATCACAGTTTCTCACTGTAACTCACCAGCAATTCAGTCCGAGAAAATACATTTTACTATCGAAGATGAGACGCGGAGGAGCTGTGATTGCGAAAACGAGATTTCTGCATTTGGAAAATTTTTGAGGACTCCCTGCACAGCTTATTTGACCACAATTTCTCCTGTGAAAAATAGTCATCGTTAAGATCGGGTCGTCAAGGCAGAAAAACTATTCGAGAGATCATTTTAAGGAGGATTGCTACGAAGCTATTGGTTAATAACAATGTTGGAGTTTTCCAACCTCGTAGGAGCTTCAATGACGATTGATGACATTGAGGCACTTAAGGCTACATTTCGAACCCTTTCCACAAGCTCGCAGGACGTAGAGTCCTGCGAGCGGAACGGGGCATTGTCTCATAAAAATGTTTCCTTTTCTTCCTGCAATCGATCGGGGAATCGAGGAACGTGTTTTTAATAGTAAAGAATAACAATGGGCAAACTGCCAGTTTCACCACACCAGTCGATGCTATTTTCCTCGTTTATAAGCTACACTCCAGCCATCATTCTAATCATACCACATCCACAGTTTGTACGCACATTCATGTGCAAAAAGTTTCTGTCGATTGGAGTTAAAAACCTCCCCACGGTTCTCGTGTTTTCTTCCCCAAGGCTAATCGACGTCTCATATTTTCTACGATTATGCGGATGGGCTTCGTGCAGCGAACATCGACTACATACTTTCTGCTCACACTTATATAACGCGATCTTTGTTTCAAGCAGGCTGGTATTTTTGGCAGACCTAACAAGGCTTCCGACCTGTCTCTAGACATTTATTACAATGCTCACTTGTGTCGTTACCCAACCTGGCAGAGCTATTCTACGTGATGAATACGCGTGACTGTATTTGGACGTCACCGAATCAATATAAAAGAATTTTGGGTCATTTGTGTGGAACGATCTGCTTTAGAAGCCAGTGAGCATATCTTTTGTCTCTTGTATTCCATACGACCTGACATCAGCGTCATATTTTCATTCGACTTTGTATTTCATCAATCATCGTCGATAAGCGATTTTTCCTGGATCGCGTTATCGCTCATTAACAGTTGAGTTATTTTTTAAGATCTGGCATCATCCACTTTTATATCACTTCCCACTAATCTAGAGAATAATCAACGCATTCGATCTCCCTCCCTCCCGATTTTCGTCAACTTGATGCTGGCCAGTTGTTGCTCTCTCGCGCAAAATGTGGAGACTCATTTCATTGGCTCCGGTGAGCGCGAGTTACAATCTGTGTGCGTGAATCTACCTCGGAGTCTACCTATATACCCATCTGAACACACACACACACACACACACACACACACACTCGGCTGTACGAACGTATCCAGTGCATATATAGAACAAACCCTAGCGTACACCGCACACTCCATCCTGCGATAACTCTGTCTCTCCCTCGGGTGCCCATGGATTTGCGGTGTACACGATTATTCGACTTTCTCTCCCTCTCTGTTTCGTTAGCTCTTGTGTACGTTCCCCTCTTGCCCCGTCCCGGCCTTCTCTCCATCCAGGTTGCTATCTGGCTACACGTTCTGCCGCGCCGCCACCCTCTGCTTCTGCTCTGCTTTCTGTTCGCCCCATCTTTATTCCTCTCGCGGCTTTCTCCGGGAGCGGGTATACGTGCTTTCTCGCTCTGTTTTCGACGCCAATGCTGCCGAGCCATATTCCACCGCTCGGCTCCCGTCCCATTCCATCCAAATACATACACTTTTATAGTTACTTATATATATACGTATATACGCCGTATATACATGGACGGAGTTAAGTTTCAGTGGGTTTATATATATGTATGCTGCATCAGAGCGAAGTAACTGTTGGCTCGTATTTTAGCCTCTTTCGCCTTCCTCCATCCCGCCGCCCCGTCCCTCCGCGCGCCTCAACGGAGCAAATTCCCCGACCCTCCAATTACCCACGGGGACCGGGAGTTTGCCACCGTTCCTGCCGGTGTACTTCTCGTTTTTAGATTTAAATGCCGTCGCTTCGTACCGTCCCAATCCCTTTTTTCTCCCTCCATGCATCTCTCGAGCGATTTCTTTCTCTCTTTAATTCTCCCTCCTCTCTCTCTCTCGCTCTCTCTCGCTCTTCAGCTTCCACTGCCCCGTTTGGGACTCTTACAGCCGCGGTAACTGTTGGATATTTATATTAAAATAATAAAAGAAATCGACATTCTGATACCTCGGGAGGATAAATTCACTGCAGCTGTGTTACTTGATCCGCGGGGATCAGATCTTAATCAAAAGCGAATTGCACAAGACAGGGATGAGAAATGAGACGTGGAAAAAACTCCAGCTCCTCTGAATATTTTATTAATTGCGTTGCTGTAGGGATACCGATTATGAGAGCTGTTGAAGCCTCGAAACAGTGAAGAAATGCTGACTTTTTGCTTGTATCGAAATAAACTACCCAACGATCAAACAAATTCGCAAATCATACCCAATTAGCTTGATAAGTAGATTGTTTTCGCAGTTTATGATTTACGAGCATTATCAACGGAAACAAAGGAAAATTATATTTAAACGCGGCTGCTCATTTTCAGTAAATCCAAACAAGTATATACACCCACCGACACGATATCTTAATTACTAAATCACTTATCAAACCGTCTCTAACAGATTATAGAAAAAAATAACTAATTAGTTTCAAAACCCTTGTCAACCAAATTCTCACATTTTTCGTCATCCGAATTCCAGTCCATTGATGCATATAAAATTATAAAAATATGAATTTTGAACTATTGTAGAATTGCTTCGCAATTGTTTGTTGGATTCGAAACATTATAACGTCTAAAGATACGAACGAGCTGCGGTGTACGCCCCAGGCACATGCCCCATGCAGCCAGAAGCAAGGCTCGTGTAATCGGGCAGGTGAGCAGGTGTAAAGAGGTCGAAACCTTTGTCAGGGTGACGGAGAAAAAGAACAAAGGGGTTGGTGAAGGCTTTTTTGAGCTCTCCGTGGAGGTATTCGCGCGGGACACGACCTGTGTCACCATAAGGACTGCTCGCACTTGCCCAAACAACACACGAAGAGAGGAACGTACGCTGTCCCTACGACGGGCTGTTCCGCGATCAATATTTGCCGCATGGGTGAGACCCTAATTTGGGTTGGTCACGTTTTGACTATTGCGTGGCCTCTGGGTGATGGAATGATCGTAGATCCGATTTTTAGGAAGGAACTTTTTATTCGTAGGAGGAAAAAGCTTTTCGTTGCGATGGTGTAATTTCGGGTTTTGAACGTCGTACTTTGACGAGGTTACATAATGTTGTCGAAACTGTGAAACGTTTTTGGTATACGTGAGCACTGTCGTCAGGATACGAAAAGGATTGCGAGTGGCTAAATATTACGCAAATGACTATACAACGTGGAGAAATTTAAGGGGTCGATATCTTGGTTACGAAGGAATGAGCTGAAGAAATTGAACGAGTCAAGTTCATCGACGGGGTTTGGCAGTTGTAGAAAATTTCAGTAGGAAGAAAAATACTCTCCGGTGAGCTCACGGGACTTGTCGACGAGCCAAGCTGGGAAACAGCCGGGTTACCGAAACGGGATAATTGGACCGTGGGAGTTGGGGAGAGCGACGGATATATAGAGAGAGCGAGGAGAGGAAGTGGATAGAGAAAGAGAAAGAGTCTGAAAACTCATCGGTCGTAGACGATACAGGGAAGGAGGGTGGTTTCGAGAGCGGAGGGTGGATTTTGTGCGAGAGAGTGAAAGGGGTCGATACGTATCGCGATTTGCCACGCTCCTTGGTTATATCCCGGAGGATCCTTAAAAGGGAGCTTTTCCCCTTCCTCGAAGATCGTGTTTCCGCGCCGTTCGCTTACCAGCAAACGCGCACGTACGTAACCTCGGTTAAGGCATTTCAGTGATAATCGTACCGAGCGACTCTCCCCGTTCGAACACGAACGGAAACTCACCGACTGGAAAGACCACGAACGTCTTCGGATGTGATATCCTTAGCGGTGAAGACTCTACGCCGATGCATGAAATGTTGAAATACGAGTATCCGCTGGATTAGCTTGAGTTCCGGTATCTCCGGTGGATCACCTCTATTTCATTGCTTTCAGAATATCGCCAAGTTCTTCACTCATCTCGATAGATTTTATCAAGAATACACTTCCGCATATAGGCAAGCATCGCGGAAAGCTTTAGTTACGTTCGTTTTACGGCGTGAACGGCGCAACCCATTATTTCCTCGTTTGTGGAAAGCGCCAAGTCCCCGGAAACTTCCAAGAAAGAATTTCCATACGATATGATCTGTAAGCTAGTGCCATCGATTTGCGAGCTAGGATAAGAGCCAGTTGCATATTTATCATGAAAAATCAATTCTTCGGCTACCTTCATCGGGGTCCTAATGACCCAAAATTCATGGGTATCCATAGAGTTACTTATCATTATACAACAAACTGGTCCGTTTAATAGATTTTTTCTCGACTGCGGATCTGTCCTCGCTTCAAAACCGGATATTTCTCGATAAGTATAAATTCCATTGCTGTGGTTAGCTAGGAAATACCACCGAGGAATGGTCTATGGTGTATACGGTTAGCATGTGTGAGATAGGCGTGTTCAGGCACACTGCCAGCAGTATAAAAACGTCAGTCCCGAAGTACCGGTAGATACGAATCGTCGAGGCATGCTCTATCGTTCTCATCTCGATGAACCCACGCGCCACCCCTAACAACCTCGTACTCGGGTTCTGGAGACGTCAACGGGTATGCTCTATTTTCTGGGCACATATAGGGTTGAAATGGAGTTTCGACGTCGAGCTGTACGTATCTATGGACTTTTATGTATATATGTTGTTAGGGAATCGATGGTAACATAGCTATCTACGCAAGACATACGTACGTATATAACTATACAGATATACATCAACTAGAAAAGGGGAAACGATCGTATTCGAGGTTCGCCGAGTAGAGTCTTATGTGAAAATGGAAGGGTGAAAAGAGCGAGGGTGACGCGGGGTCCGAGTGGACATCTCTCACCCGCGTCCATCAAAGGAGTCGACAAAGAGACGCGTAGAGGCCGTGTATGTAGAAATAATTGTAGCGCCAGTGTTTTATCATTTTGGATGGACTGTCAAGCAAACAATAAAAAAATGGGGGTAGGCAAGGGAACGTTGTTTCGTGTGGAATAAGCTTCGGTCCGAGTTATTCCAACAATCAGTTGCAAAAATGTAGAAATCGATTTTTTCGAAAGTCTCGGAGTCTCGATGAGCAATAACTAAACTAGAAACGGATCTAGGATTCATGAACGTTAAGTTCGTGGTCGCTAATTACTTGGTGTATATAACTGGTGTATATCGAGTGCGTCATACTTGAAAATTGGATTGATACATCCACCGAAGAAGATTGGGAAATCATTAGTGCACAATTTGTAAGAGGATCGGGCAAGCAAATGATGACCCTTATACATCATAAATTCTCAACGCACGCGTTCTCTACGCTGGGCACACTGGGCAGGCCCCATCGTTAACGACGTAGAACGTGGTCGAGGACGACAACGGAGACACGTAGCGTACTCTCAAGGGACGTTAAAAGACCAGGGAGCTAAGAGAGAAAAAGGGTATGAGGAGGATATAGCGAGCGTGAAAGAGACGGGGGAGAGAGTGCGAGAGAGAGAAAGCAAACGATTTACACGCTGGTCCACGAAGGATGATGGCGTACCGTAACCACGACCTCATATATACACATATAGAAAACAATCGCAATGTATACGAGAAGAAGCACCGAAGACAGCGAACGTGCAACAGCCAGGGAGATGGAGCGAGGGCGCGGCGGGGGGAGGAGAAGGAGGAGAGAGAACGCAGAAAAGGGAGGCAGAGAGAAACAGAGGGTGAGGTGACTCTATTTTTGTGTTGGGTGCGACAAGGCGGCAGAGTCGTGGTCGGTGCCACTGCTGGTGCTGCGGTGGCAGAACAAAAAGCCTTGCGGCTTCTCTCTTCCGGAGCTCTCTCATCACTGCTCTGCCGCGCGCGCGAACTCCACTCTCGGAGAGCGCTTGAACAACCGCGTATAGAGAGCGGAGAAAGCACGAGAGAGAAAGAGGAAGAAGAAGAAGAAGAAGAAGAAGAAGAAGCGAGAGACAAAATGAAAGAGGAAAAAGGCGTGAGGGAGAAAGAGAATGAGAAAGAAGAGTCGACACGGTCGACGTTGACGACGACGACGCCGACGACAAGAAGGAGAAGCTGAGAGAGCAAGAGAAAGAGGATCTTTGCCTGCTCTGACTTTTTCCTTTACTCTCTTTTCAACTCTATGCAACTCTTTTTACGCTACCGCGGCTCGACCGTTCCATTTCTCAATCTCTGCACCGGGGCCTCCGTATGTACATACGTATTATATTATGTATTTAAGTATATGCATTATAATATATATCACTGACTCCGTCTTTAGCTCATTCTTCCTCGGGGACCACCGCGCTGTAACGCCAGAATAAATGAGAAAGAGACGGAGGGAGAAGCAGAAAAAACATAAAAAAAGAAACAAAATAAAATGCGAGGAGCCCCGTACACGCTGCGGGTGTATAAAAATATATGCGCGGTATAAACGAAAGACCGGTGAGCGGCAGCAACGGCGACGACGGGGCACGGCCAACGCGACGATATTTTGCATCATTTTTTCTGTTGCTCTCTCAATCTTTCAGTGGAAGGCCAAGAGGGAGACGCGAGAGTTAAAATGAAGCAGGCAGCGCGAGGGGGTCTTGAAGAGGCCAGCATAGAGCAAGAAAGCCGCCCCAAAGAGCGAAGAATCCCCGAGAAGAAAGAGTTTGCCGAGGAGGAGGAAGCGGAAGATGTGAAGTGGGAAAGAGCAAAGTAAAAGGAGCTGGCGAACAGAAGGATCAAGGAGAATCATCGCAATATACACATACATACTGTCACACAGCCCAAAAAAAAGAAAAGTCCAATGAAAAAAGAGATAGCGAGGATCTCGCTTCCCTGAGACTAACTGGAGGCTGTTGTATGCGCGCGCCCGCCTCGCTCGGGAGAGGCTCTTTCAAGCCGTGTGGGCTCTCTCCTCTCCCTCGGGCGGCCCGCTACTAATTGCCGCCGGCCGCTCCTGGCTATGGGCCGGTGAGCATCGCGCCACGCACAGCAACCCACCACAGTTATATGCTCGGGGTTACAGCTCCGTAACTGGCTTTGCACACGAGTACAGGTCGCATCAAAGGCCCACGGTCTAACCTAGTGGATAGCGAACTTGACGCATCTCGATGACACCTCAGCCCCTTGGACTTCAGCTTCTTCATTGCCTCGCTGAAAAGTGACGATTCATTAAAAATGGATCCGATGTGGAAAGTCGTTGGAGTTTCAAGTTGTGCTACGTTGCTCTGACAGAAAAACGCTTCTGGATCGGCCAGGGCTCGATTGATCGAGGGATTCCGAAACGATGCGTCACAAATGTTCTCATTCACGATTCCATCATCCCCTCCAAGTGTCTTTTGGGACAGGCGGTATTTATACACGCGTACGAAAATGTGTAGAATCTTTATGCATAGAAAACACATTTTAACGTGAAATGGAAGATGATTCCAGCCTCCGGTACGTAAAACAATGAACGCTACGCCTTTTCAGCTCTAACTAGAGTGCACGCCAAGCTTCACACAAATATCCAGCTCCGTATGTATAAAAGCCTGCTGCATAGAACTCGGGAGAGGCAGGGACCAATCCGAACCGTTTGCTCGATGAACATCCGCGCCGCACTGTCCACCGATACGTTACACAAATTGTATGTATCTGCGCTTCGTGTGTGTATGGTAGTTCTACTACGTAAACTATGGACGATATGGGGATGATAATGTAGATACGCACCGTACATGCCGTGATATGGGTTCGTGTGTGCCACTCTACATGGGCCAGTAAGTAGGCGGATATCGTGAATAATCAATAGATTAAAAGTAAAACTATAGCTTGAGTTTCGACTCTACATGGTCGAGTTATATATGGTGCCTAGATTTTTAGGCAACTACGTTGATTTTCTCGTGTGTTCAAAGACGAAAACCTGCCTCGTCTCGTGTCGAAAATAACTGAGAGCTGTGCTCATACTTTTGTGTGGACATTCTTTGGCATTAATGCAATTAGATTCTTTCGGGTGAACGTTACATCACGGAAGAGGTAAATGAAGATATGCGATACAACTAAATTTTAACCACTAAACAGCGTCAGCTATAGGCGATCGATGAGCGACTGACGATCTCTCGAGTTATAAGCAGCCTCCAGTTGAGCTGATACTTGGTTGAGTGACCGCTCAACCCTGCTCGGGTGCGCGGGCACCGCGGTCGACGAACGGAAGACATTTTTAAGGGTTTTTCTGATGCTATTAACCAAAGAAAAAGACAGAAAAATATTTGTATCTTGTTCAGGGTTGGGACTCTAGGACAATGAAAACAAAGGGAAAGAAAATTTTCAAATCTCTCCAATTCCCAGTTCTTTTTTTGATACGTTTGTAAAAAAAATGATACAAAGTATGTTCATTCTTGGCGAGCAGGATAGTAAGTTTATAGCCTAAATTTCTGTATTCCTGTTTCAGTCCTCGTGTCGTTATCCGAAGGGATTTGAGGGCACGTACTATTTAACATTCCGGATCGCCACTACAATCGCTATGTCACGGCTCTCAGATCGCGTCGACTCTGCTTTCGGTGGCTTCGCAGTTTTACGACAAATCAAAGTCTGTTTTATAGTGTCAAGGAATTGGGGATCCGGTTACTGCGATGGTCCGTCAAAGTCAACGTTTTCGGTTCATCAATAAAAGTGGAGATCGCTGTCTCCTGTAAATAAAACCGCTATAAGATAATGCCTTATGTAGCGGACTATGTACGATACAATATTCGCTCAGAGTTTATATAATGTTTGTTTTCGCACGACATTCGTTAAACGAATTAAATATGAAATCCATGTCAATAATATGTGTCATAATGCGTACTAGTTATCCTGGAAATTTTTCATCATAAGAAGAATCGCATTGGCACTAGAGACCAGTAATGACTAGGAGCGTGGGCATCGATGCCTATCGAGTTACCGTGAATGAATGCCTGTGGAAAGAAGAGGTGGAAACGCCGTGTGCTTGAACATCGGCAGCGGCAATCCACTTGGGGCGCGCGTGTGTGTGTGTGCGCGCGCTTGTACGTGTATATGTAGTTAAGTAACAGCAAAGCTCGACTCGATATGATGTCGGGAGCACACGCGGCTCCGCTAATTGGCGAAGCATTAGTCTCCAGCTCTGGCCTTCTCTCCTTTTCACGCTCGCCCTCTCGCTTTCCGACTACCGGGAGATCAGTACGTCTCGGGTGCGAGCACACGCCAAGCCATGGAACGATAAATGGGAGCTGGTGCGTAACCGCTAAGCGACAAATGTCGCCTCGAGGATGGAGAGAGATGCAGACTCGGTGGCCTCTCCTGCGATTCTCGCGAAGATCATGTGCATAGTTGTACAGGTGTACTCACATGGGCGCGAATATAAACGTTGGACAGGCCTCAAAAAACTCGATTCCAGGTGGGAGCAAGTGAATTTTAAAAGGTTAGTTTGTCCAGTCTTAGTTTATATTATTTGAGATTTTTTTTCGAGAATTTTTGGCCCTGGGACAGGCTTTAGTTTACATTGAAGCGAGTTGACGTACGAATTTAAATTCGGAGTCCCACGCGTCGGTTCGCCGAAAACTCACGCATATACGAGCATAAATTTAATTAGAGAAAAAATGTATTTCGGTTATTTTAGGAGCTCTTTCCGCCGGTTAGGAACTCTCAAATTCCACGTATACCTGACAGCTCCATTGCCAAGATTTTCAAGTGGTAGCTAAAGTACGAACTTCGAAGCTTAATTAGAAACTCAAAGAGACAAACTCTTCATTGGGAGCAGGAACTTAACCCACTGAAAGTTTAACTGCAGATCTTGGACAGGATAACAAAGGGTGATCTTCGCTTGCTCGTTCGAAGCTAGTTATTTCAATCTCCAGAATCGACGCTAATGCCCTTACCAAAGCTCTTATAATTCTCATAAAAATGATATCACATATTCAAGGACGATTCGATCCTGCGTAAGTTTCGATTAGTTCTTCGATTAGATCTAACGAATAGAAGCACAAAATCTTGGACAGCGAAACTCATTCTTTCAATGAAAATTCACAAATAATTGCAACAAAAAGAAACAATTTTGGATTCACTGCACCATCAAATAGTCCAAATAGCATCAATCGAACCGTTACAATAATGAATAATGACCTGTGACTATTAATTGTGTGATAATTCTCAGCCGAGCATTGGCCAATCCCTACAAGCCACGTCCCTTTTAATTTGTCCAAATCACCGATTTCTAGATGCCACATTTATGAAACATGACAAAGAGTTACCGCAGGCTTTTTTGTTCACGGTCACAGGCCTAGAGCCCGGGCTGACTGGTGCCCCAAGATAAAATATATTAATTTATAAAGCAGCATGCAATATCGATGCAGGTTGAAAGTATCTACGTGTGCGTTGTACATAGGCTGCGTATCCCGTAGATTAAGCACATATGTCCATGTATGTATTAATGACATACGCGCGTCTGTATATACGGATATTCACACGAGGAAAGAGAGCCACTAGAAAATACATTCGTGTAGGGATATGAACGAACGGGATACTCTGACACCTTCACGGGATATCCGCGGATTTCCCCTCTCTATCTCCCCCGTCGCAAGCGAATTTACTCGTACCCGCCCCGTTGGTCTTTCCGGAGGCGCGAAAATCGATGGGACCTCGTTAGAGAGTTCACTCCGCAATAACGGCAATAGCAGCAGCGGCCCGTTTTTGCTCTCGTAGCGACTCTCCTCCGGTATAACCGCCGCGTGTATACATATATGTATACAATACACGTATATAAATATCTATGTGCCCGGGCACACATACACGTACGGTATTGTGTGTATAGCTATGTACGGAGGAAAGCAACGAAAGAGCGTCGCGGAGTTATCCCGAGGCAGATCGGGATACGGGAAGAGGCTCTTCTCCCTCAGCCTCTCCTTCTCGCTCTCCCCTCTCTCCCTCTTTCTTTTTTCTCCTTTTTCTCGTTCGCTCTTTCCCGCTCGTGGAAGAAATATATGCCGAGGGGTTCGACCCAAGTCGACCCCTCTTTCTTTCTCCCTCACACTTTTTCCTCGCAAATTCTCTGCCTCTTTTTTCTCCCGCCTCGCTTCTTTCCGCCGTTCTCCTCTCGTCTCGTCTCGTTTCGTTCGTCCACTCTTTCGTTTAAGCATACCCGAACACACGCACGTGTACACACATACACACACACACACACACACACACACACACACACACACACACACACACACACACACACACACACACACACACACACACACACACACACACACACACACACACACACACACACACTCGCTCCAACTTTTCTCTCGCTCGTGCAGAGCCCTCGTTGGCATTTCCCCACCGTACCTCCCACCTCCGCTCGTTCTCGCATCCGCACAGTGCTTCGCTCGTTTCTGTACTCTCTGCTCTCTTCGCTCTCTCCGTAGCTATATAACCGAGCTGCTACTAGCTGCGATATCCTCATGCCGCTACCAGCCGGCACTTTACCCTCCCCTTTCTCTCTTCCCTCTTGGCCGCACCCACCCTCGCCCCCCTCGTCCTCCTCCCCCAGGAGCTCTGAGTCCACTGCGATGCCGCCGCCGCCACCACCGGGTTCTCTCTTTAGTGCGTGACTCAGCGAGACCCAAAGCGCACAGGGCGTACCACCACCGTTAAACTAAACACACACTCCTGCCCACTCACGTATATGAACGTATATTCGTTTATGGCTACGCGCAACGACGACGAGGCGACGCCTCAGACACGAAAAGGCTCAAGCTCGGATCACTCGATATGCTGGGTAAAGGCGATACTCGTTACACCCTGCTTTTCCTCTCTATCATCCGATATATCGGTATGTGTCTCCGAACACTCTACCGTGTAGAGTCGCATATATGTACGAGGAGATACATAGAAAAGATAGCGAGGTGGAGGTTAGACGGCGCTAAAACCGCCCGCGCGAACAGAGCCACCCTCATCATCGTTTTCTTGCCAGCCCGATCGCGTCCGGGACGTGCCACTTATCCGACCCTGAACACTCGAATCTACTCCAGTCGTCGGACTTTACTTTTATGTGCGTTTATATTATTTCTGTGTGCGTCTCTTTCCTTGGCGTTGGGACCGACACCCTCTTCGTTTGGCTTGGAAACTTATTTTTCGTGTCACAGAACTGCTAAAGTCACTGAATTATCATAGAGTTTTGTAAACCCATATTTTTCCATATTCTTACGTATCGCACGCCGTTACATTCAGCCTTCAACAGCTTTCCTTATCTCCGCGCAATTTCGTAATCGAAATCCAGTCGGCGATCGTCATCGGGATAGCTTTCTCGGCGTACGGGGGCAGGGAAACGGAACGCGGGACTGGGAGGCGCAGCGGAGCCGGAGGTTCCGTGACGGTAAACCGAAATGAACCCGTTCGCTGTACCGGGTCCGGGACGATGTGCCCTTGGCCTTTTTCTGCATATCTTTTTAACGTGTTTTTGAGGTCGGGCCAAACGAATTCATTCGTTCGGCTATGTTGATGAGGAATATGACGAATAAACGACACGTGACGTTGTGGCTGAACGAGAATTTGTCATTCGCGGGGAAGAAACATCACGAATGATTTTCCGATCAAACGACTGCCTCGATCTAGAAATTGATCGTTATGAGTGAGAGATGATTTTTGAAAGTTCTTAATAGTGCTGACCAAGAAGAACGTGGTTAGGATATATTTAGCCGTCGGTGTACGATCCGACTTTTCCTCCGTTTTCGTTGGCCCTCGTACAAATTCGCCGCAATAAAGCATTACGGAAAAGTAAAGCTCTTTGGAAATTCACAGCAGCGCAGGTTGCACGATACGTTAGTGAAGCAGCGTGGAAAGTAATCGGTTGGGCCTCTTTAGAGCCTGCTATGATTCGGGGAGAAACGTTGCAGTAAGTAAGAACCATAATTTTGGATTTTCTTGTTTCTGACTAGAATCAGCGTGAAAATATCATGAATTTATCCATGAGGCGAGTTCAGAGACGTTTTTTATTACTTTTTTTTATCAATAATAAACAATTATGAGTAGAATTGTTTTCTTTCGATTCGAATTCAGCTCACCAGTTCATGTACTGTTACCATGTGAACTTCCAACGAGTGAAATAATCTCCGCTCCGAAATCCAGCTGTCATCGGCAGCCACGAAAAGCGCTACCGTGTCTACCTGTTACGCGGAAGTGCTTCCGACGGTGGTCCATCGCTTTCGTCGGGTTTGCTAAGTAGTTATATGTACACAAACGTACGGACTACAGCGAGCGAAGTATTTGTATACATATATAAGCGGTAACGCATACGAGTAACAAAAAAATTCTCCACCGTGTATATGTGTACGAGGCAGTGTGGTATACCTGCGAAAGAGTCCCAGTTGGGACGGCGAACGGCCTCGGAGCCGCGGCAATCCGCAGAAAGAGGCAAAGGAAGCCGCGGTCTCTCGCGCGCGAGAGCCAGCGTCCCAGCCGATTAGCCGATTGGACGGAGGAGAATTACAAAATAAAAATGAAAGAAACAAGCTGAGAAAAGAGAAGAGAAACCTGCAGGGGCCTCCGGAACGTTCTCAGCCTCGCAGCGAGGACTACTCCCTATAAAAGCTTCTCTTCCTCCACATTATAGCCCAACAAACTCTCGCCTCCTTCGTTCTCCTCCGGTTTACCATATATAGGTGCTTCGTTCGTACTTCAAATACGGCCAAACCATAATCATATCTGCATCAAGATTCCGAGAGTTAAAAAATCGGAAAAAGCATAGAAATTACTTCCCGCCATCATTCTGCTCCACAACATGGACAAATTTGGTAATATATACGAAAAATCTTCTACAGAATACGTACGAGTTAGCTAAACTGCAGAAAATAAGCAACATTCGAAATGGGAATGTTATTTTAGAGGAAAATTATCCAAGAATAGTCGATGCCAATTTCAATGCCTACATCATTCCATCATTTCCTGCCTCGGAAAATTACCATTTGACCACGAAATTCATATCATAATTTCGCCTCCAGCAATCAACCGGATTTATTATTTCTCACTAATTGCCGTTGAAGCTACCAAATTCTGCTCCAAAAAGCCGCAGTTAATATCGCGCATTGGATTCCTCATTGACGTCCACTGCTCCCGCGGATGACACGATTCACCAGAATAACATCCCCGAATCGGAGAAAAACAAAAGATTTCTATTCCATCTATTCCACACAAGGGTAAGTTTACAGTGCCACCTGCCAGCCAGATAATCATGCGAATGACACGATCTCAGTTGAATGCCGAATATTTCGAAGACGCAATGTTCCAACAGTGCGCCGGTACCTTTGGTAATCAAGTGTATTGTCTCTCACTTCAAGAAGTATTGTTTGAGACGCATGCCCTGGTGGTTGATACCGCACGGACAATGATTCTCGATCTACGGGGAGGCCTAGTGTAGGATCCACGCGAGGATATATACGTCAAGTACCACTCTCGCAGTGTGGTCCTATCGCGTGGCATATTATGTTTGTACGTGTAAAGCTGTGTGTAGCCATGTACGGAGTTGCGCGCAGAGCACACCGTGGGGCCAGCAACAGCAGCTACGTACTGGTACGGGACCTTTAGCGGCTTGTGGAGTCTCTAGTCGGGACGATCAATGACAAGCTCGGCGTGGTTCTCTCTCGTTGCCGCACCAGAGGCCGATACGGAGCCGACACGATCTTTCTCTCTCCCTCCCTCGCTCGAGCCACTTCTCTCTCGCTTTTTCTCCTTCTCAGCAACTCCGCTAGGGCCCTCTCATTCCCTCACGCCTACAGGCCAAGCCAACGAGCCATCCCATTCAGCAGGCACAGCTCTCAGCAAAGCCGGAGCAGAAGCAGCACGGGAATCACGAGAGCTCGCTCCCTCTCAATCAAGATAGACGCGCGAGCGAGGCTTAGCACCGTGAAGCGAACACGAGCCGCTGAGGATTTCAGTACATATACGTACTACACATACAAAAAGGGAGAGAGAGCCGGAGAGAAGGAGGCAAACCGGCGGGGGGACGAGGACAAGAAGGTTGGATTTCCGAGTGAACGAGCGATCGAACGTGTATGCGAGCGAGCAAGAGCCAACATTTGAGCTCTACCGATGCTGGTGGGTGAGAGCGTGGAGCATGGAAATGGAGAAGAGAGCAGAATGCTAGGTAGAGAGACGTATGATGTGCTCTGATCTCGGGTTCGCCTTCGCTCTCTTTCTCCCTCTCACTGTGTGTGTGTGTGTGTGTGTGTACGCGTCCGTCTCTCTCTCTCTCTCTCTCTCTCTCCTTCTCGCATCCCACTTTATCTCACTCTTCTCACCAATTCTCTTTCTTTCTCTTTGATAGCTCCTGAACTCTTGAAGTCAACGAACGAAGCCAAGTGAGAAGGGGACGGAAAGAGAAGACAAGGGAATGTAACCAGTGAAAAAGAAGCGACTGAGACAGAGAGCGAGATAAAAGATGAAAACCGCGAATCGGCGAGAGTGTCGGACGAGTGGAGATTCGTGAGCGTCTCCGAGGAGGAAAAGATTTTATATATATATATGAATATAAAATGTGTATACTGGACTTTTCACGACGGAGCAGCCTGCCATTTTTCGTAGGTCGTTGCTCAAGTTCAGTCGTTTATTACAACAATCGAACTTGACCGGAATAAAACTTTTTTTGGATATATCTCGTGACCAATTCAAAGGATTTAAAAGCTCGAATGGTATCGAGCAATATTTGAAGATTCTCACAAAATATGAAAGCGACGAATCGCCTTATCCTCATCAAAGTGAACGCCTCCCCTTAAAGCCTGTAAAGCCTGTAAACATTTGACGCTATTGATTTTCGAGTTTACGAGGTTCGCTCATTCGCCGAATCCTGCAATCGCCCAATCCCTTAAATCACACATCAACGATCAACTCAATCCAAAAAACCTTGCAGCTATTTTGTTTCGCACTTTTACGATATATCAAAAAAAAAAAGAGGAAACGGGGACGGTCACAAGCCCAACCGGGTCAATTTACCGTCGAACGGCCCATATACTGTGGAAGAGGGAGAGCGGCAAAGACAGAGAAGGCAACAGTCT
Organism: Venturia canescens; assembly: GCF_019457755.1. Classification (NCBI taxonomy): domain Eukaryota; kingdom Metazoa; phylum Arthropoda; class Insecta; order Hymenoptera; family Ichneumonidae; genus Venturia; species Venturia canescens. The sequence goes on from NC_057426.1 coordinate 7,548,675, forward strand.
TGGAAGAGCTGGAATGATGCGACACCGCGAAAAACGAGGATGCGAACAAGAGGAGGAGAAGGGAGAGAGAGAAACAGAGAGGGAAATACCGGCAGAGAGGTCTGTCCGTGCCTCTGCTTCGGAAAGTGACTAATGACTAGCCGGCCGGACCTAGTACTCATACCCTGCCACCCAGCACGAGCGAGAGAGCAGTCTCAGTGAACGAGCAAGTAAAAGAACGATGAACACCGACGGCCGAGGCAAGCCACAAAGAACGATGGAGAGAGAAGCTCAACCCGGAGGAGCGAGCAGCCAGCCGCCACCGGTCTCTTACAACCGGCCTCGGGGCGGCCGACACCGAGATATCGGAGATCCCGCACTGAGTCGGAACGTTATGTATGCTATATAGAGGAGCCTCGTCGTTATCTCAAGCGCGGCGAAACTCGAAAGAGAGAGTGTGAGAAGGAGGGAGAGAGAGAGAGAGAGAGAGAGAAGCCGATAGTGAACCGTGAAAGAAATGTCGATGCGTGACGAAAAATATTGTACTCGACATTTTTCAAGATGCTATGAATACGGAGTATCAAAGCCTTCGGAAAATCTTTTTTCCTCTCCAACGTAACCGTTGTCTATTTTGTTCTTTTGAAATTTTTATCAAACATGTGCGTTTCATATTTTTGCTTTGTCAAACCTACTCGAACCTTGCGAACGTGTTTCAACGATTTCCGCATCGAGTCAATAGTGTGCTTAACATTTTTTAATAGCCAATGGATGACCAGAACTTTGGCTGTAATAACGTTTCGAAATCTAGTCGATTTCAGACCGACATTAGTCGCAAGCCAACGTTCTGGTCAGACAATGGCTAGATCAATAACTTTCCGGAAGATTGCACAACAATCGTAGTGCGCTTGGGCCAAGATACTTAACGATACAGACACGCGAAATTTTAAAACGAAATTCTCAATTAGAAAGTCATCAGAAAGTGCGTGTGTGATAAGATCAGTAAGAATCGACTGGATCGAAAGAGCATCGAAGTTCTCGTCGTCCGCTTTACAGCCGTTATTTTTATAATTCTACGCGAGCAGTGGAGCATACCGTGAGTACTCGTGTAATTAAACGTAATTGAGCAGCAGACACCTCGTCCGTTGGGAGCGCTCACGGCGTCTTTCATCGCACATGCGATGCATTATCTCGAAGTTCATTCGTCAAATCTGACTCTGACTCTGTCCATACATCTTTCAACACTTGCTAAACACACAGCGTATCTCGACTCTTGAGTTATCATTACAAATGAGAAAACCCGAAAGTTCCTGTTCCAGGAGTTCACAGAAGTGTGAAAATGATCCTTGAAATTAGGCACGATTTTACAGCATCCCGATAGATAATTTTTTCCCTACCTTTAAAATATCTTCCACGTCAATTAAGGATTCGTCTCCTACAAAGAATATTAACAGAATTAACTGAATCTTACCTTGTTATGAGGCAACTGCGTTGGCACGTACAGCGGCGGATCCAAGCCAGGGCTCGTGACTGCATGACGGCCAACAATCCTATCAGCAGGTTTGGCGTCATATCCAGAAGGTTGTCCAATATGAAAACCTTTGCTCTTGACCCAGAAGCGAAATTTACTGTTTTCCGCACTGTTAACTTCCTCGCCTTTCAGAGTCCTCAATATTCTCGCGTACTTTTTAATCGTAATTGTTTTCGTTTTCGCCAAGTCACCATAAGTCTTGATGACCCACGGTTGGTACGCGTTGAACATGGCATCGTTTTGAAAGGTTTTTGCCGAAGCTGAACAATTCTCATTAGAGGGCTGTTGCGTCATGTGAGCTGTGGACGAAGCTCCATAAGCACCGGAAGAAGCACTACTCGCTGGTACAACACCGGAAAAGGGCAGAGGTACGCTGCCGCTATTGTTCTCCTGCACAGGAATAGCAGATGGGTTGGATTTGCAAGGGTAGCTAGCACTCATGTTGCCCAGTGAATTCGTATTCATCGAGCCACCGGTCATATTGGAAATATCAAGATAAGACACCGACGAATTTTTCCCAAGATTCGTGGCATTCCCAACGAAAGTTGCCATGGATGTTGCCATGTAGGGAATACTGGTAGGAAGTCCAAGGCCTGCAGCAGCGCACAGGCTAGTTGGTACGGGTCCGGGCATGTTCAAGCCGGACATGGAAGTGTAATTCTGAGCTTCTTGTAACCCGGCAGACGTTGGCCAGGCGTTAGAGCCTAGAACGTTGAAACTGGATGAGATGTCAGGCTGGACTGGCTGAGCGACGGAAATACTAGCCGGTATGGAAATTGGCGAGGCAGTTGAGATAGTTGGATTGGAAGATGTTGGCGTGGATGTGGACGATGTGGCGGCTATGGCGCTCGTGGCTGTCGATATTGATGGACTTTTCGTTCTTGAACTTAATTTTCCAGCGGCATTTCGACCCCTGCCCGAGCTCCCGTGATGTGCGTTATTGCCACGTTCCAACGCGCTTTCCGTGACAGCCGGTGAATTGGCACGAGTTTTCACCGAATTTCCCATCCCGCCAGCCCGGGACTTTTTATTCGGTGGCTCGTCCCGATGGCCCGTTGCCCCGGTGCTTAAGGAGTTTAGATTGCCGTGTGACAAGCTATTGTTGTTCTCGGTTCTCGTGCGTTTATTAGTTCCACTAGTCGAGCCAGAGGTTGATGCCGATGCCGAGCTCTGCTGGTTCGTTGGAGACGGTGAATTGTTCACGGTCACTCGACGCCGCAGGCCCATAGTCGCGGTCGCCATTGTTACTAAACCCTGTAGAGCGAGAACTCTGTAGGATGTCACAAGGTCTTTGATAGTCAATAGAACTCAAAGGACGATGATATCGATCGTGTACGATGTCTATAAACTGTGGAGAGCGCTCAATCGCGTATTATGACAAGACAACATCATCGAGTCGGTTCCCTACCACTCGGCCAACGGCCTTAATCAACGCGGCCTTTCACTGCCGCTTCCTTAATTGCCTTACAGCTTACCAATTGAAAACACTTCACTACGCTGCTGAATACTGTCACCACCGTGAAAAACATTAACGCACACTCAAATTTATTCGAGGACTATTTTTTCCACTCTGGTAGCATCATTCGAATGATCGGGTAACGCCCAAGAACTCATTTCATTGCAATCCCTTAGTTCCTGGAGCAACGTTGGAAGTTCTTTCCAACCCAAAATCGACCCCAGCGGTCGGTTTCATAAACACTGTTACGTTTTTAACACCACAGAACCTTTCATACGGTGTTCCTTTCACACAGCTCTCATCTATTTAGCCCCGTTGATCTCGGTGGCAAGTAGAAGTGAAGAATCGCGATGGAAACCTCGATTGCGTCTCGTTCGTATCTGAAACAGAAGAAGAGAAGTGCAGGTGACAAAAGAATTAACCGAGAGCGCGATAACAAGTCGGAAACGGTTAATCGTTAGAATGTGCTTCTAAGCAAGTCTGCAGTGGGAAGCAAAAGAGGAATGGGCAGTGCCGAAGAAAGGAAGAGAGGAGATATGACTATCAGGACCTGCGTGCTAATAGACTTCATGCTTCTTCGCCAACTTAACACCACCAGGGATGCGATTTGGGCGCGCGAGCAGATAGGGGTCGTTTCTCCCTGTCATTCTATCTCTACCTCTGCTGGGCTCTCACTCAACCAAGTGAAACGAAAAGGGGAGTACCAACCGCGGATGAGATTTCCCGCTCACGATCCGGGGATTATAAACGCTTACGGGACACGTGTGTGCTTAATACAAAGCGTGCTGGTATGCGATTAATCCGGTGGAAATTGGCTTTCGATTATTGGAAATTCGAACTTCTGGCACTTCCGATCATTCCCTGCAGCGCGACATATGCCCGCGGCCAGACCACCTTTTACTTCGGATTCTTCGAGCACACGCTTGGAACGAGCGATCATAAACACATACGTGGATTCACATGCACCGAGACGTTGGAGCAGTCATGAGCTTCGTTAAGAAACGTGTACGAGAGGACGCCGTGAACGTCCACTGCATCCGAAGGATCGAAAAGGTCTGTGGAAACTGCACGATAGATATATTCTGCGATTCCCAGGTGATTTGCCAAATTAGGAAACCGGTTGGCCAACGCAGAAACGGCAGTCGGTCGTTTCGCTCCGCGGCATCCCTCGAACACTTGCTCATATACGTGCCAAGTATGTAGAGGTTGAGTAGCTATATTCGAGTTTATGTTTCAAAAGCGGGACTAACTTCAGCATCCTTTTCTTTTGCTAGACCCGCCATTATGCTTTTCTCTTCTTTCGTTCCTCCTCCTCATCTCGTTCCACGATGCAGTTCAGCGCATACAATAAAATGAGATTCAGGCAAACGAGGCGCGTGTCATTTGCACCTCCCTCCGCTGCGCTGTGCCGTGCACAACCCTTGGGAACTCGAATAGAATGAAAAAACTCCCGGTGATGGTCTTTCACGTTTTTTTTTTGCTCCGTCCGTCACTATCATTGCGGTAGCCGCAGGAGATGCAGGAATGAACGAAAGCTCGAAAAAGAAGGGAAAAACAGATATGCCAGTGACACGACGTCAATGCGCTAGTCATGGTGAAAAAGCCAAGGTTTCATAGAAAAAGAAGCAATGGAATATAACGACATAAAAATGAAGCTCGACGTTCCACCTTCTAGTTGACGGATTTCGAGATTCGTTGCCGCGACGGAAGAATAACACGCGACAGATACACGGGCTGTTTCAACATGCACAGCTTTTAGCATATTAAGAATGTCAGTAAGTCGTGAACTCAAGTTCAGAGCCTTATTCAGGCTCGTTCTGATACTTTTTGTCGACGAAATTTCCTATTAATATATCTGCAAATTATTACTATTAATTGAACACATGTAATCGAAGTAATTCGAGATTCAAAAAAAGTTTGAGGAAGTACTTTTATAGAATAGACAGGAAACCGTGTGCAAATTATTCACCAATTCCTGGCTTCAGCATAATTACTGCAATGCCTTCCCTCTCACTCCCGAAAGCCCCAGTCTAATTTCAAAATTATCTGACGGTGGTGATTCGTCTCCCTGTACGTGTATGGATTTTCCAATATTTTCTCGTTGCAGGTACCAAGGATCTCGACCCAGGAATATTGAAGTTGAAATTCAAAGTAAAGGCGTGTTAGTGCGTCGACTGTCGTCATGATGCAGTGGCCGTTCAGACCGATAATGTAAATTAAATCAAACGTAAGCTCATAAACTCAAAATTCGTTTTCAAAACTGAGTTTCCCTCACGACCTTGTGTGACAGGACACCCTATGGAGATACGTATATATGGATATAGATCCCGAGGTCCTTGTGCTCTCGCTTTATCCCCTGGCTCTGTACATGCTCCATATTCGCACCCCGTTCACTCCGCTCTTCCTACCCTACGTCGTGGCAGCACATACCCTATCGGAGCGCTGCTCCTGCACGCTCGGATAGAGCGACCCTCGGTATCTCTCGGCTATCCTGTTCGAGTCATCGGCCTAATGACATAGGTGTGCTTGGGCGTTTGTGTTTCCACCCCCTCGCTCCCCCCTCCGATCCGATTCATCCCTGTTTGCGAGCCCCTTGTCTTCTCTGTCAGGCGCAAGCTTCTCGCTCTTGTGCCGGCACTCGGTAACGCGCAGGCACACGAGACTCTGCACAGCGTGGCGTATAATTCATTCCCTTGTAGGACACAGAGCGCGGGGAAATAGGGGTGTGGAGGGTTTGGCGAGCGCCCGCCAAGCCCTCCAAACGAGTGAACAACTCGAGACGCATCCTAACCCTTCGCAATTTGGTCGTGTGTATCGTGCCCCCTCGATTCAACAGATATTTTACCGTCGAAAAACTGGCTCGAATTATTAATAAATATCGAAAAAGGGGATGTCCTGTTCTTATCAGCATTGGCCGATATGACAGGGTCGATGGCAAGTATGAAACTTGTTGCCTCGTTCCATCCGGTGGATACCGGACTCGGTAGACGTACGGGTGTGGCGATCATCTCCGAGCCTTTTCCCGATAATTCCCGAGGAGGAAGGGCGAAGTTCACCGATTGCTATTAAGCCGCGCACGGGTCGCGTAATTCAACTTGGATTAACAACGCACGTATGGTGTACAGAAGGAAAGGGGATTGTGAAGGTCGTACGCCAAGGAGAAATTGAAGGAATTGAGCTCGTGCGCGGGGTTGAATTTAATTCAATAATGCCGATCGAGTTGCGGCTGGCTATGCGGGCATATAATGGATTCCGCGCAATGCCCTAGGTCCTTCCCAACAACGGGCACGCCAATCCATGATACAGAGCGTACAGAGAGAATATTCTCAGGACTCCGGAACACAGCGTGGTATAGCGAGTCTCCGGTGCGGATTGCATCAAAAGTCACGTACGAGCAGCGGTACAGGGCCACCGCGTATTATGCCACACTGTCTGTGTTTCACTCTCATCTCTCGTCTCTCTCTCTCTCTCTCTCTCTGCCTCTCCTTCTGTAGCTCTGCGTATCGCTCACGTGCGCAAGCTGCATGTGCTGAGCTCCCGTCATCTATGTATTCTCTGTCATCTCGTCTACATAATACCACACAATTCTGTCCCGGTTTCTCGCATCTCATAGTGCCACCAAGCTCGGGCCATATACATATTTATCCTTCTCGGCATTGCCCCTATATCGTGAATGTCTCTTCGTTTCTCTCTCTTGCTTGCAGCAATATAATATAGCCGTAGAGCGAATCCAGCGAGCCCGAGCTAACAACCAACAGTACACTGCACAACCATACCTCCCTCGCACCGCCGCGCCTTTTCCAACGCGGTGGTGTCACGCTACGTGCTTCCTGCCGCAAGGTTCGTCAGGCGACAAAAGGTCCTATGTCCGCGACCGCCTCCGTGCCCACCCTCCTCCACTCGTGGGACACACTCGTGATCGCAATGTGTAATCAAGCTTGCGCCTGTGCCTAGTCTTCCCCGTACTCTGGCTCGTGGCTACCGCACACTAGTATTATACCACTCTTGTGCATTCAGCCACACGTTGTAAATGTGTGCACATATACGTTTATTGCATAAGTATGTGCTGGCCATCAACCGGTTCAAGGGTTTAACCAAACCATCAAGCTGGCTGGATAGGGGCTGTCATCTGTGCATCTAATGACAGAGGTGCTCTGTTGATAATACTGCGATAAAAAGTATTTATTTCGTCGTAGTTAATGCGCTGTGAAAAGCGAATCTGCTGGAGATACGATTGCTTGTGACTTCACGTGACAGCACTCCGTGAAATATTTGTATTTTCAATCTACATTGAAAATACGATGTTTGAAAATGTCACTAAAGTATTTTGAGCTCATGCAATGAGCGAATTTCTACAGTTTAGTTATCTGAATTACACGTTCATAGACATTCCGGTATCCGTTCATCGTTCTAGATTACTATAAAACATGCGTCAACGTACTTCCGACACAGTTCTCAAGTCTGCTGAGTCAACAGTGTTGAACTAACAGTTGAGAGAGTCGGCTTTTTAGGCTTACTCGAAAATCGGTGATATTCTCTATGAAGAGATTAACACTCTGAAGGAAAACACAGATCGTAGGATACCAGTGGCAAAAGCCAAGAAGAGATAGAACATTGTGGCAATGGTGTACACGATTGCTCGTGGACCAAGCCAGCAGTAAATTGAATTCCCAAACGGGCGGGTGTGGCGAGAGCGGCCCGCGCCGGCCACCGGAACGCGCCTGTGTGATGCTGTCGAGAGCGGCTCTATATACCTCGCCTCTTTCTCTCTCGCTCTATCGTCCCGCCTTTATACTCTGGCACCGTGTAAGTCCGGCCCGTAAGATTTTTTGTTTATTTTTCTTCTTTTTCACCGTCAAACCCTTCGCCCTCGACCAATTTTCTCGTTGAAAAGGGAAGTCCGTTCCGGTTAGGCTCACGATTCGACGGACTACGGTTACACGATCATTTATATGCCAAGATCTTTGCAGGATGTCAACTCTTTCCGGTTGAAAAATTCGAACTACGGTAAAGCCATTGAATCATAAGACCTCGAGGCAGAACGCAGATCTCGATAATGCAAGCGAACGGGACGGACGCCCGTCCTCAAACTCTTACGTGTCTGTCATCTAATTTATTTACTTTCCTGCAAGATTTTTTATAGCGCAGCAGATCGATTGTATTCTTTGCAGTTCTCCAATCATGCTTACTTTTCATGCTCCTTCATCGCCGCGCGTTCAGGAGGATGGTTTTTCAACAAAGCTGGATATGGAAAAGCTTCTATGGACTTACAGTGCTCACTGTTATTCGTAATAACGAAACGTAGAACTACAATGCTCCAACGAATTAATGGACCCGTGAAAAGTGAGTATAAACAGAAACCCGATGACAAGGGCATCCTCAGTTATGCCAAGTTCGGACAGATCTGGACGATGATTCTTTTTACTTCGCAAAAAAGTTCGCTCCCTAGACTCGTAGCAAAGTGCAACGAGCACGAGTCCATGCAGAGAAAAAAGAAAACGGCCCTCCCCGCGTATCGTCTCGTCCATCGGTCATAAAGATCGTGCGAGGCGATAATCGGAGCGAGTAGAAGCACGGCGATGTAGGTTCGTTCCGTTCAGCCAATAATCTATGTTAAATAGAGATAAAGATCCGACAAATTCGATGACACTTGTCAGAAGTTGTCGGGTGGCTCGTGCAAAAGCATAAACACAATTTACCTGCTGTGACTGCGAGTGCGATCGGTTATCCCAAAAATCTTGAACAAGCCAGCGCGCGTCTGTCGCTGAAGATTATCCCGAGAATCGGGAGCTGCGTAGCACTGATTTAATCCGAGCAAACTCAGTAGTTTGATCCGCGCGTAATATATCGTGGTCACACGCACCAGGGCGGGTGGGCCACTTACGAAATGGTAAAGTAGCCCCGTTGCCAGTGAGAAACGTCACTGTGATCACAGAGCCGGCGTGACGAAGAGAGAGGAAAGGAGAGCGAGTTGTCGCGCGAGTGCGAACAGGCGGAAGAGCGATTCACACGGTTGACTCGGTGGTGGCCGAGCGCGGTATCTCACCCGCGAAGAGTATCCCGCGCTGGTTTCGCGCGATCAGGTGACACTTGCACAAAGCGAATGGAGACACAGACACGTAGAGGAACATACACCATCAACGAGATCGTACGTAGCGAGAGAGACACACGGAATGTGAAAAGCGCGCGCGTCACAGTAGCAGCAATCGTATACTTAAGCTCGTAGTAGGAGGAGACTTACGGATCGTGACGGAGCAGTGCGCGGCTTTTGGTCTGGCGATGGTGTTAGTGGTGGGTAGTGGTGGCGGTGGTGGTGGTGGTGGTGGTGGAGCGCGTAGCGCAGTACGGCGGCGACGACGGCAGTCGCGGCTGCGAAATAGTATGAGAAGAGATCGCAAGCCGTGCACCATCAGCGGTAGCAGTGACGGCAGAAGCAGCAGCACCAGCAGCACCAGCAGTCAAGGTGGAGAGGTGGCGACCGTGTGGAGTGAAGGTGGAGAAGGAGGCATGAAGCGAGCGCGACGGCGGCTCCGATGGAGGGGCGCGGTGAGGGGGGAGTGGCTGAGAAAGAGCGGGGGAGGTGAAGGCGAGCACGCGCTGGATGAAGAGAGAGAGAGGGAACCGCCGCCGCCGCGTAAGTGAGACCGCTGACGCGCGAGTCGGCAGTAGTCAGAGAGCGGAGTGTGAGACTATACGCCAGTGGTACCGACGAGCCAAGAAGAAGAGACGAGGCGAAAGATGAAGAGGGAGAGAGGCACGAGTGGACGAGGCTGTGGAAGCAGGACAGCAAAGAACGTGCTGGTGGCTGCGGAGGCGGGGACAAAAAAAAGCACCACGTGTATATGTATATAGATTTAATGCTCCGGAAAAGGAGAGAAAAAATAAAACTTATGTTGGAGTTTAGATAATAGATAATGCGCGGCGTCGGAGGAGGGAGTATCGTAGGTGACGTTCGTATCGATGTCACGAAAACAGTGGAGTACAGAGCATTTTTAATACTCTCGAAGAAATCCCCTGTGGCTACACATTCCGTAAAAATGAGGCCAAGTTGAAGGATTTGGACGGGTCGGAGGTTAAGATATGCTTTGGGGCTGGACGCGGAGCTGTTGGGAGTATAACTTCCGACGAGACGTCCCAGACGAGCCGAGTTTAAGAGCTGCAGCGTTGGCGCGCACGATTTATGTCTATACGAAAGTCTCTGTATATTTATATGTTACGATTACGTTCATGATATATGTACTCGTTTATATATAGGATTATGTATAATTTGGCAGCGTAGGTCAGTTTGTATACACGAGATTCGACCTCGGTAAAATCTATATATACTTCAATTCTCTTTCCCTATTCGGGCTCTCTCTGCCCGGCGAACGCAGTGATCGCTTCTGCGAGTGTAAACGGTTCGGCGTGCGGTGGGACACTGCGTGGCAGGCAGGCAGGCAAAGCGGAGAACGAGCTCAGAGAGCAGAAGAGAGAAGCGAACGGGCTGGCTGACTGGCTGGCTGAAACTGCTGTAGGATAGCGGGTGGCGCGAGAGCGGTGCGATACTACTCTCTTTTACGATATACCGACGCGGGACGGGCCAGTGCCGAGCACAGCCAGGGGAGCCCAAAGCGGCGCCGGGCTTTCCGCGTCTGTATAACTCGCAGCCGCCGTCGCGCGCGCACAGACCCATCGACGACGAGAGATTATAGGAGTACCGTGTTCCGTGCCCGCGCGCGCGTGTGTGTGTGTGTGCCGCTCGCTGCCGTCGCGAATGAACGAGCGAGCACGCACGCACGCATACTACGAAATACAAAGGGACGAGCAGAGAGAGAGAGAGAGCGAGAGCGAGGGGAGAGAAAGAGACGGTGTGTATGTAATATGCATCGGGGTCGTGTGCGGTGTGTTGAAGCGGCTGTTCACGCTGGATAGGGAATCCGAGCGAGCTCGTGTCTGCGTGCATCTGTGCGCGCGTACTTTTTCTCCCTCACTCCTCCCTGCGCTACGTGTGTATATTTAATACACACAAATATATTCGCTATTGGGAGACTTTACTGCACACCGACAGAGAGGCCTCTCGGTATATTGGCAAGAGTGCGTGTATGTGTCGCCGACGATTGTGTGAGCCACCCGCCGCTTTCTCGGCTCAATTCGGGCATCCTTCTCGCTCACTCTCACACGCCCTCGGTCGCAGACACGCTAGCGCGGTCCTCGTCTTTCTCCCCGGAGAGGGGGCCTTCCAGGACAGAATTTCCCCTCTTCTTTCTCAACCCTCGGTCTCGTTCACCCCATCGCATTTTGCCTCGCGCTTCGTATCCTTCTCCCTCGAAGCTCTTCTTTCGTTAGGTTCATCTTCCTCGCCGCGTTCGCTCTCGAACTTGCCGCTCTATGTTCTCTCTCCGATCTCGCGCGCGGCGCCCATGGGCGATGCTCTCTTCCGCAAACCCGCCACCCAGAGCTTCCCTATTTTTACTCCGTCTCGCTCCTTCTCCCTCGCTTCTGTTTCACTTTTATGGCCTCTATAGCCACCCCCGCCCCTCGCTCGCACTCGAGAACTCGTTGCGATAGCGGTATCTTCTTTTTTTTTCGTATACTGTTAACCACCCGCCCGGCCCGCACTCGACCAACTGTATCGCCGATAGCTTCTGTCTCGTTGATCGTTCAACTTGTTTCCCTGGTTACAACACATTTAACGCCACCATCAAACTATGCTGCTATAGATCCTCTCGCAATTCCAGACAATCCTCCTCCTGCAACCGCCAACTATACGAGGATATACCACTTGTTTGTAGACGATGCCTCTGCGAGTTATTTACCCCCGGCTTCCAGGACAGATCCCAGTACCAAGAACCGTTGCGAAGAGGTTGATCTTCGTGAAGATCGCGCCAGGAGCATGACACAGGCCAATCACAAATTTAATGCGCATTCCGCCCACAGTCATCGATCGTTTTTCACGAGTTTTTCGGTCAATCTTCATAACGTGGCTGCTCCGATATCAGCCTACAGAGTTAACGCATCCGAGCAGGTTTCCCGCTAGATTAACCTACGCGTATGACCTTTCGAGTGACGTAGCATTAACCGGATCCCAAGCAACCCGGTGAGGCGAATGCTTCGGAACGTTCCAAAGGGAGTGTTTTTACCCGAGCCGCTATACCTCTGCCTCAATCATACGATAACTCCACCCCCGTCATTCCAGGAATCAACACGTCGTCGTTTTGCATGGTTGACTGCCTTAAGATGCGAAGTCTCGTCAAGTCGCATATTGTTATGAAGAAAAGTTGAAAACTCTACCGGGAAAGGAGAGCGGCGGATGTGTATGCGGAATATATATCGCTACTACCCGGTGAAGACGCAGGCGCTCACGACGGAAGATACAACTCGAAGAGCCAACGCCGCTATACGAGCGAGGAGAATTTGTGCCGCGAGCGAGGCAGAAAGATCGATGGAGATCTCACGAGAGACGAGGACAGGAACACTCCGCCTCGCTCTTTCACTTTCTGTACATCCTATATCTCTGGCTTCGTGGAGGAACTTTATACCAGGGGAAGACTGGCGAAGAGAACCCGAGAAGCATGCGAGCAGGGTGTGAGGATCGACAAAATCGTTGGGGGAAGCGAGCAAGCACGAAGAAAATACGAAGACGGAGCCACCAGACACGGCGGAGTTTGGAATCCAGCGGCGACTTCCAACTTACTCGGTGTGCCGGAGACTTTCGCGAACTTCCGTTGGGTCTCGTGTTCAGGACCGCGACGGCGAAGACGACGACGACGACAACGGCTTTCTCGTTCACGCTGCACACTCTTCTAAACGTCCGCACCTCCTCGTCTCTCGTCACGGGCTTCTCATTTTATGCAGTTAGCCTGCACTTGGGTACAGCAACTTCGTCAACGCCGGATATACAAGGAAGTGTATAGTCAGTGCAGCCTTTCCTGGTAAATTTCGATCTTATAACGAGGCTCTTACTAACAGCGTCTCATCTTCGGAGATTCTCCGGTCGTAGAGCTCTTTTAAAAAATCATTAAAACTCCATGGAGAGTACGTCACGCAGTCTGACCTTTCACCAGATTGTAGAAAAACAATAATTTTCATCTTCAGGGCGAATCAATGCAGCAGTCTCTCTTCCCCAAACTCAATAGCTTCCCAACTCCTGATTCAAATGTGCCAAAGAATCACGCTACGTCGCACCATCTGCAGATAAATCTCAAAAACTTTTCGTCCCGTTATAAAGTCGGTAGGACCTTAATTTGCGGTTTAAAATGTCCTTTTTCCCTCGAGGTATAATCCTCGAGATGCGAGACGGAGACAAGAGCGAGTAACCTGTCGGTTAAAGGCCTTAGTAGAGCCTCTCCCGTATGCGCAGTTACGCGGGTACGAGACTAAGACACCCTTTACGATGTCAACGAGCGTTAATCCGTTACTTCGCTCCTACACCTTCGAGTCGCGTCTCAGTGGTTTTAGTATCACGCCTCTTTTTGCTCGTGCAAGCTCTCGCTGCGCTTGTTCACTGCTGTAAGCACTTGTAACATCCACTCAATGTTAATCGAGCCAAGCTCGATTCTTAGATTAAGATTCTATAGTTATGTCGGATATATCTGTGTATGCATATACGAATGCCCGCTCCAAGTACGTATTATATCCTGTATGTACGGTGCTTCGAGCTGTATGACTTAGATGCCAAAGTTTCTCGTTAGCGTTAGCTCGCAAGCTTCGCCAACATCTTACCAGAGTAGGTGAGTTAACTTAAATACAACAAACATATATACAGGCCGTGTATATCGAGAACCTACTTTTCCTAAAGTAATCTCGTTACTGCGTATCGAACTTTCTTCTGTAATCGCAACGAAGCTTTGCTAGTTTCATGGCTCAGAGATCCGTAAGAAAATAAAAAATGTTTTGAGTGGTCCGACAATGCGAGAGAGAAACGCTTCCCGATGCTCGGGGGGCAGATCGAACTGCCTGAGAATATGTAGAAGTGAGCAAAAAGTTTTCTCCCAATTCGAGGAAACTTGGTGGATAATGATCGAAGAAGATGCGAACGCGATTGTATAATTCGTACGAGGATTCAACGTTGTTGTTTTTCTGTCAATGCTGATCCAAATTTGCCTTCTTTTTTCTACGTCAGAGCTTCCTAGAACAGCGCAACAGCGAAGTGCAAAATGAACGGTGGAAGAAATAGAAAGGGCACAATAAGGTTTCAGCGAAGGGGGGAGCACATCGGTTGAAAGAGACGTGGAAAAAAATGGACACTGGCACGTTCATTGTGGGAGGTTTGCGGGTAGCACGTAACATTGCGACGACGCAAAGTGAGCAAAAAGAAGAGTACAAGCGGAAAAGAGAGAGAAAGGGAGTCGGAAAAGGAGGATAGGTTTCCTCTCGTCGCCCACTCACTCTTTGATAGCGACTTGGCGAGAGCCCTCTTTTAGCACACAGAGAGACAGAGACCTCGAAGAAGTCAAGTTACGAGGTCGCCCGGGTACAAAGGGATACGCTCCCGCAATGGGAAAATGAGCTCTGTGAAACCCCGTCCTCAGAAGCATCGTGTAAGCTTTATTTTTGCTTTTTCTTTCACGTTCTTTTCTTCCTCTCATTCTTTCTTTCGTATTTCACAGTGTTTAACATTCGGTGAACTTTCCGGCGCAGGAAGCACACGATTTTTCTACCGTTTCACATCCGTCTCTATTGACTTCCAGGTTCATCTACGAGTCCCCCATACATTGGCTTACGCAATGTGATTTCGCGCATTTTTTAAGTTCAAATTATTATTCAAGACACACGGTTCAAATTTTCGGAGTGGTCAATTGTAACTTTCTCTCGGTTCAGCCTCATCAATTCTTCGCAAAGTCCCGATCAAAGATCTTATCGCGAGATTCTTTTTCAAAAATGACTTCGCAGGAGGATCGGAACAGGCTTAATTTTCGTTGACGAAAAGCCCGAGAGAGTCAGGAATCAAGGAATAATTTGAAACACGAAAAAAGAGAGAATAGCAATGAGCGAGCGAGAACAAGGATTACTATCAAGGTAAGAGATGCGGACTGCTTGTATTATCTAAAGAGAGAGGAATACTAGGAGGATTCGCGTGTCTTACCTTTCTTTCTTGGCTAAGCTCCAACACTCGTGGGATTAAAAGCTTCTTGGCTTTTGGTCGTGAACCCCCTCGAACTCTCGAGTTGTCGAGGTGAGTCTTCTTCCGTTTCTCAAACTCCTTCTCGTCGGGCCTGTGAGAGACAATCGCGGACACGCAACGTCGTCGTTGGAGATGCTCGATTTTCTTAGTTCCTCTTCCTCTCTTTCTGTCCCCTGGATAACCCACTTTAAGGACTTTTTCCCCTCCGTGTATCTCCGCCCGCTATTCCGGATGGTCCCGCTTACAGCTTTTCGTTCACGAACAACGAGACGAGGAGCTTCCACCTCGTGTCCCGGCGGCGAGAGCGGCTAGTGTGTCGGTAGGGTAGCTGAGTACGAAGGAGAGAGAGAGAGGCTGAAGCTGAAGGAGCAAAGTCGCTTGAATTACCCTCACGGACAAGTGACCTCCTCGTACACGGATATACAAAGACCCCACCGGGTTTCCCCTTCTCCACCTTTCCTTTCTTCTACTTCTCTTCCTTTTCTCTTTTCTGCCACATTTCCAAAGTCTCCTTCTCCCTCGCTCTCTCGCTCCTCGTTCCCCTTGCTTTTTTCCGCCTCGCTCGGCTCTTCCCTAAAACCTGAAACACTGGAACGCTCCCGAACACTTTATGGCTCAGAGGCCACCGCACACGTTACCTACATAATATAGGTGAACTGCTCGGCGCCGTTGTCACGTACCGCAGCAGACCGTCACTGGTGGGCTCACCCACCGCCCAGAGGGCTCTTCGAACACATTCACACACGGTCGCACGAGCACACGTACACACGCCCTGAACGAGAGAAGCGAAGCGAACGACCCCCAGGAAATTGTCGGGGAGTAACTGGGCTTCCGGGATTCACCGCCGGTGGGGAAAACAGCGAGAATAAGAGGACCAAAAAGATATAGACTCGCCACGCCGAGGAGAGAATATGGCAAACTTGTATGTATAGATAGATCACGACCGCAAGTGTGAAAAAGGTGCAGGAACATGGACCAAGGGTGGCAACAATGAAATAACGCGCTCTCGGTCGCAAGCTCGGAAACGGGGGCTTTTCGTTGGTCAGGTTAAAACCTTATTCTCGAATCGGGAATATAGCGGGAGTCGATCGCAATCGCGGAGGTGGCAAAGCACGACGTGAGATCGGTTCCCTCGTCCCGGCTCTCACTTCTTTTCCTATCTCGGCGAATGACAACGGCGCTCTGTGCTCGAGCTTCGCAACATTTTTCCTCGGATATATCGGATTGATCAACTATTCAGAATTTTTTACATGCGTCATGGAAGTTTTTTCAAAGAACTTTTCGAAGAATTCAACGTAAGAAAGAAAAATAAAGAACAACAAATAAGGAGTTAACAACGAATGAACGATGAAAAACCTTGTACTGATTACGACTTTTGTGGAGTTCCAACTTCTAAAGCAAAGGAGGTATCTAAGGAAGCCTGATGGAGACGAGGAGAAATTTTTAAACCGTTCCTGGAAGCCACTATTCTCGGGAGCCTGCACTTCGTTTTGGATAACTGGAAATCCAGAGTAGAATATAAAAATGAATTTTTGTGAAACAAAGCAAAGTTGACGAAATTTTCGAAATTATTGGACAAGATTTAATAAAAAAAATCGTTCGTAGTTAAGAAAATCTACGAGAATCTTCTAGAACCGAACAACTTTGGCAAATGGTACGAAGAATCGTGAATTTTTCAACAGGATATTTTGTATGGAGATGCGAATTTAAGGGTAGCTGAAAATAAATATTCGAATGCTTGGGAAGGCACGCGATCAAAGTCGGTGCGAACTCAAGAATACGAATGGCGGAAGCGCAGAAAGCACTCTGTAAAACTCGAAGCACGTCGTCACTCTAAATGACCGGAAGACCGTCCGTTTCACAAGCTGCACTCGTCAAAGGATCGCACTAAAAGCGCGAAGTAAAACTGTTGATTTGGCGGAACTTGAAAAAGTTCAGTCAAAAAATATCGGTTATTCGATCAACACCGCGACATAAAAGTAGTCGATCAAACGATTTTTCGCAAAGAAGAAACTGAGTGAAAAAAAGTGCACGAAAAAATGAGCAGCGCCGAATAGGCTCAGGAGCCCGGAAGTATCTTTCCGTCGAATCGAGATGACGAACCGAATGATAGAAAATCTCGTCAGAAACTGAAAATAATTTGATGCCACCAGGAGGGCATTGGTCTTCTCGTGAGCTTGAATGAAAAGTACCGAGAGATGAGATTGGTCCCCCCTCTCCAGCCTCGAATAATTCGCGCGCTGGACCAGTTTGCGATTCCTCAGTCCATTCTCACGGCAAGAGCGAGTGGAATGTCGCGAGGAAGGGGAGAGCAGAGAGAAAATAGGAAGAGTGATAGCTACGTTTCTCGCTGAGGTCGTGAACGCGACGCGAGAAAGCTACGGGATGAAACAAGGGCGGTGAGGAGCCGGGGGAACGGGATGCTGTCGCTCTCTGAGAACTGGACAACGGTCAAGCTACATGCCTATGATCTGGTCCCGCGAGACGATCTCGTCGAGAAGAATTGTAGGGGTTGAATCTTCGGAGATGGGAAGGGGTCGTCCGGCGTCGTTCAATTCTGGTTTGATCGCAAGTGCGAATAGCATGTTTTATGACTGTGTATACACACGCGTATGTGTGCGCCTGTATCCGTGTTTGGTCATCGCGTGAGAAAGGGCTGTCAGATTCGACCCCCGACTCTATCTTCGCGACTCGACTATTATATTTATTTGAATCTATATATATATATATTTATAGATGTATAGCGCGTGTGTGTGAGGCTATACACACACACACACACACACGAACACGCGCACACATTTTACGTATACACTTGTGTTTTTATTTCTTTGCTTTGCTCTTCCTAGCAAAGAAGAAACTGCTTTTTCGTTCTGGAACTGCTATATCCTTCCGGAACATCTTTTCGCTACGACAAGGGAATTGCTTCTATATAACACCGGGATTCTCTGGTGCGGTCTCGTCGCGCGAGCTACGAGGAAAAAGAGGTTGAGAAAAATGTACAGACTGTCGCGTGTGCAGCATCCGCGAAACCGTTCTGTCTCCTCTCTTCTGCGTGGAGCGGAATTTAACAACATATCGAGCTTCCAAGGGGCTGTATATAGGTATGGCGCGATGTATTGTTAGAGATGGATCCGCGAATGCACTGCAGAAATGTAACACGTATTTGTGGGCTGAGACGCTATCGAAACCAAAGAATTTAGAGAACCTGAAGACGTATAAATAAAAATGATTTTTATTTGTGTGACGCGTGTCAACACCGAAATTCTTTCGGGTTCGCTTCGCTGAATATATGCACATCCAATACTGTCCTAGAAAGCAAGCGAGAGAAAGAGAGAGAGCGGGGGTGCGTACGTGTTGCTCGTGGGCGAATAAAATTTTCGTTGCACATAAATGTCAATCACGGAAAAAATGTCGCGCGGTTATGAACGCGTCGGCGTATTTTCGGCGTAGACGGGACTCGATCCGAGATTGTGCTCGTGAGAGGTAATCCGAAAGGATTCGATAAAATGTCGTTTTCAAATGAGAATTGGGGAAAAAGGATTATTTTACTGTAGGGAATTGGAAAATTATGCTTACAGTCTTTATTGCGATCGCGTGAACAAATTTTTTAATCAAGTATTATAACAAAATCGACCAATCTCAAGTAAAGGTACTCGGCCCGTCGCTAGATATATTTCATAACTCTGGGAATGAATGCTTTAAAATACCCGAACTGTTTCGAACCTTTTTGTTAGAAGAGCGTTGAAAAACGTTCTTTACGGATTCGTCCGAGGCGTAGAAGCAGAGCGACGCGACAGAAGGGTGTGGAGCACGCGTTTTTCCAGTCGATCTATCCTCATCGTGATGCAAATGATGATGATCCAAACTCAATTAAGTCGCAGGAGCTATCTGTAGAGGATGACACAGGAAGCTGTCGCAGTATCCTACCGCTCTTTTTGTTTCTCCCTCTCCTGGACATTCTCCGGTAGGAGAGCGGAGCAGAGAAAAAAAGTGGAGCAAAGCTGAAACCCCGGAAATTTGCATTTTTTCGGGGTCTGTTCCGCTCCGGCCCACGTTCCCCTACTCTTAAAATTCCGATAACGAGATCGAGTAAATATCCACGTGTGTGCGCGCGCGCGCGCGTGCGTGCGTCCGTTAGTGCATGAGAAACGCCTATGCTTGCTCGCACGTAGGCGGAATGAGGAAATTGGCGTCCCGTTGAGGCTATTCGAGTTAACTCGTCATACGATATGAGAGGCCACGATAAAAAGAGAGACCGAAGAGCGGGATCCACCCAAACGGAGCGAGAGACGAACGGAGATGGGGGAAAGAGAGGAGGCGAAAAAGGGTGGGAGGGGTCGAGTCTCTCGCTGTATAGAAAGCTTCTTTCTCGAGCGAGAGACCGGTATAAGCCTTCGGGTGTTCCTTCGGCTCTTCGCGGGGGATGATGGAGCGAGCCAGGAGGGCGGCAGGCAGGCAGGCAGGCAGGGCGGGATGGCGAGCTCGGCGATGCAGTAACGGCACAACGGCAAAAGCATAGCAAGAGCCGCCCGAGAGAGATATGGAGGGGCGGGAGGGTGAGTTGGCGGGGTATGACGTCGCGTGGGTGGAATGGCGAATGAGAGAGGGGCTCGAGCGAGCGCGGGGCGTCTGGCAAATAGAGTGAGATAGCGCGAACAAGGGTGCCCGTGACAAAAGACCCGAAGGATCCGGCTGCGGCGGGCCAGAGGCTGGGGGGGTTGAAAGAGGGATTAATGGCACAGGGGGTGCGAGCAAGAGAGCGAAAGAGAAGGAGAGAGAGCGAGCGAGAAAGGGAAAGAGAAGAATGTTGAGGAGAACACAGCGACAGGACGGAGTTTTTGGCCAACGACGCCGACGACAGTGAAAATGTAGATGGAACGCTCGCCCTTGTGAATGTGCACGTTCCTGAATATGTGAAAGTATGGGGGGGTTGAAAAGTTCAATTGCGCGTATTTTCACCGTACTCACCGTCTCTCACAAATCCTACAAATGTACGACAAGAAAGAGAGAGAATGAAAGAGAATCCCAATTCGCGAACACCACCCCTGCTGCTGAGTTGGCGACGGACGTAGCTACTAGCCCCCCCCCCCCCCCCCCCCCCCCCCCGCCCCGCACAGCCTTTCGCCCCCAAACCCATCGCTTTGCTGTAACTACTGTACCGAGACGAGACAAGAAGTGGAACGCCACTCTCTGCTTCGTGAATACTCGAAGTATTTAAATGCCGCATGATGACTGTATGTAGTCTTTGCTGTGGGCTACGTACACATGTATGAAGAATATACGAAATCCATAATATCCAGGTTCAAAGATTTCTAGTTGGTTTGGCACGTGTTAAAATTCGTAGACGAGAGCGCGGTACACTATTTAGAAGAAAATCTACGTCAAAGTAATAATCCGTATAAAGTATAGGTAAATAGATAAGGTTTGTACGTTCGCGGAAAAATTGAACAGAGTCCAGCTCTGGTGTAGCAGTTTTATGTTTCCTCTCGTTACGTCAAATTCCTCGGATTTATGAGGTCTCGTATATTCTTAACGATTTTGAATCTTTCTTACGTTTTTTCAAAGACTTAACGCTCGTGAATGCTGTTCCGTGAACATACACGTACATCTTACCGAGCAATTGTAAGTTACGGTCGCCTGCTTGCCAATTACACAGGAGACGGGAACGAATTCCCTCCGTCGATATTTCCACCTCGACCGGATATCCATCGCCGTCTCGTCATGCGAGACACTTTAATTATTAAAAAGTTTGAAAGCTCTCACCGGTCCCATGTACACGCTCCGTGATGAGGGATGCATTGCGGGGATGGGAAAAATCATGCATTTTCGTCGAGTGAAGTTACGATGGTTGCCTCTGCTGGAGCGAACACTGAAAAATCATAACGTGAAAATCATTCTAGCCAACGCCTGTTCAAGCAGTTGCGGACGAACGTTTGGGAAAAAGAAATTTGGAAGAGCTTCGTGCGTTTGTACGCCGTTTAAAAAAATGAACGGAATTTGAACACCGGCTATGAGCTGAATAAAAACAGAAATAACTCTCGGGCATGGCTGCTCCCCTACGCGACAAACGGGACGTGTCGCGATGATTCAGAGACATCCCTATCTCTATCGAAAGCCCACCTTATACTATATTTCATTAATTCCCATTAGACAGCAATTGAATGAAGAAGAGGAGCGCCGCCATAACCGCAAACGTATCTACATATTTGTTTGTGCGTGTGTGTGTATCCGCGTAGAAAGTCCGTGCGTACGTGCGCGCTCGGTGTCTCGTCCTTTGAACAGGGATGGTGTCGGATACGCGACAGCTGTAAGCCCCCAGGGAATATCGGCTCCTCGACTCTTACCCCTCAATTCTACCGTGTGCTCAGCGTTTGCTCCGCGTGTGTAGGCCGCACTGTATTTCGCAGACCCTCCACGTCGTTTCATCCCTTTTTCCCCTCCCTCTCTCTCTCTCGCGCTTGCCCTCGCTCTCTTTTTCGCCCTTCGCGTTACACGCCCTGTCCTCGTTCTCCGTATCGCGCCCCTCGACGATTGCGATGCTGCTGTCGCTCGATGGCAAATCGTGCGAGGCTTTGCGATTGCGAAAATAGAAGGGCGAGACGAATATTCAGCTTCCGTGTACGCGTGCACGTATAATTGTACTTATAAACCTTATTAAGCTGCATATCCTAAGAAACTTTGATGGGAGTCCGAGCCGAGACGGCTTTTCCCATTTTAACTGGTCTCAAAATGTCGTAATCGCCGTCGCAGGGAACTAGTGGATACGGAAAACTCAATTTTTCCATACTCAAGCTAATGGTGGACAACAAAACCCGAAAATCCAACGTCGGTGACACTTTTTTCTCTCTCTATTCAATAAACGTGCTTTAATATCTTCGAACAATGAGTTTTCCGACACAAACCGCGTCTCTTTGTTCTCCCCATGGGCCGTGCTCCTCTCGATTCCAAAAAAGTCTGAAGCATATTACATGCATCACAGTTCAATGCAACGGAGAGCGGTGTGAAAGGGTTCGGTGTGTTGCTAACCGGTGTAAAGGAAGCCCGCAAAGTGGCCGGTGCGAGAGAAGCGGTTCGCGTCATGATACGTACGTATATAGAGTGGAAGCTTGCCGGCTGCTTACGAGCTGGTGAAGAGACGATAACCATAACGTGCTCGCCCCGATGCGGGGTGGCCCGCGCAACCCGTGAACGGACGACGTGGAAGGCTCCCGAGGCCAACGCCGCGGAAGAGGGTGAGAATGTGAAAGGCTGAGACAGAAAATCGAGGAAAACGGAAAGCTTCTCGCTTATGCAATGTGTTAAAGCTGATAGGATGCCGCCGGAGAAATATGTGCTCTACTTTTTTTGTTTTTCCATGAATCCCCGGAAAAAGGAAGCGATGAAAAAGCGATTATTAGTTGATATTATTAAAATAGTTAATCTTCCAAATGCAGAGGCTGTGAATTTGCATTTTTTTTAGTTAAGGGGCTCAACCCGTGTGGCAGTCGAATTTTTTGGAGCTCTTCAGCGATTTTTTTGCGGCGAGGAATAAAAACATGGACTTTTGAGATTCGAAGGGTTTACTTATTGGTGTTTCGGCTCTATAACAGAATTTTTTAACTCTGATATCTCGGGCAGATTCGGCGTAAAACTACTCGATAGGAACCCATACATTTCTCCAAGCTCTCCACGATTCCGGGGGATCGGTTTATTATCTGAGATTTAAAAGCCAAAGAGCGTTTTGTTGCGTAAGGCAGTGGCTATCGCTTGAACTAGAGTCATACAGAAATATTAAAAATTGAAGGATCTTCACGCCTTGAAACACAAAATTTTCATTTTCAAAACGATCCCCTTGAAGTAAAGTATTGTAATTACGATTTATATTGTTTAAAAAATGTTGCATACTACGAATAATGTTCGTGCCAGACGTTTTTGGTTAAAGCTTAAAAAGTAGGTAAACTTTAATGCTGTCAGCGCTGTCTAGACTCGTGTGTGACGGAATCGTATTGACAAATTGGCGAAATCGCAAATTATTTTGTTCCGCACTCGTTTGAACATTCGCGAACTAATCAGGTATCTATGGCTAGTGAAAAATTGATAACGCCACCGTCCGACACTTTTCATTTTGTTAACCGATGACAATTTTTTCCCTGTGAAAGCAGCTTGTGCTCGAATCAACACGGTGATATGATCGGCCGGAGGAACGAGGCCGAATGAAAAAGAATATTGTGGAGGTGTGAGGAGGAGAGTGAAATATAAATGTCGATAGAGTATATCTACCAATAAATCTTTTTTTCTCTCTGCGGCACATTATTGTTGTCATCGACTTCGGCACACAGCACTAAATCATGGTTGTGCAGAGGAGATTGACGGATAAAAAATAGCAACAACCCCTGTTTCTGTGGTGGCGGGATAAAAGGTGAAAAAAAATCACAATTTAATTATCCGACATCGCTGAGTGGCCCGGGAAAAGCGAGCAACTCGACCCAACTTAGGCAACCACCTTCTGGCTCGTACATTCCTCCCTCCCTCCGCTGCTCTCCTGTTCTCTCGTCTCTTCTTCTTCCCTTTTTCCACGGCATATATCTCACTCTTCTTTCCCTTCTCTCTCGCGTTTCGCAGCTTTTCGCGGTTAGCGCTTGGTCACGATAATGAGAACGCTTCACCGGATGCATTACGAAATTGTAAGTCATGAAATTCCGACGATGCCTCCATCCTTTCTAGCCTTTGCTGAAGACCCCTTTTTCCATTATCTTCACTCTTCCCCGCCGTCACTATTTCGCTCCCTTCCAAGCTCTTGTGTCTTGACTTTCCCTCCCTTTATTCCAAGCCTTTTTTATTCGTCTATCTGACGCGTTCTTTATTTTCGTTTGCTCGAGCCAGCAGTTAACTCGAAGTGCCTGCGACACATTTTTTTCCCTCTTAACAAAGATGAACGGACAAATTTTATACGACCTTGTTGGTTTCTCATTTCCACCTAGTCCAACCCTCTGACAAATCCGACCCCACAGTGGAAAGTAAATCAATTTTTCTGCATCCAAATTCGTCGATGTTTGTTTCCATTACTGAGGGTAAAATCGACTTCAAAAATATCTTAACAATTATTTACAGTAACCGGTAAATAAATGATGAATAATAACAAAATTTTGTGTCGAAGGATTACAGTTATAAAAATCGATTACTCTACAATACCGGTTAACTTGAAATTAATTAAGTCATTGAGACACGAAGGAAAAGAGGAATATGATGTTTTTCGAAGTATTTTCATCAGCTTTTCAAAGAGCCGCAAATCCGAACAAATAGTTTACCGATGAGAATATCTGCGACGGTGATTTCTCCATCTTCGATCAAAGCTTTTAAGCAAATTACGTAAGTTTGACGTCGTTTCGCATAAGCTGTTGCTACGTCAACTTACGTAGACTTTATATGATTAACCGTGGAAGCCGAAGAAATATTAGAGGCAAAATTTCCTTTGATCCGATATTGGTGTTCTGAAATTGAAGGCACAGTTTCTCCAGCGAAGTATGTGCTGCCATGTAGTCAGCTTTCATAAGCAGATTGTTCAAAAATCAAGCGACTTTGATGACAAATACAATAAAATAGTAAATAAACTAAACACTATTAAGGTAGCGATGAAAAAGTGATTGGCAAAATACCTAAATGGAGTACGATCGTCTATTTTCGTTTCGATTTCTGAATACTGGGATCCCAAGTTGAGTTCAGATGCTTACGAGCACGAGAAAAGAGCGTATTTAAGGGAACTCCTTTCGAAAATCCTCCACGACAGCGACGTTTCCTTTAGCGATGCTTGCATCAACTCAATCTCTAAACATGTTTCCTGTCCTAGACTCCTCGCCACAAAGAACCATCATAAAATGTAACCCCAAAACCGTAACGTTTTAAACGAGCGAAAAAATACGATAAACAAATTTCTTTTAAGCACAGGCACACCACGCGAGGATTGTACGCAACGTCGATAACTAGCTTGTATGCACGAAACGTAAGTTTGCAGCAGAAGACAAGCCAAAGCCAAAGAGCCAAAATAAGACGAGGGTGTTGGTCTTCGGGTTCACAACCAACGTGATCACTCTTTTTGTTTTATGATCCACGTACTCGCATGATAAGTGTACGCAGAGATAGCTCTATAGCCGCGAGACGTTAAAGTCTAATGGTTTTTATATGGCGCGTCAAAGGGGCTCGTCGCATATATCCGTGTCTGCGAAAGAAGCTCGGCATTTGCTAGCCTCCGCGAAAAGGGCGGTCTCTCGTGTTCTCTCTGTTTCGACGATCGAGCCTGCCCGCACACACACACACACACACCCACATATATTATATATAAGTTTCGCAACACTCCCGTGGAGACTCGTCCCTGCCGGGGCCATTACACCCTTGATTTCATTACTCCAGCCTCCGCTGTACGATACTATACAGTCGCCTGCAATCTCGCCTCTTGTTTCACCTTTTCTCTTTCTCTCTTCAGCTCTTCTCTATCTTTTACCACGCTATCCCCTGACACTATTCTTTACCTTTTCCCATCTCCTATTCTCCCTTGATATTTCTCATTCTCCATGAGCCTCGCTCTGTGTGATTTCCAGTTACCCTTTAGTTCTCTGAACTATTGGATTACACAACTCTTCAATTGAGAGTGCCAATTTTCGAGAGATTACTGAAAAGAACATAGCACAGCTTGAATTTCCTTGAGCCTCTGTAGCGGACATCGAAAAGCCACGCGTCAAGTGGCGTTCGGTTTTGTCAACATATTCTTTGAATAAATGAACTTTTATTATTCCTGCTGATTCGATGGTCGACTGGACTAAAGTCTCATCCAAGGCTTCCGAGATAGCCTTGATATTACTGACCTCAAAGACCCTGGGAAGGTACGTTTCGCATTGAAAAAAATTCCTTTAAAAATGCTCCGATCGATAATAATAATAATAGCAACGGAGTTGCCCAAGGCAAAGCGATTGAACTGTAGAATCAATCTGAAAGTTGAAGATTGACCAGAAGCCAGCCAACTGTGCGGCAGCGGAGCAAGAGTCGCGGTGAGAAAGGTTCGTAAGGGGTTTCAACCCTTATCGAATCGTTCCCCCAATCTCTGTTTCAGTGATTGACTTCGAACCCTCGTTCTCGCACTCGACGGCTTTGGCTTACCGGGCGTTCGAACCCTCGTGGCTTCCTCGGGATATACACTCAGTTTTCTATCAATATATCATGTATATATGTATACTCTGTATATGTGTTTATGTGCGTCACGGCGTTGACCGCAATCGTAGCAGAAAATCGCCCTCGGCTTATCGGCAATAAGCGACAATTGTCTTTTTCAAATAATGTAAACGCTCACGATGATTATTCCAAGAGTTCTTATTGATTTAATCTCATTCGCGTCCCTCCAATTCCGTTGCAATAATTCGACATCTTTGACTCCTTCCCTTTCATGAAATTCGGTGCATATCGTGTAGTTTCCGTTCGCGTGCTCGCAATCAATCTCAATATTGAAGGGACCCGGAGTTCCCTTGCTTCGGAAGAGTGAACGGTGCCAGCCCTCGCGATTTTTATTTCATTGATGGAAGCTCGCATTGCCTCTCGTTCCTGAGGAACAGCAATGAAAATAATTTTTCAAAAAATAAAATAATTCTCGTAGACTTTGAACGAAAATACGAACGAAAAGTCATTTCGGGTAAAAACTAGTGAATCCGCAGCTCCGAATCCTCTTCTTTTCATTTCCCTCCTTTTTCAATATTTTCCTCCACACATTACTTTCGAGACTTGGAGAGAAATGAGGAGTAAACTAAAATTCATCCACCGCGCGCATTCAAAGCGCATCATTGTCGAGGTATCCACTCGTATAAACATACACACGCAAACTCATAAACACACGTGTCTACGAATTTGTGTGTACCGCACACTCCCACAGCTACGAAGAGAATTCGAGTTCTCTCGTATATGCATCTCACTCCGTATTGCCTCTCTCTTGTCATATCCGGTGGCAGAGAAATTTCAGGAAATTTCTCGCTCGTCGGAAATTCGAACGAGAGCCCGGTTGGAACATAATTTGACCTCACACATGGATGCATATATTTGTATGGATGTACTAGCATATATTTTCGAGAGTGTTACCGGGATAGCACTGCACATACACCCACCCTGCTTCTACACAGCGCGTATGGTGTGGGAGGATAAGCACCCGTACCCGCTTATACCCAACGGACGGATTTACGTTGTACCAGCTGACTCTCTGCGAGCTCCTGGAGTGTGTATTCCGCACATACCCTCCGATATTTCATCTATACATACGTATGACGTTACGTTATTATATATATTATACGTGTACTTTACAGCTCACCCCGAAACGTGGACGTGTCAGCCTCTCGGTGGGATCAAGTGAGGGAAAGGGCGTTGCGAATGTAAAGGCCCTGACTATATTTTTGTTCCTCCGAAATCCTGAGATTCGAGGCGCAAACAACAAGTGGTGGTCACTCGCCATGGTAGGGAAGCTGCTCGAAGCTGGATACATCAGCGTTGGGCAGGAGGCACGTTGTCGATGCTTGTGAAAAGTTCATGTAACATTTCGAGCTGCTGTTTTTTCTGTGTTGAGTGATTTTTAGAGGTTCTCTGATAATGATCGCGCGATGAGAACCGCGTCATGATGTTTCTCGCACTCGCCCGCAATTCGTGTGAATGATTCCTACGGGCAAGAAGACTATTTGAAACAAAATGTTCCTTTTCGTTTTTGAAATATTTGAAAAGAGGACAATCGGAGCGCTGATTCACGCTCTTGACGAAATATATTTTTGTCTCAACTAGAAAACGCCGAGTCGAAAGCAGGATCTTGCAGGGGGCAACGGGACTGCTGCGAGGTGTGAAACATCGATCGCTGGTACTGTGTCGACATATTTTAGTCGGGCATACATCCCCTATCTATTAACGACACAGCTCCCCGAAAGCAACGCTCCCTGTCGAGTCCTCGTGCCTTCGTACACACAGGGGAGAACAGCGAAATGGCGTGCATACTAATGGGGGAATTCGCATATATGACTGTTGAGAAAGAAACGTTTCTCAATGAGCGCGGGTACAGAAAAGACTTGTTAATAACGATATTTGAGGATGGACGAGAGGCATGGAGAAAGAGGAAAGTTATTCGAATGGTTTTTTTATTAAATTTCCCATAGAAAATTCATTGACCTTGACTCCTCTGCAATTGCCTGCTTTTGCAATTGTCGATGTACTAAAACTAGAGTAATCCCAGTGCATGGTTCGTGTGGAGCGTACCGGAAGAGCCGGACAAAGCGGAACACTCGGCCGAATGAGCCAAAAGTTTTGTGAACAAAAAATGTTCAACTTTTTCGATGCACTACTCCACTTTCTCCGTTCCGTTTTGCCCCACTTTGCCCCACTCGAAAGACTCCGAAAGCAAAGAAATTTCTTCACGACCCACGAGCACAAATTAGTATCAGAATGCCATCCCACAATCCCACGGCCCAGATAAAGTAATAAACCGACGAAGGAACCATCGATTTTAAATAGTGTGCAAACGGCATCCCCGTGGATGGCCAGTGCCCTTAGCATCAGGACAGAAAGCTTCGTCATCCATAAAAAAAGAACAAATTATGTTTGCCTCTATCTCGATATTGTATTTTTCCTCTTTATCTGACCCTCTCCGAGGCTGGATGTCGCGTTCTCTCCATTATACACAATTACTGGCTCCGTGGGCTCTCGACACGCCGTGTACTAATGCATCGTCCAACGTATCTGTGTATATACACATGGCGTCTCTCTATCCAGGCCATGTTTTGGCATGGTCGCACAGCCAGGCATTTATGTGCCTCTCCACTCTCCATCCCCCTCGTCCTCTCGGTTGACTCCGCAGTAACGTACGACAGCGGGAACCAACGTCATGCATGTAGAAACAGGGGATGGGGGCGCTAGGATCCGCAGACTACCGCAAATACTCGCCTGCTCCGTGCCGAGAGATCCACGGTATCACGGCTGCACTACTCACATTGTATTTTTTGCACAGGATCTGCTAGAAGTCGAATAAACCGCTGGGGGAATACAAAAACGCTAAGATGGGAGGCTGGAGTTTCCGTATTGATATTTTCGACGGAGATGGACCGATTAGAGCACAGGCGGAGATAATAGCGGACTCCGGATAGGGCTGGAGACCTTAATTTTCGGAATGTTATGAGGAATTACTGAACCATGCAGTGTATGTACGATCCGATTGTTGAAAAAGGGCGTCCGACGAGGGGGATGCTACTGGGGAATCGGAACTCAGGAACCCAAATATCTGGGATTTGTGTATTTGGAATTTGGATTTTCCATTATTATGGGAGATGTAAAAATTTGGATTTGGGATTCTCAAAAGAATGAATTTTTGGGCTTTTAGCTCATGCGGCTTTCGAAATATCGTCGAAAGCCTTCGAACCTTTGAATCCTCAGGAGAAATATGGCTCGACGAGGGAAAGAGATTTCGTCGATAGGGTTTCGGTGACCAGCGCTTTCGCGCATACACCGCGCACGACCAACCACCATCGTTTTAATGAAGACGTAATTATGTCCGTTTCGACGCCGGAATCAGCGATTCTCCCATCCCTCTTTTCCTCTTCTGGCCCCATACCGTCTCCTTCTCCACGTGACCCAGGGGGAGGGAAGCACATTGCGATACATTATTGGCTGCATTATTAAGTGCGATCGCGTGATCGGAATATGCTGTCGAGGAATAATGCTCCGAACGGCCCGGAGGACTGGACGTATGCTTATGACATACGGAATGCGAAGCGGCTGGCCTCGGCTCCTGCCTCGTAACTAATCTACGAAAAAATTTCGATAATCATGCAACCCGAAAATGAAAACGGCGATTTATTTAAAGCAGACTATTTGAACAAGGTTTTTAGATGGCGAGTCACACTATTCGTGGTCAGATGTTGACTGGCCGGATTTTCCTAAATTCAAATCGGGCATTCCAGCTAAAATAGGCATGACAGAAACTAGTCATTTGTTTTTATCGTCTGTTACAGTTAAGGCAGTTCAAGACAGGGTTCCTTTATTTAAAAAAACGATTAATTGGGTACTGATTAAGCGGTGTACGTTTGTTCGGTATTACACAACGCGCTCACTGTTCAATCATAATTGAATATTCGATAGTCACTTTTTCACATTTAACGGGCTGCTTTTTCCACGAGCTTTCCTAAATTCGTCAACATTCGGAGCATTCTCCGGTTCACCAAGACGAGGTCGCATACGCGAAATAAAAATAAACAAATGCAAATGTTTAATTTCGATTAGAAGAATATAACTGTGTCGTAGCGCCACCATTGGTGACTCGATCTCTAAAGTCTCGTTAAAAATCGACTTCGAAACGTGTACGATTTTGTTTCACGAACCCAGTATTTTCAAAAGTCCCCTATTCGAAAAAAAGCCTCGAATTCCTCGAATATTGTTCGTCCCTGTACGTTAATCGAGAGTTTGCTGCAAACGTCCGCGTCACTTTTTAACAATTTATCCCGAACCCCATCGACGTGACGATGCCAAAGACGTTGCGAAAATTCCCGGCAACATTTGACTAAATGGATTTAACACTCAAGCGGATGCTCAGAGGTCGTTAAGCTGTGATCTGAGTAGTCTTATCCTCTCGCGTTGTATAATTTGTAAACAGTTGTAAACCTGCAACAAGATACATTGGCCTAAGCTTGCACGTACAGTGCGTTTGTATGAAACGCATGCGTGTCCACACATACGTATATAAATGTATATAATATACATAAATATCCATATATCATCCGATGAATAGTGAAAGCTTCATGGCCGATAGGACTATCCGGTTATACGTTCAATGTGGCGTGGTGTTTCACCGTGGGGAAACTCGGTTTTCACAGGGCTCTCGCTGCCCCGTTCCCTCCCTGCTTTTCCTCTTTCTCTGTCGCTTTCTCTCTCATTGAGCAGCTAGAAACCGTTATATTAATTAGAACAGTTAAGGCCAACTATCCCTGATTCTGGCTAGAGACAGAGGTTCAAGGGGAGTTGGAAAGAGAGACAGAGAGAGAGAGGCTGGCGCGCGCCGAGCTGTATGTGTAACGTGCTTTCGGTGATTCAAGCCCCTAACGGGATTATACTGGCGAGCGTTCCACGCTCGTTGCTGCCGATGCTGTTTCTGCTCCTACGCCTGTAGGATCCCCTTTCCTCTTTGTATGTATATACACATAGATATGAACACAGCGTGGTCCAGGCGGATAGAACCCGTACCGGGTTTGGGTACTGCCATCCAATCCCGTCGGATTCGCCCTCACGGATATACGAAAGTACACAATTACGCGGATGTATTATGTATAAGCCAGGCGACAGTGTGCCATCACTACCTCCCACTTTGCTCGCGGGTTATAACAGGCTTCGACCCGAAATTCTGACTTTATGCTCGCACCTATACCTGTGTACATGCATCGTGCCAAACGCGCGTGCGATTGGCTTTTGGCCTCGAGCTCTCGCAATCTAGGCATGCTCGTGCAAATTTCAAACACTTTCTTTATTTCCGACTATCCCAGAGAGAATTTATTGATTAATAATAGCTTGCGAGGCCATATTGGGATGTCTGTGGCCCCAAGTTTCGGCGATGCAGTGCTTGTGTTTTCTGCAAAATATGAGACTTTCGAGAGTGACGAAAATCTCGAAATTCGGACGCGCCCGACAAGCGAGTTGTTTCGCATTCAAACGCAAAATCAGCCTGAACTAGAATAGAATGGAACGAAATTATTTGCTCATGGCTCTCCAAACAATCTGCCGAAAAACAAAACGTTTTGAACATTCTTTTTCTATTTTTATTCCATAAAAAAAAAAAAACAAAAACAAAAAAACAAAATTCCGTTTTCACAAAGCATTGACGCTAAGAATCTTTCCCTCCTGGTGATTCTGATGAGTTTCGGGGTGATGGCCAACGCGTTAGCAATAGAATCACATCATTTATTCTCCCGTAAGTATGCACCGGGTGTCTTTAAACCGAGTCGCATTCGCGTCCAGTAGACCCGACGCGATCGCTTCTCATGATACTTCCAATACTTTTGTCTTTCTCCTCGATTCGGTCAACTCCAAAAAACTCACTCGAAATAATCACATTCCATTTTCCCATAGCATAAATAATGCTAAATCGTGAAATAATATATCCAGCGTAAATTTCGAAGCGCCCGGTATGTTTACAAAGCCAAGTTCCCGTGGTCTTTTCACCTTTCGTGCTAACCAACCTGTCCAGTTCAGAGGGATGCTGTGGTCCAGCAGCATCGTCCAGCCTAGACGTGAATGTACTCAGAGTCCAGGCACATACACATATACCCATAGATTTATATACTCGCATAAGATATGCAACGGAATCTCAGTCTCAATGTGGATTGGGGTCCAAAGGGCGCGAGGTCACTAACGAACTTTCGAGACGGTTATCTCGTACCTCCGCGTACATAAATATGTATGCCGTGAATTTCACAATAATCGTTAGGAATTTATTTATTCCACGAGATATTTCAAAGGACCCAACGATTTAGAAAGACGTGGACGGACACGTATCGCCACAAACTTGGCTGGGTGCAAAGAGACCTTCGATTTAGAACTGCCTCGATCGACTTCGAGTGTATTTTGCGCCGCGTCATCTCGGGTACGGGTGACGTACAGCCACGAGGAAGCCAAGCTCGAAGAATTATCGTACCAACAGCAGGAAATCACGGGAAAATAAGATAAAGAAAAAACGCTGAGTATCAGCTGCTTTCCCGGCCAGAATCCCAGCACGCAGCAGAAAGGGATGAAAAGCGGCGGCGGGAGGATATCGCAGAAGTTTTGGAGACCGAAAAATGTCAGTGTCTGACTGGAAGCTCGAGATATATATCGAGATGTGTTCGCGACCAGGAAAAGCCTGTTGAATTTTGAATGCCGATGCCGGGACCTCTCGAATCCCACACTCGTGAGGCTCGCGCTTCGCTTTTGTCTGTTACCGTGCTATGTAACCTATGCGAGCTCACGAGGATAGCATCTCGAATATCTCTCTCAATCCCCCCGCTCGCTATCCTCACTTCGACCATATTCGAAGCTCAGCCGCTCTCCCCTTTCTCCAAGATTTTCCTTACTCGTTTCACCATATATTGAGAGAACTTATATGCCAGTATCAGACAGAGTTTGAAGAGATTTTCCTGACTCGTTTCTACTCGCATTGTAAGAACTCTATGCCGGAATCAGACAGGCTTTTAAGGGGAAAACAAAGTTGGAAGCTTGCTGGCAAATTTCACGAATATTAATGCCTCGGGCACAGGCTCGTTACACGACGCTCAAGTTTTCAACGTTGCAGCTCAACGAAATTAACGAGAACGACGTTTGTAATTCACCAATTTTTCATTTCACGGATCATCGACGCAGACTTAAAAACAACGGGTTGCAAATCAGGCAGGTTACGGCATTGGAGAATTGCTGGAACTTTTGGAGAGTTTTTCCAAAGTGTCATCGCTCATTGTATAACGCACGTTACGTATTCAACTTCGACACTTCTCTGTTTCACCCACTTCTTTTAATTACTATTTTTCATCAAAATTCGAATAAAATCAATTATGAGCATGCACTAAGAAAAAATGATTAAACGAACAGAGGGTTTTATATCAAACTGCAGAATCATTCTCTCCGAAAACATTGCAGTCAAATGAAGAAAACTCTTAACGATAACATCAATTGCTGTTGAATGAAAAATTGTTTTTTCTCAGTAATACGTTGCAGATAATTACAGATTTTACGTTAAACTGGGAAGTTATTTTCGCACGAAAGGTTAGCTCGAAAAAAATCTTTTACTGAAAATCTGCCGCTGGTTGGAATACTTGGCATATCGAAATTTCCGATTATTCTCAGAGCTGCGAACTTTCTTCCTTGTTTTTTTCAATCATTGATCTCTTTCTCCAATTTCCCGTTGCTCTCCCCGACGAATTCTCCCCCTCGAAGCAGCGCGTCTCACGAGCTCGTCTCAACGTCCAAGAGAAGACTCGAGCATTATTTATTCAACTAATTGCGCGAAACCCGGTGCGGGCGAAAGCCGCGAAGCCATAGAGAAGCTTGTTCGAGTGGCTCCTCTGATACACATCCAGATATATTTAATGAGTTGGATCAACCGCGACCAAGAATACTCAGCCGTATCAGGATTTTTTGGCTGCGGAGCAACGGAAAATGTTTCACTCAACGAGTTTTGCTTCTACTTTATTATGTAAACGTACTTTATTTGGGAGCTCAAACTATTTCACCGAAGAGCGATGAAATGGACACGCATTTCTGTCGATTCCTTGGGCTTGCCGGAGTTCCCGCTTTTTCGTCGCAGGTACTACACAGAAATAAGATCTTCAATTCCATTTTATTTATTCCCATTAAAATTTCCGAATCTCGAAAGATGTTTTTATCGAAATCCGAATTCTGGTATTTTTCGTTGCTCAAAACCTTTTGATGTTTTTCGTTATCCAGAAACTCAGATGGCTAAATCGATGATCTTGGCTTTTCGTCTCACAAATACAGACGCAGGGCGAGACAGAGTATGAT
This sequence comes from Venturia canescens, assembly GCF_019457755.1. Classification (NCBI taxonomy): domain Eukaryota; kingdom Metazoa; phylum Arthropoda; class Insecta; order Hymenoptera; family Ichneumonidae; genus Venturia; species Venturia canescens. Next base: position 7,583,262 of record NC_057426.1, read on the forward strand.
AAACCAACTAGTGTACAAAAGTCTCGACACGTGTGTTTCTGGGTTGAAGAACAAGGACGCGAATACTCGATAACATCGAAATTCCCACCCATCGAACAATTATCCATTTAGAAGCTGCTCAGCAGGGTTCCCCCTCGCCGACGGGGTTTCTCGCCGAAAAATCAATCAAGTCCAAAACGCCGTGCACCCGCGCCGCTAAGACCGTTCATCTAGACTCATTTGCCCGGGAACTGGATCGTCGTCAGCCCCAAACTGCGGCAATAGTGAACGCACAGCGTAAATATTTTCTCACCCTGCCGGGTGGAACGCAGAAAAATCTATCGAAATCTACTTCGGCGAAATTCAAAGGGATCGTCTGGGGACGTTCACCATCCCGCCGTGAACTTGAGTACCGGATGGTGACATGGAAAATTTCAATTTTACAAACTCCAGCATCGTGGATCGATCGAAATATGGAAGAGAATTTTTTCGGAAACCAACCATTCGTTCTGGTAAGGAATTAACATGGAGGAAACGTGCTTAATGTAAAATTGTACAACCATCAAAATAGATCGACCAGAAGCTTGCTGGCCCTCAGACATTTTTCCTTCTCGTTTTTCTCTGGGAACGTCACATTTGAGTAAAAATAGCAAATTATTTAAATTCGGAGTATTTTTGGAAAGGTTTCTGGTCATACAACCATAAGTGAATAATGAGAAGATATAAAATAAAAGTTTCTAGACGTAAAGCAGATAATTTTTTATAGTTTTCTTCGTAGGGCAAAAGTGCTATTTTTGGTACTCGAGGGCCCGTACTAAAAAGAAATCTAAGGGTCATTCGCTTTATGTTCTTTTTATGGATACTTTGAAATTGAGATGAAAGAAAAAGAACATAGATGACGTCGATTCTTCCGAGCTTTCCACAGCGTACAATGCGAGCTATGGAGAAAAGCTTTTGAGTTGGTGGCTTTTTAATTGGTTAATCACAATAAAAAAAAATCATTGGCTAAACTCTCTTGCAGGTCATCCAAAAGACCAAACAGACAATAGCAACTTTCGCTTTGATTGCGAATAACGCACTCGATACCGGTCCGAAAGAACTGGATTCAAAGCTGATGTAGCTGCAAATTTCATTCGACGCTATTTGTGTGCCAAAGTTCACAAGGGAGAAAAACCATTTTTTTTTTAGAGAAAATGCATTCCTTGAGTCTTTGAAACTAAAAAATTGCGATTTTGAAATGCGTCGTAAAAACAAATTACGGCCACTTTTACTCACGTTGATTCTATTGTTCGGCTATACTGAATCATTAACTCCGATTGGCGAAACGGTGACAACAAAAATTTTTAACAAAATAGCATTGAAAAACTTTTGCCTACAATTTGCCGATATTATTACGAATATTTTCAACAATATTTACGGACTTCAAATGGACATTATTTAGTTAAATGCTACTGCCGAGCTGCGGGGTTCTGCGTTTCTTTCTGGCTCAGTGACGATTTTTTTTTGAGAAACGCATTTGTAAGCATGCCCTCGGGTGTAATACACTGCGATGAGGAGAGGAAGAGAGGTGGATTCGGGACTACGAAAGTTCGATACGCGTTAGAATCGAGAGGCCTTTTCTTCCTTTCGTTACACGTACGCGCAGGTATATATATTTACGTGTATGTGTACATCAGAAGCAGGCAAAATAAATAACTTGCATCAAGAACGGGAGAAACGCGCGCGAGCGAATACTTAACGAGTAGAAAGCGATGGAGGAAAAGGAGAAAAAGCTTCGCACCTCGTCACGCGAGAGAGGGAAGCGGCGTTGAAAAAATGCGGCTGAATATGGAAAGAGAAAGGAGAGCAAGAGAGAGTCCGAGGCGCGTGAAAAATACAGAAACTGAAAGGGGAAGGAGGCGTTCGACGAAACGCGAATTAATTCAGCGCACCCAGCAGTTCGCTCGCTCGCCATCTTTCTCAGTCTCCCTCGTTTTTCCCTTACACACACACACACACACACACACACACACATTTTTTAGCCCTCTTCGCGCATGGATTTGGCCTCGGAAAAGCCAACACGGTCGAGCAGGCTTCGGGGCGTACACGGAGCGCAGGGAGAGGAGAAGAAAGGGCGATAAATAGAGAGAGGGGCAGAGAAGAGACAACGGAAAGGGGAGCCTCCGGAGTACTTCTGACGTACACACACCATCCCAGGATGTACAGCATACCGATGCAAAAACCTTTTACAGAGAATGAGGAACGAAAGAGAATGAAGGACGGAAGAGAAGACAAAAAAATGGAAAAAAGAGCGAGATAGTAAAAGATTTTTTTCTCTCTCTCTCTCTCTCTCTCTTCCCCCTTTTGTTCAAGTCGAAAAAGAAGAAAACCAGTAAAAGCTGAGAAATATAAGCTTTCTTGGAAACTTCACCGGCAAAGCTCCGTATAAGTCCGGGGAGTGAATATCAAGGGAAGGTTGCGACTGCGGGGCAGATGCGCGAACTTAAAGTTGCTTTGAAGAGAGCGAAGGGTAAGCAGGATGGTGGATGAGTATGCGCGCGAGAAGTGGAGGAGACAGTACGGATCCTCTGTAAAGGCACGTACGAGCGTGTATAATCTACAGTGAAATTCTTCACAACTCGCTACTTCTTTGTATAATATTGCTTGAGCGAGAGTGAAATGAACCCCAGCGGATTATGAAAAAAACCGTGCACATCCGTTTCCCGCTGAGCCTTCGTCTGGAAAGGCCAATCTTGAAGGCCCGTCGCACGCCAATAGCGCGACTCTTTCCTCCAATCAAACACCTCGTTTCTCGCTAGAAGAGTTGCATGCGCCTAAAGTCTACTGTTGATTTCGAATGTAAGCCGACCCGCATTTTTCCGTCCTTATTGCTTTATCTCTTACAATGAGAGTCACTATTCGATGTGTTACATCAGCTGCCTTCATCGAACCTTCAAAATCCACTAAAACCAGCTCATCCGTCATTCGATCCTAGAGACTTCCGTTTTGGGTGAGAAGTGAAAATAAAAACCACCGAAGCTCCCAACGCTTGCAAACAAGCCCAAAATATTTTGACCTCCGGAATATTGCGGTACTATATCGATATGGGGCTTTGTACAATATACAGGAACACGGATTAGCGAGGAACTACAGCACGGATAGCTCCCACAGACGTAGGTACGAGGACGCGATTATACCTACACATGTACTATACACACTGGCCAGGACGAGAGACACGGCTACTAGCTTAACGGTCCCATTGCGTGCAGGTGGTTCGCATCTGATTTCCGGGTCTAGTGACTATTAGGCGCTATTAAGGGCGTCCGTGGGCTTAAGGGTGATCGGTCGTCCGAACTATATCGAGAACCGAACCACGCAGCCTCGGTGTAAGCGGGCCTGGGCGTGTGAGGTCAACTCACCTCCGATATTGGGACTTTACTTATCCCTGGGATCTCAGTACCTAGACGGTATTAATTGTATTTAATTTATACGCGGGAGTTGGCGAAAAATATTCCAGTAACGCACTGTAGAATTTTCAATATTTTTCGGAATTTTCAGTTTTGTAATAGTAAATATTGCAGATGTGAAATTTACGGTGCGTCACGGTAAAGTGTCTTTGCCCTAACGTAGGTGCGGATCGTTTCCGAATTTCGCAGCGCACTGAAACGGTGATTTACGCACTTGAACAAAGGGCTGAGCACATAAACATTCGTACGGAAGTTTTTACAGTGGAGCGCGGTAAAACTCACCGTGACGTGAAAATTTACTGAATACTCGGGTTAGAGTTCCTACTGTGAACAATCGATATTATTTTTTTTATAGGAAAATTCAATTTCTTTCTCATAATAATATATCAAAAATTGCAGCTCGTCACGGCACTGTCGTTACTGGACGGTAATTTCTCGAATTTCATTCTCTCCGTGTATAAACGTGGCTTCTTCGATCTGTCGCCATTAGGGAAATCCAGAATTCGAGTGAACCGCTTCCACCATCTTTCACGAGGGTTAATATTCATCAAAATCGTGAGCTTCGTAGCTCTGCTTCTTTTGGAATCAGCTTCTACGAATATCACAGTCCATATTCGATTATTCAGTGTTTTGAAACAATGTTTTTTTTTTTAATTCAGAGTTTTGTATTGAAAATATTCATGAAAACATAGAATGTCAAATGGTGCACAACAATTGAGCGCACTCGAAGGTTCGAACCTCGCAGTTTGATGGTTCATGTTAAACTGTGAATGTCGAGGAGAAGAATAAAGTTGTGGTAAGTCTAAGTTGGAGGGTTGCTGCGCCCGTGCCGGAGAATCGTGGACTCTAAAGCTCCTGGTGGATTAGTTATTATAGCGGGAAAAGAGATAAGGATGTTGACCGCGAGTTTGAGTTGAGAGAGTCGAGGGTTTTTGACATTAGGGAGTGAAGAGGTTTGTTTATTAATAGTATGGTACAATAGCGTAATACGACTTTTGATTTGCAACTAAAACGTACGTAAATTACTACGTTTTTCTTTAGCTTTGTAAATATTAATTTTGAGTAATGATCAAAAGATGTGAAAAGAAGTGAACAGCCTTGATCATGTTCGATTTCGTATTTATTATTATGAAGCTTAATACCCAATTAATTAGACGAATCGTTGATAAAATCGCGTCTAATCGGCGCTTGGGTTGAGATAACTGAAATTTGCTAATTAATCTCTATTTCCCTACATAAATTGTAGCTCGCTTTATGAATGCCAGGAAAGAGAGCCGGGTGACGAGGGTCGGAAAGACGAAACACGTACACGCAAACCTGAGGGTGGAACAGTTTGGCTCTTCAAAGGATAAAAGAATAAGGAGGAAGGGAAAGTGAGAATAAAAAAAGACAGAAGAGCGAGAGGCGGACAGAACGAATGATTTCGTGAGGGATATATACATCGAGCGTGGAGAAAGCATCGACACGGGAAAGCGAGAGAAACGCGGCCCCCTCCCAATCTCTCCTTTAACAAGCAACAAGGGTGGAGAATTAATGAGAGAGGGCGCTCGGGCAGACACTTGTGGCTAGCGCGCACCCTCCACCCTCTCGATCCACCCTCGGCTGGTCGTTGTAGCCTCCCGCTCGGCGCGCTTCCCTCTTGACATGTTTTCTCGCTCGTCAGTGTCGGCCATATACCCTGCGAGGAATAAAACATCCCCTCTCCTCGTTGCGCGTCGAAACTTTATGCCTTTGGGGTGTATTTAAGCTGTTTGACCGATTGACGACCGCACGGATCAGTGATTGGCCGCTTCGCGTGTGACACGGGCTGCGCAACCGGTATAAATACGATACACAAAACTCGGAGAGCCGGAGATAACAGAATTCGGATATGCCACTTCCTAGTCCGGCACTCTTTATCATGCTGATAAAGAATTCAGCGTATTACTTTGCTTGAGGAGTTTCGCCAGGACGAAAGATCGAGAAGCGTCGGTGTTTTTGTCACTCTTTAAAAATCAACACTTTCAGGCATCCATTTCCTGTTGCTTCCCCTGGAAACTATGACTTTTGACCAATCAGTCTCAAACTTATTACGAAAATTCGAGTCGTCCTCGCTGTACGCGGAAGTGACGAGGTCAACGTGCAGTCGACAGCGAGTGGTGTGCGTCTCGTCTGAACTTAAAGATCCAAAGAAATTAAGAAGTATAGCAAATCAGTAGCTTTTACACTGTGCCATTTGAAAGTTTGAGTACTTCCAATGGACAAACATCGAATTTTCACTCTGCTGAAAATCTCTCAACTATGAATGTTGGAGTAATCGAATGTAATGAAAGTTAACACCCATCGTTTTGAGGATACATTTGTACAAATACGGCCTCAGGTGGAACGCATCCGATTCACGATCACGAAATTCTATACGTGCAAAAATCAAGCTTAAAAAAAATAAATAATTATTCCGAGCCATGCTAATGGTACAGGGCCTCCCAGTTCTCAAGCTTCCCATCAACATTCAACAAGAGACGAGGGTGGTTCCATCCACCCTGCTCCCTCTCCTCCTCCCTCTTTTGAATCCTCCTCGTCTTTTGAATGCAATGGAACAATGATACAGATATAGAAGCGACACGAACTCATACATATATCAGGCTCGTGTGTCGTGCACGGATATAATGCGAATGGAAAAGGCAGGGTCGGGGTTGAGACCAACAGGGTGCAGCACCAGCGGCCGGCCGACTCGACACGCAGCGTGAATTTTAATTAAAGCAATTAAGCATTGCCTCCATAACGGCACATTAACGCGGGCGATGCATTCATGGGACGGCGTTTCATGAAAATCCCTATGTTCATCCTCGCATGTGTGTTCATTTATGTGTGTCTCTAGGTACGTGTAAAAGCTGCTCCTGCACGGAACACTCGGCGGGTTTCGAGTGAGCTCGAGAGCGCCCAGCATATGTGTCATAAGCGGGACGAACGCGCTTGCCAGATCTCGTGCTCGTCATGAATCGTCTCTAGCATTATGCTGATATGTGCGTAATACCGAAAGATGGATCATTGCCCGCGTGCATTCCCACATATACTCTTGTGCATTGGAGAAATAATAGCTGTGGGAAGATCGCTAAAGCAGGCTTTTTGCTTCCAATGTTCTTTTGTTGCGGCTAAAAGAAAAGGAAGTTTATGGAAGTTCGACTGGTACCGAGTCAGTCAGAAGATAAATTATTGCGATTAGCGAAGTCGGTCCAGTGAGTTTGACAACGCCGGGACCTCGTAACCTCCACTGTACAGCTGTTGTTGCCAGAATTTTTCAAGCGCCTTCGTGTCACGAGTGTTCGAACATTCAGGATAATTAAAACATGGCAGAAACGTCTTAAAAAAACAAGTTTTTCTCAATTACGTCGATATTTTCTCACCCCCGTTCTTCATATTTCATTGCAAGTCCCTGGCGTGAGTTGCGTCGATCGGAAAACGTTCGAAAAGCGGGCGGTCGCAACGTTGCCATCGTGGAAGTAACACACGGGTTAACCTCTCAACAATCACCATTTTTCGAGAAAAAAATCATTAATTGCGAACTTTATAAGTATTGAACTGTTTGCGTCAATGCCTGAAAATTTCATACATAAAGACGAGAAAACCACTGAAACCTGCAAGAGACCGTGCTAATTTGGAGAATCCGTTTCTATTTTTTTCTCACGAACAAAGTATCTCCGGGCCTTGAGATTTTGACAGGACATTTTCCATTATTCATTACTGTATTCAAATTTTTAATCGAAATTTCTTTGTTAATTCGATTACCAGGTGAACCTACTTCTCGAGTAGTTTGGATCCTCAACGACGCTTGTTTCAATCCTGATATCAACAAATTTTAGTGCCCTCCCTTGACCCCTGATTTGCTGCATGAAATATTTTCTTTTACTGTTTTAACTTTTCATCCTCAAAGTTACACAGTCAATCAAACATATATTTGGAATATTTGCTCTGCTAACTTCTGCTGCCATTTCTCCCAGTTTTTTTGTTTTTCATAATTCTGAACTTCACTAAACGCCTTTCATATTTTTTCCCCAACTCCATGAATAACATCTCTCCTCCCTCGCTTCCGGCAGAGGAGACTCTTCGTTCAGAGACTCCTCCATCGGGACGTTTGATAGGAGAGGGTGAAACACCCCCTTGGAGGAGTGAAAAAATCTTCCCCATTGTATACCGAGATTCTGGCAAAGTACATAACGCATAAAACATTGAGCTTCCCGTAGCAGACTAACTCACGAATCTACTGCATACACGCACACGCTTTGCGCACAACCCTCGATACAGCAAACACGAATGCACGCACGCTCTCGCTTTGGTTCTTTTGGATTGTAAAAATCGAATTTCCTGGCTGGAGCGTTGGCAAATATCGTCAAGTTTCGTTGCATGCACGAAGAGCTGCTCTGCACGTCCAACCAGGCGGACGCGAATTTTTTACATTTTCATCTTTTTCTCATTCCCCTCCAGATACTTTGCATTAACGAACACAACGTGCCGCCGCGCACATTTTCACTTTTCCTGGATTTTCAGTATTTCGGAACAAACGTCAGATGCAACGGTGATTCGAATTTAACAAGATTAAAAAGCGACAGCATAAAATGAAATTTTAAATCGTAGAAACTCCGTAGTAACCGGCACATTTAATAATCATCGGTACTGGAATTTGATACGCAACTGCTGACTTTTTTCGCGCCAATTTTTCACCTTTTTATCATCCCAAACATTTTTTTCGTTTATCCTTCTTCCTGCTGTGTTTCCTGCTTTATTTTTATTATTTCCTCATTCCTCCAGACTTTGACCATTCTTTTCTCTCCCGCTGCAACCGTCTCACGAGGCGACAGGAAACTGGAGAAAACTTCGTCGGTACAGTTTATCTAATCGTGTCCCTCTTCGATTCTTGTGCCTCATCTCATCAGCAACTTAACGAGTGAATGGCTAGTGGGGCAAGGAGGGACACCATCCGGACGACGATCAACAAAACGTTCATGGGATGACACCATCAGTGAGGGGACACCCGATATTTACGTAAGGTACCCACGCGCGATTCTAGCAGGTGAAAAAATATTCGATTTCGATAAAGTCTGGAACGAGCTCTATTTAAATGAGAATTATAACGACCGGAGCTTCGTGTTTTTTATTCGGATATGAATTTCGCGTGTATCGCGTTGCATTAATTTTTCCCGAGTTCCGGGTAGTCTGGCTTGCTAGCTCTACTTTCTTTTCTTTTATTTCCAACGGTTTGGTTTATCGAATTTTACGGGTGCAGCGAAGCTGAATTATCTTTACCAACGCTACGGAACGCTGTGACGATGTAGAGTTTTTCGAATATTCGAAAATAGGACGAGAAATTTTAGAAATGTTCGAATTCATATTAAAGGACCTGGTAACGATTCGACGTAAAGTATTAAAAAGTTAAGTCAGCGGCGAGCCCTGCGCACTCTCACACAAAAATGCAAGTTTCCTGGCTCTCGTTTCTCTGTTCCGAGAGTTCTCAATGATTAAAATTGTTTTCGCTTTTACCTCGATTATGATACGCTGAAAGTTGAGACACGCGGTTGCCAGCTGACGACAGAAACTGAATTATTTTCAAATATGTTTGAAAAGTACGAAATGTACGAAACGTTAACAGAACTCCAAGAAAAAATCGTAAATTGAAATGTAGTTTCTAAAACAATCCTGCCCCTTAAAAAAGTATGAAAACTGAGCTTTCGCTGGCGAGCAAGACCCCATCGACCTAGTCGAAGGCGTCAAAATTGCGAACGGGAGCAACCGAGTGTTTTCTAGTCGAAAAGGAGCGTTATTCGACGAAGACACTTTTCGAACAGGACAAACAAGTCGTACAGCTTTTCTATACTCGAGAGTGGACAATTTCAAATAATTTTCGAGCTTTACAGAACCAGCAATCGTGCTGATTCTGTAAACTCGCCTAAAACGGTGCTCTTGCGCCGATTAAACTGACCATTTCAGATAAAATTTCCTCCGCGAATATGGAACACGTACGAAAGCTGCGAAGCCTGCGTGAAGGGTAAAAAGGCTAGAGGTCAAAGTCCAATACGGTGCGGGGTCATCTCGAGCAAACCGCTCGAACCAATCCACTGCAAGCGACGGTAGACCTCTCGACATAAATTGCAGCAACGCGTGTCCACCGGTGGCAAAAACTTGATATAATTCATTATCAAAATCAAACAATCTCGTGAGATCCTCTACGAAAAGAAAATAATGTTAAAAAGAAGCTCCCGTCGCGAAATTGACAATTCATGTTTTATCGAAATAGTCGTCGAATGACGTCGTCGATATTTGACACCCTGCACTCCACAATGCTTTTGCCCACATCATCCCCTTAATTACCGGGTGTTACCCGGCGCAAAATCCGATATCAGATATCAGTTATCCACAGCGGAACGATCTGCAGATGAGTTTGAATGAAATTGCGTGTTGCACGACAAAACATAGAGGAAAATCTATTCGATATCATTCTCCATTCATAATTCTGGCGGGACTCGTCATTTTTTACGTCAAGTATACGCAAACGAGGGTCTTTTTGCTATTGGCCAATTCCCGCCGTCTCGTCGAAAAGAAAAAAGTGTAGAAAATTTTTTAGTTTTCTTTACAAATTATTGAGAATCTCATAATTAACCCTAAAACGCATGACTGGGGTGTGAGCACACCCCACGCGAACTTCAAACTACGCTCCCGTCCTGACAAGCGACATTATCGACTGATTATCGACGGATTTTTTTATATATAAATTCAATTGAAATTAGTTTTATCGAACATCATTCTTTTCGTTATAAAAAAACGAAGAAAATGGTGTAGGATAAAGTCAGTTTAGCATCGTAGGACCGGATTTATAAGCAGAAAAAGATTGGGGTGCGTTCAAACCCCGGTCATGAGGTTGAGGGTATGAAAAAAAGGCACATGAGTTGTAGGGTTAACGGAGAGAAAGTTTCACTAAAAACTACTATGGTGCCATAGAAGTAGGGTTCTATATCGTAATATTTATTTATTAATTCTTACGAACGTATACAGTAATTTTTTGTAGAGGGACTCGATGAAAATTGATGAGTGATGTCAAAATATAAATACATCGGCACACATGTATACCGGTATATTATCGTACAATCGCGAATGAAATTCTCTTATTTACCATAGTAAATTTCTAAACACTTTGGCGTATGATGGATGCTCGTGTTCGAGCTCCTCAAATTTGACTATGTTCAACTGTAAATTTCAACTGTGAAAGCAGTAATGAGTAATAGCAAAACCCCATAATAATTCTACTTGACAGTTAAGGAGTTTCCGTACAGACGATACAATGTTGCCATGCTAATCCATGCTAAAAAAATTAAAAAATTCAAAAAGTTCAGAATTTTATAAAATTTGGTGAACATATTCTTTAGTGCCAAATTTTACGACACAAATTTTTTAAGATTTTTCTTCTACACAGTTATCGAGTAATTGATCACTAAAGTTTACGTGTATAAGCATAGCGTTTCCATATATATAGATATACATTCCGGGCATGATAAATCTGCTTTAATGCGTAATTACTCGATAACTAAGTAGAAGAAAATTTTGAAAAAATTTGAGTTTTCGCACTTGATGTTGAAGAACATTATCACCAAATTTGATCAATTTCTTAATATTTTGACTTCTGTACCGAAACTCCTTAATCATCGAGTCAACATAAATTTTACGACGTTTCCTTGGTGAACTGTGTTTGGAAAAAATAGCACAGTTCAAAGCTTTGTCACAGCAAAATACGCAATTTAAAAATTTTCATTCAGAATTGACTTGGAAATTAGAATATTTTTGGTAAAAACCTTCAAAATGGGCGATATAGAAGCCGGCATAGTATGGCAGCATAGTAATTCTTACTATTTTGTTTATCTCCGTGTTCCTTTATTGCCTGAAATCAGCCAAAATTCGCAGTCACGCGCCGTTAAAAAATGTGTATGTAATTCGGTTGAAAACCAACAAAAATCTGTGGCTCGATAATTTTTACAAATTATCGGTATTCGCAATTTTTCCTTCGTCGGATTTTCAGGTGTTGGAATCGCAGAATCGAATGGTTGAAAGCATCGCGTTGTTTTTGCTGTGAGGAATCCTGCGTCGAGATTTCGCCAAAAAAATAAAAATCCAAAAAAAGCGGCCTTCGGGGAGGCCAACACTTGGATGGGCGACCGCTCGTTTCCCCAAGTTTCTGATGGCCTTAATCGGCTCAACCGGCTCGCGGGAACGGGAACGATAAAGCGAGGGGGAAAGTGACGTCACAGGGAAGGGACGAAATCGGAAGAGGTTTACGCAGGAACAACGGAAACGTAAAAAACTGAATTTTTGATAAAATTGTTCCTATCTGAGCAGTATTTGTCGATATTTCCAATTTTTCCAGGCACAGAAACCATAAACCGGGCACCTCCTTAAAAATAATTGAGAAGAAAATTCGATTATTTCGTATCATTACGATTCGTAAACGTGCTTAAAAACTCGCTGCTTTCGACGTCCTGACATTTTGGCAGACGCGAACGCGAGCAATTTGTATATTTCTCTGTTCTTCTTCGACCTCGTCGAGTTTCATTGTCGAAGAGCAAAAAAAATAATCTTTAGTGGTTGTGCATTTGACGATAAACTAAAAGTTCTATGCGTCTCGCGACATTCGTATTATAAAATTTCTTTCTCGGTGGATACAATGGCACGCCGAAAAACTCGAGGCGAAGCAATTTTACGGCGAACATTACACACGGTTATACGATTTTCCGCAGTTATATTCCGACCGCGCCTATACGAAGAAAGAGAGAGAGAGAGAGAGAGAGAGAGAGAGAGAGAAGAGAAACTTAGGCCTCTCGATATGGAGCCTAACTATTCACTGTTGTGGATACTGTCAGTGGTTCGGAGGATGAGAAGGAAAGGGGTGCTAAGCGCAATAATACCACCCGACAAGGGCGAGTTTCGCATTTAGGATGGAGCCGGGCCAAATCCGGAAAGACGTGTCTGGAGGGATACCAACTCGCTAATGTCCTGTACGATGCCTTCTCCCTCTCCCACTCCCTCGCTCTGTCTTCTTCTGTATTAACCATAAGCGTGGCTATGTACGATACGAGACTCCCTCGTACGTTTGTACAGGGCATTCCACGACCCAAAACCTTTAAAAACGTTCGAACCGCTCACATTCTGATGCTCCCATGATTCTGCATATTTTTCCCTAAACAATGAACATTTAGTTATCAAGTGCCTTGTAAAATGTTGAGACCGGAATGGAATTCGTCGCCGTTTTTATAAACTGTACAAATGCTTCAGGCTCAACGTGATAATGTAACTAAAAATCATGACTGAAAATCAGTTCGATTACATGTCAATGTCACACATGCGAATGTCAATGTGTAAAATGATCACTCTTCGAGCACCCAAAAGTTCACTCAATTTTCTTTAGTCACTACCCACTTTATAATATTTTTTCGAGAGGTACGTTTTATGAACGAGAATTCGTTTAGGCGCACAGTTCTAGCAAAAATTGACGTTGCCGTCACAGGAATATGACGATTAATGAAACAGATAAAACGATAAAGGAGACGTAGATGTCAGAAAAAATTCTTACCTTGATTATAAGAACGAGACTATTTTCGGTCAGGAATCGATGAGAACGCTGATCATGAGAAAAGTCAGCATAAAACTCCCTCTACTCCTCTACTTATGCATGTAGTACGATCCGGTCCAATTCCCTCGGCACAACCAAGAGGACTCCATTTCGTACTCTCTCATTAGCATATAACCAAACTATCCAGCGTATGGAGAATCTCGATCTATCTATCATCAGCCGCGAGTTCGATATTGGTGGATTAAACGTGATTTAAAAATTTTTAATTGCAAAAGTTTTCCAAAGTTGTTGCGAGAATGAAGAAGTTTGAGTACCGTTTGCTAAAACATGCTACACGGTTGTGATATAACCTTGTGGAGTCCGTGGAGAGGAATTTTCTAATTATTTTCTTGTTTGTTATAGACGACAACTTTTCTAAAAGTGTCTACAACAACATTCTTCCAAGAACGATTGTTTTGAATCACTTCATTGTTTGTCAAAGAAATCTAACCTCAAACGTCAATAAATCGAGCTAGGCTATAACACGAATAACACAATTCATGGGAATTATTTCAATCCCTACAAATCTATACAAATTTCAGTCCAGTATATACGATACGATTCATTACGAAAAGTTTTCCTACGAAAAATGGATGATGCTTTAATTGTATAAAATGAGTTTGTTTATTTTATAGAAGAATTTTTAATTCTGTCAGTTATTGTCTTAAAAGCTTTTCATTTGACTCGATGATTTATGTCGATTCATGTTGCGAGTGAAGCTTAAAAATGTTCGCACGATATGTGATAGAACAAAGTACGAAACTGCAGTTCGGACACTTGGCCAATTACATTACTTTTTGATGATAGACACTTTTAGGTATTATTAACATTTCTCGCAAACTACGAGAGTACCGATATACCGATTAAATATTTTTATTAAATATATTAATTGAGTACGAAATATACATTCGCAGGAAAATGATCCCATCGGCTTCGACTGTACGAGTGTCGCCATCTAACTAATATGCGTACAAAGTGGTAACTCTTTTGTAATTACCATGCGGGGTAAAATCACTGAGAAGAACTCTATATATATATATATATATATATATTGAAACTGACTTGGCGTTACGAGTTCCGAAGGAGATAGTCGGAGTGTGAAAAGTTGTCTTCGTCGGTGCAGTCCGTCAACAAAATAAACTGGCAGCAGCGAGAACCAAGAATTAACCTCTAACATGGAAGTGTTGCACGACAGAAAACGATTTTCTATTCAGACTGTATAATAACAAATGCGCGTGTGCACAAATCAGAAAGAAAAGAACGCGATTTCACATACTCTCGTTTTGCTCTCGTGCTTTCTTTGTCGAAACCACTCGAAACTCTTGGGTCCGTTAGAAGGTTAGGACCTCATGGAGATTAACCATCATGTATATTTGGTACTATAAAAAACGTTACATCACATTCAGCGACGAATCAAACAAGTTTGTGCCGTATTTCGGCGCGAACTAACCTCAACCTCAACATCTCAAAACCGTACCGTGATGTTGAGATGGAATTGAGCGGCGACTGAAACCAAAACAACGGCCGAGACCTTCACAATTCGCCGTTTTTTAATGTTTCCATTTTTGTTGAACATGATTTACGAAAAGTGTCAATAATTCAAAATTTATTGGTGTCATTACGGACTTAGTAGGAAGATTTAGGCAACGAAGTCAGATTTTAGGGTTGGTGTCTATTTGCGGGCTGCAACGCGATGTGTTAATCAGTTTATTTATAACATCGAGTGTGCAGTTCTTCCAGTTGTATTCATCGGCGCTATACTTCCCAACAATCTTCGCGTACTCAAGAGTATATTTTCCATCATTTTAAAGTACAATGTGGAATTATTATCATTATTAAGGCTCACTGTCGCCGTACCTTTTCTTGAAACTAATGAACCATGGACGAAATTTGGTTCCGGTTAACCAATCAGCTGGAAGTACTTCAGGTACTTGTTTATATTTTTTCTTAGATTCGATAATATACAATTTCGAGTTTTTGGGGTCGACTGTTGGTGACATTGTCAAGTATGCTTTTATATAACATTGAAAAATAATAATTAGACATAATTGCAAAAACATTGACATCAAGATTTTAAAAAACAATCAATTATTTCAAATGTGTTGCAGGTCGAAGGATCTGTAGTTCTCCAACAAGGACAACAATGGATTTCCACTTTTTTGGAAAAGATCCACCAATTCTTAAAGAGTGCTTGCAGCGAAGAATATACCAGACAAATTGCAGATTTGGCTCGTCATCTTATGTATTGGGTTCAAAGATTTTGGGAACAGGTGCAATTCCAATATTATTCTGTACAGTTCAACTCCAGGGCTCTGTATCATCATATGGGCAATCTCTGCTTCAGTAACGGTATTTAATTTTTTTATAAATATTATAAATAAAAAGCTTTAGCAATTTGAATTTCAGATCTTTATTTGAAATTTATAATATCAAGAAATCAATTAAATTTCTTACGTTATAGTAACGATTGAGATTCTCAACAGGACTTGTTCTGAGTATTTTATAAACCGTACTATTATATTATATTTAAACAAATTAAAAAAAAATATCCAAGTTGCTCTACAACGAATCAGAAACAAAATCTTCCACGAAATATTGTTAAACTTTGCCATAAAACTAATAACATATTATCGACTGTCTGAAATTCTCAATTCATAGCTTCATGTGAAAGTTTAATATGAACTTGAATATTATTTGGGAGATTAATTGCAACACGTATAAATTGTATCGATATAATTATTTTTAAATTGGAGGGAGAATTGTGAAAGACAAAACATTGAAATTAGATTGCAAAAATGTCAATAGAACAAGAAATTTTATTATTATTTTAGTATCACGAAGAGAGGTCGCATTTTGTATTGCTGGATTGGGTATTGGTACATTATTAGGATATAATATTGGACTACACTGGAGACACAAGCCAAGTCGAGTACAGTATATGAGAGCCGTTATGTGTCATCATTACATAGGAATTGAGGTATAAAAAGTTATTGGATTAGTAGTATAGAAATTTTGGCCAATTATCGTTCCATAATCTTTGCAAACTTTTTGCCAAATTACTTGATACATCAAATAGGTATACACTAAAAATATTTTCCGGACACGTGGACAGTTTTATTATTGGTTGGGTTACTTACAGCTCAAACGTTATGCTATCAGAAATTCTCTTAGAAGTTTCAGTCGAATCATGTTTGTTTTTTAAAGTCATTTTTAACTTTATTTCACCTATTTAGTATAGAAAAAATCAATTGGAAGTACTTGGAGAAATTAGTTGACATCTTAATAGTAATCTTAAAAGATATCTCAAGTAATCTTTTCAATTAAAGTTGAACTGTAAAAAAAGTCTGAGCAACAACACCAAAGTATCAAATCCCTAATGATTTTCAATGAAAGATTAAAAGAATACGTATCACTGTCAGGGTGTTTCCATGGTAGACGATGCAGAAGTCCCAACGATCCAGAGACCGAACGAGCTATTGATTCAAGTAAAAGCAGCCTCACTAAACGTTGTTGATGCCAAAATATCCACCGGTTATTCTCGAGTCTACAGGAAACTCCTGAACTCTGGAGTAAGTATCTAAAACGACGCTGCCGCGTCTCTAGATAATGGATAAAATCTGCTTCAAAAAGACATTCTAAGCGAGACAAAATAGTATTAAGAAAAATGAAATATGCCGAGCAGCTAGGAAAGTATTCTAATTTTTTGTCACTTTTGAAATGCTCCTTTCATTAATTCTCTTCCACAACTGTCCAGTCACAAAAGGAATTGCCGGTTGTACTCGGCAGAGATTGTTCTGGCATTGTAGCTGAAATTGGTCAGAGTGTTCTGAATTTTGATGTTGGTGACGAAGTCTTCCTGGCAATGCCTTCTTGGGCTTCTGGTACTATGGCTGAATACATAGTAGTTGCGGAAAGCCAAGTTGCCAAACGACCGAAACACATCAACTTCGAAGCCTGCGCCAGTTTACCTTACAGCGGTTGTCTCGCATGGGACGCTATCGTCAACAGATCTGTCATTGGAGAAGGAAATGCCAAAGGAAAACGGTACGACTCTTATATCAGACTTAAAAGAACCAAGATATTTAAAAACTTCAATTTCATGGGACTGTAAACGATGTTACAGAATTTTGGTCTACGGGGGTTGTTCTTCGGTTGGCTGTATCCTCATTCAGCTGGCTAAATTATGGGGAGCCCATGTCACGACTATTTGTAAATTAGAACTTTCCAGAGTGGTAAAAGCATTGGGTGCTGACGATGTAATTTCATTGGAAGAATCGAATATCGAGAAAGAGCTTTCTCTTTACGACAAGTATTTTGCTGATATACATTTTTTTTTAATTATGTGACAATGGAGGGATCACTATTCTATGCAATGTGAAAAAAACGTGTATTGACTAAAAAAAAATCTATTTTCGATGGTTTTACATATTAGATATATTTACAGAAACAATTTTTTTCAAACTTGTACTTTTTGAAACGATTACTGCACCTTTTATAAAACCAATAAGCAAATCAAGGCATAACTATGATAACTTCCTTGTCATATAATTGCAACCATTATACTACGTTTTCTTGCCAACTTGAAATTCCAATGCATTTTTTTCTTTTTCAGATATCATGCTATTTTTTACACCGGGGGCTATTTGAGCAGTGACTTAATACTCAAGAGACATTTATTGCCACATGGCTCTTTCGTATCGACTATGCCCGAATATCTGACTTCCGATTCACTGGGTTTTGTACTCGGTAGCATTTTCTCGGGCTGCGTTCGTATCAGACTTTTATTGCAAGTACGTATTTGATTATCGATTTCACGTTCCTAAACTACTTTGAAGTATCGAAGACATTTATCAATACTCTTTAAAGCTAAGATATGATTTCTCTAGGAATGAAATTTTATCAAGTAACCTTTCTGGGTGTATTCTATTTATTTTTTCGACATAGATACTGGTCTTGAATGAGAAGAATAATTTCAATTTTCAATATGATTATCGCTTAGAGTTCAACTTTTCTCAACGTTTTCCTTCTTTCACTTTACAGTATATGTTCGGTCGCAACGGCTATCAGTGGATCGAAGGTTCAAGAATAAATAGTAATTATCTTGAAATCTTACGAGAGCTCGTCGACGCTGATCAATTGCAAAGTTTAGTCGGAGCTGCTTTTCGTCCGAATCACATTGAACAAGCACTCCATCACGTGCTCAGTACCGATGTCATTGGTGGTACAATAATAAAGTTTCAATGACGAAACTTCATCTTCAGCACCGTCCAGTACGGAGTCATACAACTTTTCACGTGACGTAACGAAACAATTGGTGCCGAAATGAAGACTGACACTGTCATGATTTTCTATAACTACGACGTTACTCTTTTTTTCCGAAACGAACAAAACAAGAGTATTCGACGCTATGAAGGGTTTTCCAGAGTAATGGTTATAAATCTGAACTTTAGTTCGGAACCGGAATCAGAGTCAAAATGCCGGCAAAGTTTTTGCAATGAGCTCCTTTCCGAATTTTTAGTTATTGGATTTGTCGAAATCCATTTCCGAAACGATTGAAAGTAGAACAAAAAACCATCCAACGAGTCTGGTAAAACAAAAATTTTTTATAAAAAGCCGTTAACGACTATTTTCTAACCTTTATCGTTCATCAGTTGAACAAATTCGTTGGTACTTTTGCTTTATGCACGATACTTGGGTACCAGATATTTATTCTCCGGGTGTGATCTTTTGATCCATGTTGATTGGACTCGGACTCTGGTAGTAAATTTGAGTTTCGATATATAATCATTGATTCTTATCGTCTAATTTTCCAGAATAAAAAAATGACGATTTTCCGCGAACAATTAGATAATTCATGTTGAAAAAATATTGAGCAGTTTGTGCTCGGCACAATTGGAAGAATTTCATCAAGTCAGTGAAACAATAAAAAGGATATACAAGGTGTAACAAAAAGATTTAAAATTCGGCCACGACGCTCAACGCGCTTAGTATGTAAAATATGTAAAATACAATTTGAAAAATGGCCGTATTATTTCCTATTAATACCGATTGGGAAAAGTGCCCTTTGCTGTATTATAATTAATCGACGGGTCTCCGAAATTAATGGGCGTTGTTAAGTTTGATAAAAAAAAACATACACACAAATTATGAAACAAAAAATGTTTATAATCTATATTTTATCGAATAAATACATAATGAAAATGATCGATTTGTCAGAGATGAGTATAAAAGCTTACGGAGTAATGGACAATTGACCAAGCATGTTTGGTACTCCATGATAACAGAGAAATTCGAACCAGGTCATAATCGGGACGCCTTATTTCCTTGGTCTCCCGCGCGTTTTCCCAGTCGCTTTTCCTCTTTTAGCTTGACCCTTCTTCAGTTCCTCCGCCTGATTTACCGAATATTTCATTGTAATTCAAACGCCAAATACTTTGCATGTTAACTTCACCGTTCGACTGCACTGTTTTTTTATGGTTCTTAGATGATTTGTGAACAAAATTTCTCGAAACTGACTCGCTAGCAGTCGAAGGGTTGAAAAAAAAAAAACAAAAATACTCACTTTACGTTTCGTTGGGGTTGTAGTCGAGAGAACTTTGAAAAACGTATCGAGACGACCTTGCGTCGATGTATTGCGTGCCTTGAGTAATTTTTTTGCTCCGTTCCTTATTCTATCTTCGGCAAATTGTTTGTCTCCGCATAAATATTTGACCAAACCTTCCTCATCTGGTTCATTCCATTTTAACTATAACATGAATTCCACAAGGTTTAATGAAATTGAAAATGATCAGACGAATTTTCATTCATTTTTTTATAAACTTGGTCGCGTACCTCAATCTCTTCAGGATCTATTACTTCCGGGTTAGTGAACAGTTCTCTGGCTTGTTTGTAATTCCAATCCTCTGGTATAGGGTACTTTTTCGTGTCCAAATTTTCTATTATTTTTTCGAGTGATCTATGAGCCTTGATTAGTTCTATTGCTCTCTTTGGGCCAATACCTTTTATTGAGTTCGTGTAATCACATCCAAGCATGATGCAAAAATCTATGAACTACAAGTAAATATAAAAACGAGCCAAAAATGTTCAAAAAAAGTTCAAACGCAGACACCAAAACTTTCAATGTTATTTGTTCGATTGTTTTTATTTTATTATTTGAACCACATGAGATATGAGTTCAAGAAAAAATATTCAACAACTGACGAATTCAGAAAATTGGCAAAACTTCATTCTCTCAATTTTTTCTTCTTTCTAATTTCTCACTTTCTGATACGTACCTCGTTCCTACTGAGTTCCATATCTTGAAGAACTTTGTCATAGTGGAATTCTTGAACAGGCATTTTCCTTGCCTCGCTGAAAGTAAGATGCCTCAACAAGACATTACTTCCAAAGGTTAAAGCATCCATATCCTCTGTAGCTACCGCATAAACTTTACCCGCTTTTACGAGAGCTGCACACTGAGCTTCTGCTTCACAAGGCGCCTAGAAATTCAGGCAAAAATTATAATTTTTGTTTTTCCAAACATGTTTATACTTTTATTACAAAAAACTTTTTATTTACATTCACAAAAGGGATGCCCATGAGCGTCAGAAGCTGTTTTGCTTCATCTGCATGAGTGCTGGTTACTTTCACCAAGCGTCTATTGAATTTTTCAATATCTTCAACATTGCCTGCAATTGGACGACAAAATTTGAAATTGTATGAGTTAAAAATCATAATTTGGAACTAGGTATACAGGTACTTGGGACCAAGAATTATTTACATCATTTACATATTTTGCGTATCATTTCTCAACCGTAGCAGGAACATCTTCATATAAATTTAGAAAACGAACGAAATATTGTTACGAAATGCTGGATTTTTCATAATTTTGTTTCATAAAGTATATGCTCTTACCAGCTTCCTCAGCAACTTGCAGAGCTTTCTGAGCCTCATCTCTTCTCTCAGCTCGTTTAGCTAACTCGCCACCTTTCAAGTTTGGTGGTTTACCATCAAAAACATATACTGGCTTTATTCCATTTTCTACCAATCTTATTGTTCTATAGAAGGTACCCATGAGATGACTGCAAATATTTGTCAAAGGTCACAGGAATTAATGTGATTCACAAATTTATAAATATTCCTGCTAAAAATCGTCTAAAAATTTCAGAACCATTGCAAGCGTTATAGCAGATTTGATCAATAGTCTCAAAATGAAAATATTTAGTTATCACTGTTTCCCAGTTTGAAAGCAGTAAACAAATGAAAAAGTTTCTTTATTCAATTTGAGAATAAAGTCGAATTGGAAGAAAATAATAGCAGTACAATATTAAAATAAGAATGAAACTACACCTGGTTGTTTCACCATCTGCGGATGTGAGTTGAGCTCCTTCAGAGCGCACAGCAATAAGAAATTGATAGAGACACATGGAAGCATCTATAGCTACTTTTCGTCCTGAATGAAAAAAATTCCCAAAAGTTCTGATTTGATGTGTTGGCTTATCAAAATATATCCATCGAACGTCGAAAAGTGGTGACCTTACCGAAATAATGTTTGAGCTCTTTTTCTTTAATCGCACCTGGAGCCAAATCGGCAATGATTTTCGATAAACCAAGAATACCCATCTTTCAAAATGTGCACCGTATCGATTTGTATAAGAATTTGAATAAAAGGCTTGAGAGATTTTTACAATTGTGAGCAAAATACAAGTGAATAACTGTTTAGTTGAATTCGTCGGCAGAAACCATCACAAGCACGCTTTCTGGATAAAGCGCAATACTTTCCCGTTCCCGCCACTTTTGCTCCAACAGAGCGCTCCAAGCAATAAAATCTTGAAACTTGAAGTACACGGAATGAAAAAAAAAAACGGGCATGTTTTCAATTTACTTCTACCTTCTACTTTTCTTCACAAATTTTGTAATTGTAAAGGCGTATTCATAATTCAACGAAACAAACAGGAAATGCGTGAGCCGTGAGGGAGTCACGCGGAAGTTGAAAGATTCTGAATTGAACGGAAATAGGAAGGGGAAATTGTTCAGTTCTTTATGAGTTTTTGGGAAGGAAACTAGTATTATATAAAATTATAATGACAATTTTCAGGCTACATTAATAAAAAGTATTAAATTTCAATAAATAAATTTCTAAATCAATTACTTGCGGAATTTGCATACGACCTTCAACTCTGTATCATTGAACTCTCAAGCAAAAAATTAGGTGACTACGAGATTTCCCGCTCGAAGCAGCATTACTCAATTACTGCCTGTATCGTTAAATTTATACTACAAAATAAAGTGATTTGCATAACTTCGCTTCAACTATTTCTTTTCCGTTGTGGATACACCATAAAATGCCACGTATCTTTCCGCTGCTACAACCATAAAAAAAGGCTTCGCGCCCATTTGAAGTCGCATCCCCGAAACGATCAGCAAGATGGTGTTGCAAGCCATTGGCTAAAGCGAGACAGCGGCGCGCGCGCGACCAAACTTTGATAATCGATTCTTAGAGGACGCCACCATTCGGTCGACGCCGGTTCGCGTTTTGTCAGGCGATTTACGACGTTTTACGGAAAAATTACAAGTATACTATTATAATACAATTAAACGAAAGTATTACAACATATTTTATACGGGTTCATTGAACTTTCCGTGATCTCTGTAATCGTCACACAGTTCTCTACAGATAACGTAAAAATACATAGCGATATCCGTCTGTCGTTCATCCGACAGGTGGACGACATTTTCCTCGAAAACGCTTGCTTTCTCTCTCGCTACTCCCTTCAAAAATGTCTCACCGATGCACAGACAACTTCAGCCCTTCCAGTTTGGTCAGATCGTCGTCGTCGCGTCCTTTAATGCGGTTATAACCGTTTAACCGAAAACTCCGAATTTTACCGTCGTCACTTTCTTCCCTTCGTCTGAGATTGTTTTGAGACATCGTTGGTCATTAAAAATGCTCAGTAATTGCGGAAAAACGAGTATATTTCGAGATTCGCGAGGCTCGCGGGTTTGAGGGAAGAGGAAAAGAGCGGTGAAAAAAGTGGCAGTGTTTAAGAAGGTAGCGTTTGTTACAAAAACCGTAGTGGAGTGTATCGAGAACGGTGTACACGACTAAATACTATTTGATTTATTGATATTTCGAGTGTCACAGGCCTTGGCGGTGTCTATGCATATCCTGAGGTGATTTTTTATCTTCATCTTACACTTATTTCCATCTTTTACTTATCACAATATTACAGTGTTTTCCGTCCCCATCTGTCTGTTTTCTCGATATTATTTTCCTTTGACGAAATTTTGTTTACGTTGCATCGTTCTGTGTGTATCTACATTAACACACCGCGCTCAACATAACCTGCAAATCATTTGTCGGCTGAAATATGATGCATCCGCGCCGTTCTTCAAGCATCCTTTTTAATTACATTTTTTTCATCTATATTCTCCGTGTTATTATTCATTTTCGAGTTTATTAAAATATATTATAAATGTTTTGGAATAAAAAGATCCCTTTTTATTGGAACGAAAGTTGATTTTTGCTTCAACAGATTGCCAAAAACTCAATCTTATTCATTCCATGGCATCTTTAAATAAGATTTCATGAACGATTGATGATGTTCTTGTTCATACTCGCATTTAACAAAGGGATATGTGAATTGTACTGATCTGAAAAATGTGCTTTACCCAGAATCGACATTTTTATATTGAATACACTGTAGTGCATTTTTTTTTTAATTTCAAGGCACGTTTTTGGCATTCAGTGAAATTGCAAAAACCGTCCATTCATTTGCTGCAGCGACCTGAAAAATATAATTACATTTGAATATTGACGGTTGTTTTTTAATCTTTATATAGCTAAAATTAATCATAAGTCTTATTATTTTTCTTTGAACATTCAAATATTTTGAACAACATCATAAATGGATTGAACTTCCATAATTCGTTACTTTTTTATTAAACTCAATTCTTGTGGTTTAACGCTAACAAATTCAAGTTTAATGTAGTGATCCAATCTAGCGATATTTTACTGTTGTCACGTGATCCAGAATCAATTTTTTTTCATTTTATTAGATTGAGTAAAAAAGACCTTACATTTTTGGAAATTAATTACTTCTACGGTGCAAGCTGCTGAATAACAAACTTACAAATCTGCTTCCTGCGAAACGTTATAAAAATTTCTTTTGTTGGAATGAAATCACTGAAATCTGTGTTAAAATGACTCCAAAAATTCCAAAACAAGTAATTCAATTATCTCACATTGATCTGTCTGATAACGCATATGTACAAGTTCAATGACAAGAAAAAATGAAATTTTGTTGTTTTACAATAATGCAAATTTAAACACAGCACTAAAGAAAGAACACAACATTTTTCAGAAACGGTTCTGAATATTTCATGAATAATTTTCATATTTCAAGCGAGAGTTGATCCAAGAATCTATCAGTATTTACACAGTAAATCCACCTTTTTGACGCATCCTATGGATACTGTCATTTAGGAGACAAACATATTTTTGTGTTACAGAATTTGGACCGTGTTCTAGGTCAAATTTTGGGATAAAGTGTTTAATCTACTGCACTCTGATAATCAGACACAATGTCGGAAATAATTTACCCTAATGGGTGTCGGGTCGTTACGGAAGATCTGGGTCCAGATGAGCTCATCAGAAGACTCAAGGTATGATCAAAAAAAGAAAAATAAAGATTCATCCGAAAAGGCAAGCCGGTCATTAATCTATCAGAGTTTTTCCCTTATTTGTAAAAATACTTCTTCTAATGTTTGCAGACTCTAGCTCATACATTGCAAGCTATGGGCCAGGATGAGGGAGCGTATCAACAGTATATTCCATTGGCTCTGCACCTAGCGGAGGAACATTTTTTAATGCATCCCAGCAAGGATGTACAACTCTTGATCGCATGCTGCATCGCTGATGTGCTTAGAGTTTATGCTCCAGAAGCTCCATACAAAGATGCAGATCAGGTAATTTTTCAACTTACAACATTTTTATTCTTATTCGTGGGATATACAAGGGTCTATTCCATTTGTAGACTTGAGAAATAAGAGATTTTTCGATGCTTCTGCTTTCACAATAGCAATTAAATGTTTTCAGGATTTTTCATTTATTAAATTTTAGTTTAAAAGTAATTTTGGGTGGTTTTCATTGGAGAAAGAATCCTCCCTCTATTTGTCATCACTATAACATTTGTAAAGCATTCAAATAGTAAATTTCATCATTTACCTAACATACAATTGTAAATAGAAATTCTCGACATGGAAGAATTGTGGATGTAAATAATCAGAATGAGACGTTCATTCTAGCTATTATCGATGCTTTTCTTGTTCCAAAAATGTATTATTCAAGAGACAGCTTGCATTAGTTACAGTTTCATTAATTCGTGATTTCAAACTCATGGCAGTGGAAACACTCTGAACTATTTTTTTACTTAGATGAATATTAAATGAGTGTAGCAATGCATCAGCAATGCTTTTAAGCAGAGCAATAAGAGACCAAAATTGTCTCTTAATGAGAAAGAAATGCAGAGGAATATAATGGAAAATTGCAATGCTAGTACTGGAGGATCAATGAAGCATAGACAAGAAATATTACGTTGCAATTTTCAAAATTATATCATTACCACTACAACTCCGTGTATCTCATTCATGAAAATTGCTTCCTTATTTATAATATTGAATCATTAGAAGTAGTGATTAGAACTATATTGTGATTTATTCAGAATTTCTGTTCAAAAAACAAGAATTTAAAAACGAGCTCGGGATAGAATGTTTTTCTCATATTTTCACTACAATAAAATAATACAATCTTACTTTCTTTGCTAAATTGTACCAATAAATTTACAATAAACAATACAATCCATCAGTTCTTGTACACATAAACGGCATATGTTAATTGTTTTGATTCCAAAATTGTGATTCTGTTGCCCTTCTATTGAAGACTTTCATTTTCAACCAGATATTCTGCCTAATTTTTCTTCCCATCACTAATCATTATTTTCCAAAATGCTCCCTAATTTCGTCTTTATTTCCATAACAAATTGTTCAACGATTATTTTTGCAGGTGAAAACTATATTCCTTTTCCTGATCAAACAATTGGCGGGTCTCAAGGATCCGAAAGATCCAGCGTTCAAGAGATACTTTTATCTACTCGAAAATTTGGCATACGTCAAATCTTTCAACATGTGCTTCGAGCTCGAAGACTGCCAAGAAATATTCTGCGCACTATTTTCCCTGATGTTCAAAATTGTCAAGTGAGTACTGAGACATTTCGTTTCTAAAAAGATACGTGTTCAAATATATGATTTATTTTGACAAAAATGTTGACGTATTTTTACAGCGACGAACATTCAGGCAAAGTAAAAAGTTTTATGCTTGATGTCCTCTGCCCTTTAATCACTGAGTCCGACATTGTGAGCAACGAATTACTGGATATCATTCTCATGAACATCGTTGAACCTAACAAGACACAAAAGAAGAACGCGTATTTGCTTGCAAAAGAGCTCGTCATCAAGTGCAGCGAAACTCTCGAGCCGTACCTCCAAGCGGTAAGTGATCAATAACTTTTGAATATTTAGCAAACGACTCTCACTTTTGATTTTCATTTATTCGAGTATTTCCATCTATAAAAGCTCATTAAGTTACTCGCCAAGATGCTTGAAATAGTGTATCTTGAAACGACTGAAACTAAAATCGTGGATTTTTATATTTTCGAAACTCCGTCATCGAAAATTTATCGCGTGTGAAAGCAAAAAATAGGGGTAATTCTTTTTATGCGATCAGTTGCACCTACCACAATGATGAAATACGTACTTATTATAAATTGTATTAAACTGTAATATTGTATATAATAATTTTACAATTATTTAATTCCATGCAGTTCTTTAACCATTTTCTGATCGTGGGCCGTGAAGAGAGAGGTCTACAAATCTGCAAAAAGGTGTACGATTTAATTTACGAATTGAATCACATATGTCCGAGCGTATTGCTCTCCGTCCTTCCTCAATTGGAGTGCAAGTTGAAATCGTCCCAGGAGACGGAGCGTCTCGGAGCAGTGGCTTTGTTGGCGAGAATGTTTTCGGAAAAGGGTTCCGGTCTGGCGATGCAGCATACACAATTGTGGCGAGCTTTTCTCGGGCGTTTTAACGACATTAGTGTTGCGATACGTATCAAATGCGTACAATACTCAATGCATTTCCTATTGAATCATCCAGAGCTGAGGAAGGATATAACGGACACTCTAAAACTTCGACAACACGATGCTGACGAGAACGTACGTTACGAGGTCGTTATGGCGATAGTTACGACAGCTCGGAGAGATTTTGAGGTCGTCTCGGACAGCGAGGATTTATTAGAATTCGTGAAGGAACGAACGTTGGATAAAAAGTTTAAAATACGCAAAGAAGCAATGGCGGGGCTGGCGATGATTTACAAAAAGCATTTGAACGACGTGGATGTTCCACAAGCCACAAAAAAAGCAGTCACATGGATAAAGAACAAAATATTGCACGGTTATTACATGGCTGGAATGGAAGATCGTTTGTTGGTCGAGAGATTGTTGAATACTTGTCTCGTACCTTATCAATTAGCGGCCGAGGATAGGATGAAAAAATTGTACCATCTCCTCGGTACGATAGACGATCATGCTTCAAAAGCTTTCGTCGAACTGCAAAAACATCAATTGGCCGTGAGACGCGCTGTCGTTGAGTGGCTTGAAATAGTGAAAAAACCTGATTCCGCCAACGAACTCATGCCGAAAATATCCCAGATATCACGGTTTCTACCTGACCCTATGAAAGTCATGGAATTTCTGCAAAAGTTCAGCGCTCACATGAAAAGGGATCCGACACTTCTACAAGGCATGGAAACTATTGTACAGCCGAATGTTTCCTGCAAAGAATGCGCTGAAATGATCAGCTCTGTCCTCAAAAAACTCGGCCAACCTGTCATGACTAATCTTTATTACAATACCATCAAAATGTTACTCGAACGTGTAAGCTCCGTCATGATCGACGAGGAAGCGATACGAGTCTTGATCGGATATGTTCTCGACTGTTTGAAGGGCGGTAACGTCATTGAGGAAGTTGGCCTTAATCCTAATAACGCTGGTGAAAAAGGGCTCAGACTGCTTGTGGTAAGATTTTTAGTATTCAATTCTCCAACTTACCAAATTAGTATTAAAAATGAAACAATTCCACAAAACAGAAGTGTAACCAGTGAATCTTGAACCGGTTCAAATTCATTTGAAATTATCCTAAAAAGAAGATTATCCTAAAAATCAAATATCTTCATATTCCGTAGATGCTGTCGTTTGTATTTGGACCTCATTTCCTTCATAATGATATTTTAACGCAACTGGTCCATCTTTTGGAACTGGAGGATGAAATGGTTGGTCCTCTCGTACTATCGATATTCACGTTCCTCGGAAAGTACAAACCACTGTGCGACGTTGCTCCTGAAATAATGGATCTTATGGTACCGATATGCAAGAATTTCGCTGAAACTGGAACACCTAAACAGGCGAAACAAGCCATAAGATGTCTCTTTGTAAACATGACGAATATTCACGACACCATATTTCCGGAAATAATCGAGAGAATTAAGACTACTCTGACTCCAACTTCGGAATATTATCGTACCTCGATCGTCACGCTTGGACACATAGCGTACAATTTGCCGGACAAGTATCACATACAAATCAAGAATATGGTGTCAAGAAAGGTAGGATATTGGAATCTTGAGCAAAAAACTGAAACCCATCATTTATAATCATTTTCATTAGTTGGGCATATTTACATTGGAGACAACTCTCAGTGTTGATGCTTTTTAATTTTGAAACGATGTACCTTATTCTCAGTTTACTTATCGGAGCGTGAGACTACTCTTTTGACCAATGAAAAAATAAGATTTCGATGACGATGCAGTAAAGAAAATTAAAAAAATTTGTGCTGGCCTAACGAAAACTTGATGCTGCAGTATATGAAAAAATTGCTAAATTATCACATACATTAAAATGTCCATTTTGTTTTCCATGAGTGCAGATAGTAAAAGAACTCTTGGTAAAGGAGAACAGCGAGCAAACGACCGACTCCATCGAAGGCGACTGGTGCCGAGAGGATCAATTGCCAGAAGAAACCCGTTGCCGTCTTGAAGGTCTGAAGTGTATGGCCCGATGGTTACTGGGCCTCAAAACGGACGTTCTATCGGCACAGAAGACTTTCCGTATGTTAAACGCTTTTGTCGTCAACAAAGGCGATCTTCTGCAACAGGGACGGTTGAGCAGGGCCGAAATGAGTTGGCTCCGTTTGCAGGCTGGTTGCTCGATGCTCAAAATTTGCGAGCAAAAAGGCGTCGGTGATCAATTTACGGCTGAACAATTTTACAACTTGTCGCAACTCATGGTGGTAAGTAGTTTTTGTTAACTAACCAATATTTTTGGAGACATAAACATTCGGTGATGATTTAAAATATGCACAAATCAAGCACTTTTTTCATGATTTTTGAGATGAAAATTGCGATCGCCCTGAAATTTATTTTTTTGTCATTTTTTTCGACTTCAAATCCAAATTACGCTTCATATATTTTTCATCGTGATGGATTTCTATGCTTATGATAATATTCAATTTGCCCTTTTCTTTTCACTATAGGACGAAGTGACCCAAGTCAGAGAATCATTCGGCACAAAGTTGCACAAAGGACTTGGCCGCGGAATTCCTAACAAGTGTTTACCACTCGACTTCATGGGCTACTATGCTCTCGCCGGTAAAGAACAAGACAAAAGACTCAAATGCGTATTGAAAACGTATATGCAAACGGATATCAACAAAAGGAGAGATTACGTCAAAACAGTATCCCTGGGCACCGTGGAACGTGCTATGGGTTAGTATCAAGTTACAGCTTGTTTCTTTTTTAACCTTTTAAGATGATTTATTGGTCGGTAACGACACGCGTGAATGCGAGAGAGGTCGTTGAATTGCTCTATGAACTGAAACTGTTTCCATTTTTGAAAAATCCCTAATTCCTCAACTTTAATATTTCAATTTAAATATTCAACAGGTCAATTGCCTCACATTCTGCCCGATTACATGCTCGTTTTCGCGGTACCGATACTTGCTCACGATCCTGAATTCACCAGTCACATGGACGTCAGCCAGTTGAAAGTTATTCAGCAGTGTCTGTGGTTTATTCTCGAACCTCTTATTACCAAAAATGAATACTATTGTTATGGTTTTTATAAAAATCTCGTCGAAAGAATGAAGAGCCATAAGGATGCTCTCAGGCCCGATGACGATAACGTGAATTATGTAAGTTTTTTATTAACTCGCCTTCACTGGAGCGCTAAATATCCTCTCTATTCCTGCTCTGATAAATTTTTATCTGAGAATATTAAGATTATTCGAAGGTAACTGACCTCCGTACGGTTATTTGTTAAGCTGTTGAGTACCGAAATTCTAATTGAATGTTTTCACAAGGAACGTCAGTATCGTAAATCCTCAAATATTATCTGTTCAATGTTCCTTTTTCATTCTTTCTAGAAACTTTGGGCAGTTTGTGACATCGCTATGAACGTCATTTTTACGAAAACGACCAACTTTGATATGAAAGAATTCCCGAGCGAAACCCGAATACCGACGATGTACTTCAAACGGGCTGACGAGATGTTGACAAATTCGAAAAATTATCTACCAGCTGAAATGCAAATTAGTATGTCAAGTCCGAAGGGCAAAGGAACTCATATAAACACACATTCGTTGACCGAGCGACCACAACGCAAAGCAAAATCTAAGTTACAGAAGGAAGTTGGAATCGGGCCTAACGAGACCGACGCAAGGGTAAGTTGATCGATATGACCAAATTTTGCTTTTATATAGAGAAATAATATCGGTCTTACATTCTTGTTTATTTCCAACGTCCGAAAAAAATGAAAAATTATTCATAAAAAAAAGTAGTTACTCCTGACGCAAGTCTTTTCTACGTTATTTTTTTAAAGAAATTTTTTGTATATATGAAAAGAAATAACCGATCGGATATGGAAAAACTATTGAATTCCCTAAGCAAATGTAACTGTTCTTTCAAGCTGCAAATTGGGGAAATGGAATGTATCGATGCACAGGTAATGAATTATATCGATACTCATTGAGCCCATTTTTTTTTCAAGAATATTCACAAGATATGAATTTCAAGGAGAATTCAAAGTTCATTGATTTACCATGTTATTGCTGAAAAATATTCAATTTTTCATTTCTATCGAGAGTTCGAGCAGCTGAAATCATTTTAAGCCTTAATTCAAGTGAATTGTTTTGAAATGACTACAACTTTTATTATGATAACTTGACGTATCAGCTCAAAATTTTGGAAATTCTGAAGAACCGGTAATTTTTCGAAGGTGCTTGAATTTTATTTTATTTTTTCTTATTTTTCTTCCCTTTGCAGCCGGCGGAAGCGTCAGAAACCAGGATTCAATTACCGGGAATAGAGGATGAGGTGCGTAAATACATTTCAAGAGTGACTTATCGATTACAACGAAATACTGAACAATCGAATGCTCGACAAGAGTAAAAGAACCGATAAATTTTCAGATTCAAGTGGTTAATCCAAATTAAAAAAATTTAATTATTTTTGGTCATAGAGTCAAATTTTACGAAAAAAAATTGCATTGTCCCAAAATGTTCAACTTGTACATTCGTTGAATCAGAAAAAACCTTCCTTTTACGATTTATTTCAGAAATTCAATGATAATGATGATTGACATTTTTCAGATTGACGAACCTCCGGCAAAGAGGGCATTACGGGAATCGGACAAAATAAATAAATAATTAAGCTGAATGTGAATTGTATCCAGACAGGTGAGGTGGTGCGGCGAGGAGTGCAGGAAAAGTCTAGGGACTACGATGATACTATAAGCCGTCAAAAAATGAAACACCCAAAAGAAAGAAACAAACAAACAGAAGAACACTTTACAAATTAGAAAACAGAATATTTTGGTTATGTACAACAATTAATATACCTAAGTCGTTCGCGTATTTCTAGACCATAAGCTGTTAAGATTATAATAATACACTAACTTCAATCCATCGACTCCTGTCGAGCTTATCTATGTTTTTCGTTTCTTTCTTCTCTCTTTCGATATTTCCACCTGAGTTTTCATCTGAACATTTGGACGCCAAGTGTCTTTTTGCGTTCAATTCTAATCCATCCGAATGAGGCGATTTTTTTTTTAAATGAATATTTTTAAAATGAATATTTATCCATTTCTCATCCAGTTGGTGTCGACTGATTTTTCGTCGCCGTGTCAGCGAGTTTTTATCTATGTGAAATCCATCAAAACTAAGAACAATCACATTTCGTCCTTGTTATACACGGCTCATGCCTCCGTTTTGAAATTCGAATTGTCTGCATTCTTCCTTTCTGTCTTCGTGTTCCTCTTAAAAATCTTCGATACTTCGTTCCCACTACATTCGATTCAGTGGACTACCTTAAATAGTACTAATCAATTTGTTTCTTGCATGTAGAAATTTACGTGGCTCTTTAATCCTCAAGACGAACAATATTTTTACTTTTCAATTTTTTTGATACTGTACAAACTAATCCTGGAAAGAGATTCTTTTATTTATCGAAATTACTTCTAGGGACATTTGATGAATTCAAATTACCGGAAATTCTCGTCTCTGCCGTTTTACATGTACATTATCAAACAAAATCCTAATTTTCCAGAAATATCGATAATATTCCAAGACTAATGATGCTCCTGATTTTACAATGCATTTTGTTTGAAAGTTTCAAGAAATTTTAAGTTTTTTTTCATGATCATTAGATTTTAGTCTTACTTGGATTACCGTTTTAATATTGTACCTTGATTTTCTACCGTTTACGAAGTATGCCAAAGTCCTATCATTCCGGTCTAAATTTTCTTGAAAAAAAAGACCTTTAGCACAGAAAACAACACTTTCAACGACGATAAAACTCGACAGAAAAACCTAAATGTGATCGATCGTTTTTTTCAGTACTTTTGCGAATTTCATTTCGAGACAATATTGAATACTAGAGTATAGAGAAAAAGTTAATGATGAAATTTTGACATTATTTCACCGAAATACTGCATTGGCATAGTTCAGATGTTTTTCTCTAATCTTTTTCCTTTCGACTGTCAACATTCTTTTTCTGTTTTTTTTTTCAACCATCACAACAATACGATGACTAGGTAAAAACTAGATAAGAAAGTTGCGCAAGTAGTGTGAATGAATTTGGATGAGATGACTCGTGAGAGATAGTTTGAGATTAACTTTATAAAAGAAAAAAAATAAACATACAAGATTATTCGACTTGTCGCCTGTCCACGAAAATTACAGTACCGTTGAAAATAAAAAAATTTTCAAAACAATTAACTCTGTAAAATTTTCGAGATATCGATAATAACTTTTGTACACCTTGGTATAAAGTTCGAATATCCAGCGAGTTAAAAACAAAGGTAACACATGGATCTGCCAATAGTTGATTTTTTAAAAATTCGTGATAGCATCGTTTCTTATGCGAAACATCTTAATGATCATAGATGCAATGACCGAGCACAAAATCGCTGATTCATCATTGTTTTGTAAATTACATTAATCGTTTTGTGCATCGAAAATCGAAATTCTAGATTTTTCCGTTGGTTTTCCAAGAGTCACCCATCGACAGAGTTGTCACGTAGCTGCGACTTTCTGTAATTTCTGCGGACGGGTGTGTATAGAATAATATCAATTATTCAAGGAACGAAATGAGGAAAAAATATAAATAAAAATAAAACAAATATGAAGAAAAGGAAGAAAAAAGAAATTCAGATTATGATAGTCAGTGCTATGAATCTGTCAAGTCTGTGACGTAAGCGAAGTATTGTATTGGTTCTATAATAAAACACAAATCGATTGAAATATTTCATTTCAATTAATATATGTAACATATTTATTTCGTGGTGATTGGGTTGTTCCCCCTTCTCCTCTTTTTACAATTATTTTCTTTGCCTTGGTCTCTGCGGTCCTTTTCCTTTCGATGGCTTGCCTCTCGTTTGAGGTTTGTGAAATCCTTTGCTGGATTTTTGTTTCTGTTTCACGTTGGCACTGCAATACAATTTTTTTCATGGTATTATTGAGATCAACGCATTCAGGAAAAAGCATTCCAGCCTGCACCTTTTCAAGATTAAAAACAATTAGCGCTTACTCGTAACGAAGTTTTTTAACTCCTTTCTTGCTCGTATCGGTCAGATCGGCAGCAAACGAGGACTTGTTACGCTTCACTGCTCCTGCAATCATTAAATCAGAGTTGTCATTGTCATTGGGCTTCCCTTTTGGAACATCGTTCATAATCTTCGACATAAAAAATAGCTTGTCCATCACATTTCAGTATAGTCCACGAGGAACTCGATTTATTCACCTTTTTTCACAGATGAACGATAATCATCGTCCACCATCGTTCGAATTTTTTTCATTTTATTCTTCTTTTTCAGCATTCTTGCTTGAAAAGCTGCAACTTTTTCCAATTCCTTATTAGCGCGATCCTCTGCTGTTTCTGCTTCAGTGGGTTTCTTCTTTTTTTTCGTTTTTTTAGCGTTCTCTTCGACAAGATTGGAAATAGGCTGTTCTGCTTTACGCTTTTGGCCCTTTGCTTTGCTCTTCTCCGTTAAACACAATTTGTCTATAAAAATAATAAAAATGTGCAATATAAATATATCGATACGATTATACGATTTTCCACTTGTTTTCTGCAAATGTAAATTCAAATTCTAAGAACCTTTCTCAATCTTTCTCTCTTTCGACGTTTGGAACCAACTTCTATTGTTCTTCGTGTCTTCTTCTTTGAGAAGGTGTTCAGCTCGATTAGCCTGATTTTCTATTTTCGCGAGTTCCTTTTCGTTTTTTTCCTCTTGCAGAATATTTTCCACATCGGGCTCGAGAGATTTCAATTTGTTGTTGTACTTTTCAACTATGTCGGGTGGTATTATACGATTCTTTACGGGATTTCTCGCTTGTTTTATGACCTCTTTGACTAATGAACGTTCTTGTTCACCGGCTAGTGAAACTGACACTCCCACACGCCCGGCACGAGCTGTTCTTCCTACTCTGTGAAAAAAAAGCTTATTTTCTTAAGAGCATTTTTAAAAATTCCTATTTCTAAAAGAGAACGAAAAGAACGTACGAAAATAAGGGTAATCAAAGCTGCAAATTATTAGGCAACATTTTTCTTGATATAAGCAAAGGCGAAATTTTAAAAGGCGATCTCGGCGTATACAGAACAACAATGTGTTTGCAAAGGGGGAAGTGTTTGATAACTAAAAAAAGGCTCTTAACTGGAAATGAAAATGTTTGAAAAAATTATTTTATATGTCATTGTTATTGGAATTTTATTGCCATATATGAAGAATAATGACAGGACCAAAGGTTCGTTTCAAGCGAATTTAAATGAATAAAAATAAACGAACCTAGCTAAATTTCTTTACACAAACTTACCTATGGATATAATGCTGTATCGTAGCGGGCATTACGAAATTGATAACAGTTTTAACGCCACTAATATCCAAACCTCGAGCTGCCACATCAGTGGCTAACAAAACATCGATTTCCTCATCTTTGAATTTTTTTAAATTTTCCAGACGTTGGGGTTGCGTTAAATTCCCATGAAGTTCGCCGACTCTGACTCCCAAAAGGCCCAACAGTATGTGCAATCTGTGGGCTTGTTTCTTCGTTTGAACAAAGACCATTGTGTGATCATGGAAAGTTCGGCATATAAGAGCCGCCAAAATTCCCTCTCGATCGCCTTCTCGTTCTTTTCGAATTCTACACAAAGAAATAAAGTAGAGACAAAATGGATCAAATAAATTTGTTGATAAAACAAAATAAAAGTTTTCACCTACCGAACAAACTCTTGTCGCAGGTTGAACGCCACGTCGTGATTACTGTCGACGAAAACTTTTACAGGTTTGTCCAATGAAACTGCGGCCAGATCTTTCACTTCCTCAGTCATCGTGGCTGAAAATAGGATCGTTTGTCGGCTTCTCGCACATTGCTTCACAATGTGTTTCATTTGCTCCGCGAAATATTCGTCCAACATTCTTTTGAAATGAAAAATAATTTCGTTCATCCGAATTTGTTGCTGCTCTGTTTACGAATAACATGTTTTGATTATTTTTTAATTTACCGATCGGCTTCGTCCAAAATTAATACTTCGATGCTGTCCAATGAAAACGTGGGAGTATTCGTGAGATGGTCTATCAAACGTCCTGGTGTGGCTATTACAATGTCAGGATTTTTCCTCAGTACACTTTCCTTTTTAAAAAATACAAAAAAACTGTGTAAACGATTATCTCAAATTTAAACATCTTATTTCACTTAAACTAAAAACAAGACCTTGAAGGAAAAATAGAAAGTTTCAGCTCTGTTTACCAACTTAATTTAACACTCACTTGCACTTTGACGTCGAGACCACCAACGGACAAGCCTATTTCAACAGACGTAAATTGGGCCAATTGTTTGGCAACCTGATAGACCTGAACACCTAATTCTCTCGTTGGTACCAGGACGAGAACTCTCGTAACCGCTGCGCCGTCCACAGGCCTGTACAATAACCGTTCAAGTGTCGGTAACATATACGCAGCAGTTTTACCGGTTCCTGTTGCGGCGCAACCGCAAATATCGCGTCCCATCAGTGCGACTGGAATCGTCGCCGCTTGAATTGGTGTTGGATGGACAAAATTCATTGCTCCTATGGCCTGCATTCAAATTGTCCAAGATTAGATTCGAATTCAACAAATTGATTGAGTGATGAATAAATTATGGATAAAATTCAAGTTACTTCTAATGTATTTAGAATTATTATTTGTTACTCATCTATTTTTATAACGATTTTTTATGAGTCCAAATTTTCATTTGCTTTCTATTTAATCTACATACGAACTGAATTTACAAATGCTCCGAAAATTTGTTTTCGTATTTTGTTTTTTTCTGTTTTCTTAAATATTACCTTAAGCAAGGGTCTGGATAAATTCATCTGATAAAAAGATGCGTAGGCGTCTGGAACTTCAGATTCCTCAAAATCCATAAGCTCCTCATTTTCTTTTGAGGTCTTTTTCCTTTTACCTTTTCTTTCCTTGGTTTTAAATGCATCTGCAATGAGAGTTGCCAAAATTTTTATGTACATAGCGATCATAATTTGCTTACAACAGAACAAAGTCTGTACAGTGTTCTTTCATGAAAAACTATGGCGTAAGACGAGATTATCTATGTGAAATTAGTTTTGACTGAAAAACTGCGAATTGCGGTATTGGAGAAAGTATACTATTCAACGCATGTTCTCACCTTTTCTATTATAATTGCAAATAAATTCTATTCAAATCTATGACAAACGATTGGCAAAAAAAATTGGCTCAAAATTCATACCCACCCTTTCTCAAATCATCGTCAGACAGATCAATGCCTTCATCTTCCTTGATGTCATCGGTTTCCAACTTCATGGAATCTTCTAAGGAACCAGCCTGGATGAAATAAATAAAATAAATTCTTCTACATAATGAGCATTTTTGAATACAATTTTCCAAACTGATTGATCAAAATGTTTTTTCTATATTTTTAAACATTCATTCAAACCTTACCTTTTCTGCTGCACCTCGAATTTTCTTAATTTTATCATCTAGCTTGGTCTTAGCTTTTCTTTTAATGTACTTGCTCAAATCGTTCCATGTATCCTGGTTATACTCTGAAGCGTCGCTCACAAATTGAAAATTACTGTCAAAATCTTTCTTTTCTTGCTTCTTTTGTTTGCGAGGCTGAAACTACAAATTAAACACGTCTTTTTTCATTTCTCCTAGTAGAGAACCATAAGACTTATGGTGGACTGCAGTTTCTAAAAATTGTAAATAACCTAAAGTTTACAAATCAGTCTGGTGTTTATTTCAGTACATAAACTCCATAGAATAAAATTTCTATTTTAAGCTATGTATAAATTATTTCTTTTATGATAATATAGGAAGTGAAAGGTTGATGTCAATCAAAAATATAGAGAGAACTCCAGATATAATCGTTATTTTATCCGTGTATCAAGATTTGTTGAGAAATATGAAAATAGTACTCACTGCATGTATAGTTAAAAAAAAATTTCGAATTATCATATATTTCAATTTTCATTAATCATGCATTTTTCATCAGAGAGTTTTACTTTTATATAATTGATTTAAGTTGTTCAAATTTATATAATTTACAACGATGATGAATTAACAGTTAGATTTGAGACACGAGACATTATCGAGAGTATCAACAAATTGTAAAAAACTTACATCGTCCTCTTCGTCTGAATTTTCCGAAAAATTCGGAACTTCCTCATCATCTTCAATAGTTTTTATCAAATCGCAATCGACAACCATATTTGAATTAAATTTTAAATTGTTTTACAATACCCCAATTTGTTGATCCCACTACGGTGAACGAAATCGCGCGGTTTTTGAGGTTAGAATCGTTCTTTCGCGTATGTATATACGAGTCCAATCTCATCTCGGCAATCGGGCACGTCCGTAAAAGTGTCGGGAAAGAGGGTTCCTCTCGAGTGGCGCTGTGATATGTTAAGGTTTTATGAAACCAATAACTATGGTCACAAGAGCTATAGTTATCAATATAATTTTAAAATATTCATAAATATCATGCAAAAATAAATTTGTGTCAGAAAAAATTTCTTTCGACATGAGTATATGAACCGGCAATTTCCCGGATGCTATGGTTTTGTTAGCAGCGCGACATACGAGGGGAGATCAGCTGATACTTTGAATGTGTAAAGCACAGGGTTTTACGTTGCTGGAGAATATTATTACAATACATATTAGTATTTTCGATTACGAGCACTCATAATTGTTGATTCAACAATTTTTGACAGGCGCGAAAGCTCTTTAAATCCACGATCCCGCCGCCATGGTAGTCAGTTTCACCAACGACATTGATTTTATTACTATATATATCCGTACACAAACGACAATGCGACGCGAGTGGCCGTTCCTCGAACCCGGGTTCCCGACATTTTCACGGACGTTTTTCTAACAGGCGCCCAATACGGAGAATTGGACTCCTTCTCTATAGTCTCCGTACTCTTTGGTTGAACTGTAGATTAGATATCTTTCAATAATCAATCCTTTCAATCAAAAATTTTGCCGGTTAACCACGTGTTTAACTTATTCCTTTCATAAACTTTTCTGAAGGGAAAGTATATTATTGTTTTGATATTTTTTTCATCATGATATATCCATATAGTTTCAGTTTTTCATAACGATATTCGAATCACCTGCAATTCGAGATTCTTTTAAATCAACAGTCAATTTGCAGGTTATAATTCTGAAAAAAGTGATTCTTGCGGTCGAATGCGCAATTACAACAATAAATTGAAATACTTTGCAAAAATATATATTATTTTAAGCTGCCAGATTTTTCGCACTTTGCATCCAAACGATACCCACCTTTGAAACTAATTCAAGTTTTCAATGCTTTCTGCATAAATTTGATAAATAAAAAATTCAGAACATCGCCGTTGTTTTTTTATTTGAACTTTCAATTCTTTGTGTTGGTATATTTTTTTCGTTATCGATACAAACGGACATTTTTTGAGTAAAAAGTATGTTTTATAAATGAAAAATGCCAAAAAACAAACTTTTCTTCCATATCATAAGTTAAGTATTATTATAGGAACCCAAAAGGAGGCGTTTAAAAATTCGAAAACATGGGACGTGGTGCACTTATTGTTTTGGAAGGGTGTGACAGAGCTGGTAAATCCACGCAAGTGAAAATGTTAGCTAACGCACTACAACTACTCGGCATACCAACAGAAACTCGTCAATTTCCAAGTACGTAACATCATTTTATCACTTATACCTTAAGGATATAACCTTTAAGGATGTAAAAATCTGGAACTCTATCATATCAAAGAGATAAAAAAAATGTTAATTCTTTTTCAGATCGCAGCACAGACATTGGTGGAGTTATCAATGAGTACTTGACCCACAAAAAGGAATACCCCCCTGAAACTATTCACTTACTTTTTGCTGCTAATCGTTGGGAGTATAGCAAGGAGATAGAAAGAATCTTGAAAGCTGGAACAACAATTATTGTCGACCGGTACATAGAAACTAAAAGAACAATAGTCAGCAATCTAATAAACAATGATTATAACACATTGACAAATCTTGTGTCTCAGATATGCAGCATCCGGTGCAGCTTATGCAGCGGCAAATACAGGTAAAGATATCTCATGGTGCAAAAATCCGGACAAAGGTTTGCCAGCTCCGGATTTGGTTGCTTACTTGAAAATCGATGAAGAATCACAAAAATCACGATGCGGCTGGGCCAATGAGCGATACGAAAAAGTAGAGTTTCAGAAAAAAGTTGCAGAAAATTTCTCCAAGCTTGTCGAAGCAACATGGAAGATAATTGAAACGGGTGATGTAGAACAAACGCACTCGATGATACTGGAAGCAGCAACGCATATTGTCAAATCTGTTGGCAATTGTCCTTTGAACAAATTATACGAGCCTTGCTAAAAACGTTGATGCACGAACAGATAAGAATTTGAAGCGTTTTCATAATAAATTTTAAGTTCACTTTCCAGCCTTCAAATAAACTTTCCAAGTTTCAATGCCAGGGTAAATTCGATACTAAAATATTCTTGATCGTTTGTGTTTTTATGGACTCTCATAGGGATCCCAAACAATTTAGTAAAATCGAATAGTTTTTTTTTTTTTTCATGGAAAAGAGTTTAAAGGCTCCTTCCTCAACATTTATATTTTCTTTTCATTTCTTAATTTTGTAAGCACCACGTTATTGAATAACGACCCAACGCAGTATCGTGAATATTTGTTAAACGTTTTACGGTCAATTTTAAAGTCGTAGAGGAATCATCGAAGTCTCATTCAAGAGCAAACTACACGATTCCTACGAGAGTACAAATATATACTTATGAGTATTAATCAGTGACATAGTTCAGAGTCAAGAAGCTCGCTCGTTCTTGAATCTGAAGTTGAAGAGTTAAAGTTATCTTTTTTATATAAAAGATTTGTGAACAAAATCACTGAAAAGTATGTCGATAATTTTAGCGATAAGCACATAAAGCCGCATATAATGCGTGTTTTCAACAATTCCAGTGACACTGTGATCTGTTGAATTTGTTAAAATAAGTTTCTAGATACTTTTGTAGGAGTTCCAAAAGCAACAGTTGGCTTAGCGAAATAATGAGAAATACACTGAGGTATTTTCTGGTCTCGGGGATGAGAATTTTATTTTTAAGCAATGAACACGAAATATGTAATAGGAAAAATGTCATGTAACATGCAAAACAATTTTCAGTAGTTTGAATTTCGACTTTTGGTCTCCGAATTCGTCGAAGGGAATCAAAAAATCTTGTAACCTTTGTAATCAAACTTTCCTGCAGTTTTCAAAGTTGGAGAATCCACTCTTGTCTACTGCATATTACGTGATTCATATTTATTTTTAACTCCTATTATCTTTTCAATAATAAAAGAACTGAGATTGTAACTGTCAAGAGTAAGAATGTCTTATAAAATTTTCACTGAGCACAAAATTGGTGGAAGCGCACAAGCATTTCATACATACGTGCACGAGTCCATGTGCTCGTTTATGCCATGTAGAAAATGCATAGATGCCAGCGAGCGAAGGAAACAGTCTGAATAAAATATAAGTATGCTGTGACAACTGACTTTTTGCTAAACGTGTATTACTCCAGGTGTCCTTTCGTGATAGTTTCCGACCCCAAAAACTGGCATTAAAAATGTAAGAATAGTAATTCGATGTTACACGCGACGAATTCGACTGTATTTTGTGACTAAAGGTGAAAAGGATGCAGGTCGCGTGAGGCTCAGTCCGTTTATCGAAAGAAAGTGGATTTCCAGTTTGAGCTACGAAAACGAGTCTCCAATATCCAAAACGTGCTATTCCTAATTGCTTCGATGTATACCTCGTTTAAATACTTATTAACATTATCAACTGCAATGATTGTTTGCGTTCGGAGTGATGATTTTATATACGATTATTTTGTGTATAAAAATGTACGAGGTATGAC
Organism: Venturia canescens; assembly: GCF_019457755.1. Taxonomy (NCBI): domain Eukaryota; kingdom Metazoa; phylum Arthropoda; class Insecta; order Hymenoptera; family Ichneumonidae; genus Venturia; species Venturia canescens. The sequence goes on from NC_057426.1 coordinate 7,625,371, forward strand.
AGTATTCTCATGCGAAGATCCGGAAAGTAAGTGAATTTGAAACTCAAATCGATATCGAAATCGTGGCATAGAATATTGTCAATGCAGTACATTTTGATAGTCAAAATTTTACAAAATTATATAGGTGATTACGCTATAACGAGAAAAATGAACGAATTAAACATCTTTGTTGGTGTTACTCATCCCCAATCATTCTCTTATGACATAATTCATCAAGTAAAGAGAAAAGGCAATTGGGCCGTAGGACTGTTGCTCGATACACGCTGTCAGACGTCGGAAACAACTGGAAAAATTATTACTCAAGTATGTCAGAGATAATATAAGAGAAAAAAATATTCTATCAATTGACCGTCGATTTTTGTTAACTTCTTTTTGGTGGGAGATTTCGCATGTGGATACCGAGCCTGCAATAATATTTGTACTGGTGCGGTGAGAAATTTTTGTTCCTTTTTCGTTGCGTTTTAGATATTATCTTTCGTTTATTTGTCTGATTTACGTTTTATTTTTATGATGTCCCTTTTCATAACGCCCTCGATTATTGAGATGATATTGGGTTACGAGTAAAAATTTGCTTTCAAAGATTTTTCTCATTTATTTTCCCTCCAAAATTTATTCTATTTCAGCTGCTCCCGCAAACAGCCTGTACTTTTGCGAACTCTAAATTTTTCTCCAAAATTCATGATCCTGAACAGCATTCGTTTTACCTATTTTTCTGACGATTGAATATTTTCGAAAAATTGTAATTTATTTTTATAACGAGCTCAGGCAACTGAGAACCATCTGTACGAAGGAATTCATGTCTGGCTCATGATCGCCTCTAACTTCGACGATGTAATGTCACTCCTAAACGACGCTTCGTACAGTCCAATGACCGATCTAGTTATCGCTATAGAAATTGATATTGGCTACGAGCTCTACGATGTTTATAATCCTTCAAAATCATCCGGAGGAATATTGAACGTCACGAAACTGGGTACCTGGGATACCGGAAATGGATTAATTATCACGCTCACACAGGAGAAGTTTTATCGAAGGTCAAATTTGCACGGAATGAAAATTCGAGTCGGCTGGGTCGTAAGTTACTTATTTCAAAAATCATATCTACTGAACCTGTTCAGTAAAAAGAATTCAAAAATATTTCGAGAGTGTTTGATCACTTTTTTTTATTGAAGCCCCTCGAAACGATAAACATGAATAATGATTGGATGAATTTATCACACGCAGGTTAAATACCGACCGGTTGGAATAGCAATCGAAGATCATCTACAGGATTACAGAAAAAAGAATGAAGATCCCGTTAGCAAATATGGTTATGCCGTAGTTCAACTCCTAGCAGATCTTTATAACTTCACGTAATAAAAATTTTATATATTTTTCAGATAATTCGTCTTAACATTTCCCCAAATGAACCAATTATTTTATTGGACGCATTTTACAAGGCCTCAGCAAATTTAACTAAAATCTTATCTCAGTGTGGAAATGAAATTTTTTGTAATATTGTTTATTTAATTAGAAGTTCATCGATTCGAGAGATTCCAAAATATCATGAAGCTTGACGAATTTTACTTGCAATTATCACTACATTTTATTTTCATATTTGATGACGAAAATCGATTTGTCATGAGAAATAGAAAAATGTTCGTTTAGTTTCCGAAAAAAAAGTTCAAGACTGATCGTACCACAATCGAATTAACAGAATGGAACCGCATTTATGGGACGAATGGGCTGCAACAATCAACGGCACGGAAAGGGGAATGATGGTAGAATTGTCAAAGGCCAAAATTGACATTGGGGGTAGCCCTTGCTCAGCTAACTCGAGATATGCTCCCTACGGACATATATCAGCGCCTGGATATCCATACAGGTGCATCAAACAAATGAATCTAAAATAAAATATCATAAATACACATTCTACAACAACAGCATAAAAGATCAAAGTTCTCCGTTCATTGAAATTCAATTTTATGATCAATCTCTTCTCTGGTAGACGATTGAAGAATGAGGACATTTCTGGTAGACAAGAAAATGGCAAAACAAAAAATATTTTGATTTTTGAAAGTTCTTTGTAACGCGTTTGTAATCAAAACGAAACTATTTTGCTAAGCAATAAGTGAAGGTACGAAAATTACTTCATCCTGAGATGCAGTAATTTTTATCACCAAAAAAAAGTTGGAATCGATGGAATTCTGCATCGTTAGAAACTCTCGAATTCATCTCGCAAAGAATAAAATCGAAATATTGTCATTTATGATTCAGGCAATAGTAATAATCATGTCAAATTTTATGTCTACTATTTTTTTTGAGAAATTTATGTGAATTTAGAAAAAAAAACGACAGAGATAATTTATGTGAATTTTTTGTTGAAGAACCTTCTTCCTACTAAGATCGAATGTTGAAAAATTGAAGTGGACCGAGCTCTTGACTCCCTTAGCAATCGACTCATGGTATGCGACATTCGTTGCATCTCTTCTCAGCGTTATCATCATCAGTACTATCCAAATGACAGAGTATCGCGAAGGTTGGTTGGTCGAATGCGGGCACGCTACTTTCGCCACAATCGGAGTTTTATGCCAACAAGGTATTGTTCTCATCCTAGAGATTAGAATTCAATTATTCAGATTACTAATTGTAAGATTTATACTGGAACAAGTAGTGTCCATAAAGTATTCGAGGATCGATTCACTGGAAACTAAATTTTGTTGAAATATTGTATTATTCTGTTGTACGTATTTTCGAACAAAATGATTGTGCTCAGGCAATCATATTTTGAGTCTTACAACAAAACTCTTTTATACAGAAACGAAACTTCGTTGAATTGATAAAACAAGATTTGGTGCGTAGATGAAATATTTTGTTGAGCGTAAGCAAAAAACTTCAACAAAATTTCGTTTTCAACTTTAGCAAGTTTGCTTTTGTCTATGATTAGATTCGAGATAATTTTTAAACGATCGAGGTACGAAAAATGCAGCGTACCATACTCGGAATTATTTCTATTTTATAGACTAAAATTTGTTGGTTAACCAGTTACAGAATTTTATTGAAAGGCTAATGAAAATTTAATTTTAACTTGTTAATAATTTTGAGTGTTTGACGGGAATTTTTGATTGCATGATTTCAGGCTTAGTCTTTGTCCCCAACAGACTAGCTGGTCGCGTGGCTCTGTTCTTTCTTCTGATTTTCGGAGTGTTACTCTTCAATTATTATGGAGCGAGTGTCGTTTCAGCGCGTCTTAGCGAACCACCCGATAAAATGAACGATTCTCTCTATTCTCTTGCCAAGAGTCAAATGAAGGTGGCATCGGAACCATTTTTCGTAGTTGACGACAATTTGAATGTAAGAACAGTCATTCTATTCTCATACGATGAGCTTTTGTGTGCAAGCCAATTTTCTTGAAAAAAAAAAAAAAAAAAAACAAACAAACAAACACAATTTTACTCAAATTTTTAATATTCAGTCTCGAAGTTTGGTTGATTGGGAAGTTCGATATTTCAATGAAAAAGTATGGAAGAAATTGGGATCCTCAAGATATGAAAAGTTGGAAAAAGGTTTGAGCAAAGTAGCACAGGGTGGATACGCTTACCATACATCAGCTGAGGTGGCTTACCCTTACGTCGACACGCATTGGGACGACGAGGCAATTTGCGACATGACAGAAATTCACGTTATTACACCGAGGTTCTTGAGTTTCTGGGACAGGATTGATAGTCCTTTCACTGAAATGATCAAAATAGGGTAAATTTGAGAATCAAAATTAAAAAACAAATGGATTTTTCGTTTTTTAGTCATTTGATAACCCCATGAATACACTGTTGTTAAGTTTCATTGAAATAAAAAAAAAACTTGAAAATTTACTTTCTTACTAAGTAAAAATCGTAATTTGAAGACAACTTTCGTCGGAATTATGCCATGATTATGTTCACACAGAAAAATAGTATTTTTCCACAAATTTGTCCGTTTTAATATCGAATAGCTTGATTCGAGTCCGAGCTACAAAAAACTTATTTACTCTCCCATAGATTCATCAAAGCTCTCAACATGGGACTGCAAAAACGTAACATAAAACGGTGGAAACCAAAAATCCCATACTGCTCATCAACCGCGCGATCCCTGCAAAGTATCTCATTATTCGACATTGCGCCTGCCATTATGTTTCTTATAATTGGTACGACGGTTGCGTTAACGATATTTGTATTCGAAATAAAATTATACAAAAAGCATACGACAAGGTCGGCAGGGCCTGAAATCTCTAAAATCGAGCGCACCGGTGGCAAGAAAACTTTGCTGAGATCTTGAAAGGTTTTTACGCAAACCTGTAAACCAATAGTGCCACTGAGCAATTGTGAAAACCAGTTGATTGTAATATTCGTTCGAATTCACATTGAAAATTCAGTGTAAAAAAATCGATTGAAACTGAAGCTGCTTTTAAGAGTAAAATTCTTTTTGCTGAGGAACTCAAGTTTCACTTTTTTCGCAGTATTGTGTATTTATATCCTTGGCATTTGTTGCACGCTGTGTTCAATTTAGTTTTGTTTCTGAGATAATGAAGAGCAGGGACGAAAACAGGATCTGCAGCAATGAAGCCGATGGTCGAAGAGGCAGGTTCGATGAGTTCGTGATTCGCTAGCAACCGAAAGATCGCGTTGGCGATAAAACCATACCGAAGACGTTTGTCCTGCCTAGAACCACCCCGTTGGCGTTATGGCTGCATACGAACGTGAATAAAACGCAGACACGCACGAAGGATGGATACATGCATGGACGACTGGGAAAAGCTATTTTTCAATAACATTCGCTACAAATTGGTAAACTGCGGATAAAAACATAGCCAAGAAATGAAACGGGCGAATTTAATGAGCGCTTGATGATGAAACAGTTACTTCTTCTTTTCATGCGATGACAAGTTTTTATTTTATTGCATGTATTGAATAATACTGGAGTCATAATCAGTACAACGTAATCTCTATGATTTTGAAAAACTAGTCACAATACGAGCAACCGTCGAATTGTATGGTATTGCATTGAAAAAATGTAAAAAAGGGAAAAGGAATTCTTGTTTGGCAGTACATTACGTTCCCAACATTCTCTCAGAACATATGGAGTCTCTATCGCATAAATTTGTAATTATTCGTTTCACTCATACGAAAAAATTGATAAACTAACAAAAATCACACTCTTTATGTTTCACTAATCCGTTAACCAAACGATTTGAAAATGAAGTCAGAAGAAATTTACGCTTCCTCTAATGTGTCATAGTGTTGCATTTTCTTCAATCAAATCAATACTTCAAGCTGTGGCTGTCAAATTATTCGGTTCCTTTGAATTCAGTTCACGAGCGTGTGATCACGGTTTTGTTATCGCAGCTTTCCCGGAGAGCTCTGGGATGTACCCGCAGAAGCCTGCAAATCAGCCAATTGCTTCTTCAGCTGCAATAGAATTTTCACCTCCGGCTGCCAAACGCTTTTGTCTTGTTTGGCTTTGAGATCTCTTACGAGTAACCCCTGTATAAAAACAACAAAGATTTTTATTTCATTTTATAGGCTCTTTTAATCTTAAGAAAAGGATTTGCGTGTCATGTACGGAATTTATTTACTTAATTTACTAACCTGCTTTGCAATAGCATCTTCGAGGGCTCCGGCATCTAAAGAGAGGGTGGCAGGTTCTGCAACTTTAGACTTTTCTGCAGTTCCATTAGAGTCTTGTTTTCCTGCGTATTTCAATCGCAAACTTTCAACTTGACTGTCCTCGATTTTTGTAAACAACGGAGATGGTTTCCCGATTTTATGACCTGCTGGTAACGATATCGATACGACGTCAGGTATGTAACCGTAACTGACTTCATCGAGGCCCAATTGCTTCCGTAATCGGCGCGATGTGTTCGGCATAAATGGTCCAAGGAGTGAAGACAATAAGCACGCAATGTTCACGCAAATTCCTATAACGGTCCCTGCGATTTTCCTAAAAATAACAAACAAAATGACAAAAAAGTTGATACGGACGTATTAATATTTCGAATCCAATTCGAAAAATCAGAATCGATTGGATATTTAGAAAAACTACCAAGTTTCAATAAAATGGAGTTAAATTAACTGCAAATTATGTCATTATATTACACTACTGTTTCCAGCTACAGTTATTTGCAGTAAAATTGTTTTCAATATTGAAAAACAAAATCATTATGGCAACGAGCGACAATAAGAATGAAGCGATAAACCCAAATTCATAATGTCATGGTGCCATGCCGCATAAATTTGATGTTTTTTTCTTTGTCATAAGAAAAACCGCGAATATTGTTGCCTCACAAGTACAGCTTTTGTATAAAGGCACATTGAAAGGAAAATCATTCCACAAGTAATATGAATCGAGATTGCCTGATTGTTCAATGTTTCAAGTATCTCATGCCTTATGAGCATAATGTTATGCGATGAGACTAGAGCTACCTGGGAATACTTACTTGTCTTCATCGCTGCCTTTGACCTTAACCCAAGGCTGCTGTGATTGCATATATTGATTGCCATGTTTCGAAATAGCCAGCATATATCTTAAGCCATCGCGAAGCTTGGCTTGCTCCAAAGTTGCTATGTAAAGTGTCAACTCACGTTGTACTAGAGCCAGTAACGTAAGATCTTCTTCTCGTGGCGTCATTGCTGGTACAACACTACCGAAGTTTTTTTCTGCGAACATCAGGGCTCTGTAAACAATAAACGATATGATTAAATTTTATAATCAAATAATCCAATAAAGCTTCTTTTAGATGAATGAAGAACGAAGAAATATTTCAATGCTTACAAATGAAAACGAATACAAACTGTTCTCACCTGTTGACGAAGTTACCAAAGTTGTTGAGCAACTCGCTGTTGTTTTTGGTCGCGAGGTCGACCCAATTGAAATTCGAGTCCTGACTCTCGGGCCTTATGTAAGCCAGATAAAACCTCCAAACATCAGCAGGTATGCCAGTCTCCCGAGCATCCGTTCCGAAAACCCCGATACCACGTGATTTTGAGAATTTCGTATCTTCGTAGTTCAGATATTCTGCGGAAAAATAGGAAAGCACACGAAAGGTTGGGTCATTCCTTTCTCATTATTATGGTAAATTGATAAAATTTTTAGAATAGAAATATCACAGAAAGTGTGTCTTATTTTCTCTTTTTCCAAATCCGCTATCGAAATATTTAAGGGGTTCATACGTATTCTATAAAGATTTTTATTTACCGGTAGCCATAATATGCTTGACTAAAATGTGACCCTGATCAGCCGCTAAGAGTGAGGCCGGAAACATGATCGCGTGAAACGGCACATTGTCTTTAGCCATGAACTGATACAAGCTGACATTCGCTTCCGTTGGCTTCCACCACAATTCATAATCCTTGGTGTAGCGCTTCGTAATACTAATATATCCGAGTGGTGCGTCAAACCATACGTAAAAAACTTTTTTACGATAACCATCTATAGGAACAGGAATTCCCCATTTTAGATCTCGGGTTATGCAACGGGGCTTTAATCCGTCTCTTAACCAAGGTTTTGCCACTGCTCTTGCCACCGTCGACCAACCCTTTTCGACTCCTGCTGCCCATTCTCGTAACTTTGGTTCCAGCTGCAAACATAGTTTTTATTTCAATTTGATTTATAAAAAATCACCAATATTAGGTGGGAATGTTTCAGTGGGTTGAGTCATAGAAAAGTGAACTTGCAATCAGTACGGATCAGAAAGGAAAAAAAATTTCGTGTCGGTGCATTTTTTCTGAACTTTTCTGAACTGAATTTGACTTGAAGTTTTTTCCTTACCCTAGGTAGATCAAGGAAAAATTGAGTCGAAGCTTTGATCACTGGTTTGTTATTGCAAACTTTACACCGAGGCATAATGAGCTCGGTGGCATTAACGAGATGGCCGCATCCATCGCATTGATCGCCTCTCGCATCTTCATATTTACACCGTGGACACGTCCCTTCGACGAATCGATCCGCCAAAAATCTTTCACACTTTTCACACAGTAGCTGATCGATAGTTTCTGTTAAAATATAGCCTTCGGATTGAATGCGCAAAAAGAAGGCTTGAACTATCCTGTATTAACAGAATAAAAAAATTATAACTAGTCAAATGCCGATTTATTGACGAATGGAAACTATAAATCAACATTTTTCGTACTCAGTTTGTTCTGGAGTTGTAGTTCGACCAAAGTAATCAAATCCAATGCTGAACCAACGGTAAATGTCGTTGTGTATACCGAAGAACTTGTCACAAATTTCCTGAGGCGTCGTCTTCTCCTCGAGCGCTTTTGCCTCCGTTGCAGTACCGTACTCGTCCGTACCGCTAAATTAACGAATAAATAAATCATTTCATATGAAGTTTGAAACGATTTTTACCTTTGAAATTTTGAAGCTTACCTTACGTAGAGCGTGTTGTAATTTCTTTGCCGACAATACCTGAAGAAAAAACAGAGTTTACAATTTATTTCCAACTCAATTTTTCTGTACGGTGAATCAAAAAAACAAAATTAGGGGTGAAAAAATCATACAGACCTTGCGAAAATATCGGCAGACAGAACGCAACCAATGATATTCCCCAGATGAGGAACGTTGTTGACGTAGGGCAAAGCTGATGTAATGAGAATATTTCTTTCACCCTTTTTTGGTAACCTGCGAGAATAATACGATTTATCGAACATTGTTAATTATAAGCTTAATGCTTGGTATATTGAACACATAATTGAATTTTCATATGTTTTTGTTTTTCACCATACACGGGATACGAAGGTTCCTTCACAGCTACTTCTGAGATAGTGGACCAATTTTTATTGGCATTTTCTAATTCTTCTCTGCTCACAGCTTCATATTCTTTTTCCTTAATAGGACTGGCGTGCTGAAAGAAACCAGCATTATTTAAAGAAAAGAATGGGCTGCGCAATGTACTCAGAGAGTATTTTATTCCAAATAAATTTGAAAAATCCAGATTTCAAACGATTAGGCTTGAAAAAATTCTTAAACAAGTAGGACTGTCCCATTATGTTCATTTTTCATGTGACAATACAAAAAACTAATCGCATCATCAATAAGTGAATGACCAACCTTCTTTGTTCAGAAAAGTCAGTATGAGTTTGGAAAATTCATGTACTTACATCCATGGATGTTGCTTGTTTCAAAGATCCTCCTGTATAAGAATTCATTGGGAACCAAGAAACAGCCTGTATACTGGCAATTGCTTTAAGACCTCGTTCTATCTTGAAGCATGCTAAAGATTCCTGTCAAAATGATACAATATACTTCATATTCGAAATCTGATTCTAAGAATCTCATCATTATTCTTGCCGGGACATTCATAATTCCAAATATTAATATATGCAAATTTTTATCATTAATATAAATTCAGCTTCATTGTGAATCATGACTAGTGAAAAAATCCTACTTGTATGACTTGTAGGCTTTCGATGTTTTCCATCCATTTCATAACGACTGGAAATTCCTTGGCTATCTCTTGATTTATTGCGCTTACTGCTATAGTGCACCAAAGACTTGACCAAATTGATATATCAACCAATGTCAATTCATTCTTATCCTACAAACATAGATAACATTTTATTCAAATAGAAAAAATCTTCTTGGAGCTTGTAGTATGAGGAGTATTCAAGGCTTACCTTAATTAAGTACTTATTGGCTTTAAGAGCTGCATTTAGCTCTGACAACAAAGACCATATCCGAGGTTTATGCGAAGTATCCAAAACTCCAGAGCTTCCGTATGAGACGAGTGCAGGCTTTAATAAATATACATTCATGAATGGGTGACAAACCAATAAATAATGGGCTTTCGGCTTAACCAATAATAAAGGGCTATAGGTTTTTCTAATGGCAATTACTTTATTGGAAAGAAATAATCATCAATGTTAGTCCTTGAAAAAATTACAAAATTCAAACAGACTGACAATAATTTATAACTGAGTCTGGAGTTTTTCAAACTTATTGATTGTTACAAGACTTTTTCAAATCATATATTAGTTATTTTATTCATTTCATTTACAGTATTTTTATAATTCACTAGATGTCATAAGTTCTTTAAAGATTGAAAAACAATGGACCTCTAAAAACATAAAAGGCTTAGTGATGGAAAAAAAAATCTTCCAGAAAAAACAATACAAACTAAATATGCTACAACTTGAAAAAATAACAGTTTAGCAATACATTTTTTGAGTATAATTTTTTTTACTTGTAACTGAGTTGCATCCCATTCGAGCCACTTGTTCACAGAAACTTCAAACTCCGACTCCAATGGAATTAGGTATTGTAGGGCAGCGCTCCAGCTAAATAAACTTGTGCCACATGGAAGTTCTAATATGGGCAAGCGCTTCAGCACAGTCTCTATGAATATCAAGTTTATCATTTCAATATGAACTGTTTCCAAATAAACTATAAATATTGAAAATACATTAAATATTTGTGTAATTTTTTCCAATATATTCTGCCTTCTAATAATAGTAACTGTACAATACAAAATGCAAATAAAAGCATTGAGGTTATCCATCATGCTGAATATGATTAAGTACTGAATTAATTCACATTCTATACAAAATTTAATATCAACGAAGAAAATCATACATGATTATTAATAAAAGGTTCGTTAACATATCTGAAATCATTAATATATCGAATATTTAATTATATTTGTAATATGACAGATTTGAAAGGGGATTACAGAATCTGTCGTTCTTCATTTGAAAAAAAATTCAAATGAAATTTGATGAAAGATAGAATTTCTTTAATAAAAATATGTGAACAAAAGACTGACAAAATCGTGATAATTACTGGATAAGCGATAGTATAATAGTTTGAATAGTAGAATGAAATGATGAAACTTTTGTATTTAGGTTACGTCTTACCGTTCGGCGAAACAAACTTCACGTCTATTGTCTCATTCGCTAATTTAGCAGCGATGATCAACTTCAAAGTGTTTGGATTATTTTCGTTAGTAGAAATAATCATTTTAACGTTTTTTAATCAATAAATATTTGTAATAAATAGAAAAAATATGTTAATGGTACAACCGACACATGTGAGCGACACCGACACGTAAATGCAGGCCGTGATGCAGGCTTACCCCTTGCTTACAATCATGGAAGCTTGTTACCTTTGTGAACTTGGCCGATTAGATTGGATTTTTAATTTTTTTTGAACATTTAAATAATAATTTTCACATGGCAGTATGGTCAATATCGTCAGTATATATACGCAAAAAAGAAGAAGAAGAATGTTGTTGAGCTCTTTTTAGGCATCGGTGGTTATCGCGTTGCCGCATCATCAAATCGAGAACTTTTTTGTTGATCGAAAAATCATATGATGGAAAAATTAAACATAAAAATCCATGTGGAATCATTTTTTTCTTTCTATTTTGAAATATTATATATTATGAAAAAGTAGTTGGTCGGAACGGAAGAGGTTATCCAGTAAAACTATATGTAGGGATTTTTTTGTTATCGATTTATTCTCCCTCCTCCTCTGCCTTGCAACTAAAATTTAAAATACGAGAAAAATTGATTCCTGTTCATCTTTTTTTTTTTAAATAACGTTATATAATTAAAGTTTACACACTCGTGGCAAATTATACATTTTTTAATGATTGACAATTTAGTTAACTATATACTTTACAACAGTTGATTGATGACTTCTTTTTTCGACTGTTGAAAAATAATGAAAATCTCCCTTTTCATCGACTCCGATAACATGATAAGCCCAAAATAGATTCTCTGATGCCCTTTTGAACCTTACGCTCCGTTTATGTATATAACCCTCCACTTTTTCGGACGCATAGACAAAGTATCGAGGTTTTTCGGTTCTGCGAAGTTCAATTACGCATCATGAAGCTTTTGTTAAATTTATTTCTCATTGTTTCTTTACACCAGACATTAGCAGCTTACAATGTTGTGCTTATTATTGCTGATGATTTAGATTCAGAGCTGGATGGAATGGTGAGTAAAAATTTAAAGACCATTGAAACGATCTTTGAAAAAAACCAAGTGCGAACGATTAGTAGAAATGATTTTTTTATGCAACTGTGTTTTATAGACTCCTCTGCCAATGACAGGAGAATTAATTGGAAATCAAGGAGCAACGTTTCTAAATTCAGTGAGTTTTATTAATCTAACAACGGACAAAAATTGCAAAATTTCTCAATGTTCTTTATCAATTAAATATTTTAGTTTGTGGCATCGCCAATATGTTGCCCCAACAGAGCCTCCATCCTAACTGGAAAATATCAACACAATCACAGAACAGTCAATAATACTATAGCTGGTGGATGCAGTAGTCCTGAATGGCAGCGAACCTTTGAGCCAAATACTTTTGGCGCTTACTTGAAGAGAGAGATGAATTACGCAACTTTTTACGCTGGAAAATATTTAAACAAAGTCAGTTTCTACCAATATTTAAATTATTCATTGTAGAATTGATTTTTATATCAATGTTTTTCAAAGATCAGCATTACACATTTCTCAACAGAAAATCATTGCATCAGAATTTTGAATCTGATTCTGATCATTGTTTTACAGGAATAGTAACATGGAAAACAAAGTGATTTAGAGAAAATTAAATAAATCTATAAGAGAATCAATTTTAAAAAATATATTCAAAGAAGCGGTAATTTGATAAAAGCAATAGAAATGACCTATCTAAGAGGCTTCATTTATAACCATGTGATGTTACACATCTGCAATTGTTAAACTATCATTTCTGATATACAGTTTTATGTTTTTAGTACGGTTCAAGAGAAGCAGGTGGTGTGAGTCACGTTCCTGCAGGTTGGGACAACTGGTTTGGATTGGTAGGGAACTCTAAATATTACGATTACTCACTATCCATAAACGGAAGAGAGAAAAAATATGGGCATAATCCTGAAACGGACTATCTCACGGATGTTATTGTAAGAGTTTTTATTTTCCTCACATTACAACAAAAAAAATTATTTGAAAATAAGTGTTGAAGCACATTAAAAGGGTTGAGTTTAGAGAGATTTTGCAGTTAAATTCATCAATCGTCAGAGAAATAGTCAGAACCCATTCTTAATGGTTTTGGCTCCTCCTGCTCCACACAGTCCTTTTCTTCCTGCAAGCCGACACAATGACAAGTACAAGGGAAAACGGGCTGTCAGAACACCGAGCTTCAACATCGGTCAACAAAAGGTTGTGCAATTGGGTCTCGACTATTTATACTTTTAATATCGAGACAAGTTTAAAGAAAGTCCATTAAAATTCCTGCGAACTATGAAATTTTTATTGAGTAATGAAATCATTTAAAAATATTGAGAAAGACAACACTATTTCGATTGTGTGTATCAATTTTTTTTTATCAAAACAAATGAGTTAAATTTCTAAAACATTTAAGAATTTTTCACAGAGAAAACATTGGTTAGTGCGCATGGGTCCATCTCCTCTACCAAACCATATTCTTCCCATTTTGGATGAAACTTACAGACGAAGATGGGAAACTTTAGCAGCGGTCGATGATTTAGTATCAAAAGTTTATACAACATTGAAGAACAACAATTTGTTGAATAACACTTACATTATTTTTACATCGGATAATGGTTACCACATCGGTAAATTTAACTATATCATTTTTTATATATTTTCCAGCTCTGCATGAAGCCCCGTTTAAGATTTTCAGTTTTTTCCAGCGCAATAATTATCGTTAATCAATAAGAATTAAAAAAAAAAATTTTAGGACAATTCTCTATGCCATTGGACAAGCGTCAACCCTACGAAACAGACATAAAAGTACCGCTGCTGATTCGCGGACCGGGAATCTCACCTACAAGCGTTATTGCACCCGTCAGTAGTGTCGATTTATTCGACACAATTCTAAAAATCGCCGGCGTCGAACACCCCTCGGACGGTGTGTCCATTTTAAGTCCCCGAGTAGCACTCGATCGAACACTTTTGGTGGAATATAAAGGCGAGAAATCAAAAACACGACCTCAGACCGGATGCCCATCCGATGGCGATCTTAATCTATCGGTAATTTTGTTTCTTTTTTCAATAAATATCTCTAATAAGCCCTGAGTCAAGCTATTCGAGTCATGTAGAAACCAGATAACGAATAGAAGTAAAACTAAAATTTTTGTCATTTCAATTTCAAATTTGTTTTTAACTATTATTACTTTTGATTATCATAAATATGAAATAATTTCTTTTTGTCTATTTTTACTTTATACTTATAGTATTGTAGCAGCGAATTCGCCTGCAAGTGCGAAGACGTCTGGAACAATACGTACGCGTGCATTCGCAGAGTTTCTCCCCATCACAACAATATTTTTTGTATTTTTGAGGACGATGAGGTACGTTTTAAACTTACGGAAGCGATCGATAAATTTGAGTAGAGTGATCGAGCGCAGGAAAAAAATTTTTACGTAGAATAATTTTTACAAACATTCAGACATTACACCGAATTTTCTCGAGCTAAAGATGGATAGGCTGAATTTCACCTGCTTTTGCAATCAGTTCCAAAATAATAATCATAATGAATAGGAAAATCCAATAGTGCGGAAACTGTTTTTTTTTTTTTAATTATTTTTTGTTGATAATTTATCCACTGCATTTTCACATGCAATCATCTATTCGGCTAAACCAAACCAAGGAATCAAATGAATTTTTTTTTATTTGTGTTCTCGGATTGTTGCAGAAATACGTAGAGGCTTACGATTTACACGAGGATCGATATCAACTAGATAATATTGGATATACTATGAAAAGAAATCGAAGACACAGATTCCGAAGGCGCCTAAAGGACATGATGACGTGCGAAGGATCAGATTGTGTTCGTACAGGACCGGACACGTGATGAAAATGCGATATCGATGATGAATTTTTCTAATCTAACTACTCAACGTGAACAATTGAACTGGATGGTTTCGAAAAACATTTTTTTTTTCATAAAATTTATAAACGTTTACTCTTACCTATTTTTTTAAATTCACGACAAGGATGAAAGAAAAATTTCATCTTCAAGATCGCAACGGAACCTTGTAGGACATTCATTCCAGTTTTCAGAACTGCCCATGAATTTCCTGTGCGACCATTGGTTGCCGAGATATCGAGATGAGTCGAAATAGTCAGTAGCTATTTTTTTATAAAAAGAGGTTTACTTGATTTTTGATATTCTGTTCTGAAAATATCGTTAGCATGATTCGGAACATAGAAAATGCAAAGAAACGTGAAAAAAAATTGCGCTATTACGGCATGACATTCGTACCGAAGTGCGGATTTTCAAGGAATTGTGATATTTGCGGGGAATAGATAAATGAGAAAATTCGTTATCCTTTATTGAATTTTATTATTCCTGGCCGTATGGAACTGACAATGTGTTATTGATTTTTTCTTATCTTTGTGTGATCTCAAATGTATATTGATCGGTGCTAAATACTTTTATGGTAAACCATAATTCAATCAATGGCTCGCAGGTCGTCTATGGAGTCTTCCATGTGTGAACACCATTGGAAGACTAGTAGATTCATATGAACCCATAAGGCATGATCCCCTGGATGAAGAATCGCGAGTAAGTCAACATGAATGTTTTATCGAGCGAATTGATATATCCGAAAATTTTTAACATGTTTGTAATTATTGTTTGTGGTGCTCAGTTAATTTTGGGAGTGTGAGAAAGGACAGCTGATCGATCGCCTTGTGTTCGCTTCTATAATTGAGTCTCATATTATAATTTCTGTATTCATTTTAGCACAAACTCAACGCAATCAGGGAAAGCATGAAGAAGCAACTGTTAGATTTGATTCCCAGGGTTAAACAACATCAGCCGGTTCAAATGTATATAGCCATGAGTTTCAGACTTTCAAGTACTGGAATGAACCTATTATTTGCCCGCTATTGGTAAAAATCTTTTTTTCAATCTTACTCACGAATGAAACTATACTGTCATTTTTTTCTGGCTCCCGTTTTCGAAATGTAACAATTACGAAAAATATGTAAGTGAAAACATTTCTAAAGGTATATTAAAATTTCAAAAACAGAGCCACAATACAATGATTTTCTATTGTTGAAATTCTCGTTCTATCATTTTTAAAGGTATTGAACAAAACCTCTTTCAACCTTTTTCAGTTTGCGGATTTAGTATCTCAGATCTGTGTGAATGCCTCCAACCAAGATATGCTTTCCTGGAGTGAGAGCGTGGCAAAATTTCGACAAGTAAACGTTGTTGGAGTTTGAGAATCGTGAGTGTTATTTTTTTCAAATTCATTCATTACTGATATGAATTTGTACCAAAATTTATGCATTTTTATAGATTTTAAGTTAGATGCATGCATCAAATCAGGATGTCCATGTCCATTTATACTAATTACTATTATTGGAAAAAAATTGTTATCGTTACGGACTAACAGTATCCATCGATACACTCATTCTGTGTCTGGAGAGACACTACTGTGGAAACGTTTTTTTTTACAGTTCAACAGATTCCAGAACTCTTTTCCATGGCCTGCACTTGGATATCAACGTGATTAAGGTTGTCGACGCGTTTCGTGGATTTCGAGTGTTTGAAAACGTGGTGTTTATTACTGGGATCAACGAATCGTATTTACATAAGTTCATTATATCGTGTTGAAAATGTATTTTGTCAGTGCGAGTTATGCAATATGACATGAAAAACTGACAAGATTTCCATTAAATTTGGTGTTTCTGGGTTATCTATTTTATTAAATCAATTTTTCTTTTGACCTTTCTATCCTGTTCCATTTTCAATCTCAGCGCAAAGGGAATGCAATTGTCCGTACCGTTGTGATAAATTGGAATCATAACGTGCAAGACTCACCTGCACTGAAAATAGTTGAAAATATAATGACAAATACATTTGGCGTTTTTGACTGATTTTCCGAAATCGATTATCGGTTCGACGTTCTCATTTCGTTCTCTTCCAAACCTCAATGATTCGTCGTTTTCTAAATGTCCGTCTTATTTTCGCGAGTCTACATTTTTAGACATTTCTCATCACATTTCATACAGACTGTGGCAAGCCTAAGAATCCAAAATAGAAGAAAAATCCAAATTTTAATAGAATCTTAATACACGAGTTTTACGGTTCACTTTTCAAGGTACTGGAACTTCGTTATCGATTATGAAAAATTTCAATTTAACCGAATAGAAAAATAAAAAAGCCAAATAAAATTCAAAAGGTTTCATTTTCTTGGCTTTTTTTTAATTAAAAGATAGATTATTCCCGGATCGATGATTGCGTAGGTGCGATGCAACGATATTGGAACTTTTGTGATGTTTAGTGATTTTTTTAAACCTAAACCTGATGCTTAATTTCGTAAAGTTGTTTGATCTAATAAAATGATTGAGTTATTGATGTTCGAGTGGATTTTTCATTTCGTAATTCCCGCCACATTCCCTAGTCCTATATGCGTGTGTAAAAAATAGTAGAATTTTACTTTCACATTTATTCGCATGATAGGAAATTGTCGCTGGGAGACGACTGAAGGTTTATTTTCCCGCGGATTTCGTTCTGTAACGAGGACACCGGAATCGCGGGAGTGTTATTATTTTTCTTATTGAACAAAAATGTCAAATTATTTCGTGAAGCGTTGAAAGTTGTGTGTAGTGCGAGGAACTTGAGATTTTTTAAATAACTTGTGAAGTACATCGGTTATAATAAACTAACGTCGAAGCTGTCGGCAACTTGTCTGGCGTCGACGCGGGGAGGTTATGTTTGCGAACTTGATCGTCCTACAATTTACGTGTTCAGCCCTTTAAACTTTTTAAAGACAAAGTACTCGATCTCAACGAAAAAGTTTTCGCTGATTGGCGATAGTAAGTTGGATTTTACATGTGGTTTTTACATCTAGGATCTAGGGCTTCGCTAATTGTTCCGAAATCCGATCAAAGTGTTTTTTTTTTAAATTGATCGAACGAAACAAAAAGTGCTTGGACTACCTGTTGCCCTTCTATACACCGAAATGTTCTGTCAATATTTTTCTATAATAATATCGGCGAAGAAAGTCATGAAGTTGAATACAAGTTTAGAAAACTTTCATCACTTCAATTCGATAGAATTTCTCAAAGGAGAACTTTTAATAGGAATATCTTTTTTGACATTTTTTTGTGCAGTGAAGCCCATGAATTCAGAGAGTAGTTACTTAAAATGGCTCAATGTTGACTCAAGAAGCAACAGCGCTATAAAAATTGGAAAAGTAATTGATCCTGAAAGCTCATCATAATAGCACTTTCTATGTTTAACTTTTCTCTGGATTATACAGTTTCTTTGAAAGCAAAATAATCATGTAAATATAGAATCCAGCAATATTATTTTAGTGAAAAAAAAATTCATCTATTCTTTGAGCCATTCCGGTATAAGTCAATTATCAAACAAAATTTTTTCCAATTTTTTCAGAACTGAGATGAAAGTTATGGATTCACCGATGGATACTGAAGAATGTATTGTGATCACCCCAAAAAAGAAGAAAATGATACAAGGTATTGAGAAAATAAAATAATAGTCTTGTTTTATCCTATATTTCGTACAAAATTTCATTCTTATTTAAATACTGATATTTAATTTATTCAAGCTATTTTCTGTTACATACGATCGATGAACCATAAAACAAAGTTAACAGAAATAATTATAGATTACAGTCTAAAACTCGAACGCAAGAACATATTTTTTTATTTTATTTTTCATGAAAATAAAAATTCGTTTGAAATTGCAGGACTTTTGCCATTTCAAACGTTGGGTACGCCAACAACTCCTAACTCTTTGTCTAATAAAAAACGTAAACACATGTCACCTTCACCTAGTGAAACTCGTAGCCCTAAGATCGTTAAGGTTACGAGAACAGAGAATTCAGAGAATAAAAAAGTATCGGAAGTGGGACTCGGCACGAAGGATACAAGAGACGAAGACATAGTAGATATTACATTTGAAAATCCTGTAGAAGATTCGAAAAATGAAACTGATAATGAAGAAGCTCAATTGAAAGAGACAAAACTAGATACTAAGGGCGAAACCAAGGTGGGTGACATAACACGTTTTTTAGTAAAAGTCCGAACACCGCAGAAGAAAAAACTGATCGTTGTTCTGAAAAGGTGCGACACGAGTGAGAATCTAGATAGCAATTCAGTAGAAATTTGTACGACCTCGCAGGACGAGAAAAAGGTGAAAAAATTGGAGCCCTCGAAATTTGACGAATCGAGTAACGAGGAACTCGCGAAAGAGCTCGAAAATTTGGAGGACGATACCGAACGAGTTAAATCGGACAGTTCTTCAGACGATCATTCGGACTCGGATTCAGTCTGTGGAATTTCATCGTCGGACGACGATACGGACGAGAGAAGGTTGAACAAAGAAAATGAGTCTCAGGATGATAAAAAAATTGTAAATGGCACGAACTTGGACAAAACACCAACTTCTGGTGTTAAATCTGAGAGTAAGAACAGTGCGAACAGAAAATTGACACCAAAACAACTTGAAAAGAGAATGAAATCGACCAAGCGTCGTGAGGAGCAACGCATCAAGAAACTCGTAAATATTATCACTCATAATTCATAGGACTACAAACAATTTTGAATCGAAGCGTTGTAATTTGCCTAATTGAAGCATTAGAAAAAATCGAAATTATTTTTTTCCTTATCTCATAATTGTGCCATAATTTCTCGTACACGGTAGTTGTTTTCGAATTCGTCATAGCGCCATTTCATTTGATCATGCCAATGAAACGGTGAAGAATTTTTATAATTACGCAGGAAAGAGAAAAGCAACGCGAGGAGGCGAGGTTAATACGGAAAAAGGAAAAAGAAGCGAGGCGGCGTGAGAAGAAGGAAAAAGAAGAGGCGGAAAAAGAGCAAAAAAGAAAGGAGAAAGAGCAGAAGGAATTGAAGAAGCAAATGGAAATTGAGTACGATTATAATAAAGGAAATACCAATGTGAATTTAAATAAAATTTCTGTTGTAACGCAAATTTGTTTTTAATTGTAGACAAAAACAGAAAGAAAAGGAGCGAAAGGACCGAGCGAAAGAAGAGGATCGGAAAAAGCGTGAAGAGGCGAAAGAGGAAGAGAAGCGTAAGAAAGAAGAGGAAAGACTCGAGGCCGAAAGAAAGAAACAAAAAGCTGCGTCGACTTTTGCGAGTTTTTTCACTCCGAAAAAACCGGAAGCGAAGGTCGTCGAGGAAAAGAAGCCTGTACGAATAAGCAATTTTATGCCCTTTCAAGTCAAAGTCGATATGAGAGTAGCGCCGGTTTGTCGTCGTAGTCTCAACGAATCCGAAAAGAAAGAATTCGATGTGGTTTGTATCGACAAATTAGATGGAACCGAACGTCTTTACGTCAAGGAAATAAAAAGCAGAGAGAAGAGAAAATGTGGCAAAACTTGGCCTCCGGATTCGCACGACGACGTCACGATCATTGGTGAGTATGAGAAAAAATTCAAATTTTTCGAATGAAAAACATCTCGAGGCGAATTAATGATTATTTTGCTCCACCATTACAATTTTGTTTGCCAACAGATGAGGATGAGATTGGTGGTTGCGACGTAGTCAATCTGCCCAAACCAATGGTTGAAAAACAACGCGCGAAATACTTGGCCTTTGCTGAGAATCGACGACCGCCCTACTGGGGCACATGGAGAAAAAAAAGTGCGACCATAACACCCCGGAAACCGTTCTCCCAAGACACAGTGAGTATTTCGAACCCATTCCAAGTGAAACACTGCCCCTATCGTTGAAACCGTTTGTTATATAGAGCAGCAACTAAGCTTTGAGAGTCGATCAAAAATGTATTTGGCTCTCAGGCCTTCCACGGGGCAGGGTGAATGTTTTAGGCATTTCTTTGGTGAACCTCATAACCGATTTTTCTATGGGAACATTTATATGCTACAAAAGTGTTTTTATGCTTCTGCGCTTCATTCCAAAGAGTTTAGGCGATATTTCGAAAGTCGCGTGGCACAAAGTACACCGAGCAGACGAATTTTCACGAGGTCCATTTTGAGACTATCGATGATGTATTTTCAAAGACGAACTGCGAGCATTTCGGAAACCTGGAAAATGAAGAGAAAAGGAGAATAAAGACCGAAGTTCATGAAGTTCGATATATTTTCGCATCCACTCGGTCGAGACTCGTTGCTCCTTTTTTTCGCATCTCCATGATGATCGAAAGATTTACATAAACTTTATGATAAGTTTTAACTGCCATGTTGTAATTAAATCGCTGCAAGATGGCTGGGCCGTTCAACGAAGTATTTCGGAGAGTTTTGCTGCAAAGTGTTTTCGTTTCCTCGTCACAACTTCAAACGAAAGCCAAAATCTCACCATTCTTATTGCTTGTTTAGATTTAATTTTAAGGTATTGTTTAGTTTGATTGATACTGGAAAAATAGCTCGTCACACGTTATATTCTTTGGCATTTATCAAGTGTCCCTGACGAAAATTTTCGCCGCACATTGAATTAAAGTTCAGATGGCAAAACATTCATTTTGCCCGAACGAAATTGTTTACCGTTTTGAAACAACGGATAAGCATTTTTACGATGAACCTTTCGGTGCTTCGCCAAATGATCGCTTCGTGCGAATCTTTTTGTACACATCTCGCACGGATACGGTTTTACGCCTGAGTGAGATCTTCGATGTCGTGCCAATTCGTCAGATCGGCTGAAGCGCCAACCACAATCCGCCCACGTACATGCGAATGGCTTCTCGCCCGTGTGACGACGCAAGTGAGCTTTTAAATGCGAAGCTTTCGCGTAAACCTGAAAAAAGCAGAAATTTCAATGCTCACGAATGTCAAGATCGATTCTTATCTTCGAATCGATAGAAAAAATATTTCGAAAAATTTTGAAAAAATTTCTCAAATACTGCAAAAAATAGTTTGAATCTCAAAGAAAGTTTGAGGAGATTTAAAAATGCGAAAATTTCATCATAAAATAATTATTTTCAAGAATCTCCGAATGCTAGAGATTTCTGCTTTCGAAATATTTGGAATATAAAATATACCTTGAGACAGCCCTGATAAGTGCACGGAAAGCAACGATCCTCGACGGCATGAGATATGTTTCTATTCGTATAATCGTGCGTAGCCAGAGCATCGTTCGCGTTGTTTGACAGCAAAAGGTTTCCATCGAATTGATTGTTGTTCATGTCTGCAACATCAAAAGTCTCGATCATTGCTACTTTCCGTATGCATTTTATATACTTTCTAAAATGCTGACGAAATGAACGAGGAGACTCAATTTTTCATATTACAAAATATCCGGAGGACCAAGAGACTCGCATTTTGTATCGAAATCAAACGTCAAAATTTTTGCTTTAGCAAAAAAAATTCGTTATTATTCCTCGAGGTATGAAAGAATTCTCGTTCTCCACATTCTCAGGCTTTTTTCTTTTCACAAACTCAAAAAATTTAAAAAACCGATCTTAAACACAGACATTTTTTTGACTCCTGATTTTTCTCAAGGATTTCACGTGAAACTTTAAAAATTTTGCAACCAAACAGCGTGGTATTTTTCCTGTCAACATTCCTTTCAAAGAGCATTTCATTCCCGATCGTATTCTCTCGATAAATTGATGAAACAATTATAGTACCAGTTCCTAGTGTATCTTCGAGCGCCCTCAGGTCAATGCCGAGAACGAACAACGGCTCGTCGTGTTGAAACACTTGTTGAGGCTTGGGAAGTGGAAGATGCAAAAAGCCTTCGCACCCGGGCGTGCAGAGGGGTGTTCTTTCGGGCAAATCCGCGTTCCAACTCCGATCGAGACACCACTCGAGCTCTGAGTCTAGTTCGCTGAGTTCACTGAAACAGCCTGAATGAGAAAAGTATTTTGTTCATTAATTCTCAATATAAATTTAATCGAAAACACCCGTAGAAATCGTGTTATCAAATTGTTCCAAGTGAATTTAATTTTTTCCCAGAATTCGATCGAGCCAGTTAAAAGGGAGCAAAAAACACGATTTTCTTCTGACAAAAAGCTCTGATCATGTTCACTTTCCAAACTGGTCCCTTGAACAGTGTTCTCTATCGAAATCGATCGGACATAGTCCAGAAAATCGTTATGAAGGATTTTAAGTCGCGATAACAGAACGATGACGATTTTTGTGTCTCCCAGGTTTAATTCCTAAATCAAGCCTGACGGTACGAAGTTCTGTGCGTATCCGTCGAAATCCACAGTTCCTCAATCCGCGATAACACGCGCGTCATGATCATTTGACTAAACTAAATGATAAATACGCGATTCTTTAGCGTTCGAATAATTAGAAATAAAAACTGAAAAGTCGCCGAATCGTAGGCTCAGACACGATTGTTTAGTGGAGCTAATCAGATTTCAAGTATAATCGTTAATTACTGGATGAAAGAGAAGGACTCGTTGTCCAATCGCTCCAAGGCATTGGTAGTGAACAAGTCAGATCGGTGTAGCACTCGGTCTCGTTAATTCCCGCGTTCGTGTCGATGTTGGCATCAAAAATGTGTGGATTTTCGTTGCTCGTTGTTCGACACATTGTTGCTTCGTAATCGTAGGGCGGTGTTGTTAACGTCGGAGGAAATATTTCGCTGGTATTCGCCGAGTCCATAGTCAGACCGAGCACCGAGAACAATAGTTCGTCGGTCATCTCCTGCTGGAAATAACCAAATGATTAAACATTTGTGCATGGAGCGTTATGAAGCATGTTTCGTTAACAATAGATGAAAGCTCGATGAGCTTTCATCTTTCGCTCGATGAGCTTTCATCTCTGGTATATATTCTGGTTTCGATGCTGGGGAATGGGAAAAATAGGAGACAAAAATCGTACAGGGGAAGGAGGGACAAAAGAATGAAAATGAATCGATTTAGTTCGTGTTCCCGCAGTGCATACGAAGAATTATTTTATTGAATTATCAACGACAAGTTTCTTCGTTGCTCGAAGATGTCAGAGCCGTCGACCCCTCGTGGGCGCTCGTCTCTGACATCCTCTGACATTCCCCAGATACTTATCACGAGAATATGCAATTTCACGTGTACAACAGCCTGCACGTGTTTCGATCGTTATACCAATCATTCCAAACGTTTCATATCGAAGCAACAAAAATCAAATGATCCCACTTCGAACAAGCTAACTTTATCATTTCAATGTTCCTTGCCAATTTTTTACTGTTTTTATTTATTTTATTCTTCTACCGGGACTTCTTCGACTCAGCTCTCTGCACCGTCATCGTACTCTCCTTCGACATTGCTTCGTATATGGGGCATTTCACGGCACTTCCTCATTCCCAATCCCTTTGAAGTTTTCTCTTTCATTCGTCGAGATTTTCCATTATTTCGGCGGCTTCATGATTCGGGATTGTTAAATTTCCTTTTTTATCCTGCTAGTAGCGAATTCGGAGAGTTATTGGAGTACTTCCCGACTAAAATTCGCCCTAAAACGCCTCAGCCCAGAGGAGTAGAGCGAAAATTCAATTCGACAAAAGATACGAAAGAAATTATAAAAACAAAACAATCCCAGAATCCGTTGCCGATTATTCGGTGCGAAGAAAAAAGTTTTAAGCTTCGTCACTGATCGAGAGGGCCGAGGATTCAAAGAATTTCGAAGGTGCCACGGAATGCCCCATGTTTAATTAATCAATGTGGTTTCCATTTATGCACTCATGAAAATGTTCGTCCGGACGATTTTTCGAGATCACTATTTTGCAGCACGGAGGCAATTCTTATTTCCGGAGATCGTTAGAGTTTGAATGAAGAAATAAACAGATACATTGTTTTTGTCTGTGTAAAGAACGATCGTAGTCGATTCAATACGAACCAAAATCAATGAGATTTAATTCATTTCTCGTCGTGCTACTCTGAAATGTTTTTTCTTTTGTGTGTATAATTAATATCAAAGTATTGCGAAACTTGATTCGAGCTCACACTCCGGCGATATAGATTATCATTTTAATCACGAAAGTTTACAATACGCGGCGAGTATAATCGCTGGTCGGGAATGAGGAAAAAAAAGAATTTTTTTTTTTTTTTTTTTTTTCATTAACACTCGAAATAATCTGCGACCTCGGGGGTCGCCGGATCGTATTTTACTCACGTCGAACATCGCAGCGTCTCCAATCATTTTTTCGACCGGTGGAATCGAAAAAACTTGTTGATACGAAAAATATTTGTCAAATCTTACTCGTAATTCGCAAACGGAAATACTTGAGATTCGAAAATTCGTTCAATTCCGAATGGGTAAACGTGTTTTTCTTATTTTATCAGCGGTTTTAGGCCACAGGAGATTTATCGAGGACCGAGAGCACGGAAATCGTTCATTTCAAACGATCGAAAGTATTTAAAAGTACGAACGTTGATGAGGTCGCAACGCCCGATCGGCGAGCGAAACGATGAATTTCTTTCGTACCGTAAATCGAGCCCGAATTTTTCCAAGGAAAATCTTGCTACGTTTATGTCGAATTTCGAAATTGAGATCGCGCCGACGAGAGTGCCTCTCGTAAAATCATCACCGAACCGATTGACACGAGTGCCCGAGGTTGTCTGACGTGACACAACCACCCGGTGGTTCGAAGTGAGAAAAAGAGATAGAGGGGAAGAGAGAAAGCACGCGAGGCGCGAAAGCCACTTGCACTCGTCGAGCCAAGTGTTTTTTAACCCCCGTCGAGGGAATCTAAATTTCGATGAAAAAAAGTAGTTCGAAGAGTGCGATAAAAATGGTCCCCGCGTGGTTCCTCCTGCGACGGTAGCAAATCGTACGAGGAACGTTTTGGTACTAGTACGAGGATTTCGAGAGCGCAAACGTACACAGAAAAACCGAGCGGAATAAATGAAAAGAGCGAGAAAGACGCAGAGCCGGAGAAAGAGAGTGAGCAAATTAGTGGAACGAGAGGGCACGAGAGAGAGATGGAAAAAATTGGAGATAGAGAAGGTTCAGTTTGGTGACGAGACTCGCGATATCGTGATCTCTGTGCCACCCGGTACCGTCTCTGCGTAGAGTTCCCCAGGGAGTCTGTACGGGATTTGACGTGGACCATTCCACCACCGTCCAGATCTATCTTTTCCTCCCCCCTCCACTCTCTTTTTATAGTCCTCTCTTTTCCTTTTTCTGTCGATTGCCTCTCTCCGTCTCTCTTTTTCTCTCTCTCTTGGTCCAACACATTTCGATACCGATTATTTTGCATGTGAGATGAAATATAAAGACTGAGTGATTACAGATTAGAAAAACCTCCGTCAACGTTAGTCGAGACACAAACGAGGACTGTTGGGCTTTCCGAACCCTTCAACTTTCGAGACTGAACTTGTATCTGTACAATAGCCAATACCGGTCGTTAAGCCGTCTTCTTTAATTCTTGAATCCGTGATTTCCTTAATCCATTCCCATTTCGTCGCACCGCACTCGTCCAGGAACCAACAAAACGTTAGCAAATTTAGTATCCATCATCGGATCAAGTTTTCCTTTTTTCGTGGATAAATTTAATGCACAATATTTATTCAGGCACATTTATTTCATTGCGGAATCTCCCCGGCATGGCGCCAAACAGCCATGCCGGAGCAACTAACGTGGCTCATGAACACGTTTATCGAACTCGAGACGATTCGAAGATCCGCATTCGAAATGAAACATTCTGTGGAGAATGGAATGCCAATTTTTTTTACTCATGAAATATCGAAACCACCCTGCGACGATCATTCATTTTTACCAAACTATCGATCGGTCCTTGATGTTCAATCCTGAGGAAGCAAACGTCCAGGAACTTTTTCTTCGAAAAAGAGAACAATTTGTGTCAACTTTTATTCGTCTTAGTACTGGAAAAGATAAAACTTTGTGATCACTTCAGGAAAATGGTCGTAGGCACAAAGCGTGCGTGAGTTGTCAGGCCTCAATCTCGTCGAATGATTATAACGAAATTTTCATACTTTGACGAAGAATTTTTCATTAACAGTTCACATTAACGGAATTATTATCGGTACCGTACCACGAATATCGGAAATACACAAAGAGCAAAATGATACGGCTAAAAATATGGGAAAAGAATCGCTACGTGTGCTATTCGTGGCTAACGTGATATTTGATAAAATTATGATATTGATACGTTATGCAATAAAGTTAACGTTAGAATGGGGAAGATGAATAAAGTTCGAAATACAACGATAACTTTCATATAAAACAAAGATGAGCGACTCTTCAAATGTTTTATTTTGTATTTTTAATTCTTTCAAAGCTGACTTGAAAAACGATATTTCGTTTTTCGATGCTCCATTCGATGCTATATTTGAGGTCACCAAAAACATGCATCACATTTGCTCAGCCATTTTTGGAATCTGGCAAAACCTTCATATTTTCCACTGCAATATCTTTGAATATCTTTCAATTATGGCGCTGAAGTTTCCAACGTTGGAGTCCAACGAAATGGTCTACAAAAACTCTCAAATAATTCCAGTAAATCTCCAATTTTCTTCCCTGCCGAATTTCCAATTCGTCATATTTCAAGCCGCATCAATAATTCGTGAAATAAAAAAATAATGAATTATTAATCTTTTTTTCGTTCATTTCGTTGAACTCCAACGTTGCGAACTTCAGCGTCGTTTTCAATTTGTGGAACTGCGTTTGTGTAAATGTTCACGATTTTGTTGGGGTTTCTAATTACTAATTTCCAATGATGGGTGGCATCTAATTTGATTCGATTTCTCGCTCGATTATTAAAGGAAGAACGTTCAAAAACGAAGAATGTACGCAGCCCAAATATTACCGCGTATTATATTACTCCTGTGATAATGTTTCCGTATTTTGTTATTGTTTACCGTCCGAATGTACGCATCGCTCATTTCCCATTCGGGATTACTAATCGTTTTTACGTAAATTTTGATAAAATGATTATTCGATCATGGATTCACGTCAGAACGGAGTTTCCATTTACGTTTAAAAAGTGAATTGGAACTGGAGAATTATCGTCGGAGCTTCGAAGCCGTTAACAATGCCGTAATACTGCGATTATGAAGCCAAATGTTAATCATAGTCAAGAGGAATCAGATTTTTCTTTTAGTTCTACGCAAAATTTACATTTTCCATACAAACGATCCTAAAACTGCGAACGACTTTCAATTCTGTAACCGATTGAATCACTATAAAAATAGTTTATCAGATTCCACGATTTTTTCTTCCATTACGAACAAAGGGTAGGAAACACGAGCATGAA
The DNA here is from genome assembly GCF_019457755.1 of Venturia canescens. Lineage (NCBI taxonomy): Eukaryota > Metazoa > Arthropoda > Insecta > Hymenoptera > Ichneumonidae > Venturia > Venturia canescens. Next base: position 7,653,493 of record NC_057426.1, read on the forward strand.
CCTTTTAAGGACGAGGATTTTTACATTGAAATCGACCTTTTTTTGCACGAAATTTGTGCATAATATAGATGAATTTTTTAAGTGAAGTCAGATTATTGAAAATTTAATAGAGAATTAAGATTTCAAAATCGCAAAATTTGCGAGTGTCCTAATTTGCATCACCCAAAAAATACGGTCGTGCGAAAGGTTAAAACGATGTTTATAAAAAAAATAATGATCTCGACATTTTAGGATGTAGCAGGAAAAACTTGTTACGAAACTTTTTACTTGCTTCTGTTTTGTCGGAATGTTGAAGTTTTTTGAAAATCGTTAATCATGTAGTTATATCATATTCAGTGTTCTAAAGAAGCCTGAAATTTTCGTATTTGTTGATCAAACTAAGTTAAGAGCGCGATCGACCGAATGAATTTCACAAATAATAAAATGCCCGCAGTAACAGATATTCGATAAAAAGAAACCACACACTGTTAATCTTTATTATTACGATTATAAAACGGAATCGTTACAAATTAATCAGCCGTACAGACGAAATTTGAGACTTCGTTGTAAAAGCGATGTCGCAGGGATAGCAATCCCACGTGCTTACTAATGTCGCGTCATCCGATGAATTTATCTTGCGAGAGCGCGTGCTGTCATGTCTCATCTTTCACGCTAATAAATATAATCACTAACCGATATAATTGATCGTCCTCAATTTATTCTTACGTGTGGAATAACCAGTTCTACGATAACGTGGACGAAGAAGCTTATTCGAAATAGACGATTCATGAGCTCATTTTATTTTGACGAAAACAAAATCGAAATGAATCAAAACCTTAACCATGGCAGGAAATAATTCAAAGTCATTTTTTTCAATCTTACATTCTTCTGGAGTCTTGACAATTGTCTGCGTTTCCTGGGGGTTCGAACAATGAAGAAAAAATGGGTCTCGAGTCCAAAGAAAGTTACTAAATATCGATTGACTTATGTTTTTACAATTGCCCATCGATTAATCAACTTGCACATAAGATTCGTAAATAAAATAATCCCTGATCATAAGCCGAGAGGCTGTAAATGTATTTTTATGCGTTTATACGGCACGATCGTACGTGCTTCGTGGGGATTTAATCCCATGTGTGTTACAGGGGTCGCTCTAATCTGAATGGAGCATAAAACAGCTAATACAGATGGCCTGAAGTGTGACAACGCGCTGTAAATAACGTTTGGCACTTCTGCCATGGTTCTATTTTCCCTCTTACTCTTTGTACCATTTAGAATGTGATGAAGCAAGAACTTTATCGAAAAGTATATATAAACGAAGTAGGATCGGTATTTATCGTGTAAACCTGCATCTTTTCACTAAATTCTGTTTTTATCGTTCACATTCGATGGGAATATCATTTTTCCACGTTGTTCTACGTCTGTTTTGTCTTTCTCACGATTATTGAAAAAAAGTAGTAGAAAAAAACGGGAAAATGACAATTTTTCATTGGAAAAGATGCGCTCGAACGCTCCGAAAGTACGAAAAAAAATGCGACTGTTTTCAGAGTCGAGTGGGACTGAGCTGTCGAAGACACGCGCAAACGACGAAACGTCCTGTCACGTAGAGATAATATTATCGAGAAGAAACACACGTTACCAGCGCGCACTGGTGTCAGCAAAATAGTTGGAATGTCCTGCATTCATTCTTATTGATAATTTGCTACTCCGAGACAGAATTCTATTCACTCTGCGAATATTTCAAACTTCTCACAAACGTTCATTGAAATTAGCTTTGTTCTTCACATTGAATTCGAAACGTTTTTCATCGTCCTTCGATATACACGTCGCTTCCATTTTAATCGTGAATATGATAAAGTCAACAGATATGGGATGCTGCAAATTTTTTGCCCCTCATTTCTGGAGTGGAAATTTTGAGTTCTGTGGCACGTGCTTCGAAAAGTATGAAACAATATCGTGTCTTGAGCACGAAAAAATGTAATTATTTGAAATCATTGACAAATTTGACGAAATCTTGAAAATTTGATTTCAACAAACCCAAAAACGATAACTGCATCCACCAAAATCGTTTGTCGATCGACGTGGTTTCTTTTTTTTATTTATTTTTTCGGAGAAATAAATCTGCTGCCAAAAGCTGCACACTCCTATTTGCGATGATTTTTATCATCGCGTTTTTATAATATACGCGTTTACTGAAAGTTCACACTCGTCTCTCGGTCCTCGATCGATCGTTTATCGAAATAGCCAACAAGCGAAAATATTTTGAGATAATTTCGTTGTATTCGCTACTTTGAAACATCACTAATAAAAAAATCGTTAGATCGGGTGATAATTAGATCGGAGAACTCGAAATTGAATGTTTTAATCGTAAATAAGCTACCAATGCAAATATTTTGAGAATCACATTATTGCTATTGAATAAGCTGCAACCGTTACTTTTTCATTTCAATGCTTATTTTTACTGTCAGCGATAATCTAAGTCGAACATTTTGAGCTGTAACGTGGCACAATACGTCGAATATCACGAGTAAAAAATCGCACACATTTAGATTAGAATTACAAAAATCGCGTTCCAGGGCTTGCTCGAGTACTCGAAGAATTTCGTTTTCGAAGTGAAACGATGGACTCACTCGCGCTAGTCTCGACAGACTGCGTCGTATGTCAAATGATATTTTTATGTTTCGTTGAATGAATGAAAACGTTAAGAGTAAAACTTTTCAGACTTTAATACCGAGGAATGAGGAGCTTCGTGCCATATCGCTGACGAAGGAAGTCGCTTCTGATACGAACGTCCTGCCTATTCATTGTTGATCCGTCGAATGAACAAATTCCTCGGTTTCAAACGAACCGAGAGGAAAAACCCTCGAAGTTTTCGTTACTCATTGTAGAGTTCCTTTTTTTCGATCAATTATGTCGATCATAGAAATACCAATTTCAGGAGAAAGAACATTTTTTAAAACTTGCAACATTTTTTATCGACAAATTTTTATCACGTTCATTTTTGGTTTTTGTAAGTCTCCATTGTACATTTGGCTTCGAATACTCTTCAAGATTAAGTCAATCGGCACGCATGAACATTTAAACATTTTGTGACAGATTTAACCACTCCACAGAAAATATTTTTTTTAAGAATTGGAAAAAAAAATTATTGACTTTTATTGAATGCACACTACGGTGAATCAGTGATTTGAAAAATTGTTTTTTCATGTACAATTTCAGAAATGGTTCGATTACGACGTTGATTCTGATGAGGAATGGGAAGAGGAGGAACCTGGCGAATCTTTACATGGTTCGGATGATGAGAAAGAAGAGGAGAATCCTGACGACAATGAATACGACGTCGACAACGAGTTCATGGTTCCCCATGGGTGAGTTGAAGTTGCAGAAAAAAACGATTATAGAAGCGAGGCTCTATCTTTAACTATTTTAATTTTATTTCAGATATCTTTCTGAAGAAGAAGCTCAGGCTGACGACGACGAGGAGGACATGGTAACTTGACCAATAGTTCGAAAAAAAGAACGACGCACACAAAAATTCAAATTCGGAAATTCAATTGAAAGAAATTCGTTTTTATTACAGTCACCGGAAACGCAAAAGTACAAATTGAAAATTCTCGGTGAGGAATTCGAAGCGGAACGAAAAACTCAGCCTTCCAAGGTCAAACCTAGAGTTATTGGCTGCGTATGGCAAGGTCCTTCGAACGCCTATCCCCAAAACAGTGAGTTATTGCCAAATTTGATGAACCAAGATTCCGATAGGATCAAAATCTGAATCATGATCTGAATCACGTTGATCAATAATAGAACAACCGAACTGCGATTAATCAATATTCACCTAATGAAAAAATAATAAAAGGAAAGAAACAGTTCCGGGTCGTTCACTATGATAGCCCGAAACAAAAGTTATTGATTGCTTTAATTTCGATGCTGTTGATAAAGTTTCTGCATTCCTGCAGCTGAATGAAATTGTGAATTTTTTCAAAAACATATTCTCGGTTAAATTTTTGGCAGAATTTCCGCTTGTTTTTAAAGAATCGATGGACGTGTGTTATATTCAACATTCTTGAGTTCACTATTTTCTGAAAATCACCGCTAAATTACCGTTTTACGTAGGTAAAAAACGCTGGAAGTATCCGTACAATTCTAATACTAAAAATGATAGTGAAATTGTGACTATTGATTTCTTGATGATAGGATAATTAATTTGCTCTTTTTACTTTACAGTGTCACAAAAATTGGTGGACTTTCTCACAGTTCGTCAAGCATGGGTGCAAGCAACTCCGATAATATTGGGGACGGCAAACGAAGGCGAAAACGTGGATGGTGATGGGGAAGAAACCGCGGAAACGAGTGAGGAAAGAGAAGCGGTAAAAGAGGAAGCGGAGGATAGGCGAGGGGGATCGAAAAAGAAGAGACTTCCAGCGGAGGCATTGCCTGAATTGATAAGACTGATACACGGGAATACTCACGGTGCTGGTTTTCTTGTAAAGGAATTCATGACGTTTTGGAACCGGAAGAAACAAGACGATGGTGGATCTAGTCCACTTTTGAAGTCGAGCATTGCCCATAAAATCCGTGAATTGTCGAAGTACATGGCTTGCCCAGAAGAAGGTCCGATGCATTTGAAAGTTTGCTGGTACGTTTCGCCGGAAATAAGGAAGGAGTATCTCGGCGATGAAAGTTTGGAATTACCAAACAAGTGGAATTATGCCTTAGTACCGAAACGGAAAGCTATTACGGAAACAGAAAAAACTACAGAGAAACCACTTAAGGAAGATAAAGAAAAAGAGAAAGAAAAGGAGAAGGAGAAAAAAAGCGTACCTTTAATAACGCAGTATACGAAGAAAATTACACAAGAAGAAATGAAGAAACAATTGGATATTAAATCGTCGCCCATTTCGAGCCCAAAAGCTTCGACCTCACAGACAAAACCACCGAAACGAGCTCAACTCATATCGGTCGCGAGAGGTCAAGATTTTCCAAATAAGTCTTCCATCATAAGTGCCTTTTCGAGAACTCAGAATTCAAACGACCCCGAAACGGTGAATGTCACGCCAACGATCATTGATATTTCTGATTCAGGTGTAATCGAAACTACCAAGACAAAAGTTGATGAAAAATCTGAACCAGATGTTATTGATCTTGATAGCAATCCATCGTTACCTACACATTGAGAGTTATTGGTTTTCATAATCTGTTCCTTTCTCTTTCTCTCTATTCGATATATCGTTCGAAACTGCTAAACAAACGAGGACATTCGTCAATATTTAAGTTTCGGAGTGGACAAAAATCGGAGACTACGCGATACACTGCGATCGGATTTCCATTGGCATTTTTTCTTCATCGTTCTCAAACGACTTTATAGAAATGTATATTATTACAAAAACAATACACATAGTGAAGGAAAGTACGAAATTGTCATGGAACCTCGACATTCCCGCATCAACGACTTTCGGCGGATATATATTTATACTCAGTCACACACACACACACATCATTCGTTTCCGTTTCAAAGATCAATAAGCTGTTGTTTTAAGATAGTCTCACAAAAAAATCGATAAACAAACAGATCGAGTTGTGAGTGCGAAAAAGTGCGAAAAAACCATAAATTTGTCAGGATTCATACGAATTTCTCGGGACTAATTAATCGTACATCTACGTCGTAATTTTTCCTTCCTATGATATTGCTAACTCGTTTGGAAGTGCGGAAAGTTTTTCGTTATTCGTTATTTTCTATCATTTTAAAAATACTTTATACGAATAATATTCTCGTTGTAGGTGTAACTCATTTTTTGAAATATTTTGTACCGTCGATGTCAGTGAATTTATCGGAGAATCGTTACAATATCGTTTTTATAAATAATATAAATGTTAAGAAAACAAACGAAAAAATGAATGAAAAATGAATAATGGCTTTATATTTTGCAGTCGTTGCAACGCGTGAGATACGTCCTAATCTCACATAACTTTTTGTGATACGTATTTCTTCGTGGCTTCTTCTTGCTCGTATCGTAAGAGCAGTCAATGAAGCTAAAAAGTAACGAGAATTAAGAATCGGCCAAGTTATTATCGTTATAAAACATGTATAAAAACATTCATATAACGCGAAGGTTTCAATGTTCCCACGTTAATCCGAGTATAAGCAAATTTAAGTGCCTCATACAATAAAAACAATATTACTTTAAAATACGAAATTGAAGCTTTTTCAGTTACCGGGTTCGCATTTTGAATTACAGTTAAGCTAACTCCCATGTGATTCGATTTCGTGGACAGATTTTCTTGAAATATTCACAAACTTTCAGGATTAGTGAATAGATTCGAACAAAATGTATTGATAATCTCCGATTGGCGTGTCCGAAACGGGCATAATCCTAAGAAAATGTCAATTTCACTTCTGTTTCCATAAAAATACATTCTTAGAATAAGTATGAACAATATCAACGCGTAGATTTCGCTCAACGTCGCTTCGGTTGAAGAAAAATGAAAGAATAACGTAATTTTTATAGAATCAATTTTTTGGAGTACGATTTTTGGTAAAACATTCAATTCCAAACTCCAAACTTTTGCAACATTTTTCGGAGGCATGAGTATTGAACTGAACTTTCTAACTCTGACTTTGTCACTTCCGATTACTAAAGGAATAATTTATTTGAAATTAGACCAATGAAAATGAATCAGTATTCGTTTTATCTTCGAGTCAAACGGAGATTGATGAAAACCAAAGGGTTTCTCGACTATTTTTTTTTTTTATTTCTCGTGAAAATTGAAATTTCTGGAGATTTTTCCGTAAAAAAATTAAGCTTTTGTACTCGAAAATGATTCCGTGTGATTGGAATTCGTAAAGTGAGAGTGAAGAATCGTAAAGGTGCATTGAACTTTCTGTGGAAGCAACTAAGTTTGCCATAGCCAACGAGCAACCGTGAGAAGTGATGATAATAACAATTTGTAAAAAGTGTTCAAAAAAATGTAGAATCGTTCTGAACCTGATTTGCATCTATTCGCGAGTTAACAGTTAGTTAAACAGTTGAAATTCCGACTGCGAGGAATAAAATTGAGGGGTTCAGAAATCCGCATCTGCAACGGGCCTCGAGGTACGTTTTGACCATTCTCGGTTCGGCAATAAAATTCTGTCTCGCGTTTGTGTTTTCTCGTATTGGAGACATTCTTCCCGTCAAATTGCTCGTGAAGAATTGTTATTCCCGTTACGTTCATACTCGAGGAAGCGCATTTGTGGATCAACGACACGCTCAAACGAGAAATAAAATATCTATTTGTATTTTTAATAACGGAATGCGCGGAGCCTCTTCTACATTCGTGTCGACAAATCAAACAGTTTTGTTTGCCTAACGTACAGCGGTATCGATTTTCGAAAGAATAACGTCCGTTAGCGTGGCTGTAATTTCGTGAGTTTAATTTCCTCATTCACTATCGCGATGTGAATGTTCACTTCGCAAATAAACTGTTGTCGGCCAAAAACGTAAAGTAATGAAGCTAAAGACGAAAAGGTGTCGTCTCCCCGTTCGCGATCGGAGGAAAATCTGTAGCGGAATACGCGGAGTTTCCGGTGACCGGAATTCCCGTTGCAAGCGTGAGGGGGTGCGAGGCTCCAGGGGGTTGAAAAGGGTGGAGTTTCACACGTGATCTTCCGTGCAGGCTTGCGAGTGATACGAAGATCAGTAAGAGTAAAGAAGGAGAAAGAGGGCGAAACTACTTCGCAGTTTCTATACGTCTCTTTCTTATTTTCCGTAGTATTTCTACTCTTTGTATACCCTCGAGCCTGCACGAGGCAGGGATTGACGAAGGGAGGGGACGCGTGCGTTGCGATATAGAACATTGAGGAGAGAAAATAAAGAAGATCGACGGTACAAGGGACCGAGAAAGAAGGAGAAAATGAGAGCGTACGACAAGCACGGAGCACAAGAGCGAGAGGAAGCGAGAGAGTGAGAGAGAGAGAGAGAGAGAGAGAGAGAGAGGAAGATTGATAAAAGTTGGCGTGGAGAATGAAACGAGTATGAGAGGAAAGAAGAGAAGTAGAGAGCAGGAGCAGCGAGTTAAAGTATCCTTCGGGTACGTAGAGTATACACGTTCTTCACATTATATACTCGATACATACGTACATTCGTACATATTGTATATACAAACAAGCGTATATCAACGTACAGACTCGCACAGGAAGATACATAGATGCAGATGTATATGTTTCTCTACGACTCGAAGTAACTATCTAAAAAAAAGTACGTATATATATACGTGCGTAGCAAGGGTCGTAGAGAAAATGGTAGCCAATAGCAGTGGCTCGTCGCCCTGCTACGGTATTGAACGTCTCTACGCGAGGTCCAGAGATCTTTCTCTCCCTCTCTGGCTCTCTCCGCTCTCTGCTCTTTCGTTCCTTCGTACCTTTTGTAAAAGAACCCACTTTCTGCTCCCCGCTGCCTCCTCCCGCCCCGACTTCCCTCGTCCTGGTGCCGTCTCTCGTCCTTCGCGCCATCTCTCGACCTCATCTCCCTCCTCCATTCTCCTCTTCCTCCTCTTCAGCCGTTTGCTACTCTCTGTGGCCCTCGTGACCCGACTACACGTCCTCCACTCCCTCCGGCATATAGCATCGTCGGCTGGAGAGCACCAACCGTCCACCCTCTCTCGCTCTCTCCTTCCGTCTCTCTTAGTATTTCCCTCTTATTCACTCTCTCTTTCTCTCTTCAGCCTCTGCCCTCGAGTCCCTCTCACGAGTTCTCTTGTCCCTTTTTGCCATCCTCGCGATCCTCACCGGCACTCGGGCAGAGATCGCGGCATTCGTCGAAAAGTACGTCGAAAGCGCTCGAGTAGCATACGCTTTCGCCCTTCCCTGCGCTACGCTTCGTCCTCCTTCTCCTCCCAGATTCGCATTTCTCTAGAACTACTACTCGCGAGAGATAGCATCCCCTTTGCCTTGTATCTTTTCGACTTGCTCGTTTTTTCTCACTCTTCGCGATCCGCAGAAGGAAAACGAGCATGGTACATCCGTCAGAACATCTGCTCCACGCACTGCTTCGACTTGGTTTTTATTAATTCACAGTTTATCGTTTTGTTTTTATTATGTTTTTATCCTTGAAACTGACCCCGATGCACTCGATATTGTCGTGAAAGCGTTCGGAACGTTTGGGCCTTGAATCGTGACGGATAATCCTGCGGATTATTAATTGATTCGTAATATAAATACAAAGATATTGAGATGTATAACACGCTCGAGCGTATAACACGTAGCGCGACGATAATTGGTATAAATAAACTCTACGAGAGCAGGAACTTCTCGGATGAGCTTAATTTCTCTTAGCACAGACGCGATGAGTGATTAATTGGGGAGAGAAAAAATGGGTTTGATTTTCCACTCATTAATATTGCGAGGGTCGTACGATTATATTTTTTTTCCGTTACCCTCCTCTCTCGCATACGTGGGACTTTGCTCCCGCTATGATTCACCAAAGTGGAAGACAAACGACGAGGAATAACGAGTGAGAAAGTGATTGCTGCGCTGAAGCACACACATCGGAAGCCGGATTGCCTCGGGCCAAGAAGGTTGCAGGAGATCTCCGAGCAAGGGAAGATCTTATGAAGAAGAACGAGAGAGAGAGAGAGAAAGGCGGAGGGAGAAGGATGTATAAACCAGAGGATTCGCGCCAGGAGGGTGTATGAGATCGAACTGAGCGCGAGAGGGATACGGAGGGATACTTAATTGAATATACTTGGACTGCGATTGATGCTTCCTGTCGAAGCCTTAATTTATATACGCATGTATACGTATATTTGTTAATGATTAATAATAATTGAATTATTGCACTTTGGGGTTCGGTCATCAAAAATCGTAATCGAATCCTGAAACAAAATTTATTTCTTTCAGCATTAGGAAGTTGTCATCATTCCAAAACACAGTGTGTGTGTGTGTCCACCAGTCTTAATGTGAATTCCAATATATTCAAATATACCCTATTTCATAACATTTTTCCAACAACTTCAAAACCCCATAACTTATGGTTTTTATGGAAAGTGTCAGCCTCTCCCGACGGAATATCACTTATTGTAGTCCAATCAACAATTTCGAGAAGAAAAAAAATTCTTTCATCGATTTTCGGAAAAGTAACCAAACTGCATAATTGCCGGACTTGTCAATGTTGTCATTGGCCGTCGTATATCGTTAGAAAAAATTGACTAAAATTCGGTGAAATTCGATTTCCTTGAATATGCACGACCAAAATTGTTTTTAGTCCGCATCATCAGGATCCGAAATAATTAAGGTTTCGATGTAAATGGTATGTATGAAAATATGAGGTTACGAGAGGTGTGTTTCGTTGCAGCTGCTGTATCTTATGCTAATCTAACCCCCTCTCGCAGCCTGAAAAGCGGCTATCTCATATCTTGCACAAGAAGGCACCGGAAAATACGCATGAAAAAGTTGCTCGTAACACGATACTCTGCGCCGACCATAAATCATTTTTCTAAGCTCAATCTGTTCGCCGACACCGCGGAGTTCTCGAGCCGGGCGCGCGGGGGTTAAAACGTACCCGTCCTACTCGAGTTATCCTCAAAGCGTCTCATACTTGTCCCGGATATACGCACACACCCTCGCGCCGCGCGTCCTCTGACCGCGCGTTTCCGGCACGTATAAATATATCCCGAAGAGAAACAGCGCGGAGCGCCAGGTGTGCAACCTTTTCGCCGAGCCCTCTACGCGAATTTTCATAATTTGCTGTGGCATCCTTTGGCAAATTTACATTTTTTCAAATACACTTCCTCATCGCTGAAATCTCGAAGAAACTCCCATTACGAGCCTCATTAGCTATTGATATTTGCATAATTTTTAATTATGCATTCAACCGCGCTCATCCTTATTAATTAAACGATCAATCAATTTTTTCATGATTTCATTTGCCGCGTATGTTGCTGCATCTAACTAGAAAAAAACATTCATTTTATTCAGTTAGTATTAGAATTGCGGTAGCGCTGCTAAATTTCCACGATTGTCAGAATATTTGTATTTACAGAACGCTTCCACTCGCGGAGACAAAATGATCAACTCAAATTTCTTGACAAGCCTTCGACAATCCATTAAAAAATGTAAACAACTTTTGCTATTGCGTAATATACAAATAACACCATTGAAAGGAGTCTCAAAAAAGCAGGTTTTGCCAGATGGAGAATGACGTATAAATACCGAAGATTCGTTCTCGAATCTCACGTTTGTTTTGGCAACTTTTCAAAGGACATTAGAGAATATAAACGAGTATAGATGAAGTAATTGTAAAAAAAGATCCCATGAATTGATGGTGGATTTTGGATAAATGAAGAAGCAAAACGTGAAATCTCAAGGGGCCACCAAGGAATGGCGAGGCTGACGCCAACTTGTTGAGATCGCTCTCATACGGCGTGAGAAATCCAGGGAGAATTTCCTCTCTTAGCATACATCGCGTGGTGCCCAACCGGACTTCCCGAGAGAGAGAGACAGACAGAGCAAGCAGAGATTCAAAGTTGCAAATGTAGATATTCCTGGTCCGATGCGGAGACCCTTTGCTCCGTTCAGGAGGGACATTTTGTTGAAGGGAACGATTGGTGAAGAGATCTCGAGTCGTGGCGCAGAGACGTTATAGAGAGGAGGACAGACGGTGTGTGCGAGAGAGAGGAAAAGAGGGAGAAAGAGAGAGAACTCTGGTGAAGTCTCTGGAGATGAGTCTGGCACGCCATCGTCTCGAGACACGCCATTGGCCCTTTGGACCTCAGCAATATTCTCCAGCGTCTTCTCGCGATGGTCTTCCTCTGCTTCCACCCCGTGCTCAGTCCTCTTTTTCTTCTTCCTCCTCCTCCCTCGCCCGGTATCGCTGTTTTCTTCTTCGTTTTTTTGCCCTGGCGCGTCCGCGGATCACCGAAGAAAATTACGCTGAATCCTCGACGAGAAACTCTCTCGCTGTCAGCGAAGATTATACCGGTGTGTGCCCTCTCGCGCAGGGAGGAAGGGAACAAGGGGGAAAATGTGGGGATCGCTTGGCCTGTTACGGATCTTTCTGGCTTATAAACGCATCGCGAGCAGACCGGGTTACACACGAATTCGTCAGAGTTCTTTTCCCGCGGCTCGGAACGCGTGAGAACCGCAGGTGTAGCTCCATTTATTTTTCAGCCATATTTCTTCGCTTCCACATATTAGCCGTACAAATTATCGGGAGGTTCAGCCCCGTCGAAGACCAACAGAAAGTTCGAACGCTTCGATCAACGGATAATTGCACTTGAGGCCTGTGAACGGTGAAGCGTTGACATCCGATGTCTATAGAATTATGAGAAAAATTTACTCCCATACACCACTCGATCGACGATTCACGATCCCGAGAACCATTTGTAAAGCCCTACAAGAAATTCTGCTCGCAACATGTCCGCGTTATCATAAATAAAAAAAACAGTCTTCGATCCTGAAAAAATCTGTAGGACATAATGGACTCGAGTGCTTTTAAAAATCGCCTAAAAAATAAGCTCTCCGTACAACATTCGTTCTTCCCATTTCCACGAACGATGAAGGAAAAATGTCGAAGATTATAACGTCATCGAAAGATTGAGTTTTCCTGCCACACACTGAGGTGCGAATAAGTGAGTGCCGAGGGCGTGAATCCCACGAATATATCCAAAGCATAGCATACACAAATGTTACGCGCGTTCCTCGATGGGATGGATGGCGCTCTCGTTCCTTGAGGGAATAGTGCCAAATCTTTGGTAACTGACATAGAGTAGGAAAGACTTGACGGCCTACACACACGCCCGCGCGATATCCGAGGGTGTGCATAATACACGTGTGTAACGGAAGAGGGGAGGATGCGGGACGTTGGTTATGTAGAAAATGCAGACATAGCGTGTGGAGAAAGCTCCGTAGGGATGAAGAGTGGAAGGTGAGGGGGTGCCATTATGGAGATGGATCTTCCTTCGAGTAAAGGTAACGTCGGTGTTCCGATGGTGCGCTTTTGGTACGGTACAAACTGACATGTACCCCGACGTACGTGTGGGTCGGAGCCGCTGCTGGGGATGGTAGCCCGAGTCGTTTGGAGCAGCATCGAGGGCAGGGGGGAGAAGCGGGCTCGGAGAGGAGTAAGAAGAGGGAAAGACCGGGAGAAACCAAACGAGAAGGGCTTTCACCGAAAGGGAGGAAAACGGGGAGGCAGGGGGTGGGGTCCGGGGAATGGAGATATACACGGTTTCGCTCGAATATAGACAACTGAACTGTGCGGTCCGGGGCTCGTTCGTGGTAATATATCACCTCCTTGTCGTCCTCGAGACGCGAGTAAGCCTGTCGGCCAGTGCCCACCTCCGCACGCTCTCTTTCTCTCCCCTTATGCACCCCCACGTTGATTCCTACACCAACCCTTATCCTTCCCATCCACCACCTCCAGATCTACCTCCTCGCGCTCTGCTTCTCGTCCTCCGGAGAGGTTACGGCCGAGAATCGATAGCTACGTGTGCCGCGCTCGTCTAGCCTCTCGCTCCGATAAAGATAGAGAAACACAAAACTCCCTGATGATAGAAAGGAAATGGTGCTTCCGAGCAGGGGCTGCGGGTGAAGAAATAGCCTCTCGACCCCATCCCCTCGGGCGCGATAACGCACCGCGGCGGCCAGACTACGATTACAATTACAAATGTCTTTCACCCTCGGATTTTAGCTTTTAGATCGGTACGAATCTCGGCCACTTGCCACTCTCTCTATTCCTACATCTTTCCACTCCCGATAGACCGAACCGAAATAATGCGAGTTGCAAAATCTTCTGAGTTGTGAGAATTTTTAATGTTCCTCGCACATCTCAACATTAGTGAGGGTAATTTTCGATTCGTTTATCCACCCCGACTCCTCTTTATTTTTCACTCGTCAAAGATTCTATCAATATAGATATTGCGCACAAATTAGTATCCCAATCGAAATTCTGCTCCGATCTACTCGCTCTTCTTTATTTTCATCGCGAATAAAATCGCCTCGTTGGCCCCGATCGCGATGTAGAAGAATTCACTGAAAGGTTGAAGCCGCGGAGAAGGAGCGGAAAGAGGCAAAGGAGGAGAAATTCTAGGAGGATACCAAGACAGATAGAAAGAGACGGGGTTGTAGAACCAGCACCGATCGATGTGTCGCCGCGGTGTCCAGCGGTCGCAGGAGACGCGCTTGCGCGCTCAACGCTCCTAAGCTCTTGGTGTCTCTTCCATATATATAATCTCAGTACACCTGGAAATATAGAGACGCACACACACGCTTGCAATGATAACACGAACGTGGAGAATCACGAGTGGATAAAGCTTCACTCTGATTCGCTGAAATCACATCGGGACCGACGAAGGGATTCTCCTGGCTCGTGTCACAGAGAACCACCCCCCGCGTCGCGATGTCGCTCAGACGGTGTGTGTCACCAACCCCGAGGAAGGGGCGACCCTCTTTTCGATATGCACTCTCGAATAAGGTACGAACTGTTGTGGGACGCTTCCCATCTGGCGACACCACCCCTGCGCGTCGTCAACCTGCTTTACAGAGTCCTCGGTCACCGCCCTCTTTCTTTCGTATCGTGCTCGCTGAGAATTTGAGATTCTTTCGATTACACGAACTCTCAAACCACTATGGGGACCTCGATGTGGCGAGGACTGTTCTCCCTTGGCTCGTGGGACTTTTCGCAGTTTTTGAAGAAGAGTTTTTTTTTAATTTTACGAGACTGTTAATTTTACGGTAGTTCGTTGAGCAGCTTTTAAGTTATTTAAGTATGAGAAGCTCTTAAGTTAAGCGTTCAAGTTTAAGTCTCCTGAGATTCAGCTTAACCCATTAAGAGGATGGATCACTCGGTATATCGCAACCGTGAGGGCGAGTGAGATGGCTGCAAATTTGCAAAGTGATATTTTTTCACAGCGCTCGACCGATCGAGTAATAAAAATTTCAGCCCATTTTTGCCATCGCCCTGCGTGGACTGACAGAACCTTTTTTTAATCGATCAAACTGTGTCAAAGAATTTCGATTTCGAAAATTTCAAGTGGTAGAGCGTACGGGAAAAATGAACGTCATTCGGTGAGAGAGATTTCGATCGTTATTAAAAGAGTTTTCTGAAAAGATTGTACATCGTTGTTGCTCTATATTTTTTGAACAGTGGGATATTTCGTTATTATTTGTAATCCCTGCTGTGTCGTTATCCAAACTGGAGTTTTTCGGTTTAATAAGTTGATATTTAAAATCTTTCAAAATGCAGGAATCATATAAATTCATTATTTCTCGAGGGAACTCACAGTATCGGTTTTCATTTTCAGTTTAATTTTACATCAGTGATGTTAAAATTTCTGTACATTACTTTTTTCTCGTTATTCAGAATCCATTATGACGAAGGATTCATTCATAATGAAGGGAGAGATTAAAATCACTTTTTTTTGTTGCGAGTTAATTATTGCTCCAAAAATACTTAAAAAAATACTGGCTCAGCATTTTCTCCGATTTCGATTTTTTGCTGGTAATATACAGAAAACCATAAACATTTTTTGTCATCAATATTGGAAGGTTTTATCCTGGTGGTATTTCAGAAATCAGAAGAGAATTTTTTTGACGAGAAATTCATTAGATTTTTCTGGTTCTGCTGGGATGTGGCTCAACATCTCTCGTGTCTCTCCCGGTCATCCACTTTATCTTGCATGCGACATTTTCAACGATCCGCCCACATATAAATGTCTACGTACGAACACTTGCGTGGACATATACGTGTATATAAATACGTTTCGGTCTTCCCTCTCGAGAAGTCTGATTGCTGTCCTCCTCTCGAGCTCGGAATGTCGTTCCCTCTCGTCGTTGAAACCGCGAGGGGAACTATAGCTTCTCTGCGACAGCGAGGATTGGTCGTACTCGGGGACATGGGCGTGGTCAACCTCCATCGCTCTTGGATATCTCGATAATTGCTATTCCCGTTTATATATCATCGTGATTTATCGTCCAATATCGCATTTCACGATATTAATGCTCTTCGCAATTCCCGCGATGGTTCATTTATCAGTGTTTTGGAAATAGAACGAAAAATTTCTATTTTTTTAAATACTTTTCGTAATTATTGTTTCGGAGTAAATCGTTGATAAGGCAAACGTCAAAACGTTATTTATGGTATAGAGAAATAGATTTTTTTAAAGGGTGTCGAAAAGGTTTCGGAGATGGAAAAAAATGAAAACAGAGACCCAAAGTTTTCGTGGATTGCGGAGGTATCTTATTTTATGGAACGACTCATAGGAAAAATTTTCCTTCCGCGTAGCGATATGGAAATGTTCAAAAGACAAAGCTATCAAAAATAGATCGCGCTTGATTTTTCTAGCGAGAATTCTTCAAAGATGCTCCAGCTCCGAGTTAGTCGGAAAATCTAAAGAATGTTTTTTTTTAGCTGTCGATTTTCTTGATTTTTTTAGGGTCGTTCAGGAATTTAACTTCGCTCTACTTTTTGGAGTTTACACGTTAGCTTGTATGCCACTCGATGCTGATTTTGACCGCTGTATCTTTATATATTTCAACTGTTAATTGAAAATGATCAAATGAATGTTATACAACATGCAAGAGTTGTGAGGTAACTTTAGAAATCATGTTTCGAACTTTAATATGAAAGAAAACTTCGTTAACGAGACTCTTGAATTAGCAAATGCTTAAAAACAAGATTTAAGGAGGAAAGCGAAGTTTCCTTCTTAATTTTTTTTTCACAGAATACCAGACACAATGGTGAACAATACATTTTTTTAACACAGCAATCCAAACCATACGTAAACCGACACACCTGGCTTAATTGCTCATGATGTCCACATTGCTGTACGTTTCCCTATATCCCGATGTGTAGATTGAAATAATCATCATTTTAACGGAATATTTTGGTTTGCCACGAGTCGAAAAAGAAGCTGTTCTCTTTCGGGGGGTTCCTTTTGTAGCCATTAGCTATAAAAAATAACTCTTTGCCGAGTTAATAGAATCACGCACGGTTTTTAAGGAGTTTATACCGTGTCGTACGGAGCCATTGTCGACAGGTATCGAAGATTGGTCGTATATACCTTGGAGCCTATTCGAGTAGCAATAAAGCTAGCACTATCGAGGAGTTTGACGAATCCGTAGAAACGGAAACATCGGAGGGAAGTAATGCTTGTAAGCCGAAAACCAAACAATCGAGCAGCGGAGAAAAAAAAATCAATTCGGAAAACACCAAACGGCCCTTCTTCTATGTCCGACAAAACGGCCAAAGTCCTTAATAGAAAGTCTGCAGTCATCAGGTAAAACACTCTCAAAAGCGGCTTGAGTATCGGCATAACAATAATGTGATGCCAGTGTCATTTTTATTTGTACTCCGATCATCATATGAGCTTTAAATATTGTTAACAATTTTTTTCGAACACTCTTGTGTATTCCACATAAATGATGACAACGAAATAACATTTACGGGTCAATTATTCCAATGAACCTCTTCGTGTCATGAGCTAGCATTAAGAAAGTCCACGTGAATCTAATGGAAATTGAAAATTCCAACTTTAAGAGTTGAAATTTTGAAATATGCTAGAAATATACAGAGTGCATCTATTCCCAGAATTATTATAGGCTCTACCGTTTAATTGTCGAGTAAACAATTAACGAAAATTACATTTTTTGAAGGGTTATAAATTGGCTCTTATGGTAGGCACACTTCCTGTGCGAAGATTTGAATTTAATGAAATAGAATCCTCCCAACTTTAGTGAGCCAAAAACGAGAATAAGAGAATAGAAGGTTTTTAAATATCAATAATGTCTTGAGAAAGCCTTGTTATCGGTGAAAATGACTTTGTAAGGGAAAAAGAAAAGCACTTATTCGAGGTTAACGAGTAATAACGACATAAACAGTGGAAGGTTTGGCAACACCATGAGCCAGCTGGTTTAAAATATAGATATGCATACGCATATAAATAGAAAATGGCTGTTGTCACATATCGCTTGACGATTTTACTACGAAAGTATTTTAAACGCTATCATTATATTAAAAATTTATCAATCTCAATAAATAAGTTACACGTAATTTGAATAATTGCGAGAATAAATTTTAATCGTTTTTTTCTATCATCGAAAGAGCAAAAATAATCAGCTGCTTTTTTGAATCACAAGTAACGCATGATTTTCCTTAAGATCGATTAATTTTTATCGTCTCGTTGTATTGTTATAGAAGCAAAAACTTGCATAATAAAAAGTGTTTATCGCAGGTGTAGACCATAGAGCATGAACTAATCTTGGAGCTATTAGAGCCGCAGCCGTACAAAATTTCGTCAGACAAAGCTCAATGTGTCAACTCGTCCACGTATTATCATCAGTGCTGAAGATTTAATTCTTACGTGGAAAATGTAAGTTAGTCACGTTGGATTGTTGGCATATAAGTGATTATGAAGCAGTATCAGAGAATTCGCTGTCTATCTCTGCGAGCTCTCCGAACTCGTCGCTCCGGTGTAGCCTTTCCAAATTTTATTCAATTATATTCTACTCGTTTGTTTATTCAAAGTTATATGCTAACATATCTGGGATCGATATGACTGATTATTGGAGGGAACTCGTGATTTGTATCGTTTTTTAAATTTATTTTATACACCGAGAATTGACATGATGCACGGTGTCTCGGCTTCAGCCTGGATCCGAGAAAGCAGACGTTATAACGAACGAATTACGATTCATTTCTTCTACATTTCAATACTCTATTCCGAGAGCCGACGTGCTCACAGTTATTTATATAACAATCAACGAAAAATCTCAATTTTTTGCAAAATCATTTTCCATCAACCATCCGAGGCAATTTCGCTCAATTATCACGATAGAAAGATGCAGAGAGACTGAGGGATGAACGGAGGGGAGGATCGGGGAAGAGAAATATAGTGAGAATGAGCGCGATGCTTGAGACATCGCGAAAGAGGCAAATAAGAAGAGCGTAAAGCGTTTACTGTGGCACCGTACACATACGATATCCATGCAGCATGTCCATATTAACTGAAGGGAGTACACGGAATATGGAGGAGAAAGAAAGCAAGAGAGAGAGAGAGAGAGTAAGAGAAGACGAATAAAAGCACAGGGCTGGGAGGAGCTGAAAATACTCTCACGCCGTTCCCTCATATCTTCGGTGTGTAACCGCGTCCGTACCTTATAACTACACAAACCTGTGTGTGTGTGTATACATATAAAGCCACTCTACGGGGCTGTCGTGTTGGGGGATAATTGGGACACCGTGTATTATCGCTTGCGTGCCATACGCGCGCACCGCGGCGCGGTTACAGTGTGTGATTGGATAGGCGGAGATGGGTCGCGCGAGATAGCTGACCCTAACTAAGGTGGTAGGAACGATACGTATATAAATACGTGTATACGAAGGAGTCGTGATGCCTGACAAGAATAAAGGCTCGAGTCTCATCGGATCGCGAGCTAATCCGGGCTCTTTGAGTCCCTTTGGGTGTGAGAAATCGACGTGGATGAGCCAAGGTGAGACAGCGGGGCGAGGGAGGAAGGCCAACCTGGTGCAGCAAGGGGTAGGAAACTGCGTAGATGTTTCTATCTCTATATCTATGTCCATGTATATACATAACCGAGGAGCATCTTCTCCATCTGCAGCAGCAGGAGCAGCACACAGAACGCGCGCGTTTACCTATCTACGTCATGGTTTGATGCATGGCGTGGGCGTTCCCCCGTCCATAGCCCATCCAGGGGTTCTCATTTAATTATAGTCCACCATCTCACGCCGCCGCGTGCTCTCTTGCTCTCAGCTGCGAATACACTCGAATGTATCCTCCTTGAAATCCCGCGTACTATCATTCGGCCCTGTGTGTTTCGACGAGCCCTCAATCCCCTAAGGTCGCACTGGAGATTACCTCTCATAGGAGCGTAAGCCCTTTAAACATTATCAAGATTCTATATACGCGCGCCTCCACGCTCGTGTACGGATATACAGACACGTGAGATATATGGAATAGAATTGTGTTAATACGGCATGGAATTGCAGGCAGTTCGATCTTAACTCCGACTCCCATCCTACCTTAAGGTGCTCCTCGCGCGACCATGGAACTGAGGCCACTTGTCAGATCCAACGCTCAAAATACGTCGCGTGCATTATAACCACGGTTTTATGGGTGTTTCGAACCCCGTGTATGCGCATGCAGTCT
Organism: Venturia canescens; assembly: GCF_019457755.1. NCBI lineage: Eukaryota > Metazoa > Arthropoda > Insecta > Hymenoptera > Ichneumonidae > Venturia > Venturia canescens. Next base: position 7,673,611 of record NC_057426.1, read on the forward strand.
CGCGGGGTGTGGGATATTCTTCTTGTTGAAGAATGCGGAAAAAAAGGACTTGAAAATGATGAAGGTAAAAAAGTGAGTCGTGTTGCGCGCTCGGGTATACGAGAAAGAGAAGAAAATTGAGCGCCGGGCAATGGCTTCAATTTAATAGGGGGTTCACTCTTGACGAGCTTTACTCGCCGTTATTTCAGAATCTTTTTTTAATAGGGGTACAAATATTTCTCCTCGTACCGAGACGTTCACGTTTGTCTCTTTCATCTTCGGATTTGTCGATTAATTTGGAGGGAATCTAAGCATCACTCCAAATGGCTCTATCGAATTTTTATGTCTAGAAATACAAGAATGACGAGCGAATATTTTCTTCTGCTTTCTACAAAACCAAATTCACGCGCAGTACCTAAGCAGCCTCTAGAAAATCGTTATCATTTTTAATACATTCCTCGTTCATTTTTGGTTGACAGAGTTGACCAAAGATCAATTCTACAATCAAAAGTTATTCGTGGCTTATTGACATCTAGGAAACTAAATTCCAGTTAGTTATCAAGCCCAGAGTCTTCCTGAGTTTCCTGATACAGTCTCCACACATGCAAACAAGTTTCACTACGAACCAAAATTATGGTACGATGGAGCAGTATAAATAATTGAAACTCAAAGTCCAGCAAGTTCGACTGGCTCCCGATCATTATATTTTCAACAAAATATCGCTCGAATACAATCGAAGAAAATTCCTAATTAATCTAGAGTTTCGTACGAATGAGAACCTCCAAATCTAGCAGCCACATACTAATGGCCATAAAAATTTGAAATTTTTCTATAAAAAACCAAAAAACCACTCTAGTATTATGGTTAAGTGACCTAACAGTCTGAAGATTATAGCGCGGGTATCTCACTGTATAATATCCCCGTACAAATGCATCTTTCGGAGGACCCTTTTTTTTGTCGACTAATCGATGTGAAGATCGGACATCTAAAGATGAGTTGTGATAAATCCGTGGTAAATATTGCGGTCGCTTAACGATATTCAGTGGCATACGCACCGGTGGCATGGCATGCATATCTATATATATATTTAAGCGTACAACCCCGAAGTGTAGAGGAAAAAAAGGCGTAACTCGGACGATTTAAGAGGTGTAATGAGTTGTGACTTACGCCTTCTGAGACTCTTCGGACTCGATATATAAGTGCATGTAATATGTGCTTTATACACGCGAGGCCGCGCGAGATTCTTTTGCTCTCCCTTTAATTTAGAAGGTATTCAGTACGACACAAAGCATTGCCGGTAGCTCATATGTCATCGTCGTCCAAGACTCTCGCCTTATACGAGAGTCGCCCTGGATGCTGCTTTCGAGCAAAGAAAAGCAGAACGTATTATATTCCTGAGGAAAGAGAGAGAGAGAAAGAGCACAAATGACTCGCGGTATACTTGAAACCTATTCTCTCTCTCTCACTCTCTTTCCCTCTCATTCTACACGCATATCCTCGTCTCCCTCTTTCTTTCGCTCATTTCTCGTATACATATTGCCGGGACAAGCGGAGGCTTAACTGCGGTAAGCGATCGCTAATTGACGTTACCACAAGAGCGCACAAGATATCTTACCGTTCTTTTCGTATATATGCGTGTGGTCCGCGCCGACGTGGTTAACTCTTCGCCGTTCGTCTCTTGATAGTCATTAAGAGAGAGCCTGCACACGTATGATGTATTTTCCTTACACTCCCTTGGAACGTGTCTACCGATTAGACTTCTCAATAGATCGAAATTCATTTGATTGCTTTTTCAAGACTTTTTTCTGCTCTTCGCGCACAATTCTGCGTTATCTGGGCCTCGAGATTAGAACCAGGAAGCATTTCCCTTTCATGGACTTTCGCGAAGTCTGTTCATTCGACGTTGCAAACAGTCTCATTGGAGCCATTTGAGCTAACAGTTTTAGAATATATTTTTGACTTTAAGCCGATTTCTAGTTATCGGTGGATCGATAGTGCTCAATGTCGTCAGTTAAGATTCGTTGGCTCGAGTCCTTTTATAGCGAATGGAGGCGGACCGTCCAGAATTATGATTTCTGAGGCGAATTTTTCTCTCACAATTGAAATTTTTTCGGAGGAGCTTCTTACCAGAGCACCATTATACCTGAGCGATCTGGCGAATAGATTGACAGAACTATAACAAAAAGTGTAGAAATTTGTCGACTACTGAAACGAAGCCCCCGCCGTCACGATTTCGTTTTCGAGGCCCGAAAAAGATTCGAGAAAGCTACAAAAAATCCACACGCAGTATGGACCGCAAAAAACTGAGAGTTCCCAAAACTATGGCTTAATTTTCTTCAACGAAAAAGAGAAATTTAGAAATTTATCCAGAAGCTCGCACCCCTTGACTCTTTAGGACTTTTTGCGGAAACAATGCGCAGCTGGTCTTTTTAATCTCCGTGTATACATGTATACATTGGGCCTACTACAGTTTGGAGTCTGCCAAGAGTCTAGCGCGAGACCGAGAGTTATCCGAATCTATGCGGAGGGTGTTATTATATTTTATGACCGGGTGTGTTCCCGAGGTATCCTCACGGCCATGCTCGAATGCGTGCTTATATATATACACGAGTAGATATTCGTATGATATCAATATATATATATGTCGAAAGAACTAGAGTGTATGGCATATTAGAATCGCCTCGAGTAAATCGGCGTTTAGCGAATATAAACGTTGTGATCGCTCGGACGGATCTCCTATAATTTTATCCTCTTTCCTCGCTCTCTCTCTCTCTCTCTCTCTCTCTCTCTCTCTCTCTCTCTCTCTCTCTCTCTCTCTCTCTCTCATGGCAGCAAGAATTCGTAGTGTTTCTTGAAACATGCAACTGTTGGCTGTAAAAAAGGTCGAAAACATCGTCAGCAGAAAAAATGCAGCTGCTGGCCCGAGAACTATTCCCTCGCGCGCACTGCGATCTACCGATTCCCGATTTCGGCGTGTGTGCAAAAAACGTATGTGCAGTCTTATGTAACTGCCTGTTCATTTTTGTTTCGCTGCTCACGATTTTCCTTCTTTCCCCACTTGGCAAGAATTCTCATTCAGAACTTTCTTGTGTGCTTCGACTCCGTTTTTTCACGTCAGATATTCCTTCTTTCTTCGTGAGATAACCTGTGGGAAGCTCGCTGTAACAAAAACGCCATTAACTTTTTTTATCTCCGTTTACTTCAGCTTCGCTGAAAGTCACAGCGTAATATTGAGCGTCGAAACGTTCGGCCTCGCTGATGAGCCAGATACTTCTCTTGTGCAGACTGCTCTTTTGCTCGTCACTACTTCGTAGGTCATTTTGTTTATTCATTTTTCAAGCTCATTTTCATATTTGTGCTACATTGGATTTATCGCGAAACTTTATCGTCCTTGGAGCCTAAGTTTTATCGAATAAATATCATCCAATTTCTACATTCATGAAATTCATACCGACGACAATTTATCGCATCTTATATAGAAGTCGATAGTCTCAGATACACGGAGTCAAGTCACCTTGTATCATGATTGTCAATCTTCGGAGCCCCGTACCAAGTGTAATCTAAGAAAGGGGAGGCAATAACAAGTACGATGGATCTTCCATTTCAATCGTACTCGGAATCCCGTCGTTTTTTTCTTTCCCTGCACGTATAACCGTACGTGACTTCCGGTCGATTCACTCTTCAGCAGCTCACAAGTTCCGGCAAACTTCTATACACGTTATTATCTTTCAAGCATGTCGCTGAAGTGATGCCCAGCAGACATTTGTGGGAAACGGCTAATCCGTCGGGAGCCAATCGATATGGAGAACTTGCGGATGCTCCATAGTGCCCATCGAACTTTGAACTTCTCATCGTATAGCCCATCGTATTCCCCGTCACTGCTAGTCCAGTAAACTTCTATCATAATTACAACAAAAAGACAGAAGTCCGCGTCGTGATTTCTCGCCATATAGATTCTCATTGTTTTCTCTGCGAGGTGGAAGTTTTGACTCGATATAAAAACAGCGCTTTTCTAATATTCAGCTCCGGTACCAATAAAGCCCACTCTCCTTCAGGCCGTTCTCCTTATTTCTTGATCGCAAAGTATCAACGTGTACGATGCACTCGACTCGCCAGTTTGCTGCTGCCGATGCTGCAGTTGCACCCTGCGATCGGGAGAGTGCAACGGGCGCGCACGCCCGTATTCAAGGTAGTTACCTGCAGAAAGTATACATGTGTAGAGTATCTGGAGTTTACCAAGGCGACCATGGGCATCCGCAACCACCTCTGCCCTACCGCAATGGGATGGTGCACACACCGGTCGCGCGCGCCTAAGTGCAACCGAGCACAGTAAACTCTTTGTTCTTTTTGCGCGATGGCTTCTGCTGCGCGCGTGATTACCGGGAATATATCCGCAATGGACGCAAGCGTGTGCTGTTCTTGTGATGCGAGAGCCAAGCGATTGGGGAGCATAAAAGATATAATATTGGGAATGAGAAATAAACGAGGAAAAAAAACAAATATGAGAAAAGATCTCGGAAGTCGGAGTATGATATTGCTACGAAAATGCCCAGGAATTAATAGCAATGGAAACGAATTTCAGCGAAGTATTTCCGTTCGGAGAAGATCGGGAAGCGGCGAAAAAACCAATTCTCGTTTCGAGGAACCCTACGCGTCGATGTTACATCAAATTTATTGAATTTTCAATGCTCTTTTGTCTGCTTATTTTCAATATTCTAGGAAAATGAAGATTTTCATGAGCCGCTTTCTATATCGATAGAAACGTGAAGAAATTTTCAATTGTCTGTAATTTGTTTTACTTCGTGATTCTAGTCGCTGCTTCGTCCGAATTTTTGGGTTGAGGATTCTTCTAAAATATTGATGGAAGTTCATTCTTGTGTAAAGTGTTCCTCGTAATTTAATGGAACGCAAATGATGATCTCCCGATGCGAGAGCACTTGGTCCAGTGTGCCGGAAGGAAAATCAATTTTCGTGATCGCCGAATGATTTCCATCCGCACCTGTCTGATCGGCTCGCAACAATATCGTTGAACTTCGCGAGTCGATGATTGTGCATTGAACGATTTTCGCGAAAATGATTCCTCACCTGTCCGCTGGGTGGAGATTAATCCTGCGAAGTATCGCCATGTGCGGTAAAACTATGGTTGGAAGATCGATCCGGGAAGAATTGGATGGGAAGCAGAAGCGGGCGAAAAATGGTTTCTTGGTCTTGATCTGTGTGCGCGAAGAGATTCCCGAAGCGAAGAGAAAGATGCTACGAGGAGAAAAGAAACATGAAGGAGGCAAAAGGGAGAATGAGATCATATGAAGGAAAAAGAAAGAAGGATCAAAATGGGAGATAGAGGAAGAGGAGAGAGGCAGAGGAGAGAATAGCACTGGGGATGAGCACGAGGGGGTGCCACGAGAAAGAGCAGAGGTTACTTTTAATGTCTCGCGTCACGCAGCCCAAGGCATCGCGAGGCCTCGCCTCGTCTCCTTACTAATTTGGCACCAATTTCCAAGCAACCTCCCGGCAAAAACTAACCGAACCATATACCCTTCTCTATACCACTCTACACACATATTTTTAAGAGATGTGCGTGTGTGTATGTCGACACATGCATACATAGGTATCATGAATTGGCGTACGTAAAGCGCGTTTCTCTCCATACAGCGTGCTGAGAGCGAGCGCACGCTGATTAAATACTGCCCCCCGCATGCCCCGCCGCGGACAGCGCGCTCACTCTCGCGATGTTTTCCCACACTCGACCTGGACTCAACTGCTTTTGCTCTGAAGTCGTTTCAGCCTCCCTATTTTGCTCTTTCTCCCATGTTCTCTCTCCCTTTTCCTCTTTTTTCATATTCTCTTTCTCTCTCTTCCTCCCAGGTCTCGTGTGATCCTGGTTTCTTCGTACTTGGATTCGCAAGTATTCAAAATCGAACTCAACTGGGCAGAAACAGAACTTTGGATTAATCGAACTTCGTTAACCGAGTCCAATTTTTTGCACGAAATTATGCCAGGCTTGGCTCTCGGTGACCGTTTGCGGAGATCGCGAGATGCTCTCGTCTTGAAGAAGAAATAAAACTGCTTCAAGTTCGGGTAAATTTTTTAGAATTCGTTACAAAATCGATCAAGCAAAACTTTCGGAAAATTCTGCATACGTTTTTGGAAACCTCAAGTTTCTTGCTCAAGTTTCTTGCTACCAAAGGAAGGAACTGCTATTTTGGTGTCAAGTAAACCGTCAATTAAGTTTTGAATCTTTACAATTATTCACTAAACATTCCTTATCAAATCCTGAATTTTTCTGAGGGCATCATAATTGTCCAGTGCGAGGCATTTTCCTGGATCAATTTTTTGTGGGAAAGAATAGCTCAAGACTATGATGAACAACGAGCCGCTAGCACTGCTCTTGATATACGTTTCTCTTTCTAATAGACCAATAATACTGTTCGACAGAATGACACATGAATGGCTGGTGAGAGAGCACGTTTAAAAATTTGCATGAAAAATGTAGTGTTGCGGTGCGAGCATAGATTTTCTGACGAGAAAAAAGTGATGCAAGTGTAAAAGAATGATCTACACGAGAAGAAGCAAAGTAGGAAAGAAAATTACTTAATCTGTGAATGAGTGTTCGTAATGGTTGGAGTAGAGAGTAAAAATACATTTGTAAACAAATTACTATCCAGCTGCAATTTGGACTGATCATTTTTGCAGGGCAAGGTACTGAAGTACTATGGCACAAGATAAAAAAATCTCTTTCCAATCGGACAAATTTACTGATATTCGCATTCTCATGTCTGCAAAAGACAAATTATCGTGGCCTCAGAAATCGTAATGACGAGAACCCAGCAGACTCGTTACACTCGAAGTATTGTTTTGTAACAATTATGTTTGATCACTGAGACAGAAAACTAGGGAGACGAGCAGTAGAAAAACTCTCTTTACTGTTGGCTGGGAGGAATTTTCTACAGTTGTTCTTGCACTTGTAACTTCTGTATGCCATGTTTTCAAATACCTGTTTTAATCACAAGAAGTGTGCTCAACGATTTTCTTATGTAAATAATGATCCAATTATAGAATCCTTTCCCTACCGGTTGTTATAGTCAGTACCGCCGCGATACTCGATCAATTTGCCGAGTGTATCGAGCACTCTCTCACTCCCACTCTCACTTTGGTGCTTCACAAGTTGCGCAGCATTTTTTATTCCATTTTTTCACATTGAATCTGAGAGTAGCTCCTCGCCGTATTTTTCTCGTTCTGGTGCTCCTTTTTTTTCTTTCTCATTCTCTCTCTCCCACAGGGCGCGTTGAACGACTCAATTAATTCACCGAACGGCGAGCCTGAACAGAGTCCGTGAGAGAGCCCGTCGACGGCGCGTCTATTGGATGAAAATCAATGACGCGCCCGAGAGAGTTTTAATTCTGATCACTCCCTCGTTGAAACTACGTCGGCTCGATCCAAATAGTGTATTCTACATATACATTCGTATAAATATACATAATCGATTATTTAAAGCTAAAGGGGCTGCCAAATATGGTGCTACGCAGTCCGCGATACGCCCTTCGCACCAAAAACTTGTCCATACACATTGCGATGTTATACGAAGGCCACAAACAGCGAGGACTAAGTGGTCCCGTCGGGGACCGCCCATTCGACAACATCCTCGATAACATCCACGCGCTTATGCAAATACACGTCGCAGCGGGCGTCACTTTAATGACGATCATCCGGCGCAAGGGCTCTCGCGACTTTTCCAACTTCTCTCGCCAAGGCGCTCATTTGTATGTAGCCCAAGTGCGTCCATTTTTATCTGTGTACTCCTCAGAAACGCGACGGCTGTTGGCGAAACAGCACCGGCGATGAAGTTTTAACAAAAAATACAAAAATTTTGACAGAAATATGATGCCAGATGGAACCAGCTGGCAGGACATTAAAGCGGAAACTGATGAGTGACTGAACTGAAGTGAACTGAACATTCCAACACTAGTGGTTGGATTTTCATCTTGGTGCAGCATTCGAAGGGAGCGAAAAAGAGCTAACCGAACGAGCCGGTATATCACGGACCGCTAAAGATAAGTTTTTGATCGGACGCTCTTTCGCGTTCATACAGCTCGAATGACTCCCCGCTGGTTGACCTCATCACGCTACGCTATGGGGGTCTATGTAAAAGGCATATCGACTCCATAACCAGTGGTGGAGCCGACCGTTCCACGGGGTTCAGCCTAATCAGCTTTTGTCTTAGGATATCCCGAGTGTGCCTTGGCTCACGAAGCCACGTCGAATGGGCTGTTTTATGAATCATTATTTCAGCTAGATATGCCGTAAATGCGGTGACACTGAAAACGAGTGATGGTCGACGAGGTTTTTCAAAACAACCGTCACCAGGTGCACTGGAACTCAAGACTGTGGTTGGCTCAGTTCGCGTTTGATGCAGCTAACTTCGGATCATCTTTCCCATTCGTTTTACGACACCAACCACGTGCAAGCTTGTTTGAGGTTATGAAAATAGAGTCGATAAATACACATGGAAAAGGACGAAGCTTCGCGGCGGCCCGTTTGGGTCCGCGGAGGGAAGATTGAACATGTCGTCTGGGTAGGGAAGGACGTATTGGCCTGGTGTTCAGGTATGCACATAATTTTCTACGACATAGTCCAAAAACATGAGAGTTTCAGATGGTGCTCGAAAATAGAGAACGGCGATGGAGTTTCGTGTCTATCAGGACACCCGACAGCTCACGTGCTCGCTTTTGCTGAAAAGTGCCTTAAAAATCCAAAAATATTCGTACTTTCGTACCCTTCGATGAATATCGTTTCAGAATGTGTACAAGTAAGCTCAAAAGGTTATGTAGCCACTGCCTTTACATCCGGCGAGCATTTGGTATCTTTGGGATCTTGTCCAAATTTTACGTTGAGTATATGGTTATGGAGAAGTGGTGAAACACTCGTGTCAGTCGAGACCCAGATCCACGATCTCGAAGAACAAATCATCAGCGTGTCCGTCAGCAAACCTTTTTTCGTTGGTCAGCTGGGTCGTCGTTCGGAACAAGTTCATATCTGGGAATCAAGTCCAGCTGGAAAAGCCATAATTTTGACGAATCATGAAGTTATTTTACCAGCTGGAACGAAACCACATCACATGGACTGGTCTGGAGAATCTCGCGAGCCACAGCTCGCCATTGTCGACTCTTCGGCCAACGTTTACATCGCTAATCGCGACGGGAGTCAAGTTCTTCGCGCAATATTATCTCAACGATGTGGTATTTGTACGGATTTTGAAGCACCTTCAGTCCGCTGGTTCCGCGATGGAATAATTCTTCGTACCACCTTTTGTCAAATCCGTTTTTACAGAAAAAACGATCAGAATAGCTGGCATAAAGATTGGTACGTCAAATCACTCCTGAAGCCATCGGTCTTGAGCGTGCATCCTCTGAAAAATGCCAAACTTTTTTATCACACCCACGAGGGATTTCTAATGGAACTTGCGGTCATCGAGGGCCAACCGGATCCTGTTATAGAGAGGAGATTACACTGCGGTGGTACTTACAGCTTCCTCGATATGATTCATCCATGGGGACATCATTTATTGGCTATAGATGACGGTGCTAAATTGTCTGTTCTCAATTGTTACGACGGACGTGAAGTGGCCAAGTTGGATCCTGATTTGAACGGTGAGATAATGCAGCTATTGTCGCACCCTGATTATCCTGTAGCTGCTGTAACCAGCAAACAGGGTGACCTTGCTCTGGTGAGCTTGCAATTGCCTGAAAGTCCGATGATCGTCGCAAAATATCATCTGCAAAGTGAGAGACTCGACCTACTCAAATTTTCTCAATGTGGTAACTACCTCATAGCTGGTCAAAGAACCAGTGGAATTTGTTATTGTCTCAGTTTGAAGAAGCACCAGCCTTTCAGTGTCATTGCCAGGTTGGAAACTAAATCTCGCATGACGGATGTTCTCCTTTACGATGTTCGAGGGTCCCTCAAGCTTTTTGTTCTCGCCGTTTCTTCGAGGAAGGTCACTGTCGGCCGTTTTCTAATCCTCTACGAACTGTCCTCTGGGAGACGAGATTCTGTGGAAGCCTTGACTTACTTGGAGCTTCCCTACGCCTATCAGTTCCTACATTACGCCCCAGAGGGAGTCTCGTTTCTGATTGGAACGCCGTACCTATCGCGACAGCTCCATGTTTTGGAGATCAGAGACTGGCAGGATGTAAATCTCGTGGACGCGATGTTCTCCGGTCACGAGATAAGACGCGCAAGATTGGCGACCAATCGTTCGTGGATCATCACTGTGGCTTTTGATGGCCGTGTGACCTTGAGAAATGGAAAGTCTCGAAAACTCATTGAAGCATTCCAAAATCATCATAGAAGAGATCTAGGAGGAGCAAAAGCAATTGCAAGTGTTTCTGGGGATTTAATCGTTTCTCTGGGTCGCGATGGTTCCCTCGTTGGGACGAGACTCTTGACAAAAGACGACTCGGATGACCAGGAGCATGCCAACGATTATTATCGAATTGCTTTTGAAGAATACGAGGAGAAGAAACCAAGTTTATTGGCTGACTACTCGAATTTGGAGCCTGGCATTTTGAAACTTCTTTCAAAACGTTTGGGAGAATTCCCACCAGCAGAAAACGGGGTAAAGAAGACTTGGGTGGAATGGAGTGAAGAGCAGATGATTCTGGAAGAGGAGAAACTGTGCGCGGAAGAGAAAATCGCTCTTCGGGCTGATTTTGTGAAGCTCCAGACCAAACTTGTAGAATTGTTGGATCATAACGAAAGTTGCCCGGATATTGAAAGACTGCCAATCGCTGCGTTCGACCTGGACAAAGCCAACCATGATTCGAGAGTGAAATTAGCTCGCGACGAGCGGGATGACGCCCGGCTGGAACTGGAGGCAAGCTGCGTTGCCATGGACAGGGTCACCAACTGGATCAAATCTAATCTTTGGGATTCACAGAAAGTTATGGCCCGTTCAATATTCCCGTTTTCTGATGAAATCGAGGTGACTAATTATGCCAGTAGCGATGAAAATCCTCAGAGCAAAGACATGCTTGACCAGGCTCGCTTCTTCAAGGACTCTATACAAAATGTCATGGATAAAGAAATTTTCGCTCCATGGAAATTGTACACCCGGTCGCAGCTGGACCTCGTTCTACAACGTAAGTCCGGCTTACCTCGTCTCGACGAGAAACAACGAATGACCGCTCTGCTTGCTGTGGAAGATGAGGAAGATCAAGAAGCGGTGCGCGACGAGATTGAAAACCGATTAGCCAGCGAGGGAATAACGACTCATCGTTATTTGGGGCGAACCGAAAATCATTATTCGCAATTCGAGTGCTCCGGCTACATTCAGTTGCTTCTGAACAGTCGGATTTTCATCAATGATTGCAAGATGCTGCGTCAGTACTTTAACGAAAAATTTGACGAGACTTTTTTTGCAAAAGAACGCGAAATGAGTGTGATCCGCGAGAGACATCAGCGGATTCGATACATCGACTCCGAGCTGAGAAAAATGTTTGGACAATCGGTATCAAACGTGCCGCTCGATCCTGACTGGAACGAGAAGGAACATCCTGAGAGCATCGCAAGGGTCTCGGACCACGAAGTTAAAGTGAAACCATATGTTTCGGCGTCTCAGCAAGAAGTTATTGATAAGGAAGCCATGGAAGCCGAACGATTAAGGCAGCTATTATTGGCCGACGATTTCAAGGAAAAAGCTTTGATCAAAATGATGGATGGGGTTTTGGAAGTTCGCTGGGAGGATATCATAAAACGGGATATTCCGAAACCAGATTGTATGGCAATGAAAAAACCCGAGGAATATAACGCTGAGGATTTATTAGCTGTTCGGCAGTACGATAAAGACGTCGAGTTACTGGAGAACGAACGAACGCGTTACCATCGGATGCTTGAGACAGAACTTACAAAAATAAGCTCCACACTTCAAGAGATCACGGACAAATTCAACTCTAAGATTCACGATTTATTTTTGTTGAAAATGCGCGTTGAGTCGGCTATACAACAGCTCAATCTTCGCAACTTGCGCGATACTCTCAGGCACCTTCGTCGGATGCAGGCGTTGGCGAAGGACGATGAAACGAGAGTAGAGATTGTGGAGAAATCGAAAATTCTCACTCGTCTCAAGGAGGAGTGTCAACTTCTGCAGGGTCTTGTACACGAGTACCGAAATCAATACGAAGCATTGGTCACACGTGAGAAGGCAATCGAAAAAAAGTTTCGTAGCGAGTTTCCTTCGTTGGGAAGAAGCAACGCCGAGCTCCTCGAGAAAGAGTGTAAGCGTCGTCCACGAGTGTCTTTGAAGAATGCGACACCCAGCGATCTCATCGAGTTGGGCAGAATCGCTGCATCTCGTGGCACAGCCACGTATCTTTCGTACGAGTGTGCCGAGTACTTGAAAAATTTGGACACCATGGACATCAGGCCGCCTGGCATGTCAGCGAACATAGAAACTCATCACTGGGATCATTTGATTCGCTTGAGAAGAAACAGGATAGAGCTCGAGATGAAAACGCGCGCGCAAATGGCCATAGTTAATGAGACCGAGAAAACGATCATGAGCCACGAGAAAAAAATAGTCGATGTCAACACTGAAATAGATTCGCTGAAGAATGCGTTGCTGAGAGTGAGACGAGAGAAGATTGAATATGATTTCGATATGGAAATTCAGTTGGTACTAAAAATGGGCCAGGTCGAGGTGAGACCCAGTGGCGGACGTGGTGACATGGCAAATGTCGTGTTTATACCCCGGAATGAAATTGAGTCGGTTAATCAAGCGATCGTTGATGCCGGTCGTAAGAAATTGAAGGCGATGAATCGTACGATCAATTTTCGACGTGGCATCATTTTCACGGAATGGGAACACAAGTGTTTAAGAATGAAGATCGAAGATCTTGAGGACGAGCTCCGTATGGTTCAGAACGTTCTGGTTACGAGGGACATGAGATCGTTCCTCAGTACATGGGACGGCAAATCCACGGACGACAAATCGCGTCAAAGACTCGAAAAAGAAATCGAAGAAATGAAGAAAAATTGCATAAAACGACTCAATGATTGGATCGAACGGTTGCCACCTGTTGAAGCCAAAATCGAAAAAGTTAAATACGAAAACGAGTCGATGGATCGAAAAATCGAAAAAATGAATGTTGACCGGTGGGAACTCGAATGGCAGCGAGATATTGACGGTGAAATCAGGCAGACGCAATATCACGAACGTGTTATGGTCGTGTTGACAAAAAGAGCCAAAATCATCAGAGCGTTGCACAAAGAATACACCGAAGTTTTAGCACTTCAAACCGAACATGAGTTACTTCGACTACGCAAATTCCCCACGTTGAATTTTTTCAAGACTTTGGACGATGACGGAGGCGTTTGTTAATTTGCAAACGAGAATGTCCCCAATCCCGAACAGAATACAAGCTCGATTATTCAATTTTCATGAAAATATTTATTAGCTGTCATAAATAAGCCTTTTGAAATGTGTTTGAAAAGTTTCAAATTTACTACCACAGTAATCTAATAATTTACGCAGCTCAAGTTCGAGATTAATGTTATTCGTTGTAAGCCATCAAGCTCCATAAGGAAGTTTATTAAATCATATATCGAATTTTGTATATGCATGTGAATTTATTTCATCCCATCCAGAAGTCTTGGTTAGTTAACTGTCAAATGAAAAAAACATCTAAGCTTTGGCTACAATTAATGTAGCTAATTTGTATATTAATGTAAGTTAAATTTTAAAAAAATTGAGAATAGAAAAAAGAGCTTTGAAAACTTCTAATTGGATACTTCAGATTTCTGGATGGTTCAGATGTTATTTGAATAGGAAAGCCATTGTTTTGTTAGTTTTCACATGAACGATATCTATTTAATAATTGTAAGCATTACTATGAAATCAAATAGATTTCTCTCTTCGAAAGCTTTTCGCATTGAAAATTTCATCGAACTTGCTACTTTTATTTTTGCTAAGTCATTTTCTAATCTATTTTTGTAAAACACACTTTGGAATTCACGTCAAAAACCATTTGGTGGCTTCCTTTTTTTATTCTCCGCTGATAAAGTGCCGACATGTTCACATATCTATTTGAACGACGAGAAAATTTCCAGGTGGCTCACTCTGGGCCAGAGTATAGTCGAATGAAAAGAAACCGAAATCTCATGCAGCGACGATTAAGTATCAAAAAATGAGTGTCTCCCCAAGCTTGTCCCCCTGATGGCGAGAATAATCGTAAAATCTGAGCCTCCGCATTAAATCCGATGACTACGGACGTCACCTTCTCGACGATATGATCGTTTAATTAATGACATTCAGATTTTTATTACCCAAATCACGGAGATGTGTGATTTTTTAACTACCAGCTTGGATTCTAGAACCGGCAATTTGCTGTGTTGTCACTTTGGGTGTCGTCGACTTTTTTTTCGGTTGAACAGTCGTCCAACAATCACCTTTTTAATATTTGGAGAAATTTTACAACGCGACGTGATAAAAAAAAAATGGTCGTTAAAAAATTTATAATTGATTAGAAGAATTCATTGATTAACTTTCAAAAATGGTATTCGTTAATTAATTTGCTAATTCTGCAATCCTCCATATTAATTCAACGTTACTTGATATATTTTTTTTATTGTCAGTCAAGTTGAGAACTATAATCTGCCACGTGAGTAGTAATAATGAATAGTTCTAATGTTGAGAGATAAATCTGCTGGCTGCAGTCGAGTAGTTAGTGGTTGCTTTCGGCGATGCACACTGCACTATTTTTCGATGTTGGGTATTTTTGTTTAGATTTAGTTATTCAGCCCCAAATCTGTCCCGGAGATCTATAGTGGCTCGTGCTTTTTCAATCTTCTCACGATAGATCTTCTCTGCTTGGTTATCACAAAAATATGAAGATCGTCATAATTGTTAGTCGCAGCCAACGTAATTGGTTTGGCTGGAGTACTGTTGATTTTCAATTTACTTTTTTTCATCGAAATCGTGGCTGTTGCTTTGGTTTTTAAGGCTTTGGTTTTAAGGCGTAACTCCTGGAATTCTCATCGATCAGCTAAAAGGATTGCGGCATATACTTTTCGTGACCACCCCTCGATATGGGCAAGATTTCTGGACCAAAGTGAATTTTATTAGGACATCGTCGATTCTATACGTTTAACACTATAAACCGAAGGTTCGAATGTTATACAGGAATAGTGTGGTGGCGGCGGGGGAAAAAAGCTTTTTTCGCGTCTAGTTTTGGTGCTACAGCTCGGGCGTTTGCATTTCACCATTTTAGCGGTGCGGAGCTTTTGCTGTTGGAAGGATAAAAAGGCTACGGCACTCCAATCAATGCAAATCAAATCGAGGAGCCGTGAATACAGAAAATCGCGTATAGTCAAATCAGCCGTATAAAGCTTCATGAATGTAAATGACCGGTGGTATTCTGTAAATGCCGGATTTTCCCCTCTCATTCCCACGCCAGTTTTGGACCGTGGTCGAGTGCCAATCTGTTAATGCGTCTGCGCGATTGCGAGGCAAAAGGCACGTTGAAAACACTTGCGCCCTCTCTCTCTCTCTCCCTCGCCCCATTTCTCTCACTTTTCCCTTTTCACCTATTTTTCTCCTTCTCTGTTTTTCCCTCGGCTGAATAAACTTCCCACAAACACGCACTCTTCTAAATCGACGAAATACAACCCGGCACACATGCATGCTCGTGAAAGAAAGACCATCGTTCACTACGCAATTTTCTCGCACCTCTTCTTTCCTCTCTGTTTTAAACATTTTTAACGTTCTACTTCAGCGGAAAGCACTTGCCGATTACAGGGGTCAAGCACACGTGAGTTATATTAAATTGTACGGTTTTTCTCAGAGAATATGCGAGAAAAAGATGTTACATTACGGTTAGAGAAACGTTCAAGGGAATTCGCACATGAGATTGAAAGTTGTACTCGCATTGAATTCTCGCCACATTCTTCGAGGCGTTTTTAAGAATACTGTTCTCTAAATTACTAAAAATGCCAACATTTTTAAATTAAGATTTCAAGACACATGGACATGGAGCAAAAATCAGAAAAATTGTCGTTTCGAGCACTCACAAAATAGTGTGAACCAGACCAGAGTCATTGCGAAATGAATAATATCGATTTTGTAGCTGGCGGAATGCAGGGGAATTATAATGTTTTCCTCTCAAAGTTCGCAACTTTTGAATTCCTCGTGTAACAGAGAAATGATTGAATTTTTTACAGGGCCTTTTTCAAAGAACGTACGAACGAAGTTTGAAAAATGTTGACAACTTCGAAGCCTTCGATGTCGACAAATGTCGAAAAAATTCATAGACGATCTTCGATTGAAATATCTCCAGCCGAAAGCAGGATATGCTGTCCGAAAGGAAATTTAGCGAGGACAACACAGAAGAAATGATACGTCTCATATCGAAAAGCACCTTTGGTTGTTCCTCTTTAATATCCCTGTATCTGGATTCTTCACAATAATCAAAGAAAATTGTTTAATTGAGCGGCTTAGAAATGACAGAGTGTCTGCGCGGGGTCGCTGCTTCGTATTTCGCGAGTGTTCGCGTAATAAAGAAGGACCGAGGGAGACGCGGGCAGTTATCCCTCCTCTCTGACTTTGTAAAGATATACAATACAAAACACACGCATTGGTCAAAGTATATATCGTGGTCCTTCTGGGCCATAATGCATCAGCCGAGTCTGCGGACAAGGACCTTGCCGCACACACGCGCACGAATGCGTACGTATACAAATACGAACACATATACGTGCATTTGGGAAATAAACTGTCTTAAGGATCGTGGACGAAGGCTCTCGAGAATCTCTGGGGCGTTCTCATAAAAATTGACACCGTCTACCACCGCGGTGGTGCGAGCCTCGAGGAAAAAAGATGCAAACGTTCACGCAAAAGAACCTGCAATGGAAGGAGACGGAGCGTAGAGAAAGAGTAGGAGAGAGAGAGAGAAAAAGCCGAAAGAAAGGATAAAGAGAAAGGGAAAAAGACGTCAAGGGGGATGGAGTAGACGTAGAACGAAGGGAAAAGATATATAAATGGCGCGAGGGTTGTGAGGGGAGGTGAGAGGGTAAGTTTTACGGCTCGCACGTTGCGTCCAAGCCAAAGGGACGACAGTGAAACTCGTTATTATATCCCCGTGAGCTGTACTTGTTTCGCAGCTCTCGCGCCTTCTCTCCCAGCAGAGCGGCCTGATGCGCGCCTCTTTTCTGATGTTGCCGTTGTTGCTGCAATCTTGAGATTCCCTCTGTGTGTATGCTTCGTTGCAGCACTTTCGCTCTACCGTGTGTCTCGTCCCGGGCCACTTTCAGACCATAAAGAGACAAAGGAGCGTTCTCGCGGCCCGTGCAAGGCAGTAAACTCTCATTTTCGCAAAATAAAGAATTACGCGCGCTCGCGCCTGCGACGACGACCATGTCACGGTACATGCTTCTTTACATGGATGGGACCGGTGAACCGACCTTACATAGTACTCGCTTCATGTATTCATGAGCGTTGCGGAAACATGGAAAGTGTACTATCTTTCTCTCTCCTCTTACTCGCAAGTTCCTCGATTCTCCTCCGCTCGTTGTACCGAGCCCGTACGACGATCATGCGCACTTTTGAATTAAGTTCGACGAAACTGGAACCTCTTGGGACTCACGCACTTTCGAAACGATTTTTCGTCCTCAAGCCAATTTTTCATTTGCATAAAAATCATCTTAAAGACTTTTCGAAGCGAGCTCAACTCGTAAGGAAATGCTGAAATTATTTTTACGATGCTCATATGCATGGCTGATACGATCGTACACAATTGAAATCTTAGAAATAGCATACATCGAACGAAAGCGAGCATTTCCTGTACGAGAAAGATTTTATTATGGAAATTGTGTCACGAAGATCGTTGAATTGGAGTTTAATGGAAGAAATGTTGAAACGATTGCGGACGAGAAATCTGCTATTAGCGTAACCACCGATACTTACAGGCTGAAATGACGCATGATCGTTTCTCATTTTACTCGTAAAGTTGACTGTTGAAAACATGACACTTATCCTAGGTAAGCCGGGCGGTATCTCGATATTACGATTGTACGTACTGCCACGTATTCTCGTTCGTGTGTCCAACATACATAACACAAACGCAGACGAATTTACATTTGTATATATACAAATGTAGAATAAGGAAGTAGCATTACGTATGCAAGCTCGAAGGCAAGTGGCCAATATGTTTGAGAGCTCCGCGAGGGGGATGAAAGCGTCACCCTCTTTGTCTCTCGGAGGATTTGACGAAACGCGATGCGATCGACGATCGTGAATAGTCCGTTGTTCGTAGTAAAACGAAAGAAGCTTTCCAACTTTCGAGCCTGTCTGCGCGTATTCTTGGTCGAAAGGGAAAAGAGTAATACGTATGCTAAGGAGTGGATGTTACAGCCACTGAAAAAAGCTTGCGTGCATATGCTTGAGAATTTTGATCCCTTATGAGGAAGGAAGCTCCAACGTAACGTTGCATCTTCTTACGCTCGTACGGCAAGGCTTGACCCAACTTGAAGTCTCTTCTACTCTGACTCTCGAAAGTAATGCCGCGTGAAAATCACCTCTGACCCGTCACTCACATCTTTCTTCCTGCCTCTTCGAAAATACATTCTACAGCCAAAGGAAAGAGTTACGAAATTTGCTTCGAAATAAATGTACAAATGTGTCTATGAAATTTGATGGACTATTCGCATTTTTCGACTTTTGAACGAGGAAAACTACTGCGCATGAAGAACATTGGAGTCTCCGTGAAACTGCGTCAGGACGTTTTTTCTAGGCCTGTCAACGACTTATGGAAGCTTCAAATTTGGTGGGTCAAAAGACAATCGTGTAAGTTATTCAATTTCTATTGTTTTGTAACGATTATAATTTTTTTAATTTTATCTAAAGATGAAATTTCGGGGAGAGTGGACCGATAAATTTTGAGGATTATGAGAGAACACGAGCGTAGATTTTCTATCGATTGAACGTAAACGGCGATTCGACATTTTTAAATTGACCGAGTGTTCCATGACTGGGGAGTAAATTAAATAATGTAACAATTTCGAAGCTAGCAAGTCACCTCGTTAACGTACGGTGGTCGTTTACCAAATGAATATTCTCACTCGAATCCCTAAGGGAAAAAAATCAGAAATAAAAAAGGGGCATGAGAGAGCGAGAAGAAGAAAGGAGAAGAAGGTTCTCCCGTGTGTTCTAGGTCTGAGACGGCCAAGGGAGAGAGGCTGGACCGAAACGAGGACCACGAATATATTTTCGAGACACACATCTCTCGGGGTCTTTACGATTACGGGACTAATCTCGTTTTAATGACAGGGTCCGAAAGACGGTCGAGCTCTCTTGGCGAATAATGAAGTGTCAAATCGGCTGCGGTGGGCGTGCGCGCGCCTCTCTCTCTACTCGCTCTCTCTCTCTCTCTCTCTCTCACTTACAATATTCTTGCTATGTTTCTACGGACGACTATGTCGGTAAGTTTCAACCAGAAATTCGTATGCACATACATTTATATCTATGGGACATTCGAAGTGGAGAGTCCGAGATGGAATCTGCTCATTTTTAAGGGTCGAACGAATGTGTGCAAATGAATATTTGAAGACCAAAAATTCAATATCGTAAGTATGGAACAGACGATTCATGAGGATGATATTTTGTGACGTAAAGCGAAGCGATAGTTGGCAGGGAGAATAACGAAAAAATTCTTGCTTCCGAAAATAAGGGAGGAAGATCGTTTCTAGATTTTCTCGTATCAAAATTTGCCGGTGTTACGATTTTCTTATGAAGTCATTTTTTAATATTTCTCGTCGAATATTTTTTTAGATAGAACATCCCATGCCACGTTTCTGGTTGAAATATATGCATATTTTTGTCGATGCTTCGTGGTTCCATTCGGAGGACGTTCCTGCCAAGGCTCATTCCGCTTTATAATGTATTCGAACGGGCAGATTTTAATTAGCAACGGGAGGATCTCGTCCGTTACCACTGCCATGTCCCTCTCTATACCCCACGGTTCCACTATTATTATCATTTTTTAACTCTCGACGTTTCTAAATTCGCTCTATATCTCGCCCTCCCCCCCCCCCCTCCTTGCATATTTTAACAATCTTCTTTTACATGCTATCGGAAATAGCTTAATTGATGATGCAGTTCGAGTCTGCAAGATTGATATTGTCTGACGGATTACATTCGGTGAATATTCCAATAGCCTGGCTGATGATGAGGTGTTATCGGGGCACAAAGAGCACCAAATTTCGAACGCATACGAAATTTAAACACATTGTTCACATTTTTCCTTTGTTTTTTAATATTAGCTCGTGTAAAAACTTTGAAAAATCATTACGTTCTTTTAAATTTATGCTTTCAAATTTCGTTTTTCATCGAAGGATTAACGTTAGTTGTAATGTTAATTTTGAACGGGCCAGCACTATATATACTTTGCTCTCGATCCTCTTCCATCATTCCTCCACATTTTATGCGACTGCAGCCGATTTATATTCTTTCAATCATATTTTCTAGGGGCAACGAAAAATTGCTAAAATTTTTAGTTTTCGATATTGAACGAAGCGGGCGAATGGCAGCAGTACACGTATGAATGTGATGATCGAAGATGTTTGCTCGTGGGGAACTCATTAGCTTTGATATAATCGATGACCCCATGCGTGGCTAGGGAGCCACAATCTGTGATGAGGATTGTCCCCGGAAGGTGGAGAGCGTCAATTACTCATGCAATTTGATGAGGCGTCTTGGCTATGGATTTTTGGAAGGTGGAGTCCAAGCCATCGAACGTCCTTTATAACAAAACGTGAAAATTACCCCACTTTTTCCGTTCGTCATGGCCAAGGAGCATACGACGACCCGGTGGTGTGCCAGTGTTCTTCTATTTTTAAGCATAATCAATTTTATATTAAATATTATAAAAACCTGGACAAGATCCTTGTGGATGTGTTGTATTTTTCTTTGACCAGGATTCCGACGACGCTTCATCGTGGAGCTCGCATGCTTAATATTTGTACATAAACTCGTATTTGAAATAATCGTTATCATAATATTCCCGGAATGAGTAAATTCCGAAATTCGCTGTTTCTTTTCCGTTATCTGATTCGGATATTGGGCTCATGAGAGAATCGGAAGATTTCATTATTCTATGGAGTTGTTCAATAATTGCTTTTTCAATATCCATCGACCGACAACAATCTTTTCATTTATTTTTCCGTATGCATACTCTCGGGTCCGCTCCGTTTTCGGATCCTTCGAGCAGCTCCCCTGCGGCACGGTCGCTTCAGGATGAGCTAGCGAAAGTCCACATCTGTAGAGCCGAAATAGAAATTTGGTATCCGCGCATCTGGGAATTCCGAGACACACGATTTCATGGGCTCACGGAAACTGCGGGAATGCTGCGTGCTACCTCAGCTGGTCCTGGATGCGTTTCGCGGATAAAAATGTCTAAACTACCTTAATTTTGTACAAAACTATTCAATTTTTTTTAGATAATTGTTGAACTCGAAGCATCCATGAAATTTAGAATAAAATTAAGTAAATTGGTGAAATGTCGTGTTTTCTCGTCCTCCAAGGAAGTTGGACGATCGCAAACGATTTACGAGCCGAATTCCCGACGCGTTTGAGTAGTCAGGAAATCATGAGGCTGCGCGTTCTGGATTGTTGATAATTGCATAAAATCGTGAGACTCGAAATACGCCTCCCGCTTGGTATACTCCGGTTTGCACCTCCTCGAACATAAATGAATTAATTTATGTAAGTAAATAAATTCACAAGTCCATCTACGTTCGTAGGTAGAGGAGGACGCAGCATGCAGAACGTGTGGAATTGTATTCCGCAAGAAAGAAAGAAGAGAGAGGGAGAGGGCTTGATCCGTGCAGTCTCGCAAATTCGTTCGTCCTTCCACGTCGCGTGTACTTCTTATACGCGGTCGCGCGCGCGATGAGATTTCTCGCGAAATCTCAGTTGCCATTAATTCAGGCACGGCCGACAGGTCACTCGAGTAGAACACCACCGGAGAGACCCATTATAGATATTACATGCCCGAGAGGAAACGAAGAGAAGCGACTCGTACGTGTGTGCACAGACGTAAACTGTAGTCGAGCAAAAGGGCTTAAGTTTGAAAATCGGATTGGCTAAATTGCGAAGATTCTGCCCTTCCCTCCACTGCACTTTGGTGCCACAAGAAGCCTGTGTGTGCAAACATCCATGAACATATGAAGGCGCTCATACACCGATTGGAAAAGTGAAGTTGTATGCGCATGGGTACAGCCTCCTGTGCCTCCTAAGTTATTGCCCGTATCGAATAATTATTATTGTTGTTTGCTTTGAGAATCTCGCAGGTCGCCGGCCTCGCTCCTATATACCTACTCGTACATAAGTCTATTACTATACACCTTCATATCCGAGGTGCAATTTATTTCTAAATTTATTACCGATGACCGATAGTCTTGTGCTCTCGCGTCTCCTTCTTTCTCTCCCTCTCAGCCTCGCGCGTCTCCTTTACCCTCTCTCTTCAGCGGAGGAAGATATTAAGAGTGCAAGAGAAAGAGATGAAGTGCACACTCGGCATAGAATCGAGGGTTACGGAGAAGGCGCGCGCGAGGATGGCTCGCGAAAACGAATATATCGCAAGAGGTCCGGTGCTCCAGAGAGCGAGGAGCGAGCTCTGCCTGCCACGAGGAGAGGAGACGGGATGAGTATTGATATCAAATAGGGATCGAATTGGTACTGGGCACGCTGTGCATTACTGTGGTACGTACCAATATCTCTATACATCTATACGTGTCCATAAACATATATTTTATTTTATTTTATTTTATTTTATTTTATAGATATTCGTACTGGAGATATGTTTATATAAAGATATAGAGATCCACCGAGGCGTGTTTTTATAATATTGTACGTGCGAAAGGGTGTGCACGTGCATTCATCATCCCTGCAGTAGTATCAGCCCTTTCTTACTAGCAAATATAAAGCCTCCTCTTTCGCGAATGAAACACTCTTGAAAATATAAATCGAACGTATCGAAAAGTCACGATCAATTTTGCAACGTGTATATGTTTTTATGTTTACGTGTGCATGCGCATTTTTGTAATTTCTCTACGATAATAAATGAAACTGTAAAAACAAGCATGAAGCAGATAACCCTGAAGATGCTCGAAGGATTTATGATGTTGGTTAATAAACGACTGATACATAATTGTACATTCAATTTTATTAAATCAGTACCATGGTAATTAATAATTGTAATAATGAAGTAAAATTGAGAAGCAGGAATGAGCCTGTTTTTTGGCAGAATGGTTAATTCAACGATTCAGATTTGTACGTTATATATCATAGAAATTCATTTAAGGAAGATCACCGGAATCTGATGGAAATAAAAAATCCCAAATTCAAAAGTTGAAATTTGAAAATATGCTAGAAATGTACAGCGTGCCTCTATTCCCAGAATTATTATAGGACTTATTGTCTAGTTGTCGAGAAAACAATTAACGAAAATCTTATTTTTCGAGGGGTTATAAATTGGCTCTTATGACAGGCACACTTCCTGTGCGAAGATTTGAATTTAATGAAATAGAATCCTGCCAACTTTAGAGAGCCAAAAATGAGAATAAGAAAATAGAAGGTTTTTAGATATCAATGATGTCTTGAGAAAGCCTTGTTACCGGCGAGAATGACTTGGGAATGGAACCTTATTTGAGGTTAACGAGTAATAACGACATAAACAGAGTAGGGTTTGACAACACCATGAGCCAGCTGGTTTAAAATATTGATATGCGTACGCGTTTACTACGAAAGTATTTAAACCGCTATCATTAATAATAGACCAATTTCAACAAATAAGTTACGCATAATTTTAATAATTGCGAGAATGAATTTGAATCGTTTCTTTGATCATCAAAAGAGCAAAACAGTTCAGTCGCTTTTACGAATGACAAAAGTAACGCATGATCTTCCTCAATGCAAAATGGTTTTGTTTTGTTGTTTCTACGTAAAAGGTGGCTTACAAAAAATTTGCAAACGCATTAGTTATAGGTATATACGTGTCGATGGTTGTTGATGAGAGAAAAAGAGGAAAGGGCGCGACGACGAGCTGCATGCACGCATATAATATTAGTGCTCTATACTCATCCGTGATCTCAAGGGTCCGAGCTCCAATGAAAGAAGATCAGAGGCGCATATTTACCTATAACGCACCCCGAATAAGCCACCGAAGAGAGTTCTCACGCAGTTTGCGTGTGCAACTCTCGCGGGAGGCCTACCTCCGGGAGAAACCAAGACAGAAAAGATGCTCGAAAATACGTTTACGAAGTGGCCACAGTCATTGGCAATGTTTCGGAGGCTGGTAGCTTACCACAAATTGCTTTGAAATAGACAGATATTATGGTATGCCAACAACTACGTTTTTCTTCTGTTTAGATGCTCAATTATCGCGTGTGTTTTTAAATCCTAAAGTTCACGGGACTTCTCATCTCTTTCTCCTGAGCGCGATTCGGCATGAGAGCTTCGAAGATAGAGCAAGATTTTTCGTGTCTGCGTGTGTGTGTGTGTGTGTGCGTAAAAATGAATATAAAACTTGCGCGTTGCATATTCGAAAGAAGCTTAAATACAGGTCACGGGTCCCCCTTTTACTTCTGTGTGTCTGTTCCACTCTCTGTATATATCTTTTTTCGCTATATGCTTATGCAGGTGTAAGTGCAACCTACAGCAGGTTATGCTTGTATGCTTGTAAGCCTCGCTGCTCTCTCCCCTCTTCGTACAAAAGTCATAGTTAGAAGAATTTGCGGGCGTTGCTTGCGCGAATTCGCTCGCGAAAAATCGCTCGCGCGATCGCCCACCGCTCGCTCCTTCTGCTAAGCCAGGCCATTTTTTTCAGACTTTTTATTTCCTTTCGCTCGCGAGACTCATCCTCTCCTCTCCTTATCTCCCTTTGCCTCCTCAAGCCCACCGAGTACATTTTGCTTTTTTCATCTCTACTTCTTCGCGATTCTGGGAAGTCTGCGAGCGCCTATACCCGTCAGAATCATCACGAAATCCTCTAGTTATATATTATCGAGAGTTGTGATAGCTTCGTAATTGTATCAATTAAATGAGCCTTGCGAAGAGGCACCGATACTCGCAACTAAATTTATCTTCATGTGGAACTGATTTTTCGTTTATCTAGCAATAATTTCGTGAGTCAACTGGTTTATCGTTCGATTTGAAAACATTTACTTTACCATTCATTTTTTGTGCAGGTAGAAACACTTTTTTCGACAGTTCAGTAATTTTTTATCGAGGAAGATGACTATGGGGCTTCGCGTTAATTTTCCAATCTTTCTGAATTCTTTTGCTATCAAAGTTCACGAATTTTTGTTAACATTTGAAAATTGCAACGAAACGCTTACATTTTTTTTGCATTCGTGCCACCAGTCGAGCATGGATAATAACATTTTCATGAATCCAACTACCAAATTACCGTCGCCTCTGTTAGTGCGTGAAAAATTTCCTCCACGTTGATAAGCGCGCGTCTTTTCTACACGATTATTCATCGCACGAGCACTTATCGCGCAGACGTTTACGGCGTTGAAATAGCCCGTGCAATGATTATATTACGGGAGAAAAGTGCGTCAGGTAGTTCAATGCCATGCGTGTTGTACCCGTGAAACTAGAATAGACGCAATAAATTTGTTTGTTCGTGGGAAATGATCGTCCTTGGAACCAGCAATGTTTCATCGTAAATTCGACAAACCGCGAGGATATGAGAATATTTTCGAAACGCTAAGCTCCGCCGTTATCTCAAAACTTGTGTGTTAAAAATCAAAATATTACCCCCCGGGGGAGAAAAAGGTTTCGAAATTTCGAGAATAAGAAGACTGGAAAGAAAATCTTTTTGTTTTTTCACCAAAACGATTTTAGTTCCCGCCGTATAGTTTCTAAGCGATCTAACGTTGTGAATGTTGGAAAAAACAAAAGAAAACTAAAGCAAAACAAAAGCAAATTTCGAATGACACATTACGTACACGCAATCGCCAAATTACTACGTTCATTATATAATTATATGTTATTTCCCCGAAATGAAATTGCTCAACTGGCGAAGCTGCGGGGAGATCGATGCATTTTTATTACGACGCGTCGCTCCCCCTAAGATCGTAAAATTCAAAGATGGCGCGAGCGTTGAACGAATTACCTATATATGTTACTACACATAGTTTCGGAGATTCACCTGTCAGTGCGACCTTCGCGCGAGTCCACGAGTTCGAGGACACCAATATATTTATATACACGTCTATATATACATATATAATACAGAGATTCTCTTTTCGCTGATGCCACGACTTGCGAAGAGCATTGGTACAGAGTACGTTGCTGGTTTCTTCTCGGTTCTCCAGCGACTGCTTTCAGGTAGTAGGGGCAGCCATTACGCAGTAGTAAATATCGTAACGACTGTGTACGAGCCGACCACTTCGCAAGCTCTCGGCAGAATCTCTCTCCCTCTCGCCAACTCTTTCTCTCTCGCTCTCCCTCTTTCTTCACCTCTGACTATGCACGAGAGATAAAAAAGAGAAGATAGAGAATGGCTCACAAGAGCGCCTTACCTGCACGAGTAATTATGTAATTGCCGAAGAATTACTTACCGGGGGCCGGCGGTCTCTCGCGGTCCATCATTCAGTGACATTCCCGAGGCTTTTTTACGGCGCCGTGAGTGGCGGGTCGCCCAGGCTGCCGTCTTCTCTTTCCCCTTTTCTCTCTGCACCGCCCATGCGCCCGTGGAGAATAGAGTGAAGGAACCCGAACGCAACGTTAGCAACATGATCCCTCAAACTTGTTAGACTAATGATAATTCCTCCACTGTCCTGGTATTGCACCTGCACTCTACGGACCGAGACAGACTTTAATTGTGAAATGTGGAACCAGCGCATGGTTTTTCCTCAAATTTACTAGGAATTATTGCCACGTCATGTAAGATTTGGTATTCTTTATGAATTTTATAAAACAATAGAAATTTATGTTATTCAAGGTCAGAAAGTATTGAACTTTGGTAACTCTCGAAGAAACATTTCAATCCTGATTCCGGCTCGGTGACTGCTAAAGCCGTTCACTGGTTTTACCCTATTCTGGAATATCAACCACATTTCTGTGGGAGCATGTCACTGTACAGAAACTTCTGTCGCACAGTCTTAAGAACAGGACAAAATTTAAGGGTTTTGTTCATCTTTTTTTCTCACATGTTATTGGCACAATTATTATTCGGTTATTCAAGTTCTTCTGAAGCTATAGGAATGAAAATAGTTAACCCGTAGACACCACACTGGTGCAAATTCGCAGCCACAATAATTAAAAAAAAACAGCAGGTTTTCAAAATTCCTTTCTTCAAGTTGGCCATTTTTCTATAATAAAACTTTATTTTTCCATTTTTAAAGTGATTTTAATCGATTACAAAGGAATTGTTAACCCTAAAAAATCTCATTGTAAGATTCATTCCATACATTCAAGGATGAAATAAAAAGTTTCGAAAAGTCCAAGTGCAAATTTGCACCAGTGCAGTGAGTGTGTGACCTCTAAGGGAGTGTGGTGTCTACGGGTTAACTGATGGCACGGATGAGTCGAATAAAACGATAGAAATTGATCGTCACTTCACTCGTGTACCGCTAAACTTCCAATTATGACGACTGTTGTCAATCAATGAATCCTTCTGAACAAACTTCACTGCGAATCGGGAGTTTTCGACGTGAGGCCTGAAGCTGATGAATGACAGAAGATAATTTCGCAAGAAATTAAAAAATGTAATGACAGGCAATAGAGAAAATTCCGATTCGCCATCAGCCCTCGAAGGCTCGAGGGCTGTTTGCTTTTTTTCAAAGCTTCTATGGAGTCACGTAGTTTTCAAATAATCACTTTGGTTCACATCGATGAAAGATTCGAAGCCGTAGAATCTCTAGCGGGCGCTTGAGTTCCCAATTAAGAACCTTTTTCCTGCGTACGATCGCATGCAGTTGTTTCTAAGTTCAAGTAACAGTTTGCTAGTAGCCAAAGTTCAAATGCTAATCAGCGTGTTCAGTTGCCTCTGTTAGGCTTCCTTGGAAGTGGCAGTTTAGCAGTTTCTGTGTTCGCCATAGCAGCAGTTATTTAACCAACCGCACACAATGTGCCAACGGCATCGTATCGCCTCCAATCGGTCACACGAAAGAACTGCCATTCTACTGGAGATTCGAACCTTCCGGAGAAACTTTTCGAAGACGTACAGCTCCGAGTGTACAGAAGCAGCTGCCGTCAGATTTTTTTCATCGAATGACAGAGCTCCGGACCTTTTTTTCTGGGGATCAAAGCCCTGGAACTCTCCGCAGGCGTGTACACACTGATTCCAAAAACAATCGTTGGCCAGGTATTCGTCGATGTGTACGAATCTAGTGGAGCGAATCGTTGCGTGTCCGTCAATGTCAGCGACGTTTCTCGCCGCAAAGAGTAAAAAATAGCGTTTGTTCATCAACGAATCGAATGACCGAGCACAATAGTCGAAAACTTGTCACGTCCTGTCTTGTATTCGATCTCAGGTGCGTACAGATGCACAAATCGTTCTGCGGCATTATACCAGATGGTCGAGTGAGTTCTCGTGCTCATGCGATATAAAGAATCGCGTGCATTTGTCACTATTTGTCTCCACCTGACGCATTGTGCGAGTGTCCACGCGTTTGTTCCAACGGCCGGAAAGCTTTGCGGTTTTTCTTTCATGAGCATTCGACTTGTAAATCGATTTATACCAGATTTCGTTGAACCCTCCCGCGCACAGAAATTAGTCCTGCCGAGAGTTTTGTATGAGCATGCTTCCGGAATTTTCCGCAACGTTTTCTGTCCGCCTCGTCGAGACTTTTACAAAAGAGTTGGAAAACTCTGATCGGAGTGTTGGCAAGCCTCTCGGAAAAAATTCTCGACCATTTGGTCAATCTTTGGCGAACAGATCCGGCGGGACTTTGGCAAGTCTTGAAAACAGTCTCGGCGAGACTCTTAATTAAAGTGAATTCGAATGAGTCCGCAGGTGAGGGTGCGGAGCTAAATATCTTCTGCTCGGACTGCCCACGATTTCATTACGTCATCCAAATTGTTTTTACTCCTTGTTTTCTGAAGTAATGTTTCATTCGAATTTCCGTGAAGCTCGTTCGAAAAAATGACATTTTCGTAAGAATTTTTGATTTTGCTTTAGAAATCATTTTGTATGATGATGTAATTTCAAAAACACATGGCGTAAAAAAGCAAGAAAAGTTCATTTCTTCAGGTGGCTTCGGTGCATCCTTTTATTTTTATTCATCCGGACGCAGAGAGTTCCGAACGGACGGAAGAGAGCGAGTGAATAGATTTGGGAACAATCGGTACCGAGCGGCGAAAGACGAGACAACGATCGCCAAAAGCCGGATGTACAAAACGCGTCGGTCGTAACAACCCGAAGCAAGCCAACTGTTGGTTCGCCCTGAGTTTTGACGGGGGATACAATTAAAAATCTGTTGCATGTATACAGTTATACGTGTTCATTTAAATTTACAATATGGTAGCTTATCGGAGTGACTGTGATGGGACGTGCGCGTAATTGGTAGCGACGATTCATTGGATCATATATCGGCAGATATAACTAGAGATTGACCCACGATGGATTGGGCTCACGATCTCCAGGCGGCGTGTCTCACCTGGCTGATATTCGCGAGATAAAGATCCGTTGATTCGATAAATTTAGGAGAATCGCCGGGAGGAATGGAGGGAGAGAGAGAGAGAGGGTGAAGGGAAGAGAGGAAGAGGGACAGTTTTTTAAAACTCTTATTTTTCTCAGGATCAGGTTCGTTCCGGCTATAATTCCGTCGCACCGGGGCCTAATTCAACCTCGCAAGTGCTCTCGAGCTTCTCTCGATATCTACGTATATACACATAAACGCAAAAGTATAATGTATATAACTATAGCGTGAAAGCGACCCTAACGACATGTGCGCGACGCCTAAATTGCCGTAAGATTTTTATCGCTCGTTCCACCACTCAGAGAGGGAAAACAAGAGAGAAGGAGATACGAGAGTGCGATATTCACGCTTCGACATGAAGATGCGCCCTCGAGTCTTTCCATCTCGTACCACGATGTCGAAGAATGAACGACGAACCCATTATTATACGCTTCTAACTGCTATACTATTACCATCCATAACACACGTACACATTCTCAAACATATGCATTTTATACATTTATTTGTATGTATGTACCAGATTACATTTCGTGGGGTTGATCTCTCACAATTGGATTCTCAAGCCCAATTGCATCGTTTCAATTAATTGTCGAGCAATTCCCATCAAAAAGTGTGCAATCATTTTTGCAGGTGTACCTCACGAGCCTTAATTCACACTTTTTTTAAAGCTTCGAGCTACGTCGCTTAGTACCTTTTGTTTCCTGTCAATAATTCTCTCTTCTGACCTCGTTTTCTGGGTTTTTACTATAATTTGGTTAGGATTTTCTCGTGTCATCTTCGACTCAGGTCATTCATGTATCTCTGGTATATTCACCGAAAATTCTTCACCGTCTAGGAGTAGCGAAGAATTTTCATAAATCGAATTTTTTTCCGATTATTAGAATAATCCTATACACAAATGTCCATATATTGAACTATAATTATGCGTAGCATTTTCCTCAATTATCGCTATAATTTGCTGGTAGAACGTTTTGTTGCTAAAAAAAAAGACAGTGTGGGGTAAGTAGGCCAAAAGTGGTATGGGGTTGGCTAATACATGTGTCGACGTGAGTGCTCTAAATGGGCCCACTCAAGGTGCGCCAGTAAAAATATAATATTCTATATCTGTAAAAACTGCACTTCTGATTTTGGTGACGAGGATCAGGATGAAATATTCCTTTTTCTCACACTTATGAACAAAAAATATCATTACATTCACTTATGTCAACATTTTGTATTGATTGTTCAAATCCATTTTTATTAATTTCACTAATGCCTAGTTGATTATCAGGTAAAAATAGTACCATAGTCAACCTGCCCCAATGCTTGTGTCAACTTACCCCGACCGTGATGGGGTCGGTTGACACGAAAACGGTTCATCAAAAAACAAAATAACTCATTTCGTTTTAAATTTAAAAATTCAATTTTTTATCTGACATAGAAGAAGGCTGTTTCAATTCGAAACAATAACCGTTTGGTTTATGAAATCGTCTTTAGTCCCTTGTTTACAAGCAATAGTTGGAAAAGTTGGTCGCAACCAGCCCTGGATTCCACTATTCAGTTGTGTGTAGACGTTAATCCAATTTTCCATGTACTTTTCGTCGTCACGAAAGTCTCGTATCGGTGCTTCGTTTTTTTCTCTTTCTTCCAACCCGATACATTGACAGTGCAAAAAAAAATATTAGCACCGCACAAACTACGAAATGAAATCTCTCCGCGATGATGGAGAATTGCCGGTGGTTGGGGGTGCACGGAACCACACGATGGGCGGCCAACAACGCTAACCGGAGACCGCCTTCTCCTCCTCTTACCATCATTCTCTTCTTTTTGCCTCTCACTTTTCTTCTCCTTCTATCTTTATGTCTCTTCTCGTCCGTGCTTCGTTCTCTCCCACGCTACACCTGTCGTTCTCTCGCGAGCAAGGCCCCCGGACTTCAATTGGCCGACTGTGCAGAGCGCTCTTCATAAAGTAACAATGTCGAGCATGATTTATATAGCTTAAACGTGAATAAAAAAATGTTGAGATGTCAATTTTTATTCTCAAATCGTGATTTTCCATTCTCATTTTTTGATGGTTTCAAATTTTCATATTATTTCAACAAACTCCGTGAAATGAACGCCATTTTATCGGGTCGATGAAGAATCCATTTTTTTGAGAACAAAATAAGCGACTCAAAATCATTCAAAGTCTTCTAGAGCTGGTAAAAAGTTTTTTAACCCCCGTCCAGATTTTTCAAGCACGAAAAAATCCATCCTGGAGCATCAGTTATTACGAAACCTTCCGACCGTTTATAGACGTCGGTCCTTTTTTTGAGTGGCATCATAGGTGCTAATCTTATCTTCCCATTCCTCCTCGTACAACGGTGGTTAATCATATGCACTTGGAATGAACGCTTCCCCAATACACGTGTTGCTACGATTTTGTTTTTCTCTCGACTGCGTGGATTAAAGATGCAAAAGAGAATAAAATCGAGGGTATGAGAACGGGTATAAATAAAAGAGGAAGAAAAGTCGGGGAGCATGTGTGCAAAAGGGGATCAAATAATGCAGTCTGTGAATAAAAATAGTTATACACGATTACAGAAAAACAACGAGTCGTGCACTCAGAAAACTGCTTATCCCCAGGAGAGTTACGTGTAATTAAGTACAGCGGGCAAATTACGTCCGGGACCAATCACGTTCATGGTTTAATTGCCATGGAGAGGAAGATGCCTGGGATCACCTTGTTCCGCGGCGCTCGACCCTCCACGTACTTTTTGTTTGTTTGCTCTGAAGAATTTAGTTATGATTTGCCTTGTAAACTCGACACTCTTGTCTCTTTGCTGATATGTAAATGCATGGGTTTGCGTTTGTGTTCATGTGCACGAGGCTTTTTTGGTACAGCCCTTCAGCTTTTCACCAGTGAGAATATATTTATCCTTTGAAACATGGGATTTCTTTTATAATTTTATATTATTTATGACTATCATCAGTGATTATGATGACGATTCGAGAAAATGTTGAGATTTGAGAATCAGCGAAGATGGATTGGAATTTGGGTTACAGTTAACCCCATTTCGTAAAAACATCGGAATAGTTTTGTTGTCTAAGAAAACTTGGCGTCTGGACACCGAAATTTGCATAATTGCGAAAAAGTTTTGTTTTAGTACAGTGACATTTTGAGTTTGATTGAAAATTTATTTCGAATATAAATTCATGTGAAATTAAATTGCTATGCGAGCGTGTATAAAAATGGTTTTTAAACACTGAGAAAAAAAAATCGTTGTAACAACTAAATGTCTTTAGTTGATATTTTTGTTGCTTGATTTAACTAACATCCGCTTACGATAAATAAGAAATAGTTCATTTAACCGAATCACTAAGTAAGTTTTTGTTTATGTGAATTAACTAAACGGGTGAAACCAAATCTTTTGTTCGAAGAACTCAAAATATTTGTTTATTTTTACTCAATTCACATACACTTTTATGATATTTTTATTTGAATTTGAAGTACTGATGTATCTAAACGGTTTTGTTAAGAATGATAAATATTTTGTAAATCGAATTATACTGGTCAGTTCAATATAACCCAAAATTTGTCGAAATGTATTATTATATTAGCCAACATGATTTGTGGAAAATAACAAATAATTTTGATAGTCAGATTTTTTCTTCGTGCGGCTTAACTAAATTTTATCGATAACGAACCAAATCAATTGTCTGTACAGATGTCTGCCTCGAAAGAAAGCTCAGTATATTTTGTGTATAATTTAGTTAAACGGATTTACTTATTTTTTAACTAACTAAATTTCTGCCTGATCAAATAGTTGATTTTTTTCATTTCAATTGTCATACGAAAAACTTTTTTCATATGTATTCCTAAGTTTCGTGATCACGAAACAAAATTCTTGTTAAAACGAATAGTTATTTTTGTTACTCGAATTCATTGATAATACTTTGAAAAGTGTTTACATCTACTTTATTTTCAAATCCAGAAACTAAGCGCGTTGAATAATTAAACAGATAATTAGTCCATATGAATTTTCTAGCATGGATAAGAGCTCCATTAATTTGTCAATGATTTAGTTCAGAATAGCTATTATTTTTGTAACTACCTAACAAAATTTTTGTTGGGATAAATAGTTATTTTTTTCATCCTTAACAGTAAATTGTAACGGCATAGCCTAGTACGAATTCTAGTGTGGCAGAAATCCGCTAGAGGGCTACGGATGGAGCGCTTTCGCGCCAGCGGAGCACCACCCGTACGCCTATAAGACTTCCAATCTTTCCATTCTCCTCCTCAGATAAAGGAGCACAAGTCCTCTACTTTATGAGGTCTCATGTCAAATGTAAAAGCCTTGCACTTTGCCCATTTGACATGTTGTTTGCAAAACGTATATCAGAGTTTGAAATCGCTCTTGAAAAGTGATCAGAAATATGGTATCATGGTAATTCGATTAACAGTATTTTCAGGCTGTATGACAGGATCCTTTTTTATAGTAAATATATATTTTGTCACTTTGATTTTATCTTTAGATAAGGACTGTAGATTTTTGGTTAACAGAGATAAAATGTTTGTTTGAATGGCATATCATTTTATTAATTCAGCTGAATGTTTTCTTA
Organism: Venturia canescens; assembly: GCF_019457755.1. Taxonomy (NCBI): domain Eukaryota; kingdom Metazoa; phylum Arthropoda; class Insecta; order Hymenoptera; family Ichneumonidae; genus Venturia; species Venturia canescens. The sequence continues at coordinate 7,707,868 of NC_057426.1, forward strand.
CTACAACAAAGTCTACGGAGATTCAATATACAATTATTTTCGTAGCAACAAAATATAATGTTAGAGTAACCCAAATATCTTCATATAACTCTTAATTTTGTTAATTCAAATCGTTATCTATTTGAATCATTATCTAAATATTTTGTGAAATTTAATAAATATTTTGTCGTGCGTATGGGACTAAATATTTTAGTTGAATTGAACATTTTTCAAGTGATTTAACCAAATTTTTTTCTCAGTGAAATAGTATTACTAGTTTGTAGTGAAACATCGTCTGAACGTTTTGCCGATGCCTAATGCTCGAATCACTTTGGAAGTCTAGCAATAACGATAAGGTTGAGAAAGAAACAGAAATATTTTTTCTTTCCGGAATCGTGATTCCAACGGAAAGAGATTTTGAAAAACGTAAGAATACTCACGGCTCTAAAAAAAGACGACTGTAAATGAAAAGGCAAGAAAACCAAACAATTCTCTTCTCAGCTGCTACGCGCTATAAACACAAAACGCTCTCAACTGTAGTGAGTACAAAATGTTCGATCTCATTATTTCTCGCTCATCGAGATCGGCGGTAGGCGTGGGCGCGTGGCCTTTTACATTCTCGCACTCAGTCTACGAGTTTGAGAAAACAAAGGAAAAAGATTCGGGACGTAGAAGAAAAAACGGGTCTCTCGCTCGGTCTCTCTCGGGCAACCGCGAGAAGTGAGATTCACTGATAAACGAGCGGGTGTTTCTCATTTCGTTTGAGATTTCGGTCCATCCTCGTCGTGTCGGAACGAGGACGAAACCCCAGGGCTCGGCAAGCACATGGGCGGGGCAAAACTCGCGCATCGTTCTCTCCAAACCCTCTCGCTTCTTCACCAACGTTTCTTTTTTCCTTTTCTTTTTTTTTGGTCCACTGCGTGGGCGCTTTGATTCCCGAGTGGCCGCGTGTTCGTCTCTGTGAGCACTTTTAAGTACGAGACACTGTGAGACGAATGGAGCATTGAAGAGATGAATTAAATTGTTGGGCCTGAGGGTGTGCACGGATCCGAAAATCAAGAATAAACTAATTTTTTAAAATTTCAAAAAAATAAACAGAAGTTGAGACATTTTTGTAGAGGAAAAAAAATGATAGATTTTCACGAACCTAAGTGCGAGTAATCTTTGAAATTTTCCATTTCGTTGAATAATTGCGAAGCTTGAAAAAAATAAAACGATTTAGGGAAAATAAATAGTGGACACACAGATTAATTTTTCCATTAAGTTTCATATATAGGTACTTTTTATTTTCATTAATGATGAGTGGTGTGATTCTTTATAATCGATTCTATAATATACATCATACCGTCCAGTATTATACATAATTACAGTTGTAAACCTTTTTTCCTTCGTATATCGTTTTCCTCACCTCTCGTTTATCATTTTTTCACACAATATTATTTTCGCTGGATTACACATTCCTTTCAAATACGTCACATTTTTTTTCGTTTTTCATTTATTTAACTTATAGGATTACGTGGTCGTATTTTCGGTTGATCGTGCTTTCGTCATCCTTTTAGTTGTCGTATGCGAAGCGAGTGTGTGACCTTTAGCAAAGGATATAACGACACATGCATGTAGAAAAAGGTTTATTCATTTTTCTCTTCTTGACGAGCATAACGATAGATCGAGTGTTTCCCGTGTGTATGTGGGTTTTTGTGGCTTTTTAAATGTGTTCGAGAGTCACAGAGCCCATGTGGCTCAAGTGATGTTTAGCCGAATAGTTGGAAAAAAAAAAAAAAAACACAAATGTCATGAAATTGTATGTACAACAACAAAAGTGGTGAATTAGACAGAAGCGACTGTTACGTTGCCGAGTGCGAGAGACGTAATAATTGGATGATTCCACAAAGGTCGTGGGGATGTTTGTTATGCGCATGATATCACCGAGAATCTTTCATTTGTTGAAAAATAATTAAAAAAATAGTAATAATATTAATAATAATAATAGTATTGATGATAAAGATAATAATAGTAATGATAATAATAATATTAATAAAATAATAATAATGAGTATCGAGTGAAACAAAGAGAGACAGAGATTCTCGATTCGGTCTATGCGCATGAGATATGAAGCACTGCAACATCGAGATTTCGGAGACAAACCGAAGGTCGTTCGGCTGCGTCAAAAATCTTCACAATTTATATTTAACGTTATTTTATGTTAAATTCATTTTTCAATTATTATTATTATTATTTTTTTTTCAAATCGTTTTATCCTCCTTAGTTCACTTACCAAAAACACCCTTAACACTCGATTGCTTCAAGACGTCACACGATTCGTTTAATTCTAAAAAGGAGGAAGTTTTCACACGGCAGTTCCGCTACTGGCCGCCATTACAGAGTAACGTTTATAGGATTCCCTAGGAAACAAATAAATAAAATCTATCTATGCTCCTCCATCCCTCATCGTCTTGAATTTTCGTTTATAAATCTACGTCGTAGTTTTTTTTTTCTTATTTTACGACGAACAGTGTGATTTAGACAGCGTGAGTTTCCAATTCCTTGACAATGCCCGATTTCTGTTACGAGCAGATACGTCGTTAGCTATTGATTTTGTTCAATAAACTCTTCTCGTTTTATTTATTGCAAATTTTCTTCTACTAGCTGCCATTTATATTTATTCCTTCGCACCTCTTTCATTTTTTTCTCTCTACTCTGGCTAATTTCTTCAGTTGCCTTCTTTTATTGCGCTCAATTTTACAAAACGGTCGCGGACTGAGCTGGTCAGCGACTTTGCTCGATTATTTCCTCTTCGTGTCGACGTAAAATCGTTTCCAGTCTACATTTCAATTAATTACCCGAATACATCGATAGTAGGTATATACAGCGATACCAGAGAATGATTAATGATTAAATAGTTTTAATGCGTACTCAACTAATCGTACGTAATAATCACAACGACGATAAAATTTCGTTCCGGCAATAATCATTCGTTTTTTTTCTTGTTTGTTTGTTTGTTTGTTTTTTTTTTTTTTTCACCGGTTACGCGAAACACGAATCATTAGCGCGTTTGATTTTTTATTTACTTCCTTCGTGTTCCGATTTTAATACTGCCGTATCCAGCACTAATCACGGTTGTCCAACATTATTCACGACGCGAAATTCTTACCCGATAAAAGAGACGGAGAAAGAGAAATGAATCGTCGGAACATTGGCCGTCTCAAGCGAGGATGTCGAGTTAATTGCAGTGAATTATTTCTACTCTTCCATTGCGATAGTTTCGCATCGATTCACTGGAGAATTTGTAAGTTCACTCATACGAGAATTTGGCATCACAGGCTCGGCGTTTCACAGCCGTTCCGAAGTAGTGATAATCATTAATCCGATCGTAAAATACCGGTCACGAGATACTACTCGACATGATTGTCAAGTCTCTATGAGCCTGAGGATCTCGCGAATGTGCATCCCTGACAGCTCTTGATCCGAAAATACGATCGCATCCAGGAATAGTGCATCTGACCCCGTCGTCCTCGTGTCGTTCGTCAAAAGTATTTGGCGACGAGACCGGTGACACCTCGTTGCGACTCATTTGGGAATCTTCGGTTAAACGCTCGTGACTCATCCTCGTTAAGTGATTCAATTGGTTGAGACGCTGCTGCGTGAGACCGTTGAGCCCAACGAGATGGCTCGCGAACGAGGACAGTCCTGGAAAGCCTGCGCCCAAGTGAGGTGGCATCAGAAGATGGGGAGGTGGAATCCTGGCTGCCAGATCAACCGAACCCAGAGGATAGTTGAGTCCACTCATTGCAGAATCGGCGTACCATCTGGCTAAAAGATCATTGTGCAACAAAGGATTAATGCTCGCTGAGTTATCGTCCATTCGAGGTGAAAGACTGGCCGGCAGACTTGACGACAGGGGCGGACTCGAGGTGGTAGACAACAATTTTCTGTGGAGATTCAGATTCGCCGAGTGCCGATCCCGCGATCTTTTAGATGGGAAAGCTGCGTTGCAGCCTTCAACGCTGCAACGATGCATCAGCTTGAGATGAACATTCTGATAGTGGGTCTTGACGCCAAAGTGATTTTGAAAAACTTTGCCGCAAGCCGTACAACGACGTGGATTTTCACGGTCCAACGGTACTTCCTGAGTGCTGACGAAACCGCCGTTCTCAAAGCGCGCATAAGTAATCAGACTATTGTCCGTATCCATATCCGTTGTCGAGGGCGAAACGCTGCATGAACGAGAGCCACGAGAGTATTTGTTGAGGATGCTGTTGTTGTTGTTGTTGTTGTTGTTGTTGTTGTTGTTGTTGTTGATGATGATGTTGGCGCTGCTGTTGTCCTGGATCAAGGTAGGGCTGACGGAAGTGCTGATTGGGCTGATAGAGATTCTGCCATGCCTCGATGCTGGCCTCGTGTCGATTGTGCGGCTGCTGGGGATGCTGATCAGACCTGCTGACACCTCCGTTGCTGCTGTTACTGCTGCTTCTTCTGCGCCGTCTTCTATGATGCAGCCTCTGTCCGTTCCCGCCTTGAACGGGATCGATCTCGTTGTCGTCATCGTCATCGTGTGACCCTGCGACAAGGACTCGAGTTGACGCAAAGCATTCGAGGACTCGTGGGACTCGAGTTCGTCTTTAGCGTGAGTTATTATGCCGCCGATCGAGCTCGTAGTTACACGGGAGGGTGATACATCGGGACGCTCACCTTCACGATTTTCAAGACGTCCTTCGTCCTTTCGTCCCAAACGTTCCACCTCATCGTCATCCTCGTCCTCGCCCTCATCCTCGATCACCTCTTTCTTCATGATTGCGGCCGACGCTGCCATCAACGCTGATTCACCAACCGCCATTGCCGTTACCGCTGCCATTGCCGCTGCAGTTTTTCGTACTTCCTCGTACGTCGCCGCTTCCGCTTCTCTCGCCAGTGTCTCCTCTCTCCCCTGTCTCCTAGGCCCATCTTCGTTACTGGATGACAGTCGGTCCATCAATTTATCAGCATCGCGTATGTTTTTTGGAGCGGAATCAACGGAGCGTCGTGATTTACGACGCTGCAGAAGTTTTTCGCTATCGCTCAAGGCGAGACACGTCGGTGCTTCGGAACGGTAAGGCGCGTCGGGGTCCGATGGCGATGAGCTGTCAACCGTTGAACTCACTTTTTTCGACTCCGGACTATGAGCTATTTTGGGCGATCTCGTCGAATTGTTTGCGCGCGAACTCAAATCTCGTGGTTCTTCTTGATCTTCTTGTTCATCTTTATGATTTTTGCCAGTTTTTTTATCTTGACACGTAACATTTGCTGAATTGGTCTCCTTTCTTTCACGTTCCCTTACGGTGGGTGACCGTGAGACGGAGTCACCCTCGTGCTGCAGACTCCTCGGTGACGGGGTACCGTTTTTCCGTTGCTCAGCCTCGAGTCTCGACATCGACATGTCCTCCGGTTGATCCTGGAACACACCGTCGTTCGATGAATCACCGTCAGTCGAAGACATGTTTGCTTCCGTTGGCATAGCGCATCGCGTCGGGCGTTGTGACTTTCTCTTGTGAACGCTGCGAGTATTGAACGATGAGTTTGATGCTCTATGCGCGTTGAAAGATACGGATTGTTGATCGACGGTGCTTATCGAGTCGGTGTCGTCCATGCTGTCTGCGTTGCTCATGAGATCTTCGTCGGCTCCGTCGTGCGATAATTTTGGTCTCTTGGCAAGGCTGTAGGGCACTGTTTGTTCGTCGTCATCCCTAATTGTACGCCCGATAGTTGAAAGGTTCATCTCATCGCCGACTATCACGATACCTTCTTCGTCGTCATCCTCGTCATCGTCGTCGTCATCCTCCTCGCCCTCGAGTATTATCGATGGTGTTTGCGAGGATGGCGACGCACCTGCCGTGCTGGTAGTGCTGGGTGGTCCTTTCAATTGACTGTTCGTAGTTGTCGGAGTCGACGAAGTGTACAGAGACATCGGTATTGTGCTGTGAGCCGTCGTCGTTGCCGCCGTTGTCGTTATCATTCGTTGATGGATAGCCTCGTCGTAAGACATCGGTTGGCTCTGCGTCGACGATAAGTCAAGATGCTTAAAATCAAGGGCGCACAGTGATGCTGGTGAACGAAGATCCGGTGGTGGAGTGAGAAGTGGAAACGAGCCAAACGGCAGATGATTCAATCCGCTCGGGGGCACGGGCAGACCCATCTGCTGTGGCAGGACGAGAGCGTGGGCCATCGATGATCTACCGTCGTGCGGAGATATTTTTCGTCGTAAATGCGGCGAATGTAATTTCGGATTTGGATTAGCGCTGTGACGATTTCTCGATCGTCTTGAGCTGAACTTTGTGTTGCAACCTTTAACAGTGCATTGATGCATCTCACGGAGATGAACAGCACTGAAGTGAATCTTCAATGCTCCCTTGTCGCAGAATGTCTTCATGCAAACGTTGCATTGTACTCTTTTCTTCCCCGTAGTGGGATTGATAAAAGGCGTGCCCAGGTTCGGTGGCAACGTTGACGTTGTGCCCCACTGGCTACGCTTACCGGGTGAGTGTGATTTCCGTCCTGGCAATCCTGGTGGTCTCCCAAGTGGAGCTGCTGCGCCTTGCAATGACAGCGGACGTAGCCGTTGCTTGTCTGTGTGTTGCTGTTGGGGTTGTTGCTGCTGGTGTTTCGTCGAAGAATCCCGACGACTAAGGTTCAGTGCACTGCCGGAGTTTTCGTCATCGTCGTCGTCTTCCTCGCTACCAAACTCGCTACTCTTTTCCCCCACGCTATGCCCATCTCCGATAGCACCAGCCATACTGGCCAAACCGGCTGCAGCGTTTCCGCTCAATTTCGCCATTGCTGGATGAGAAAAATGAGCTGGAAAATTTGGCGGTAGAGCACCCGAGGAACCAGCTACGGCGAGCGGATGTCCGAATGCCAATGCCGAAGCTGATATTGGCGCCACGGGCATCGGTGGCCTCAATTGCGAGGAACCATGGTGCGGAGGGCTCTGCGGGCTCTGGGGGAAATTCCTCATGGATTTTCTCTGACTCTGCATAAACTGATCGAGAGAATGCGGCGGCAACGGGAATCCCGGCAAGCCTAAGCTACCAAGTTCACGAAAATCAAATGGTTGCATGCTTTGCAGTCGATTGAGTGGTGATACAGTTAAATGTAGATTGTTCGTGTTTTCGAGACTAACGTGCGGCGTCGAATTCGATGTCACGCAATTCGATGCGGAATTAATCGTGGTCGAAGTGTAATGATGCTTTGAAGCGGACGGTGACATGGAAGGATGCGATACCGACGACGAGGACGAAGATTGTGACTGCTGCGACGATAGTGGAGGCGGTGGAGGTGGCAAAGGTGGTGGCAATCGCGAACCTGGCAAACGGCAGTGTAGCATATGCAAAGATGGTGGCAAATGGGCAAGCGGCATAGTAGGCGGTGAAGGTCGTCTGCTAGGTGACATAGCATCCGACGCTGGCGTACCGGTAGCCAGCAGCAGTTGCTGCACGAACGGACGCGTCTCGGGGAATCTGAGGAACTGCTGTAATACCAGCGGTTCCTCCTCAGCCGAACAAATGCTCCATCGGTCCAGTAGAGGGCCGGGGTTTGGGCCAGCGGGATTTTGCGAGTCCTGGAATCATTAGAAAACAAAAAAAAACGTTGGGTAATGAGTCCATTAGAAAATTGTGGCGCCAATGAGTGTGTAAAATCTAGTTACATTCATCACAAGTTCAAAACCTTGAATTGCCAACTCAAAATCATCGAACGTGATGTTGAATCGGACATTTCTGATTATGAACTATCAGGTAAGCGAACGGAACTAATTTAAAAGTGGAATTATAGAAAATTCTTGGATACCGAATGCTAAAAAAAATGTTATACGATCGACGCAGTGTCTGAATGAGAAAAAAGGATGTTTTTTCGAAAGATCACTCGTCGCCCTCAAGTTTATCTCGCCACACCTCGTTGATATATAACGTAAACCACGTACTACAGTTTGTGATCTTAGAGTGTACTTTGTGTTCATGGATAGGATATAACAGACACGTGTGCGTGCGAGGCGGATTAAAATAATCCGCAGGGTCGATCCAGTTTCGAAATTGAGCAATGGTCTTCCGCGCACCGTTTTCGTTCAACGGGCAGGAAAAGTTAGAGACGAGTTTCTTATAAATTTAGGGTGACGGCGTATACATTTTCTGTCAGTTTGTCTCTATCTCTTTTGCATTCTGTCTCTCCATCTCTTTCATTCGTTCCTGAATATCTCTCGATTATCCGCGTCGTCGTCCCCCTTGCCTTGACTCGCGAGAGAGCTCGCTCCGCAGAGACTTTTGTATATTTATGCATACCAAACGTAGTCGGACGTAACGCAGGACGCGTGGCCAAGCTCCGCGACGCTTTTCGCGTCCCAGTGTATATTTCCTCAGCGGATTAAGAGAAGACCGCCCGGTGCGGCCGCTCGTTCGACAACGATGCTCCACGACGTTTTCGCCACGTATCTATATATGCCTGCGTATATGTATATCCAACGATGGCAAACACTTTGGTAAATCTTCATAGTTACAAGCGCGCATGGCTCTAACGATCCGGCAGCAATTTATAGATGGATACCGACTACTTTGACGTCTTTCTCCACTTTGTTTAATAGTTATCGAAGGGAAATGGAACGAGGCTAGAAAAAAGGAGTCGAAAAAAAGCTAAAATTGAATGCACGAGCTATTTATGCTGAATTATATGCGATAAAAGTAGCCGGACAATTAGGATCAATTCTTTATTATCCAGTAAAATTTTTGGTCAATAAACGAAGGCACATCCCTAGGATTTATAGCACTTTATACACGCACGGCGATAAACTACGCTACCCAAGCTACTCCTCCGTCGGCTTCTTCTGTCGCGCTTGTCCATCGACACTGTGAGGGAAAAGCAAGGCCGCGGTAAGGTCAGAGTTGCCTCGTAATGCGCTTCCGTGAATGGAATGCAACAAGACTAATAGAAGCAGCACGAAGATGATGGAAAAGAAACGAGGGACGTTGAAAATAAAGAAAAACGATGGAGAGAAAGAAGAAGCAGAACTGTCGAAGCCAAAGGTGATGTTACCGAGCAGGGTCGATACAAGCGGGTCCGTATCTAACCTCCTAGGATCGTAGAAGCGAGAGAATATAACACGAGGGGCGCAAGGAAACAGCAGCAACAGCGGGAGCTGAGACGAGCGGCTCCCCCTCGATGGATTTAAGTACAGGCCTCGAGATTAGCTATATATACCCGTCATAGAGGGACCCCCGGAGTAACACGGAGTATCATCCATCGTTGGTGGACCCTTGCCACATTATGTATACGTATATGCGCTATAAAAGCGGAGTAGCCGTTGCTACTTGACCGTCCATTAAGTAAATCTTCATTCTCTACCATTTAATCGCCCTCTCTCAAGCCCGATTTTGCTCTCTACTTCCAAAAAATTTTTTTCCACTCATTCCAATATTTCTCAGAGTGAAAATCTCCCGCGAAGGGAATTTGGCCTCGCGCATACGAGAACAGTATAACCTTATCGAAAACCGTTGCTCTCGATCGCTTCGCGAGCTGCGTGACGCCCGAGATCTATGAATATTTTTTTCAAACACACAAGATAAAAGGGACGCGAAGCGATGAACAAGAAAATCGAAAGAAGTACACGCGGATTCCGCGAACGGCAGAGCGTCCCCGTTAAACACTCGGCTTCTCTCCGTCATTTCGTTTCATCTCATTCTCTCGTCATCTTCGTCGTTACATAAAAGAAACGTTGGGACCTAAACTGCCGGGGTCTGAGAATGCAAAGGCTACCGGGCCGTCTCGCTCACTCGAATCAGAGAAAGAAGACCACCGTGGGACTCGCATTTTCAATCTCGCACGCGAGCATCATCCAGTAAAGCTCCTTCTGCATGCTATAAATAATTCCACTCTATTCTGTGGTTGTGCGTTGACACGCATGCTTAGACGGAGTTTATGGGTCTATTCGTTTGCTCGACTAATCGTTTTTTAAAAATTTCAGTTTTGTTTTTTTGTTTTTTTTTTTACATTTAAGTTCGATTTCGAGGAAATACGAAAAAAAATGAATAGAACGAATCTCTTCCTGAACGCGAAGACTTTTGATGCCTCCTCTTGGCATTCTTCACGTGCAATGCGGCATTTGCACACTCAGGGCGCGATGGAATTCGGGTCGCGCGCTACCACACATCACCGAGACACGAGCGTACATAACGCAGCGAGAGATGAAGTGCGGGCCGAGTTTGGAGGTTCACGAGGATCGTGAGAGAACTCGGACAAGGCAAAATGACGGAGATAGGGAGAGATAAAAAAAAAGAAGAACGCGACGAAAAGAAAGAAACAAAAGAGAGGGGAGAACGAGGCGAAGGAAGAAGGATAGAGAAACGGCGCCGAGAGCCGGAACGAGAAAAATATAAAAAAGGCTCGATCCTCTCCCATTCTTGCGGGAGCACACTTTGCTGAGACAAAATTCTCTGGACAAGAAAGTCCGGCGAGGGTTTCTCATCCTCCGCCGCTCTCCCGATTTGTTTCGATGAGAGAGTCACGAAGCCATCGGGAGTCGCGTGTCTCGACTTCATTCCTCGCTCTCCTAACACCCCCTTCACCTCCGTTTTTTCTTTCTCCTCCGCGATTTTCTCGCGTTTTGCCGGATCCCTCTCTAAAGCCCCGCCTCGCTAATGTATATCTAGCTTATTTAGCTGCTCTTTTCTTCCCTTCTTTCCCATCTCGTGCTCTCGTTTCTCTCTCTTCGCTCCCCGTTCTCGTTATTACCGATCTCCCGGACCGTGCGAACCCTTTTGCCTCGGAGAGGTGAGGCGCACCTGTGACGCCAGGAATCTCTTACTCAACCTTTCGGAATGATGTATAATTGTGATTATTAGCATTCGGACCTGGTGAAAATCGTCAAAATATTACTTTTCGACGTTTAGACCGTCTATTACTATAATACCGGGAGCACGTAATACTGGATACCGTTTTTTACACGTGGAAACAAAAATTCCTCTAATTCCAATTACTTCGAAAGCTGCAAATTAAGCGGTTTAAATATACATCGGACTCTCACAATTATTTTAGTTTTCAGAATAGTAATCAATCTTGAAAGAGTAATTTAGTTTTTTTCACGATTTATTATATCGGACGATTCACGATGCTTCGTTCCTAACGCGCCAGCAATTATTTGAATGCAAGATTGCTGTTCCCTTCGTTTTTCAAAAACAGCGCTAATCGATTCGTGAAATTGATGAATAGACGCGAGCACTCCCGTTCGAAAATCCGACCGAATCAACAGCGATTCCAATAACGTACGCACTCAGTCTTTTTCTTCAATTCTATCGATTACGGTCGCACGAACTCTGTTAAAAAATTGAGAAAATCAATAAAAATGAATTCACATAATTCGCCTATTCGTAATTAGAACCTTTCTCGTCGCACCTGTGATGGAAAACTTCCGGTTTGCGGAATGATACGTATATGCCACTCGAAGTGATGAATCTGTGACGAAACGCAGTGTGCACACTCGCACATTCGTTCGATAATACGAGAAACGCGGGGGTCGTCGCGTGTCTGGCGAACGTTATTCGTGACTCTCCTCGATTTCCTCGCCTTTTCCGGCATCTCTCGCAGAATTCAAGCTCGAATAACTGGAGAACGAGTTATAATACGGAGGAAAGCGGATAAACGTGACCTGGCTACATCAATATTTATATGTCCATATGTCTATTTGCGCGCATAAATTTATTTACCTGTAAATATTGAGGACACTAGAACGAAAGTAGATTCAAAGATTTTTAGTACTGCGCGCCTCAATTTAATTTGATGAGTCGGCAAAAATTTATTTGGAGAATGTATTCACTGAAAATTCGTATAAATTTGAAATTAATTGCAGCGAAAGCAATAAGTAGATCGAGAGATTATTATTTAAAATAATTCATCGAAATTTTCCATCTCAATTTGGCTCGAAGTCAAACTCGTTTACCAGAGAGTCTGATATTCACTGAATTTGCAAATTTTTCACCAACGTCAAACTCCGTTCAAAGCTACGGCATAAAAAACATTTTTTCAATAATATTGATACGCAAGCGATCGCTTCGAAACTTCATTTAAAAAGGTTTATTTCGACCATTTTTTCCACATCTGTATGAATAACTTGCATGTGTTCCCCACCTCTTCCCTCCCACCGCTCATTGTTACGAACACCTGAACGAAGCCGCCTTCACCTGTGCAAGAATCACTCCCTCTTTCATCCCCTCTTTTTCTTTCTTTTCCTAGGCGCGCACACGCAGCAACAGTAGTAGTGGTTACAGTAAGTTGTGAGCAGACTTGGAACGTGGAGGATCGCGCCGTCACGCGTCGTGTGGCGCCATCGAGCGGTAGCTTCCTCGTTCTTCGTACGCGACTCCCCGCACGAATCTTTTCATTAAGAACGTTCAATATCACCAATAATTGGCAATAAAAGTTCCAAAGAAGACGATTTTTTCGATCGTTAAGCACAAATTGGAACTAGGAATAGTTTCGACTGGGGGGTTTGAAATTTTGGTACGAAAAACATTGAAAATTTGACATTTATATATACTGATAAATGCTGCAACTATGTTGAGCTCCACGAGTGTGTAATTTATTTAAAAAACTCCTCGAATTTCAAAAAGAGTACAATCCTAATTTCGGAGTCGAAATTTTACGAGCTAAGATGCGATGAATTGTCGCAGTGTGAAAAGTTGATCGATCAACGAAACACACTCGATCGAATTACTGGAAACATCTCACGCTGCGAGGACTCGAATTGTTTGTAGTTTCATAAGTGTTGATTGTGTGTTGTACGAATTTGAGGCGTTAAAAAAATGAGAGACCCTGGGATAAATAAGCTCGAGGAGCTTGGGTGAAAAAGAAATAAAAGGTAAGAAGAAGGCAATCGAAGGTGCCATCCGTGACTGGACACCGCATATGATTTCACGCTCGGCGTATCTCTCACAGTCTTATTTCTCTCGTGTGTAGAAATCGTGAAGATCTCAAAGTTGGATTGTATCCGCTTTTAAATTGGATTGCAGTCACACACGGGCGTTCTTTCGTTCTGTACATCGCGCTATAGTATACATGTACGTATAAATGTTTCGAGCTCGCGACCTCTTCTAGCATCGTAATCTTTTTCTGCGTCTTCTTTTCTATCCTTCCTTGCGTCGTACTCTCGGTACAATCTTTTTTCTTCATCGATGGACCTCGTTAACGACCAAACGACTCGTTAAGACGTCCAGATATAAGCGACAGTGAGCGCGCGCGCTATTATATTTATCGGCAATGAGAAAATTTGTCTTTTAAAATAAAAATAATAAAAATGCGTTTATGATTTAAACAGCACATGCACGACGTGCCGATTTTTTCCCGAGCTTTCGCGGCGCTTGTCGTCGAGGCCCTCCGTGCTGCTGGCATCGAGAAATAAATCAAAATTCATTCGAACCGGATGGGACTCTCAGGCTGCGCGTTCGGACTCTCGTTTCATCCTATGCATACGCCACGCACGCATCCATGAATATGTAACAATTTTTTGTCTCTTCCTCGATGAGAGAGAAGACCCTACTTCAAACAAAATAACGAGTGAACTCAACCTGCTGCTCTCTTCCTGAACGGCCTACGGTACAAATCTTACAACAAAACCAGGAGAAAAAACTTTGGCACAATTTTCTCACGATCGGATATTAGTTCGTATATTTTTACTCTTCGTGTTTTTATTATTTTCGGAATATCGGAAGGTGCGAGAGGAAGAAATATCGCCAAACGAGTCGCTTCCAGACTTTGAGTTTTTATTCAATAAATTCAATTGAACCTACTGCGAAAGTGGCAGCTTCCCTGGAAACAGTACCTCAAAGAGACCATAAAATCAACGAAATTAGCTTTCGCTGTACAAGAGTCATGAATTCTGAGAACATTTTAAGATGAATTCAAGAATTTGTTCAAAAGTGTTGCTTGCTTTGGATTTTTCGGAAATAAGTCACAGCGGTAGTAGAAAAAAATGTCGGTTCACCGACGGAAGAATGGAAACTGCCAGTTTTTCGTTCCAATGCCCCCAAGTGTCAAATCCATTTTATCTATATAAATTAAAAATCTTTCCATATCGATATTTGAAAATCTTCATAGAAAATTTTCTGTAAAGAGCGCATATCGAGTGCTCGTTCAATTCACAAAAAGGGAGAAACGAGAATCTACGATCAACCTTTTTTGCGTCAAGACATTTTGATCCATTCTCTGCAATTGGCTCAAACCCCTCGAGCTAGAACGTCGGTTTTGTAGGGCGAATTCACACTGACGTTGGTACGTGGATAAATATGTGAACTCACAGATACACCATGGCTTTGATTATAACGGTCGGAAGAACGAAAACCAATTAGCAAGTCATCGTATGAAACGCGGAACATTTAGTCTCGTACTTCATGGAGCTCGGTGTCGTTTCATCGTTGGAAAAGTGAAAAAAATCGTTGCTCGAGCGAGTAATAATGAAATGCCTTTTGAATTATTTTAGGAATAAAATTAAGTTATTTTGGTATTTCGATTTTAGTTTTCGACCTCCAGGAAAGACGAATTTTTTCTCATTTCTATGAATTTGAAATGAAAATATTCTGTAAATCGAACAGGCTCAAACGATTGTCAAAATTTCGTGAGTCGCGTGTTCAACGCAACGTACAAATATCCTACCAAGAGAAAAGGTTATTTCCGCAACTTTGTGTTAAGTGCGAGAGGGCCTCGAAAACTGTGTATATATCCAGAGAACCCCCGTCGCAACGGTTGCACGTAAATCTCTAATTTTAGGCTATCGACGCGCTTATGCTCGTCTGATTTTGTCGTGTGTGCGTGAGCTCGTGGAGAAAGAAAAATGGTAAGAATGAGAGAGAAACGGAAGGATGCAGAGTTCTGTAGTTCGTGCTTGGCGATTCTCGAACAATGGTCGATCCTCTGCACATTCTTTTGTATTTTCTTAAGTGAGACCGGTAACTGAGGATTTTGGATCATCGTGCACGGGGCTCTGGGAAAGTCGTTTTTGTCAATATCTGCGATTTTCGTATTCGCGACGCCTCGAACTTCGTAGCAACGGACGGAAGACTTATTGAAAGAAATAAATAAAAATCAATTCGAATGGCGGCTGGACTTTCCAAATTTACAGTTGAAACAACCGCGGTTCATGCTCGAAGACGACTCGAAAAATCTCGATCATACTAAGTGTTGAGCTTTCTCGGGCAAGCTCTTGAATGATTGATATTTGCGAATCACTCAAACGAGTATTTGCCGAACCCCGGGCTCCCTAATCGTTTTACATCGTATTCAATATTTAACGGTTTCCTCTCCATTTCACAATTTTCTTATACCCACGGTTATAATTCTCATGTATATAAAGTCGTTTGGGAGACAGATCGACAGAAATTTCGGTGTGCGAATGTTCGAACTGTGCATGAATGCAAAACGCGAGTGAAACTCGCGGGATTTTACTGTTGCGAAACAACGTATAAAGTGCTCATTCCATTGACTTTTTTTTTTTTTTGACTTATTTTGCATACACCGTATTATTTGACGATGAACTTTATAGCGTGGAACGTCTACGCGCGGAAGAGAAACTTCTTTTTCTGTCGATTTTTCACGAGATGGCTGTGCTCGAGTATGCGAATTTTAATGTACGTTCGAGCGCGAGCATCCCGTGCGCTCCCGTGTGAAAACATGAAATATATTTGACGAAGCGTCAAAAAATCGATTTTTAATAACAGTTTTCAATTTGCACTCGATCATTCATGGTTTTCCCCTTAATTGCGCCGGGCAAAGGTTGAACTGTAAATCGTTTTGAGTTATTGAATATTCGACAATTCGTTGAAAAACTATTGCAGAATTTATTCCCTCGATTATTGTACAGTTATTAATGATCTTCGGCAGGACTGTGAGACGAAAAAAATTCAATATTTTAAATGTTTAATAAGGCGCTACGCTGATTGATGGAATCTTTAGCAAAGCGTTTGAAAAATTGGTTTATGCTCAAGAGACTTGATCTTTGATCGATTGTTAATAATCTTTGACCGGCTATATACAACGAAAGTATTCAATATTTATGTCTTAACTTGCACGTGATTCTCATGGACGTTAATCAAATGATTTATAAGTCGTTAAAACTTGATGCGCTCTGAACAATTCATCGGACAAAAACTTCGTTCGCTCGGAATGACCTTAGATTTTAACAACTCATTTATACCATAAAAAAATATTTATCGGATGTTCGAAACGACTGTGCCGTCGACGCGGATTTTCCCAACGAGCCAAGCAAATATTCAGCCTAGCTCGCGACTGATGAACCGAACGTATAATTCCTTTGTAGTCCAAGATCCGTCATCGTTCATGATAAAAAAAAAAAAAAAAAAAAACAAAAAAGCAAAACTAGCCGAGTATACGTCAATGTGTCTCGTGCCGACAAAACGAAAAAACCCAAAAATTGTTTCGTCGATCCCGCTCGCGGGCCCTCGAGGTCGTGTCAATTATATTTCTACATCCGCGCGCGCGTTTGCATCCGATTTAATCGACGATAACGTAATAGTCTCATGCGTATATTCGTGACGAGAGCGTTTTTTGTTTTAATTTTTTGTTTTTTTTTTTTTTCATTCTTTCTGTCATTCACCATTCGTGGAAATGGAATATCTTCGATCACGCGGACAAAAAAAATTGACAGAGGATTCGCGTTCCGATATTCGGTCCTTGAAGAAAAAACTTCAAAACAATTCCCAAGAAAATTGATGCCAAGGGAAAAAGAAGAATCGAAAAGCTTTTTTGAAAATTCTTTGCCGCAGCCTCAAAGTGTCGAGCGTCGAAACGTTTTTTTCTTTTGTAACTTCATGATTGTCGATTGAAGCATCTTGACTCTATTTATTTGTAGATGACTGATCCAACCAACTGTCAACGATCAAATGTCACTGCATTAAATTCTCGTATTTACTTAACATATTTCAATCTGCATGGGTTTCATACGTACTATACGTATATCTTAATACACGCACATAGAAGGTTGGTTATTCTCTTGATTTGCTCGGAGACTCAAACGCTCACCGAGAGATGAGTCTCTCGTCGCTGATCCGCACGTTCTTTCTTCTCCGTTCCGTTCACTTCTTTCGTTGTAGCTGTCCCCAGATATCTCTCGTCTTAAAACCGGTTTTCCATACGTTTAATTTCACGCTAACGTCGGCGCAATTCAGTTTACACGGATACTCCCCATTTTCTATGGCTTGTATACGAAGGTGCACGTACACATACGCACTGGGCATGTGTATGTATACAGTATGCGGTGATTTTGGTTCCCATCGAATGAAACGAACAAGTGAACGAATCAAAAATGTGATCGTAAAGAGAGCGAAGATCGATGAACCGGTTGGGAAAATTGTACTTTGTCGGGACACCAGAAACTGATGGGACGAAGACGTTGGCGGGGGGGAGGGAAAAAATGTAAACAGGAAGGATTCGTTTCGGTTCTAGGCAACTTTTCTCTTTTGTTGATTATTCAGTATATGAAAATATTGAAATTTTTGAAACTTTTGTTTTCGAGCTTTCTTCTTGTCTTTTCGATTGAAGTTTTCTTATCGAAACTCGCGAAGAAACACGTTAATGTATGTATTTAAGGGGTCAGGAGAAATGAATAATTACGGGCCACCTTCAGCTCGAGTCTCTCGACTTGCGAAATATTCTATGATCCCCCAATACATGCAAAGCGCATAATACAAGATCGTGGGATATCCCACGCACGCGAGCTTTTTTCTTATCTCAGCTTGTCTTCCACGTTCGCTACTTTTACAGCTGTGGATTTTCACTAAACCCCGCAAGATCGGTCCAACTTATTCTCGCCTAATTTATACCTCTGACAGATTTTACACGCGACGCTCTTCGATGAGACTTTTCTGCACTACCCATATATCCGTATTCCCGTATATCTGTATATTCGTGAAATAAACCCGCAAGATCTACACTCGTTGTAAACGAGAGAGCACGCGACACGATGCAAAAGGATTTAACAAGTTCCGGGTTTGGCTCACGCGAGCACACGAGGAAGCGAGCACACGTTTCACCCGACATTATTTTTGCCCCCGCGATTTTTATAATTTAGTTTACAAAAACGGCAATCATTCTACCGTGGTGCAAATCCAAAATTTCACTTTTCTCACTCTTCTTTCGTGGCCCAATGTTTTTTCAAAACTATTCTCGCAGCGTTAGTGAAATCATTCATCAAACGTTTGCAAATTTCGACTCACGTGGACGATGATTTTCGAATGTTCGTGCTCTTTTCAGACGAAGATATTTTTTTATTTTATTACACTTTTAAATTGTCAAAGATTGTCAACACTTTTTTGTTTTTTTTTTCGTCACTCTTCGTTCCGAATTATTTAATCAGTCCAAATAGCACTGCGTTTTATTATTTAAAAGATTTCATTGCGTTTGAGTAAATAGTTATTTGTGAAATTTTGAAGTATAAGCAACGTTTTTTAATTTTTTTTCGACGCAATATATTCAGTGGCACAGTCTTTGATTCCTTTAATATTTATCTTTTCTTTTAAAATCTACGAGTCCTTGTGACACTCTTGTATATTTCACTTGAAACTCGATGCACTTGATCGTCGGGGTAACACTAATGCAACTATTTTTCACCGGCTCTTTCTCTCTCGCTTTCCTTGACTTTGCTTGTTCCTTGTATTCGTCTTGGTTCGTTCCGCGAGATATTTATTTTTAGTCTTCGACGTCAAGAAGCTTGTTACAAGTCACGGAATACACGTAGACACCCACGAACTCATGTTCCACGACGTTGCGGACGCACACATTATTATATTTTGGGGCAGTTAATAATCGCTTTCTCACTTTTCCGACGTTCTGTTTCACCAGTCGTCAAAGTTTGTAACACACGAGTGTGGCTTTCCCGCGAATCGATGCGAAAATATCGATAAAGGCACGTCGAGAGAGCACGTGTCAAATGTCAACCGAAAGAAAATGTCAAACATTTCCGATTCATTTATAATTATTATTTTTTCATTATCAATTCGAATTATTTTCGATGATCATTTTAAACGAATAATTTATCAACTTATTATTAATATTATTATTTTTTTTTTAATTGTCACGGTTTCACTGTTAAAAACGAGTGGCAGTGCGAGTTAAAAATTTTTTTTTTTAATTCAATTCGTACTTCACGCTGGTATGAACCTTCTTGGACTCGTAGCGGCTATCGCGGATGACAATCTATCGCGCACCTGTCATCCGTCGTGCCGCTCCGTTACGCGTCGCCTCGCGACTTCCAACCCCTCGTAAGTAAACTCAAGCGTATAACCGGCGATGACACTTTTTTTTATGATTGAACGAAAAGAAAAACGAAAAAAAATGGAAAACTAAATGAAAATCAACGAAAGTTCTAGCTCAATGGTTGAAGTGTGAGAGAGGAAAATGTGGTTTGTCACTCGACGTGTTTACGATTGACAGTTGTCAAGAGCTCCAATGTGTCAGGTGGAACGAATTTCTTTTAAAAGCTGAAGATTTAGTCACGATCAAAAATGAATTGTCAATCGGCCAGTCGGGAACTGTCAAGTTGTCATCAAGTGTTTTGAGGAGAAAGAGGAATCGTTTGGAAGAATCGAGAACTACGCGAGAGAGCAAGAATGTGAACCGCTTTCAGGGGGAATGGAACTTCACGACGATGTTGACGTTCGCTGTCAAAATCGATTTTCCGAAAACTGGAGTCACCCTGAGTGGAGTTTTCACACAACACACGGATCCTACGTTTCGTTTATTTCGACGTGTGTTTATGTTGTTGGTATTGTTGTTGTTGTTGTTGTTTCGTTTTAGTTTATTTTCGGTGGTTTTAGTTTGCGTGTGAACTCACCTGCAGTATGTATCCTCTAGTGTAATCCTCGTGGGTCCAGCCGAATGCGGCTAGTAGACGTGTCACTTTCGCGTGTGGCAACTGATTAAACAACTGATCGAGTAGTATTTTAAGTGTAATGGGTAGCGCGCGTGAGCCGTAAAGGACGAGGGATGCGACGTCAAACACGGCCGTCGGCTCGACAGTCTCTGAAGCCGGTCGCATCTCCTCCTTCTCCGCAGCATCGCCGGCATCTTCCCCACCACTTGCTCGTCCACCTCCACGGTTACCACCGACGCCACCGCGCTCGTGTTCAGTTCGATGGTTTACCCTCCCTACGGCGCTTTTGTCCTCCCTACCATGGTTCCGTGGGCCGGAGGCGACATCCCCACCAGCCTCGCCACGAGATCCAGCGATGCCGCCTGTTACGTGCTGATGTTGCTGGTTTTGCTGGTGGTGGTGGAGGCTCGACAGTCGTGCAAGAGCTGCAACATACGTAAGAATGGGGAAAAGTGAGAGCGGTGTCGCGGAGCGAGCTGCGGCGGTGCATGATCGAGAAAGAGAAAGAAAGAAAGAGAGAAAGAGCCAGCCGAGTCCGTGAGACGGGGTACTGGTAAGGCACGCCGGCGTCACCCGATGTTTTTCAGGAGTAGGGATAGCCATCTCGGACTAAAGGAACGAGGACGAGGCGAGACGTACGACGATGAGAATCCTCAAGCCCACCGACGCAACCCCCACCGCGAGTGCATCCGCGAGAGTAGCCCTACGGTGGATAGGTTCGACCCCTCCCAGTTTACCGATCACTCTCGTTCCACGCGCGGATACGGACGTGTGCGCAATTATGCATTCCCCGAAGGGCTCAAAGTACCGGAACCTACCGGAGATACATTTCTTTTGGGTAAAAAAAGCGATAAAGTAACGTGCATGTCTCCCACATGTTGTACTGCTTGCGCGCTCTCTCGCTTGAGATATACTCGCCCTTTGGACGCGCCAAGGGGTACGGGCAATCTCGTACTTATCCCCACCACGATCACACCCCTCCCCGGCGACGCGACGACCTGCGACCACTTCGACTCCCACCCCCGCCGCGGTGAACGCAACGTCGCCGCGGTACTCCCGAGGCGTCGCGCTCCTAAACCTCCCCCTTCCTCTCTCCTCTCCTCGCCGCTCCGCTGTCCTCCTATTTATCCCCTCTCTTTCCCACTTGCAGTTCCACTACCACCACCAGCGCGGCACTCGCAGCGCGTCGTCCTCCACTCGTCATCGTCTTCGGCGGCGTCCCCGTCCTCGTCACCACCGCCGTCCTGGTCTCGTCACCCCGAGAAAACACTACGATCTTCCCAACTATATCAGTCCCCGCGCGCGTACTACCTCATCAAGCTCCTGCTGCCACCGAACTCTAACACGGGCTTCTCCCGCGGCAAAACTTCGTACTATCCGAGCCAATGTTCTGCTACCATCGTATTTTAGCAGCGCCTTCGACGCGCTCCTTGCAAATGAGATAGGAATACGAAAGGTCGCTCATTTCAGTCGCTCAAACTGCGCGTGTGCCCACATTCTTATAAATAATCATTGCCAGCACTTTATTTATTCCTCATTTTACATTTATGAAATGAAATTTGTGCAGAATTCACAGGTTGCAGTCTAATCTTCCCGGGGCTGCGTATCGATTTTTCTCGACACTTATTTCTGCAGATTTCGTTGAAAAAGATTGTTACCCTTTTTTTTTTTAGAAAAAATGTGTGAGGTGTCTCTCAATTTTCGTTGTTTTCGAGAACATTTAAAAATCTCC
Source organism: Venturia canescens (assembly GCF_019457755.1). Lineage (NCBI taxonomy): Eukaryota > Metazoa > Arthropoda > Insecta > Hymenoptera > Ichneumonidae > Venturia > Venturia canescens. Next base: position 7,729,470 of record NC_057426.1, read on the forward strand.
GTTCCACATTACTTCGGGGATATTTTGCTCGATAAGACACAAATCGATGTTTCATGAGACAAATTTGTTATGCGAAGTGATCGTGCATGAGCCCAGTTCCATTATTTTAGTTGCAGTAATACGGAGTTACGATTACTCAACATCGTCCTTTCTTTTATTTGCGATGGGCTATGAGCGCTCGCCAGGAAAGGGATTCGACATGATAAATCACATTTGGCGAGCGATGTGTATGCAATTCGGTGAAGGAAAAAAAAAACACGCGAAAGCGCTTTCCCTTGTATGATAAATCGTCACGCTTTTCGCGCATACTCGAACCACTTCGCAGAGCACGAAAATCGACGAACCTCAACGACATTTTTTTCTCTCTTCATTCTTAGACGCAAATCCGAATTGAAAAAAATTTCAAATCAGTCGATGAGGTTGGTGCTCAAAAATTTTTGTCGCACGGTTCTCGATTCCTACACAAAAGAAAAAGAACTCAAATCCGCCCAATATTCCAATCCTGCAAATTCTTCACCCTCGAAACGTCAGGCTGCCAAAAACAAATGATTTTTGACCTCGTTCTTCCGACCAGTGACCACGAAAAAAACGAAAATCATTAAAAAAAAGTCTTCCCAATGAGATTAGGAAGATAAACAGCAACAGTGTTGATACTCCGTGGGCAAGACTTTCACATACGACTTAAAGATTTTAATCATCGAAAAGAAAAGAGATATCTCATTCGTGGCTGGAAAATGACTCTTGCGCTTCCTTCGGATAGCAGATCATCTTATGCACCAGTTGTTATATATCTACGCGAGTTCTTCACCACACGTATTCATATTTATAACATGGAGATAGAAATATACGCTCATGTGTACAGAGAGAAGATCTCGCGGGATGCGATCATCACTCATATCGCTCAGGCGACGATGGGAAAGTTGCTCGACGTGCGTTTCAGTATCCATTACCTCCGAGTACACGTCAGCGTTCGGTACAGCTCGATATTAATATTATTATTATTATTATTATGATTATTTTTTTTTTTATTATTCTCATCATTATTTCGTCTGGGCTCACTCGTCTGTCTTTGTGCGGTCCACGGAACGAGGAGCCCTGACTCTTCTCCGTTCGATCGACTCGTACCAAGTGTATAAGATTGTGAGAAAAAAAGGGGCGGTCTTTGTGATATACGAATGGAAAGAAGAAAAGAGAGCGCGAGAAAAAGATGACAATGTGATATTGTACCCGGTTCGATTGGTAGTCGATCCGGTATTGTCATTATTCGGAGCGAAGCTCCCCCCCCCCCCCCCCTTGCGCTGTACCTGTATACGAAACATCTACAAAATGATAATGAAGGTAGTTCGTTATGTATCATGTGGACTCCGGTTTATAGGTGTAAAGACGTTTGCGGCGTCTTTTTCGTTCGAGGGACACGATTTCGAAAGCGATCGTAACGGAGGGGAAGGACGAGAGCGGCCTCAGCGTGCTGCTCAATAAAAATCATGGAGTCATCCCGATCGGGCGCCACTTGTCATTAATGACTCCACGATTTTTTCGATTTAATTAAAGCCCGATGACGATCTTGCCACCTAGAGTGGTTTACGTTGTCTCTTGCCCGGGCTCTGCGGTACGTCGTCACAGACTTTTCTACACTCGTAGCTTTCAACTCGGAATATAAAACGATATTCGTGTGGGGAAGGAGCGCAGGGAAGTGCGCGTCGAGTGTGCTAAGGACTCGTTCTCAGCCTCTCCCTTGACGATCGTATCTCGTCGCAGTCTCATCGTCTCTATGTATAAAGATACGTCACCGATTTTAATCAATGAAAATCGCTATGAGAAACTCTTTTTATACCTCGAGAGCAGATCGCGACGGTTCGACTGAAACGGGGGAATTAAGGCAGTCCTTTCGCATGACTGTATTTTTTGGTGGCGCAAATTGGGGCACTCGACATTTGCACTAATTCCTAACCTCTGAGAAGTCGCGGTTATGTAGAAAAAGCTTCTGCTTCTGCCATTTTTCCAACTTTTATCGTTAATATCTCGCCTTCAAGTGCTCCGTAACCCTTCATTTTTTATTACATTTTTTTCTATCTGTGGGACAGTTTGTATCAGGAATTTAGAATTATTTAGTATCTGAATGATTGAATAGAAATTTGGGGATGATGAAATTTCCGAAAGCTCCTGTATAAATTTTACGATTTTTGAACTTTTATTCGCATGCACTTTTACTTAAAATCAGTTATTTGTAGAATACTTGGGTTCGTGAAAGGAATACCTTAACGGGACCCGAATCCATCAACTCTGGAAGGGAGTGTGTTGACATCGGATCAATTCCTTCGTGGTTCCTCGAGAAAAGCTCGAATTTCGGTAGCTCCATCCAATGCTTGGGAAAAAGTCTAATGGAATTGGCCACAAAGAGAGAAGCATAAAAAAGAAAATTGTGAAGCGATTCCGGATTATGAAATTTTGCTACAAAAAATATTTCACCATCGTCCAAACAAAAAATCCTTAAGGGGGTATTAAAACTGTAGAGTATTAAGAGGACTCAGCGACAAAATCGTATTTCTGTCTTTCCAACCCCCTTCTTCAGCCTCATAATAAACAAACAGGATTAACGAGCAGAAATCGGATATCCGCGTGTACATATATACATATATGCGTCGGTATGCATGGCGATGCTGCTGTTGCTGCTGCTGCTGTGTTAGCGACAGCCCGCGCGTTTCACCCTTCCGCCATTTAGCGGATTGGTCAGCACTCAGGAGCACGCAACCTCCCTGCGGCGGTATATGCCATACCTTTACATCAATTCTCGTATATATACATACGCTTCGTTGCAGGATGTAGCGCGATCTATATATGCGAGCTTAACCAGGCTCTACAAGCTGGAAATAGGGTTGGATACACGCGTTATAACATAGATATACAGAGCGACGGTTATTGGAGGAAGGGACGATGGCGGGACCAGGATTCGCCATGGCATCAACGAATATCGGGTTAAGCGATTGCTTGCGTCGATGAGGTCGCCCACATCCCTTCCTCGATCGATGAAAAAATTTTTATCTACATACATAGTGACAAGCGTTCGGTTATGATAGGTATATTCGGTGCCTCTCGTTCCGTCGACGTAGATAGAACATCGGTATTCGAGAAGAGTGTGAGGCAAAATCAAATTTTTCGTAGTTCCCGTGTATAAAAAAAGTCTGATCCAATATGTGGGAGGTTTTTTCGTATAACGGCAGAGAACAACTTTCTGTGAGGGCTTCTGGAAAACCGGGAATTTTTTTATTCACAGCTAGTTACTGGGATTATATAGAATCTTTTGATCAAGACACTTAACTCGATTCTGGTTTTTGTTAACGTCGCCATTCTTCCGAAACTGTTTCGCCTCTTAAGAGTGATTTTTTAATTTTAATTATCATTAATAATTGAAAATAAATAAAAATTAAAAAAAACTATATAAATAAAAAATAAATTTAATTTAATAAAACACTTTTTCAAAGGTACGACTGACGGCTTGAAGGCTTTGAAGATTTTTTAATACACTCGTGAGAAAAATTGTATGATTTTTTCGTAGTCTTGCTTTTCCCTCTTTTTATTAGCACGAAGTCAACAAAAAATCAATGTTTTCTGGAATCGAGCAGAATGCTACGAAGCTTTAACAAACATTGGAAAAGTCGCACCATGATTTTGTTTTTCAGTTATTCCTCAGTCTTGTTTTTATTATTCATCAAATATAATAAATCGAAAGGAAAATACCGGGACCTAAAAATCATACGGGGCTACGTGAAATACTGCAAAATTTAAGTCGTGTTTGCATAGAGACCATCACCGCGTACATCCCCGCGGTTTGTGTTACAGGTCCGTCTCGCTTAATTACGATCAGGTTCCCGTTGTTTCCTCGTGCCTCTCACCCCTTTACATCGCTATTCTCCCACAACCCTGTTTGTACTGTTGCTATTGTACCACGCATTGTGTAGCTCGCTTCCCCCTGCCTCGCTCCTTTTACTTCTCACTCTCCTCCTTGTTATCTCCTACCGAATTTCCAGATTAAAAATAATCATCGTCTCATATTTAGGCTGCTACACTGCCGAAATCACTGATGGACTCAGTCATCCCGCAATTCAAAGGCAAAACTTATTCTACAGGATTTCATTTTTTTCCTCAATTGTCGTTTTGATCCAGGGATATTGGATTTGGTCATGTTTGAAAAAAATATTTTGACGGGCGCTTTTCCAGGATATTGGAAAAAGCTGCTTCCGCAGTTGCAATGTTTGGATGGAAGTAAAAGTAAACAATGAAAAACTTTTTCTAATAATTTAAATAAAACCCTAGAAAAAAGCCACAATTGGTCCAACATCGGATCGGCCAAGTGAGGCTCAGAGTTGGCCAATGGTGAGCCGATTGTGAATGTTTTCTAGGGAAACTCGTATTTTGTTGAGCTCGAGACCGAGACTTTATAAAATGTTTTACATAAACTATAATTATTTCAAACTATGAAATCAATGCAAAAAAAAATCATTCTCCTGGAAAAAATGGATTTTTCTACAGTTTTTCAAATCACCTCAATTGTTGTAAAAGAAATAATAATCATGGCCTGCGCGTATGTGATCAATGTTTGTTATTTTTGGAATCACAAAAAATACTTTCGTCGATTTCAATCTGAAAAGCTCTCGATTACACACTAATTTATATTTCTATGTTCATAAATTTCTCATTCAAGGATGAACTAGATCGAGTTTTTACGAGTCGTAAACTCGATCGATTTTCATAAGGAGCAAAAGCGTGGCAAGAGAGCAAAGACGCTTTGCCAAAAATTTCTACCAGCACGCGCTCGACAGGTTTCGAGGGTTAATATCCACGAAGGGAAGACATTGTATAGCTGACTCTGTGTAATTCATCTTTCCCACTTTCTTGGCTGCAGGTTATGTATTGTGAGTATGAAATAGTCCCCTGGGAACGAGTATCACCTTTTTGCATTGTGTTTTAGAATCCTAAGTTATAAACGGTTTGGTGTTTAATGGCTCGCACAAGGAAAGGAGAGAAAGAGAGACAAAAAGTTTCAAGTATCGTTGGCGTAACGAAAGCTTTCTGAATTGTACATTCTTTGTACACAATGCAAATTTTCTGGTGACGAAGCGCGAAGATCTCGAAGTTTTCCGAGAAAAATGAATTCAAGCCTCGATCTTGAAATCGCAATTCTTTGTTCGTTCAAAATACTGCAATTCACCGTTCAGTCGTTCATCAATTATGTCGAACGATCATTAAGAGAAAAACAAAAAAAGGAACAATGAGAAGCTCGTGATTGTTGTAACCGAATTTTGTCGAACATTTGGAATATTATAAAAATTTGCTTTCAGTTACAGTCAACTTCGAAATTCCTGCAGTTTACTCCGCCCGATTACCAGAATCATAGAATCTGATAATATTTTCAAAAAACTGATCCAGAGAGTTGGAAACTCGATTGATTAACAAAATGTGGAGCTTCGTTAAATCGCGCGGTCGCTGTATCGTGACACCATTCTCAATCCCTCTTTCGAATCTTCATTTTTCAATGTCCATGTGCTTCGAGTACTTGGCAAATATAACGGTGCATGAGACACGTGAAAGTATCTAATTACTCGTCCCGGTGCTGTCAACGCGTCGTCTTACAACCGAGCTTTTTATTTCTCCTCCGAGAGATTCGGAACAACCGATTCAACTGCAAGACAGTGCGCCATTAACGTCACAGCGCGGGCATTCAGCACATTCAAACTTATGAGCACGTATATAATTATCGAGTGACGAAACAATAGCTACGAGCGAGAGGTACGATTTCCCCTTCACGATTATGCGTGGAGACTTTTTATGTCAAATCGACCAATTACTGACCTTTGGCCTGCGAATTCGGGTCATCTTTTTGGTTTTCCACGTCCGAGCTCCGTAAGTCGAATTTTCTCATGTTTTCGCCAGCAATAAAAAAAAAAAAAAAAATTGATTGAAAAATCGATAGAAATCGTGCGGAATATCTGAAGTCGTGGCAGCTTCAAAAAATTATTGTCCAATTTTTTTCTCAACACAAAATAAAATGTCAGAATTTTAATATTGAAAATAAATGGTTCGAAGAACTGCTCCTTTTTATTAATTTATTAATCGATGGTTTTTTAAAAATTTTATTGTTAATATAACACGAGAGATGTGAACCCATTTTTTCTTCTTTTTTTACTGTACATCTCGTGTTCATTGTCTAAAACGTCCGTCATTGCATATCCATTGCAACTGTCCGTAAGAGAAAATGCAAAATAATAGCTTAACGAGCAAACGAAAAATTACAGAGCCTTCGGGGACGGAGTTTTCTCCTTTTCTCCGTAGCATTCTTAAGCAAGAGTTCCAGGCCACGCGAGATATATTTTTCTGCTACCCACGTGCTGTGCACATACATTTCCATGAGTAAGTGCGTGCGAGCATGGCTTTGTGTGGGTGAGTATCGTTGGCGTAACTAAAGCGCCATCGCCGTAAAATGGACGAGCTCCTGTCACCAGAACTCTCACTTCAAACGCCTTGTTCTTTCCCCTTTTTCCTATATACACAAGAAGACAAATGCAAATTTTGTCCCCGAGTCTTGTCCCTGGAGGTTAATATACAAAACAGCGCCCCGCGTTCTCGTCTGGCACAGCGTGCGCGAGTATCGAATTTCAACCTGCGACCCATTCGCCATTGTGTCGAGGTTCCTCCCGCGCGGACTCTTGCGTTCTTTTGTTCGAATGTTTATTCGAGAAAACCCTCGCTTTTGAAGTTCCTCTCGTTTTTCTCCGTTTCCCCGCGTATTTCGAGAATGCATATTCAGAGTTTGCCTTTTCTAGATTCTTTGGGGAATTTAATTCCGTGACACACGTCCCTTCTGAGATCCTATCCCAAAAACAGAAGTTTTTCGTCCAAATAGGAATTGAAAACAGAATTTTCTCAGTCGCACGAGAATCATTTTTGTCTGGAAAACTGCTATCCTCTCAGTGATCTACTTTAACATATAAACTTTTCACAAAAATGTTCCCAAAGTGAATTGCAAAGGAATTGGGACGTCAGGCAATATGATTCTGGACGAACCCGGTCATCGATCGATCATTCGGTGCCCAATTCGTCTAAAGGAGAACCCAAAAAATTAAAAGATTCCTCCGAGTTCGTACCAACTCCTTTTTACATGTGACTAAATGGCATTTTCTTAGCCTCCTGCGTCACGGAACGGATCTCTTTTCAATGGGGATGCAATATTTTTGGAAAAATCGTGTTCTATGTAGGACGGTGGGCACTGTCCATTGTGCGTTATAGACAATGCCACAGGCACCTGCTGCAAGCGCATCAGCCACCTAAAACTGCTACGAGGGTTCGGCTGCGAAGGGTGTCGAAACTTCAGACCGAGGTGTGCTGCGTACGAGGGATCGTTTCTTTCGTGTTTTCTGGTCCTGTGCGACGGTTCCTTGGAAAAGGACCCCGAGTCTCTGATACGCTCTTTAACGCGCGTGCAAACCCATCAGCCAGAAGCTTTCGGAGATTCCAATTCGTTCGGAACAGCCGCTAATTATCGAAACTATCATTTATTATAAAAACTCACGTAACCTATGGAGCGGAGGCTTTCTTTGGTATCGACTTTGTGGACCCGTAGATTTTATAGTCCCGTGATCGATGCCGAAAAAAAACGAATTCAATGAGACATTCCTGTGGGAAATGATTTATGTGAAAACTCGTGTGAAATCGTGAGTTTTCTCCTTTACATTGCATCTCAGAGCTTTTTTTAACGGTTTTCGTAAAGATGTGGATTCAAAGTATTCAATACTTTAGAAAAATGAAGATTGAAGTGCGAGGGAACATCTGAGAGCGAACGCTTAATTTTTTTCTCCACCTCGAACGATATTCAATTTGATTTTTCTGGTCAAATTCGTTGAGGACAAGAATCTGGAAGTGGAGATGTTTTGAAATGCAATCTCGACGTTTTTAGAGTAGAAATAAAGTTGACAAAAGTGTACGCTTGGTTTGAATCTCTTCAATTGGCATGAAAGCCTTAATTTTCACCAAACTTCTAATAATTATTTCCTTCGAACAGCATATTCGAATATTGAAATTATTTTTGGATAATTTTTCAATACGTGATAACAATGTTCATCATTTTCTGTCGCAATGAGCTGTTTGATCGAAGAGCAATGATCCTTTGATCACGATACTGAGAAAAATCTATTTTTTTTTGAAAATAGAAACTATTATGTTCCGAACATCGAGTTACACGAATCGGACAATTAGAGATCCTCTAACAAGCTCGCCGTATACGGGACTTTTACGAACAAAGCGTAAATTGGCGAAGGTATTAATTATTTGAACAACGTGCACGTTGTTTTTTCAACCTAGAATTCGTTGCGTTTGGATAAATTTTCGTGTTGGATTTACGTGGAACGATGAATCTAATGAAATTTCGTCGTAACGAATTCGAATCTCCGTTATGCATTATTCGTAATAGGATGAACTCACATTATCGAAATTCTATTCTGCGATACGGCATCAGGGGTTCCTCGTCGATATCCAGGAACCGGATGCGAGCAACGTGGAAAGGGTAGTATATCCCGATCACGATTTTCCATCGCGTTCATTTAAAGCCGAGTAATTGGGCACAATATTACATTCGTTTGATCGGCGGTGGATACAAAAGCCAGGACTCGTCTTGAACAGGTGCAATTCGACTTTCGTCGTAATGTGTAAACGCTGTACAGCTTACTTCACAGGAGCAACGGTAGCTCGTGAGCACATTAGTGCCCTCTCTCCCCCCACGTAGAAAGTATCGTGCGAAAGTCGAGCGTGCACAGCAATTTGTTCGATTGTTATTTATACTACCGTAACTCACTCGGTTGGCTCGAATATATTTGGAATATTGCTCGGACGACTCAGTAGAGGCGTGGAGAAAGAGACGAAAAAAAAGAGTAAACACTTGAGAACAGCAAGACTTTGGTCTTGGGAGATGAGACACTTTGCAACTTTTTTTCGCGTCCCATTATTCCGTGCAATTAATGGGACAAATCAGCAACGATGTTCCCGTACTTTCATTACTTTTTCCACAAAATTCCTCGATGTGAATTTGAATCTTTCGATCAGGTTGCTCCGTTCGTTTGCCGATGAATAAAAATTAAAATGCTCAAAAGTCCAAAGAGGAAATCATAGCACGAAGAGATAAAGCTCGACGAAAGAGTATTAAAAATTCTGGAAAAATTCGTCGAGGTCCTCGCCCCACGAATTTCCCTTTTTGGAACAAAGGTTTCCGGGATAAACCGATACTTCCAAGAACCCACGATAGTCCAAAGGATCATTCGGAAAATGATATGGACGAGTTTCAATAGCAGGATCGGCAAATGACGAGAGATTCTTGAGAGAATGGTTTACATTGGTTAACGCAGTAGGAGAGTAAAAGGGAATGGGGAAGAAAGGGAAATGCGCGGGAGAGTTATAAGGCACATTCGTAAGTAGCACCGCGAGAGAGCCAGTTTGTACAGCATTGCAAACAGAGTGGGTGGCTGGTTATGTAGGGTAGATGAAGCTTCGAGTTCGTTTGGTTTTGGTGAGGGATTGCAGGGCGCGAGTAAATGGTATGTAAACCATGGCCCTCGCCCTTTGCCCCCGCGGAAGCGAGACCCGCGTGTGCTCGCCTTCACAAACTCCATTAAAACATTATGCACGTCCCGATGCCCATGGAAAATCAGATGCGACCGTATTCAACTCTAACAACTCTCTATCAGCGATGTATACAGTTATACGTTCAACGTACATGAAAATATATGAAGCCTGTAACGTATTATTAATAATTCGGTGAGCTCTCCCACTCTCGGACAATGCATGCTCATCACGAAAAGTACTTTTTCACCCTCGGTAAGAATTATCCACTGTTCTGTAATAAGTAAAGCCTCCACTTGACCCTTTTACTTTAAAACCTTTCGCACAAGGTCCTTTTAAAACGATATTGCTCAAATAATAATTCCAGGGGATCTTATCGTGTACGTGATAATGAAACACTGCGTTTGGATGTTGCTGAATAAAAGGCTTGCATGAAGAAAAATAGTTGAAGAAAAACTTGCAAGAATTTAATGAGTTTGGTAGCATTCGAATAGTTGGGTAAACCATTTTGGAGCCTACAAGTGAAACGAGGCTGACGTATTTCAGAATACTTTGAAAAAGTTTTTTTGTTTCAGTGGAATAAAAAGCACTTGCTCTTAGAACGATGACACGGACCTTCTACGGATGTTCGTACAAAGATAATGAAATACAAAAAGTAAACGTTGTAAAATTTTGTAGCTACTTTCCAACGGCCTCTCGACAAGGACGAATATTCGATTGTCTTTGTTTCGGTGACGATCGACGTCATCAACTCAAAGTCTTCAATTATACCGACTATTCGACAGATGATTTTTTACTGACTCTTCTCTTCTAATATTTGTTCTTCGTTGATATAATTTATGAGAATGCGTTCGCATGCGATATGCGAGTTCATTTTGTTCATGTATCTAAACAAATATATTTATGTATATCGACTTGTTCTCTTTATCTTCCTCTCTCTCTCTCTCTCTGTCGAAAACAAGAGTCGAACGAGACGATCGGTCCGCGCGGTTTCGAAACGCAATATCGCCGCCGTCACTCGGCCCATTTGTCTTCTCGACTGTGCTTTCTCCGTCTCTCTCACCGGTTCTCGCGGCTGAGAGTCTCTCTGCGGGAATCTCTCCCGTTTCCAGAGTGCGAGTTTTGATGCTGCGAAGGGGGCAAACACAGCATGGAACGAGGAGGAGGAAAGGTGGACGCGGAGAAGACGGAATCAGTGGATGTTGCGTGGTGCGGAGGAAGACCGAAAGAGCAGAGAATAAAGGAAGAGAAAGAGACTGGGAGGGAGGACGAGGAGGGAGATTGACCGGCAAAATAATTGTTCGGGCCATCTCATTTCGTCGTCGCGTCGTCTCGGGACGGGACCAGGCCCCTGGGACCTGCGAAATTCGACGTACACGCTCACTGTTGTTCAGTGATCCGCGATCGCGAGCGAGACCTTCCCGTGTTAACGACCCGACATCAAACGACGCGCGATCTTTTTCGCACCGAGTCCTCGCCTTCCGTATGTCCCATACGGGACTTCCCTTCGAAATTCATCGATTTTATGCTAGGTAGTATCGTCGTTTTTATCAGTAGAAATCGTACTTTGTGTTCGTATTTTACAAAAATCGTATTTTCATTGAACTGAGCTACGTAATCAGACTTTTAAGGTGCTTTTCCAGGCCTTGAATTACAGTTGGATGACAAGGAGTTCTTCAAACCATCTTCAATCCGTTCAATTTTTGCTTTTCCTTTCCATTCGACTCGACGTTATCGAATCCTCGACGTCAACAGGATTTTTGACCCCTGAGATTTGGAGGCTGCTCCCACTCTTGGATCGTTGACCATAAAAAACAATTTTTCGGGTATCAGGAATGAGAAAAAGTGAAGTAACTAAAATTCGGAGCTCAAACTGTTGTCGCAATTGTTCGACCCGCGAGAATGAGACCTTCGTTAATCGTTGCGCCCGAGGTCCACTGAAGCATATAAATGTTGATTGGACGGTGGATAAAAGAGCGTAACATCATTTATGATTGTGCGCGAGTATTCGAGAAGAGGGCCAGGTAGAGAAGAGTCCCCTGCAGGTATAGACCTCCGCACATGCAGACGAATGTGGGTAGAAAATTTAGGTGGTTTTATAAAAGGGTGGACTCCTGGAGAACGACGACGATGACCGTACGAAGACCCCTGTCGTCTCTTGCTCTCCTGTCGCGTGACGTTTGCGGTGACGCCCAGGACACTCTTCGCTACACATACTCGCGCCCGGAGGCACACCGATTTACACACCGATTAACACAGCGACACACACATGTTGTTATTTCTCTTTGATCGGGGCCGCCGAGGCAGCATCCACTCTTTAACCTGACCGCTTGTCTCCATCAGCATTCCCGGGATCCCGGAGTCGCGAGAACATCACTTTTGTGACAAGTGACAGAGACACTACTGCGGAGCACCGAGCAAGAGAGATGATGAAAAAAAAGAAATAACGAAACAAAAAGAACAAGGAAAAAATAGCCGGAGAAGAATTGCCGGGAGCGTAAAAAATACGGAGGAGAGAATTGACGAGCGACGCGAGGACGAGGCCCACCAAGCATAAACGTTTGACATTTTCACTACGGGATACGAAAAGTATGATATAATGACAGGTTTAACTTCTTCCCGAGCCCGAACCCGATCTTCCACGAGTTATAATTTTTAAAAGTTCCTCAAGTGGACTTGCTTGTCTCACGAATATAATCTGTATACATATATATACGTATATGCGCGTGCCTAGGTACTGTCAACCTCAAATTGTCCGGAAATCTTGTTTGCTTCGCTATCCCTCAGACCGTAGCTTCTCTCGAGGAGATCTCTCATCCGAGCGAGTGGAGAAACTCTCGTCAAATCTTTGCTGGATCAACGAACTCAATCTCTCGTAGATCGTGAAGACTTACTTTAGAAAGGTTTTCCATCCCCAATGGCGAAAGCCCTTATTCGGAGCAAAGACTTTGGAAAATCTGAGGATAAGCCCGCTGGCCATCCTCAAAATCGCCACCAAAAGAGACGAGATAAAGATTCACCTTTTGGAACGAAATACTCAAAACAGATTTTTGCCTTTTCGTGTATATAAATTCTCGTAGTTTTATGCTTCAACGGTGGAAAAGTAACTGCAAAAACAAAAGTTACGCTCTTTCACGATGAATTGTTTCGTACAATACACGAAGAAATAACATATTTTACCAAAGTTTCATCCCTCCTTGAGCACTGCAACGTCGAGACCGCAAGAGCCCGGGCTGACTTGTTGGAATTAGTTTTAAGGGGTTTTCATTTTTTGAGGAAAAAAAATGAAGAAGTACGCCTTTCCCTAAAGAGGATATACATTGTGCTGGTATTTTCGCAAATCCCATTATTTCTTTGTGTCGTCTCGTTGACGTTGAGCCGTAAAGATTTTCTGGTAAGAAGATATTTTTATTCAAATGGTTGATTGAATCAATTTTCAAAATGTTCCTCGATGCACTGTAATTTTCTGAGTAATCGCTGAATAAGAAATTTTTTCAATAGTCAAATTTTCCATGAAACATTAGCAAAAAACATGCTTCGAAATATAAACTTCAATAAACTTATTGAATAATGCAATTCCTATGATTCGAATGGATGAAAATCTGAAAAAAAAAAATTCGTGATAAAAAAGCCATTTTTTTTACATCTGCGCCGCTCATTCACTGACGAACCAAATGTACGTGGCAGCCTCTAGTGTTCTATTAATATCTATTATCTTAGGCGGAAGTCGAGGATAACGAGAAGGACGCCACCGCCCGTAGGATGACGTCACTGCTGCGCAACTACAAGTATTTCGCATTAGGCGGAGGGGGAAAGTGAAAATGCACCCCATACAAGCGCACACGTATTATTTTCTCGCTCGGTAGCTGCTGGTGCGCTAATTGATTGGATTAAAAAGACGTTTGGACAAATTGATCGAAGCCCATTTAAAGTGCCTCGTATATTCGTGTGCAGGGGCCGCTTTATTCGTTCGGTTTTTCGTGTAACGATCTTTTGTTTGTATCCTCGTTTTGTATAGGATTTTTATAATTCTCCAAAGCGAGATAAAATTAATTGATCGAACGTGGGGCATCAATTTGATATGAGAGAGATACCGGAAGCAGTGGAACCGACCCTGAGAATGGCGCGCTTCACAAAACAATCGGTGATCGTTCTGCGGGTCCCTTTTAAAAGATATCTGCTCTTAATTTACTGATAAATCATCAGAGAAAGTCGTCGTCACCGTGAGACTTTTCGATCTTCGTTTTTAACGTAACGTAATCTTTGACCTAATGTTTTATTGTAATTTGCATGATTTCAGTGCGAAGTTTATTCTAAAATATGGTAAAAGATTCTTATTGGTCCAGAAAGATTATTTTTTTCCCAGAATTCGATTTCTGATCTTCAGTTTTAAAGATTCTCATCTAATCTCTCGTTTTTTCGTACTTGTTCTCTCCTTTTGAAATGTTTTGAAATGCACCTGTTTATAAGATCCGAATTTCAGGATTGTCATCAATTTAGAATTTTATTTGGCAATATTTGCATGCAGTAAAATATTGAACATTTTATTTTCCAAGGCACAGCAAGCTGTTGTCGGTTTCGAATAGTTTTATCATTTTCTCAAGTGAAGCAGCGAAGCCAACCGCATTTGAGTCGTCATAATTTTATAGGATCTAGATTTTTAAAATAATTTCTCAGAGGCTCCTCGACCCTCTAACACTGAAAATGTGTTCGCGCTCACGTGTGTCTGTTTTTTAAGGAACACAATTTCATTTATTATTGTCATTGTTTTGACGTTGATAATCCGGTTATGTGATTTTCCGTCTTCTCTGTTTCGAAGCTACAAAACGCTACAATTTACAAAACTGATCAGAAGAAAAAACGAGACAAAAAGAGAAGGCGAAAGAGAAAGGGATGGAAGACAGGCGCAGAAGATTCATCGAGTGTCGGTATATTTTCTTTGAAAAGTCGCATCCCTCGAACAATCGTTTCCCCGCTGGTACGAATTTCGGAAAACAGTGTGCAACCCCTGGCGAGGATCCCGCAGTGGACCTTTTGTCCACCTGTCACCGAGAATCTGCCAGAAGCCCCATCTTTCTCCCTCCCTCGCAGCCTCTTTCTTTCGTGTCCTCTTTTTCCTTGCTGTTCACTGCCCTCTCACAAATGTTCTAGGAGCCACTTGAAATATCGAAAAATCACGACTCGTCGACTCAACCCGGAGCCAACCCTCGTCACGTCGCCACCCCTGTTTTACCGTGAAACTATGAAAAATTCGTTTTTACAAACGGCAAGACGCGCGGCGCTAAAGAAAAAAAGTCAGAGGCCTCTACAAGTATTTGACGCAATTTTCTTTTTAGCCGGCCTCTTGATTAATTACTGTTTAGAAATCGACTGAAGTTCATCATATTCAGGCATATCCCAATGGTTTTGTCTGACTACCGCTGAGCATTAGTTGTCCATTGCATTTGATTTCCGTACCCGAAAGCGGAAGAGTCGATTCGAAAAATCGAAAAATTTCAAGTTTTTTCCCCCATATTACTCAGCATTATAATTACTTACGACGAAGCTTATTTAAAACTAAAAACGGAAAACAACTTTACACAATTTTGAGGGTAAGAAAAATACTTTCGATCAAGGCAGTGTACGTGTTATTTCGTGGATTGTTACTATTTTTATTACTATTATTATTCTAAATGGAGGAGGCTTAATCGAGGTCTTGGATGCTTAGGGATGAAAAGGGATACAGTGAAAGGGGATAGAAGTCTAGGAAAAAGCATGAGAAGAAACCCAACAATGCGTCGAATAGTCTGGTGGATAGCCGCAGCATTGATAGAAAAGAGCCGTGTCATCTTCGAGCGGCGTGATACACCCCATTGTGGCTGTACGCGAGGGCGATTTGGGAGGCACGGATGGGGGGCTTGTTGGCATCATTCTTTGCGCCCTCATATCTTTTCATTAGAATCCCTTTCAGATATCTCATCGGGGTCAAATCAGAAGAGATTTGCCGTGAAATATGCTGTTGAGTAATTATGAATAATCAAGACGTTACGAGCGACTGCAGCTACAAGGAACGCGTTGTTAAAATTTTTGTCGAGTTCACTCACGTAAGTTCACTCATTTTTGCAGTTTTGCAATGCTCCTAAAGACTCATCTTTCGATTTCGAATTTTTTGTTTTTTCAAATGTTACTCGCAAACGAAAATTGTACAGCAAAAGATCTTCGCACCGAGGAATTTTCGGGTATTTCATAATTGATTTGATTCTCGGTCGATTATGTTGAACAAGAGTTGACATTGCGGATCGAGCAAGGTCTTTTCTTCTCCAGGATTTTTTTCCCATCGTATATAACTAATGAACACACGAGAATATACCGCTGAAGTTCGTCCCCTGGACCAAGAGCGCGAGTCCTCGTTCTTCTTCGGTCCTTATTCTCTCTCTCTCTGTTTTTCTTCCTCTCCGTGTCTCACCCTTGTAATTAGAAATTTATACACTAGTTTGAACGTCGTGTTATTCAAATGGACCGAAGAGGCCCATTAAAACACAAACAACGTTGAAAATATCTCTGCACTACCAATCACGTAGCAACGAAAATATCGTACAATGCACGAGCGTGTATAACCCAAATATCGCATAAACTGCGTATGTATGCATGTGTGTGGGTGCGTGTACTTCAATGCTTGTTAACTTGTAAGTTTCTTTGGACCGTTAACCCAGCATTCGTTATTTATAGATTTTCAGGCATGTGAACCTCTCGCGGCTTTTAACCCAGAGATATATTTGTGATTACTGTTTAACATTTGTCAGTGATGAAGCTTCGAGAATAAAAACATGCGAGACAGGAAGAAACGGTCGATAATGAGCTGGGTTTATACTTTTCGGTTCAACGTTTATGAGTCGAATTAATTTTAATGGATATGAATTTTCATTTATTCAAGTACTCGAAACTGAATCAGCGACATTCTCCATTTTAGTTGATTTAAGGTAGTTCATGCACGAAAAGATTTTCTTCAGAAAATCTTGAAATTTAGACAAAGTTTTGATGGGTAGTCGACTGACACACATATTACATTCATCTTTTTGTTGATCTTTTTGATTATTGAGATAAACGTGTTTCAATTTGGAGAAAAATACACACAGGGTTAAAGGGGCTGTGCGTAAAAAATTGTTTATCGTTCCATATAACGAATGAACGTTTCTAATGAAGTTTATGAAAAAGTACACAATAATAATTGAGTATATAATGAAGGTTTGGGAAAAAATTCGAGCCGATTGTTTGACTAGTTATAAAGATATATTACGTTATAAAGATTGAACGAAATTGGTAATGAGCACTCGTGTAACCTCACATTTTCTTATTTCACAATTTTGTTTCTTCTTGGCTTGGCCCATTCCTGTCACAGCCTTCTGTCTTTTTATTAATACTTTTATCTTGATGCATTTCCTTTTGTGTTTACCCTTTGCGCTCTCTAATGCGATTTTTCACATAAAAAACTATAGTTTTTTCACCAGGGACGAATGAAATTTCGGGTTCAGTCAGGGATGGACGCCCGAATAATCAATGGCTTGTAATTTCATTCGTCAAAAGGTAAGTTGAAAAAATGTATTTACAATTTCGAATTAATAACTCTGCCATCAATTTAAAGTGATTACATCTTCAATTAGGAAGTTAAATTCGATCCAATTTGGACACCCATAAAATACGATCCTTCAGGCATGATCTACCTTAAATTGAATAATTATTAACAAATTTATTTATTAATGATACACTAAGCATTCTCCTTCAGAGTGAGACGAGCCAATGCGTATAGAAAACCACTGAAGAAATTCGTCTAGGGGCAGGATTTTGAAATAGCCACCGCTGAAATTCACCTTTGAGTGTTTTTTTCCATTTTCTTTGTCGTCACCCCTCCTCTGTGCAGCCTCCGCAGAGACGGTGCCGTTCAACATAGTCACAAGTCAAGCTCGTATGAGTAATGATTAATAATAAGAAATAATTATGAGTATAATCGTATGAAAAATATTAAGAGCGAAAATACGAGAATTCTATGAAACAATATTTTCTTGAAACATTGGCATGAGGCTAAAACACTTTCTAAGTATCTAACGAATATATTATCAAAACTCAGTTTATAATATCGAATAACGCGTACTTTTTGTGTACTGATCGCGATAATTATTTCGTTTCCAGAATGGTAAATCTCAAGACGATTAGCATCGTTAGTTGTCCAGTATTCACATGTGCCAAATTGAATGGAAAATAGTGAGAAAAAACGGTCCAGCGCATTATATTAATAAAATTATGTCGGTTACGCCCTTAAGTTTCGCACCCTTTGGCGTGTACGAGCTCGGCTCGTGGCGAATGGAAATTTAATTAACACGATTTATGACTGGCGAAAGCCTCGGAGGCCCACGCAGCGAGTATAACTCGTCATGTCACGACGACAGAATCGGAGACACACACAATCCCGATGTAAATTAACATTGTGTGAACTTCTTGTCGTGCGCAGTCTCGAGCATAAGATTAGATAACCTGCTCGTGAACCCTGCAGACAATATTTTGTATACACATGCATATATCACAATTGCAGTTCAAAATTTACGCTATCTCAACGTTCTAATTTTGTGCTTGTACAATTAATTTCCATTCTGAACGACATTACACACTCGTTATCGTCGCTCAAACACTTACACTAGTAATAATTTATTTTTTCCTTCCTCCTTCATGTACAGCGTGTCCTCAAAGCCACTCTGACACTCGAAGCAAAAGCAGAAGTTCCAGAAGCAGTAATCCATGCATTTTGCTCAGAAACAATTTTATTCGTAGCAAGAAAACGCTGAAAAGCATGTTAGCATGTTACGAGTGCATTACAAAACCCAATTTTCATCAAGTCTCGATTCATCGATATTTTCATTGTACGCGCAGGTGAGCCAGTGCACGCGAATAATTACCCAACGACAATTGACGATCGAGAGAAAATGATAGTGTCGTTCTGACTCTTACTGGGTGGCCTTTAGCTCAATGACTATCGTACGAGAGTTTCTCACCTCACCAATAATCGCGGCGCTGTTTCCTGGCGCGTGCATGCTCAACATACGCCGTCGGATATTTTATCGCGTTTTCTCGAACTCTCCTGGTCTTTGGACGGTACCTCAACACCGGGTCGGTATGAGGAGATTTCTATCGGCCACGTGACCGTAGAATCGTCGAGGTTCTATTCGAACTACTCACTATTTAAGGCCGTATCCAGTGTAATATCTTATAGATATACAATTGGAAGCACACACACACACACACACACACACACACACACGTTTGAACTGCGAATGTAACGGTAAGAAATATATCTGTAGCTTGCATTTCCGTGGTGGAAGAGTCGACAGCTTGACAAATTACCCCTTGATTCGCGTTTTCGCTAAAATCAATCATCGGTAGGGACAGCAGTCACCTATCTTTATCTATTTCTATCTCTTTTTCTCACATTTTCTGTTTTTCTCTTTTTCTCACTCGTGTTACGTTCTCCATTGGGTTCTCACCCTCTTTCTCTTTCTCGGAAGCTTGGCTACGTGCCATAAAGTCTGTTGGAACGTCTCGCACGGAAAACCCCTTCGAACTCGTTCGCTGATATTCGTTAGCGTAATTCACTGTCTCGGGTGAGAATTCTATGGCAGAATGAAAAATTTACCCGAACACGGCCGAGTAGTACCGCGTCATTTTTTCGGTGATGCAACATTTTCGGTTTCCCGACGTCGCGAGATTTGTTGTAGGAGGCAAATATTTCGAAGCAAAGTTTTTCAGTAAAAAATATTTTCCTCGCAAAATCTAGCGGTTGAACCACGAGAACGAGAAACGAGTGGGGAAAATCTTTCCTCGTTCGTTCGAGTCTGAACTTGAGGATTGAAAGTAATACTTTAACGTCGATAGCCGCAGCTAGGGAAGGAAAGCTCTTGGCTATCCTCTGGCAATGCTGGTGGCTAAAACCTCAGGTACCAAAACGTGCTGGTCGTTCACGTTACTCGAGAGATTTAAGGAAACTGAATAAATATTTGAAAAAAAGGGCAAAAACGAAGCAGAGATAAAATCGCATTTATGACACGGATGCCGGAGGAGCAGAGAGAGGAGAGAAAGATCGCAATATTTCGGGATGACGAGAATCGGATGTGAGCCAGCGCGCGCTCTCTTATTAATACGTATTACGTTTTATGAGGGCGTTTTTTTGTTCGTTCACAGCAATTCCATAAACACGAGGGTCTTATGGCGAGTGAGGAGGTTCCGATACGGTGGACATGGAAAGCAACAGCAGGACTGATGTCCAAAGAGGAGAATGAGAAAAAAAGAAAAGAAAAACCATCGGTGACACTAAAATCTCGAGTTTACACCCGTAACCAACGTTTACGGGTTTCTTTGTGCGCGACCCCCGAAACCGCCATTGATGTCTCTGTTATCCCAATTAGGGCCTCATAAAAATGCCTTTTCTTTCTCGGTTTTTCTTCGACCGCACCTTTCCGTTCACGTTTTTATTTCCTTCTCGAACGTTTTTTCCTATATTCCTTTCGTTTTATTTCTCGTCAGCTTTTCATGTGACAACACGAAATTTTATTGGCTGTAGGGGTTGCATCACTTGGAAAATGGGGTTTATAATTGAAAAATAAAAAGCGTTTAAGCAATTGTTCTTTGCCTTGCGTTTCTTCCAACGATAGACACGAATTTTCAGGACAATACTGTTTTACTAAATGTTTTCTGTTAAATTGTCGTTTCTTTTTCCCCGCAGGAGTGACGAGCGCTACGAATTTGCTACGGTAAAGAAGTATATTCGTGACAAATTGGAACAGCTCCCCCATGGAGCGTCTTATATTCGTGGAGGTAAACGCGTGCGCACGTACGTTGAAAGTCGGGTCTTTAGAAACGAGATCTCATCTAGATAGGCACCGATATTATACTCTCCGAAAGATTATTTACGTACGATCACTTCCACCGAGAGAGAGATCTACGCATCATTAGCCGAAACAGTGTGAGAAAGTCGAAGCGCCGAGCAGAATGGAATGAGGAAAGAGAGGAGAAGAGAGAAAGGTGAACCGTACGAGTGACGAAGGGCTGCTCGAGTCCCTCTGCAACATTCAATTTTTTTCTGACACTCGTATTTTCCAATCACGTCGATCTTTTGAGTGTGTCCAAAAGACTGATGATCAACGACGTGAGAACTGTTGCAGCGCTCATGAACGTAAACTCAAAAATCGTTGCTGCAGAGCTAATTAACCGAAGCAAAGATTCCCTCAAAGTTCTGCGAGCCCTTATTTAGGGATTCTTCATCGCGGGGATCACAAAATTGCTTACTCGCCCTTTTTTCTTTCAATTTCAAAATTACGACTGGAACCTCGCCATGGACAGCTGCGGAATGACCTCAAAGCTTTCTCCGCTCAGGAAAACCTCAAAATTGTTCCCAAAGTTCCTGGTGTCGTTTGAGATTCCATTTACAGTGAAATTCATTTACAAAAATTCTCAAGATCGATCGAAATTCAGTGAGGGAAAAGGCCACACGTAACGATTCTTAAAAGCCATTCGAATACGTTTGCATTCACGTGAGATTCAGAGTCTCGTAAATCATATCAGATATAAAAAATTAGTCACGTTTTTACCGTTTACTCCAATATAAAAATATAGAAAATTCTTGGAACGCAATAAAATATGAAAAAAATGTGCACGATGTACAGTTGCGGGGTATGTGTGCGTCGAAGTAATGTCCACGCGCGTATGCCTATATGCATCTACATATAAACCATATGGTTGCCGCACGTTTGAGATTTTATCCCATTTTGGATTGTAGGCGTTATCCGTATGACGTTGAGAAAGAGAAAGAGAGAGAGAGAGAGAGTCTCCTCGATATGTGTACAATGCCATACACTCGAGAGGGAATATTACAGCCTTGACAAATTGCCGCTTCGAAGGTTGGAGACTGAGGCAGAGAGAAAAGGAGCAGAGAATGGGCAAGATAGAGCATGGTAATTACGGGGGGCAGAGGCTTGGAAATGCACGTATACGTTACTCGATGTACATCTCTCGTACAACCAAGTAAAGCTTCTCTTCCGAAGTAAGAACAAAGTAGATGTTGGCGCACCTATGTATACACGCGCAAATCTGTGTGAATGTGGTTCTCCTGCAGTGTGACTGTGATTGGTCCGATTCCGATAATCGCTGACTTCGGAATATCCTCACGAGAAATCCTTCTCACGTTGAGAAGATATTCGACTGCGGTCGAGACAAAACGCACGGGGAGCAATAACACACCCTGGATCCCCTGCTCACAGCCCGCGTTCTCATTTCCTATGCTCGCTGTAACATGCTGGAGCAGGAACTTGACTGGTATTGGTTGCGGAAGCGAAAAAGAGGTAGCGGCCTGACGCGGCTGCTCAGAGACTGCGTTTTTTCAGCTTTCATCCAGCATGGAATAAAAGAAGTCTTAAGTGCGCGCCGCATTTATTCGTGCGTTCTCGTGCGAAAAATATAATTGATTGACTTATTGGGACGGAACTAGAGTGCTTGGACTCAATGACTTTGTTTTAAGAGTTTTGTATTATGTTGGGCGATCAAAATTGGTGAAGAATTTTTACCGAAATCAACAACTAAGAGAAGTAACTAGAGGGGCAAGTTAATTATGGACAGACCTTGATGAAAGAATCACTTTTTGGAGCTCAGAATATAACTGTGACTTTGTAATTCGTTCGCTTCGTACCAGATCGGATTAATTTGGAGGCTTTTTTATCCGTTATTCCACCCACGAATGTCTCTCGAGAAAGACCACAAAAAAGAGTCTCATTATTCTCTACTCGAGAAAGATTTAGTCAAAATAATGAATTCGTATCTCCACAATATCGTTCACAATTGCTCCACTTTCTCCGCGAGTTCATTCTTCGTTCTATAAAATGCACTCTCGTGAATTAAACCGCGCTGGTTCTTTATGGATTAGTATTGAAAGGTTCGAGCCAAGTTCGCGCAAATCTGCTTTTATCTTTTTCTCCTTTCCTACGTATTTCGCTTTACTTTCGAAAGTCGTGCGCGTCCGTAATCGTTGGAACAATTACTAACATGCCGCTTTACGCTCATGGGATACCGTACTTGCCGCGGATTCGATTAAATTCTCATGTACAAACGAACGCATAGGTGCAAACATTGAGCTCTGTTAGCTTAAGATCACCTCGAATTTTCAAACTTGAAATCCTTACGCAAAAATTTTGTCAGCTTACGCAGGAGAGTGGCAAAAATGGAATTAGGGCATACGAACATGCCAGCGGATGCGACCGTGAGTTTCCGGTTCGTTCATTTTCATCGCGTGTCTTTTCTGACGAATCTTAATGAATTTTGATCGAGTTTTGAGTGCTCATTGCTTTTTTATCTTTCTTGGAGAATCCGAGTGAGCTTTTTCATCTGAAATAAAAACTCTAAATTCTACCCGTAAAATGGCATCGCTGGAGTTACGACAGTTGATTTTGGAGTGAGTCGAAGATTCATCAGAATCGTTAATGAAAATGAAAACGTTGTTCAATCCATAACGGTTTCGGCAAAGTGTTCGACTATGTTGGATGTAATTATCAATGATTTTTCTCACAGAACGTTGACGTGGGAGAAAAGAATTCAGGAAATGGATCGGTCACCCTGGGACACCCAGTATATAATAAATAGTGCATGAGGTTGCATTGAACTGGTAGAATAAGGAGAACGAACGAAAGTGAATACGGGACCGAAAGAAAGGAAAAAAGGGGAAACGAAATTGCCCCCCTGTTTCTCCCCATGCGATGCCCGAGGTGGTGTTCTTCGCGTATCAGACACGAGAGTGTGTGTACGTGACCTCGCAAGACGTCGCGGCTACCACACTTTGATCGTTCACAGCATCAAATATATTCTCTCTTTCCTGTTGCTCTTGATCTCGTTTTTTGTCCGAGAATTTCTCGAATTCAGATGAAAATTTTCCGTCGCCACAACGCTTCGTTTGAGCCCACTGAATTTCATTTTATTGCTCTGAAATTTATTCTCATTCGGAACTTTAAATCAATGAAATCCATTATTATTATCATGAAAACTGAAGTTACCGATGTTGATTTTGCCAATAATATTGCTATTCGTTGTAGAATTGAACTGGGAACTTCAAAACTCTGACAGGTGGCTTCTGCTGCTGTAGCTTGAAACTCGAATGGAAAACAAAGAGTCAAGACACGCGTAAATACATCTCGATTATTTGCCTTTCATTACATAAAATTAATGTCGTTGTGTTTATTGACTTTGCTGCACCCATTCGCGGTAAAAATATATTTATTTCACTGTTTTAAAAAACACAATAAAACGAGATCTCGAACGATCGTGCTCGTCATTTCCTCATGTCGAAAACTCATCGGATCGCTTTTTGTTACAAAGTTTCAATTTACAAATTCGAGTATATTTGAGCGTATATATGAGAGTATATTATGAGAATTTATGTTAGTGCAAAGATATCCCTGCCGGGCCATTAGCAGCCCTAATTTATGCATCAGCTTCCATTGCTCCTGGGGTGAGTTTTGCTCCGTGCAACCCTTCCCGCCGTACCGCGCGGCATCTTGCTCTTGGTCTGAGAAGTTTTCTAAAGATTTCTTACCCCGTTGTCGCGTCGCTGCCGTGCTCTCCTCTCTCGTGACTTAATTACTATTTTCCTCTGAACCTCACTTCCATGAGCCATTTTGAACGAAATTGGTTCTTTTGGAAGTTGAATTTTTCCAGAGACCAAATAATTCAGTAATTACTGATCGCTGCAGATTTTGCTTGAGCTTTTATTTAACAAAAGACCTTTAAGCGTCACTGTACAACGTGTCATAGAATTCATGCCATTTTACGATTCCAGACATTCATTAAAATTCATTTTTCAAGTCACAACCCTGAGAATACTGAAAAATTGTGAAAATTTTTTGTGAATATAGAAGAAGAGTTTTTTTTGGGAATCTTACGACGATCTTCGTGGCATTAAAAAAAGTAGAGACGAAGGTTTGCAGTCGAAAATAGTAAAGAGATTGAAATAAGGTGCGGGTCGATTCGGCAAGGAAAGTTCCGAACTCGTGTCTCCGTATAGATACACTTAATGTATTTATGTATATCTGTAGAAAGATATTCACAAGGGACGAGGCGTTTTTGCCGAGCGTGATATGAAAAGCGAAGCTGGATCTCTCCTTCCATCTTTTTCCCGCTCGCTTGCATTTCCCCGAGCGAGAATCAGGCTCCCTCTCCGCAAGTTTCCTCGCTTAAAACCTTCAGAATTTGTTCCCTCCGCGCGTAAACGAATTTCATACACACCTTGACAGCGGGTCCGGTAGATAATAAAACGGAAGGTCTCTTTGCGCAAAAGGGGGCCGGAGACAAAGAGCGCGTAAATTCATAAACTGCGAAACTCGAAGGAACCTCTCAGAGAATCCGTGGGTGCTTGGACGATTGGTTTTTCGCACGAAAAAGGGAAAAAAGCTGCGGTGTGTTCGAATCGTTTGGGGGAAGGGCTCAGGTAAATCGGAGAGTCCCAATTTCGGAAAGGTTTTTCCTTCGGAGAGGCTCGGTGCAAAAGCCCTTCGTGCTACACTCAAATCTTCCTTTTCGGGTCGCATATTACAAGGATCCTACGCTCATCCGAATGCCTATACATCGAGTCTTTTACGTTCGTCCGTCATGAGTCTCGCAGCTCCCAAAAAATGGCGGTTTTTGTGGCCAGATGTCTCGAGTTTCGATACCGAACGAAATAGTCTTCGATTCCGTTGCGCAATTACGTTTACGCAGTCGATGAATTATGGCCTATAAATGCGAGCAGGAATGACAGAGAAGTCATTTCGAAATTGGTTATGAGAGAGAACTTACTTGCGCGAGAAAATCCCACGGGGAGAGGGGACGAAAGTGAGGATCGCGTGGTAAACCAACGTTTGTAGCACACCCAGAAAACAGAGACAGGGGGAGGTAGGGAAAGAGAAAGAGAGGAAGGGCTGTGTGCATCGGCAATGAAACAAAACCGCGCTGAAGGGGCACTATCCGTGGGAGAGATAAGACCCTTATTTCAGTGCAGCAGGGATTCCCTCGCGAAGACTTTGTTGTTTGGACGCGTACAGAGGTACGAGACTGGCAATCCATACAACTTTTGCCAAGCGCAACACACACACACACACACACACACACATACACACATATGTTCGCATATAATCTCGTGTAAGTGTGTTCACAAAAGCTTTATATGGAGTGTTAACACTTGGAGGGAAGTTAATATTGTATACATAGCATATTTTCTTGAGGGAGAGCGTTCCAAAGCGTGCACTGGCACGGCTCAAAAACAAGTGAGAATCAACGGAGAATTGCGAGAAAGAAAAAAAATCCATACGTACGAGATAAAAAAAGAAGAAAAAAGTAAATAAAAGAGAAACCAACGAGACTGTAGTCTCGTGGCCTCGATTTAAAAATCCCCGAAAATCACATTATGCAGCAACGTGCAAGCCTCCGATATTCCTATTCATACAGGACGGAAAAAAACCGTAAATGAGGCCAATTACATATATTACGTGTGGGATTATACTATTTACGCTATTCGCGATAACTCCGAACTTTGGGCTGAGAGCCCTCGGCGGCCATCGCGTATTAAGCCATGTGCTTTTCATACCTTCCCCTTTCAAATCCTTCCAAATCTTTTACATCTTCATACTGCATTTTTAGTGGAAGTGTCGTAATTAATCAAAACGCAGGGAGGTCGTTTTCAGATATTTTACGCTTAAAAATTGAATAAAAATCTCGTGAAGATTTTAAGTGCTTCAGGAAGTAAATATCTTTCCTGAGGCACATTCATCACTGATGGAATTCAATTTCTACCGAGTGAATCGACAGCCCAATCGAGGGAAGTATTCTGTGGACGGAATTACTTGAATAAATAAACTTTTTCTTCAATTTTTTATTTTTCCTCCAATTCTAATTCAACGAATATATTATCAATATTGAAAATTAAAATGACAGAAGCATTATCAATCGATCGCAAATTGATAGTGTATGGAAAAAAACCGAATTGCCTGGAGGAAATGCTCGGACACGTGAACGAAAAAAATAGAATAAAAATAATAAAAACCTCGAAGCGTTCGTAAACATGCAAAACATTGGGCAACAGGAGCTTGTCAAATGAATTTCGAAAACGTGAACCCATTGCAGAGTCACTGAATGAAGTTTTTTTTCTGAAAATGAAAACGTGTCTCGTGAAAAACTTTTCCAAAAATAGTCTCAAATACACCGAGGATAGAAATTTGTTCATATTGTACAACTTAATTTCTTTGGAACCCACGAATCCTGACGAGCCAAAATAAATTCTTGGACTGATAAAAAATTCTAAAGTCAAGATAACTCAATTAGCTGGCTCAGTTTCTCTAATATCACAAACTCGACATTTTTTTTATCGATTTCTATGTTTAAAATGCTCTCTGACATACTGATTTACTGACGAGTTATTAGACGTACTTAAAAATATTTTCCTGAGAAACGTAAAATTGTTATTGCCATTCACAGCCGTGTGCGAGTACTCGAGAGTCGATAAAAAATATAAAATCCCGATAGCTTCGAATCGCGTGTACGAAAGCGACGAAGCACCATTTTCAGGGGTGTCCCATGAAATCTCGATTGACATCTATTTCCTGTTGAGTAAATTTGAGAAAGGGAAAAAGCTATTGTGATCCATCGACCAATGACGAATGTCCCACGCCCCTAGAAAATGTCGCGTGTGTGTCACCGCGGAAAAAAGATCGCGACGAGCCAGTCCTCTGTGTCATTGGACGAGGGAGGAGGGGCGACCATTCGCTCTTTTTTTCTTGCCTGCATACGGACCTCCATCCGTTTGTTCCTCTAGACCTACCTGCGTCTATTTACGTAGCCAGCCATACCGAGTACTTCGATGCAACGAAATATTCGTGTCGGACTAGCACCAGGTGCTCGGGTCTCTTCTCCTGCGCGTGACGTCACTAATCCACCCATCTCTTCCCTTTTTCTTCGTCGTCGTTTCGCTTCCCGTGAAGCGCGCGGCGTCGTGCGTCGATGGATGGGGAGTGTGTAAAAAGCAGGGGACGACGAAAAAGAGCGACGGAAAGCGGAACGGCGCTGAATGTTGCACGGGAGAAAGTGAGACGGATCTATAACACGATGGAGAATCGAGGCTGGGCAAAAGCATTGTGTAACTGGCGGGGGATGGATGCCACGCAGCTGCTAACGAGGACGGGTTTGCCAACCTGCGGTTCGTCTCATATACACACATGTACATAACATATTCCATGGATATACTTGTTCACGTGTGTATTCATGGGTGTACGCATGAGTTTTGTAAGCATATGTATATAGTGTATGTGCTCGGACAATACACAATACGGGCGTTCAACCACCCGGATTGATCCTTATGCGAGTGAAGCTCCACCCGAAATGGCAGAACGGGATTTTGGTTCCCCATGTATATATATTCTCGACGAAATGAAAAAAAATGTAACACATCCCTGCGCTCTTCCATCACGGGCAAACGGACAACGAGATCCCCCCAAATTTCCTTGTTTTCATACGAGAAACATATTAACCCTATTCACGAGAATTTCATTGTTAATAATCTCGTTTCTTCAACAGTAGTCACGAGTTACATTTTTTTTGCTCGACTACACGAATTCAAAGTTATGTATATCTCCAGAAATTGGGAAAAGTTTTAATGATGCTAAAAAAGCCACGATTTCGTACCGAAATACGAGGTTTTATGGCTCTACGAAACAATGAGAGCGAGACAACATGGTTGAATTGACAGAATAATGGAAGACGGAGTATAACAACCGACAGCAAGTTTGATATGCTCTCGGTGAAAGCAAACCAAAACTGCCGTTTGGGTTTGGTTTATCTCGAGTGCGATGAGAGCCAGCACGAGATGTCCGAAACAAAGGTCTAATTCGCCATTTTAGTTGGCTCGTATGCACATGGAGTTTCCTAGGACGCTGACGTGAAAGTTTTATCATCGAATGGAGCGAGCGTGTGCGGGGCCAAAGCCGGTGTGCAATGGCGACTACAGTTTTAATAGAATACATCGAGCTGTCAGTTCTTGTCGTGTGCACCAGCAGCAGGAGCAGCAGCAACCAGCAGCGATATATATGAGGACTGAAAGAGCGGCTGAGCGGGATTCTCCCAGGAGCGTCATAACGCGCGTTCTGTGCGCTTCCGTCAGTTCAGAGAAGAGAAGCTTTCACCCCTTCATCTCTGTCTCTCTTTGGGGTATCCCTGTATTGTTTTCCTTTCGGATTTGATCGTCCCGAATTACACGCTCTCTCCTCGTGCCGGCTAAGCCCACGAATATTGGATGTAACGCCATCATGACAGGACGATGGGACGTTCCGCGTATTAGGGGGAGTGTTTGCCATATGAAACCAGGGTATATGTGATGTGTCTCGGTGGGATGTGTGTGCGCGCATGGGGGTGGTATTGCTATGGCAAAATTTGCGAGTGAAACAGGGTGAGCGATGCCGAGCGATGAGTCGAGGAACATCATCATTGGAAAAGGAAAGGCGAAAGCCAGAGAAAACGTTACCGAGGGTTATTTTTCTCTTCGACTCTCTCTCTCTCTCTTTCTCTCTATCTAGTAAAAAAGTGCGCGAGGGAGAGCACTGAGCTCCCACTCAGCAACTTCTCATCTGTCTGGTTTCCCATGCGAAATAAAATATCGCTAATCACTTCGCGTTCTGGGACGTAAGTACCTTTGGCTATCGACAGCCGGGCGAATGACGATCCCGCGTGGACGCGAGTGTGTGTGTGTGTGTGTCTGTGTAGTGAGTATACAAATGGGTGGATTTTGTGGGTAAGGATACGAACAGAGAGTGCGCGATGGAGGAAGGGCTTGGCTGAGAATGTTCATCGTTAAAAGTAGGATTCATCGTGCCCTTGTGCAGCATTTCTGTCGATACACGTGTACAAAACAAATGGTTCAACCCTCTGCGTCAAGTTGACTCGCACATCTGCAGATCCCACTGTTATAACCTATCCCATGGTTGGCTACAACCGAAGGAGAAAAGAAGCAATATTTATTGACATATGCTTGTGTCCTTTTCTCCTACGAATGATTTTACGACGGCCCAACACTGCCAAGTGACTGATAAACGTGCCCGATTCGTGCCCAAGTAATACGGGAGTTTCGTGGGCGGAAAAAGGGTCTAGCCGGGCATATGGATGTGGTGTGTGTGTATATATACAAAACCTCTCAGCGATTTCTCTTCGGTTTATTATTTCTTTCTCTGTCGCTGCATACTTTCTCTCGCTCCATTTCTGCACCCCCTCGCCAATCCTGAAGCTCGCGCGCTAGGGGTAGCCAACGCTCGCAATAACTCGACTTTATTAATTCACGCAGGCGACTCGCTTCTGTTCTATATCGACGGTCTATGTAGACTTGTGCGTAATCGCCACGAGAATTTTTTTTCTTTCTTTTTGTTTTATAAGAACTCTCGTTCCTTCCTTATTTCTCTTTGCGTTGCCTTTGTTGTGGAGCGTGTGCACCGCAAATAGCAACCTTCCTTCCGTCCCAAAGAACTCGAGAAAGATAAAGTCGGATTGCAATTTAAATTGCTACTTTAACCCCCCCCCCCCCTCCTACTCCCCCGTCTCTCCACCCACTCACTCCCCCGATAAAATGGTGCCTCGCTTCTTTTCTGTCCACGTGTAGGTTTTGATTCTTAATTGGATGAAAGTTTTTCAAACGATTTCTGATGCTCATTTTGTTTCGATACCGTCGAGTCTTGATTTATTACGAGCATAAAAAAAACGAAATAATCATCGAGTCTCTCATTTAAAGCGTTAAAAAAACATCGACTACAATTTTATTTGATATTTGAAATTTGATATAAATTTTGTAACAACGAAGGAATGGGCGGATTCGTTCTTTAGCGAGTGTCAGGAGGATCGTTGGAATGGGAATTTTCTATATAAACGTCTTCATTTATGTTTCGTAAATTCTTTTCTATCGAGTAGAAAAAATGAAAAATTATTCAGACATAAATTGTCGTTGTTCATGATCGTTCGTATAATAAATTAGCCGAGTCACGTGTATAAAAGTCGTTCTTATGGAAACTATTCCGGGACCTATGAAAACTGCGATTTTCTCCTTTTTTCGCATGGCTGGTTGGTAATGGTAGGGAAACAATTTTATGAGAGTTGTGTCGTGTAAAATAACGAACATGATCAGAGAAGCCGCGACCACCATTGTCCTTTTTTATCCTGGCAGCGTGAGCAGTTCCCACATGTCTTATGAACGATAATAATAATATTTTCAATATCAAGTTGAAATATCAGTTTCATACAAACGTGCGTTGAAATCTCCCAACAATAATATACCGCGAGGAACGAAAGAAACAATAATACATGAAAAAATAGAAAAATATTATAATCCTGATCTCGGAGAGCTGTTCCCGAAGATTTTCAATCATACTAAGTCAAATAACAATATGAGAATTGCAATTGGACTAGGAGTACGAGGAGCAGGTAAATGGGAGCGCGTATATTTCCGCCAAGGACGTTTGACATCAAAGTCTCCGTCTCACCCATTCACGTCACCGTGCCTATAGGTGCCTCAATCTTCGAGCGGCAAGGACTCTCGTCCTCGTCGTTGTTGCTGTCGTCTTCGTCATCGTCGTCCGAGACGCACAATCAGCCTCGATATTTCTAATACATAAAATATATATCCACGCAATTTCGAGCTCAGGGTGAAAAAGAAAGGAAGAATGAGAACTGAAATAAAAAATAGAAAAGTAGGAGCAAAAAAACTAGAATACAACAAGCAAGTCTGTCTCTTTCCAGGTTCTCGATCTCCCTCACCTTCTATGATGGCCGCTTTCCTGTTGGCTCTGTATCTGCGTGTGCGTGAGAGAGACCGTTGACTGAATGAAAAATTCAGTTTTAAAACGTCGCTTCGTAATATAGCAGAGTCCAACCCTTTTGTAATGGCAGTAGGGCGCTCTTGCCTAAGGACTCCCGAGCCAGAGTCTCATATAATCGTGCTCGTGTACATTTACATGCATATTCGTATACGCACCTCTACACAGCGACGAGGATGATTGTACACGCATACAGATACGGAGCATGCGATGGACAATAGAGAGGGCGTGTGTCTCTTCGCGTGCCCTATTTACTCAAGCGACAGCCTTTCCCAACCCCCCAAGGGTCGCTCGAGGACTTCTCGAGGCCTACACCCGCCTCTAAATACGAGAATGGTCCCCTTCAGCCCCGAACGAATATTGGCACGGACACAAGACTCGTTGTGCTTTCCTCTGTCCCCCCTCGGTGTGCGATGATGCATTGTGGGACCTCTCCACGTCACCCCTGAACAACGCCCAACCAATCGTCGTGCACGCAACCCAAACGGCGACGATTTTTATTATGAGCAAAAAGACGGAGAGCGACCAGAGAAAAAGAGACGAAGAAAGGAAAGTGAACGAAGAATTGGGGTGCTTGATGAGAGCTTCTGATATTCCCGTGCCCAGAGAAACCGCCCACGAATACACGAACCTAACTAATCCTACGAACATTCTGCACGCACACTCATTTACCAGGCTACCGGAATATGAGCTGTCCACACCAAATGATGGACGTCGACATGTACTCCGCTTTGTACTCGAGGTGGTGTATCGTACGGTGAAAAGGCTCGAGATCGATCCTTTTCAATAAATGCCTGATCAAACGTCATCCCAAAATTGTTCCTAATTCGTGAAATGCTTTAATCCCATAGACATTCATTTAATTCTATGAATTCTCGTGAACGGTGCTCCTAATTGGTATTCGTTGGGAAACATACGTTTTGCATAAGACGACAAGGATTAGTTAATCACAAACTGACAATATGAGGGAATAATTCGTATTTGATATTGTGAGGATGAAAAATTTGTTCAAATTGCAATATTACCATTTCCAAATCCATAACACGGGAAAAGACTTTTGCAAATTCAACAAATTTGAATGAAATCTTACGTTAATCTCCGAACTTATTTTTAGCGGATCTTTTCCTGTATATTTGAAAATTTTTTATGCCCATCTATCTGGAAACATGCCTAAAATACTTGTCCTCGTCATCACTGGTTGAAGTGCTTGAGATTGCCCTTAATTTGTCGTGAAAATGATATCGCATTGAAAACGTGAAATCCTGGCACAGAAATAAGTATCTCAGAAATATTTGTAAAGGCTATTTTTTCTTTTATTTACTTATCGGTGTGTCTGAGCGTAAAGGATAACGGCGAAGTAACGAGCACCTGCTAGATTAGTGTTACGATGATTGTTCAGCGATAAATACCGTATTCGGCTACATAATCACAATGCGAGTTATAGGGCACTTGAAAAATAATAATAATATTTATTTGTTTAAGATCGTAGACCTATTACAAATTATCTGTTTTACAGGCTACGTTTTACAGATATAATTTTATGATTTATCTTACTGACTAAGTATAAAAGCTCGATTTTTGCAGCTTAAAGTTATGAAGGCGTATATATTTTTTATGAACTCTGTGGGAAGTATCTCTAAACCTGCAGGGTAATCGAAGTAAATATTAGTTAAATATTTATCCCGTTGTGGTTTATGTAATTTACATTCATTTAGAATATGTCTTACAGATTCATTAGCCTTTTCATCACAGAGTAAACAAATATCTTCTCCAGAAAAACTATATCTAAAATTTTTAAATTTGAACGAAAAGAAATGTTTGCCTGCTAGCCTGCATTGAGCCATGACTCTCTTGTGGGCTAAAGGAATGTGTTGTAGCAAATAATTTTCACATGCTAGTACATTGAGTTGTTTGATTTTTTTATAATCCAAACTATAGGATGATAGCATAACTTTTACAGCGTCGGCACGAAATCTTACGCTACTCATTACTTCCATTGCAATGGGGATAGCCTTCTTAAGAGTGTCTGGCTTCATATCGTTAAGAATATGATCTAAATGGAATTCTTCTAACATCGATTTCAAGGTGGTGAACCAATTGTATCTTTTGACGTTTTCTTCTGATAGATCTAATGCTATTAGTTTATCTAGGCTGATTCTCGGATAACGGTTTGCGGGCATTTTGAGGATTCTTACAAGATAACCAAGTGCTCTTTTAATAATGAGTAATTCTAATGGGTATCTACCTGTTTCAATTCTGACCATGTACTTCGGAGTGGTAGGAGATATTGCGAGAAGGGACTTAAAGAAGCGTTGTTGTATTATTTCAATGTGATTGGTGTAATTTAGCCCCCAAATCCCTGCACCATAGAGTAATGTTGATTCGACAACTGCTTTGAATATTTTAATATTCGCTTCCCAACTATTCATGCGCGTGGCTATCATTGGAGACCAAACACTGCCGATTGCAAGTTGTGCTCTTGAAACGAAGTGCGATGCAGCCATATTGAAGAGTCCTGAGCGAGAGAAAGGGACACCCAGATAGACATACGATTTGACAATTTCTAATTGTTCATTTTTGTACCTGAAGGGCCGTGATTTTCGAATTCTTCCTGCTTTTTGGCATATCATGATTTTCGTTTTCGAGGTATTAACCACTAATTCGTTATCGTCACAGTATGCTTCGAGTATGTTTAATTTGTTTTGTAAGCCTATCGCGTCCTCCGCGGTTATAATGAGGTCATCTGCAAATAATAATAGTTCCATATTCTGTTTAGTTTTTCTACATCCTTTCTCTATGAAGAAATCCTCTATATCCGCTAGTAATAGTGAGAATAGGATCGGGCTGGCCGGGTCCCCCTGTAGCACCCCTTGTGTGGTTTCTATTTCTCTAGTTCTGTTACATCCATTAATTCTTACCTGAAATCGAGCACTTTCATAATAGTTTTGTAATACTGTCACCATTTGTGTTGAGACACCTAATTTTAGTAATTTTTTCCACAACACTGTATGCGTTACTGAGTCGAAGGCTCTCTTGAAATCTATAAAAGCTAACCATATTTTCCCTCTTGGTTTGCTCACTGCTGTACTTATTTTTGTGTTCAAAGTAAATAAATTATCCTCGCAGGAACGTTTTTCTCTGAATCCTGTTTGTGCTTCAGGGATTATATTATTCTGTTCTGCCCATTGGTTTAGTCTGTTAGCCAAGATTGTTGTGAATATTTTTGCAAGCGTGTTTGCAAGTGTTATGCCTCTGTAATTCATTGGATCATGGATATCGCCTTTTTTGTAAAACATTATAACCTCTGAGCTACCCCAATCCCTCGGTATTACTCCCGTAGAAAGCGTTCTATTAAATAAGTGTATAATATAATCTCTCCATTTGGGCGGCATAGCCTTGTAAAAGAAACTCGGAATTCCATTCGGCCCTGGTGCTTTATTCGCTTTTAACTTTTTAATATTTACCAACAATTCGTCTGTTGTGATTGGATTATCTAGTACTGCATTCCTGGCTCTCCGTGGAATTTCCAGATTTTCTTCTCGGTTCGGCAGTATTGACCGATAGAAAGTTTCCCACTCCTCACATGATATTGGACACTTGTTTATTTTCCTTTTTCGAAATCTATTCACGACACCCCAGAAATTCTTTGCATTTTTTACATTTGAGACTGCTTTTGTGACCGATTCAAAGTATTGTTTTTTAGTTATTTTTACAAGTTTGATATATGTTTTCCGTTGTTCTTTAAATTGTATTTCACTACCTATCGTTTTATTCTTTATCCAGACTTTATAGAGCTTTCTAATTTCCTTTTTTGTTTCTCTACATTTTTTGTTAAACCATGGCTTATCTTTTCTTCTTATTAGAGCTGCCTTTGTCATTTTCCTGACCATTTCTAGTTCAATGGCACTGCTACGGATCGCGGTTGTAATGTGACGGCTTACTTCATCCGGGTTCTCGCTATATACTATTAATTTCTTATTCATGTTCTCCCAGAAATCTTCATGTTTTTCAGGTTCCCATTTTAGAATTGGGTTAATCATGTTTATACTATTTTGTTCATTCGGTGTGTTGGGTGTTGACACGTCTAGCCATACCTTAATTGGGAGGTGGTCAGAATTGCCTATATTCAATACTGCGAAGTCATTAATCCACTCTATGCAAGCCACATTAATCCAAACCATGTCTAACACACTACTACCTCTCCCAATAAATGTAATATTCCCGTTTGGGTCTGCTTGCGTTCGTCCGTTAAGTGTAAAAAGTCCCAGTCCAACGAGGTTATCTACGAGAATCGAGCCATTATGATTATTATACTTATCACATGACTTCCTTTTGTGTGATATTTTAGACGAATATACTATGTTTTCATCTATTTGATTGTTCAGTCCGATACGACCATTAAAGTCACCACCGAGAATTATTGGGATGTCGTGAATCTCCATAAGATCTTGAATGTAATTTGTTAACATTGTTAATCTTTCATTATAGTGATGTTCTCTTATATATACCGTAATTACTATTACCTCAAGTGCATTAATAGTACATTTTATCGCTATCCATATGTTACTTATATTTAGTACTGTGTAACTTGAGACTAATTTTTGGTTAAGTAAGATACATAACCCCCCACTGGCTCTACCTGCTGAATAGTCTTTAGATGCCGGACTAGTTATAATGTCATGCACATTGAAAAAAGAATTCGACATGGCGATTGAATCATCCAGTCTCCATGTTTCAGTCAACCCTATAATTGCGCAATATTCAACATCTTTTTCAAATTCGTCTACTGTTAGTTCGAAAAGATTTTTTAACCCGTGCACATTCCAAAACATGATACTCTGTTTCATAGAAGCTTCTCTTGTTTGTGTTAACCTCAAGTTCTCATTTTTATTATGATTATTACCCTCTCTCACTGCCGGATTGGTGTCGGTTAGTTGATGTTCTTTGTCGTCTTGTGTCAGGTTGTGCTGTTGTGCCATCTCATTACCGTCAGTTGTTGTTTCCACGCTCATTCTTTCATTGCAGACGTCGATTCTGTTATGGGTTTCCCTCCGCCAGATGTCAGTGTCGTAATTTCCTTCGTTCCCTTTATCCGTGTCATTAGGAACGCTGTTGTTCGTTTGTTGTTCGGTTACGGGTAGATGGCGCATTGCGCGATGATGGTGATTTTGGGTGCTGTGCGTCTTCCACAAGACCGTCATACTTCCATATATAATTTTTGCCATCAATTTGAAGTTTTTTGTAACCGATTTTGATTTGTCGCCCATTACTTTCCTCCGTTCGAGCAATAGCTATAATATTGTTCTGAATTTGGCGTTCTCGCGGCGTACGGTCATGTGTGATGTAATATGGCGAGTCTTTCAAGCGATTCCTGTTGTCCATAACCCTCTTTTTATCATTTGCTTCTTCCAGTTTAGCTAAAGTAATCCCGGAGTTCCCGTCTTTTCCTCTTTTCCCAATAGGGTATGCCTCCCTGATTTTTACTCTCACCTGTAGTATTCTTTCAAGAAACTCCTCTACGCTACCTTTGGTATCGTAGGGCTCGAGCTTGAGTCCATGAATGACGATGTTCATTTTTCGATCTCCCCTGTCTCTTGCTTCTTCTTTTTCCTCGAGGTAGTGAATTTTTTCTTGTAGAACATTTTTTTCCTCCTCCCATTGTTGATGGTGTTTTGTAAGATCGTCTTCGATTCTATTGATGCGATCCCATGCTTCTTTCGCCTTTATGCTGTCCTCAGTCAGTTTCGTAACCATGTCTGTCAGATTCTCCAGTTTATCAAGGATTCTGCTTAGATCCTGTGAATTTTGTTGTTCTTCGCTCGAAGTGTTTAACCCTTCTCCTCCACTTTTGGTTTGAGATTGAGTTTTTCTCTTAATTATATCCGTGATTTTCTGGGTGGATTGGTTTTTTTTCCCAAGTCCTTGTTTCGTTTCTAAATTCTTACCCGCCATAATCGTCAGTTTTGTTTCACTTGCAACTCAGATACGCGCGGTCTAACCTCACTTTTTACTATCTTTCTGTTTAGCTTACAGGTTATATTAGACTAACGATCTTTTCTAACATTTAGTGATTGTACTGTTTATTTCTGAATTGATGTTTATTTTAGGCACTTTTTAACAAGTTTGTCACAGAAAATCAACGAAATTTTACGGAAATTCACAGGAGCTTGCTAGAGTACGTCTACTCGCATCAAAATCCAAGATGGCCTCCCGAGGGCACTTGAAAAATTTTAGCCGGAACTCGTGCCGGTGTGCAAAAGCCCTTTTCGGAGGGCCGCTTTTGGGCAACGAGACGAAAAAGAAAGTGAGAGCGCGTTCAGGTTCGATGATCGAAAAGGGGGCTCGCGGAAACGACACCCATAAAAATAATGACCATGACCGCTCGCGCGGTGGACACGTGTCATCTTTCCGGTGGGTTCATTCCAAGCCTCCCCCACCCTTGTTTTCTTTTTCGGTTTTATAATGAGTCTCTCGGTCGCTCATCGAAAAATCTGCAGTTGTATCGATCCTGGTCAGTGTGTAATAGAGCACGAACAAAATTACCTCGTTCGTACGTACAGGACGATTCAGAATAGACTCGAAATGTTGTGATTGCTCGTTTGAAGGAACTTTGCGTCCTCGCACTCGCCACATTTTTGTGGCCATCATTTTCAGTCTGATCGATCTTACGATTTTTAAATATAGTTTCGTTCTTTATGTGTGGTACGAAAATTTTGAATTAAAATTTGTTTTTAGAAAAAGTGTTTTCACTGGTAGCTTTAAAAAAAAAAAACATAAACCACTGAAAACTCGAAGGATTTGGCTCGTAATCAATTTTGAATCGTTCTGTACGCGTGTATAGAACGCCGGAAGTTTATCGAAAAAGAGCGCAATGTGTGCGCGGTTACGGCAAACGAAGATAGCTGGAGAAAAAGTGGCTATACACAGCCGGAGAACACACGAACGAAGCGATCACCTATACGCAGAAGAGAGACAACGAGAATGAAAAATACTGGTCCAAAACGTCGGCTATGTAATACAAAAAACGTAGCAGCAACAGGAAAACGATTATCGATAAACGACAGAGACCGCAAGTTGCCTGTCGTCGCCGGACATTATACTTTATAGTAGCATTATATACAGCATGAAGGTACACGCCTGACCATATGCCGACAGACAAAACGGAGAGGAAAATAGGGACTGAGAATAAAAAGAGATATAAAAAGTGTAATATTTGACCGAGAATTTCAGTTGTCGGGTTACAGTGCTCTTTTTACTGTTCATATATTTTAACTTTTCCCAGCACTTGTCTCCTCCTTTCATTTCTTTTTCTGTACTATAAATTTGCCATTTATTTTTACTGGATTATTCAAATTGCAACAAAACTCCGAAATCCCTTTGGGCAAGAATGTTCCGAGCTTGAAGGAAATGAAATTTGGGTTCAGGAGATAATTTCGATCGCGAAATATTTTTCGATCATTCCACAGATTATGCGAGATCCTTGATTGCAGCGAGCTGTAAAAGATTAACTCCTGGCGACTATGAATTTTATATGAAATCATAATTTATTGTTGTCTGCTTCCAATATAATTACGGGTGGAGCAACAACGCAGGCATCTACGTTTTTCACATAGTGCACGTCCCAAAATATTTCAAACCCTAATATTTCATTATTCTAGACATTTCTATGATAAACTGACCCCACGGGTTCTCCACGCGATCCAGGGCATCTAATAAGCCCAGACTCCGGAGAGCATCACATCTGCGGACTCTTTAAACTCCGGTGGTGGAGCACGAGCCTTCCGGCTGTGGTGTCCTTAACCCTCGAAAGTCCAAGCAACCCGGACGAAAATTACAGTAGAATAATTACGACAGACCAACGAGAATAAAGTGTGCCCTCTTCCGAGATAGGCTCGCGCTGCCTCGGGGCATCTTTCTTCGGGCTCTTCGTTCGCGTATCTACTGTCTGTTGAATTTCAAGCGTTGTACAAAAAATTCGGGCTGAAAACACACTGGAATTATCCACAGAGAATCCACTTCTGCGAACTGTCCTTTGGTGAACGAAACACACGAATCCGATAACTTCCACCTCGTGGATGTTCACGAGGTTCAATAGACGTATTGACCCGGTGACAGAGCAGGTGCGTCGTTTCATCCATTTTTTCTTACAGCTTTAGACGCTCTCTTTCGATCCTCCAGCCCATGTACCACGGCGAAGTCAATTATATGAGAAATGGTAGAGAAGTTTGTGTAAAATTGTTCATTCGAGAAGTTTCATTCACAAGTCCGAACGACGAGAAAATAAATCAATGAATACTGAAAATTGATTTCTCGAAATTCGCCATTCGGGTGTCAAACTCTCATTTTCGCAACCGCGTTGAAAATTAAGCGAATTTTCAAAGCTTTTTCGTTCCAACAATAAACTCATTGATTTCCAACAAAACGGGCATCCCACCACCACCCGGAAGCTCAGCATGCGATCAGTGACGTACCAACGACTTATTTTCCCTGCAGATAATTACCGAGCAATTCGAGTCTAAGCAGAATGACTAAAAGTTCAAAAAAGTAGCAATTAATGATTGTAATTATAATTAGCTGAGCTGCCGAGTTAACTGGAAGAGAAACGGTGGAAAATAAGAGAGCGAGGGATGAGGCAGTGCAAAGTCTCAGCTTTGCAATCGCGTTCCACGTGACACCCCTTGCACGATGCTTCCAATTCGTTCGGGGTAACTTCTCGACGTCGTGGCTCGTCCAGTTTATGGAAGGACGGAACGACGCATACGTGAGAAGTTGATCATCGGACCCCAAGAATATTAATATATTACGTGTTTGTGCATCTATATTTACATGTGTGTGTGTGTGTGTGTGTGTGTGTGCGCGCATTAAGCTGCACCGAGCAACGCTCGTGGTGAACAGGTCGGCAGAGCAGCGTTCCACGTGTTAACATATCGAAACAAACGACGGACAGACGTTTAATGAGTTTTGTTCGGCGATGTGGTTGGGCGTCGTATGGCGCGTTGTGGTGAAGACTAGGAACAGGAGGCAGGCTTTCCCCTCTCCGTTTCTTGCACGACCGCCAGTTATTCGTGATTGCTAATATACGGAGTGGTGATGGTGCTTATATATATGGCGCTGAAGAACCGAAACCCCGACGCGAAAACGAAACGGCAATGCGAACAAAATTCAACGAAAGTCTCTGCTAAAGCGTGCGCGTCCTCCACAGCCCGGAAGACACGTTGAACGTGATCGTTCGGGGTCACGAATATGCCCAAAAATATATACATACGTGCTCATGCATTTGTGCACAATCATGGGCACATATGCTCCAAAGCTTCTATGTTGTATTCTATTGATTCATTCTGCAGAAGAACGAGACTGTACGAAGACTACGGAAAGGGGAAGAAAAATGGTGATTATTGAGTTCGCTATTCGAACTGAGATTTTGTAAGACTTTGACTGGTCAAAGGAGCCAATTTGACCAACTACCTTCAAGATTTTCAACGAACAAAATAAAGTTTATCTTTACTCTTTCTATATTTCTTAAAGTAATTAACCACCAGCCGTCATTGTCATCGGTTCGTAATGAAGAGAAGATCCTAATCGAAGCCACATAAATCTTCAAGACAATTACCAACAGTGAATTCGGAATTTTGATAACGCGAAGTCGCGACATCGAATTCGCGATGACAGAAGAACGTTATCGCAATCCCTGACGAATTCACTCACAATCAGCCTCAGGCCTTGAATTATAGTTTTCGGGGAGGCCTGCATTTGGTGCGACCCGTCGACCAATGCTGGGAAGAAGCCGTCCAATGGATCTGCAATCGTAAATAAATCGTACAAAGATTATGCTGAGAATGAAAAAGCAGGGCAGTCCAAAATGGGCTGTATCATAGCACAGTGAGCAGCGGAGCCTAAATAACGAATACCGGGAACTAATTCACAGGACTTGGGTGGATATATATGCCCGCCATGAGTACGGGCACCGCCCATATTCCGCAGGCAACTCAGGTGGCCCTGAAACGAAATGACCAAAAGGACATGGAAGAGAAAGGGGGACGGTGAGAGAAAGAAAGAGTGCCTACGAGAGAGCGAGTGGGAAAGAGGAAGAGAGCAAAGATACACTTTCTTCTCTCCGGTCGTCCCTTACTACCTGTAACCCTCGAAAGAAAGTGTCTTTCTCGCTCGATCGAGCCCTTCAACCCCCTCGACGAACTTATGCCTCTGGACGAATCGCTCAGGACCACGCGATATATCTCCGCTCCACGTCTGACCTATATATCTGTATATACATGTAGAACAAAACTGAATCCATCTATAGCACATCTGGTCACGACTTTCCCAGCGAGGTTCACCGAATCCTCCCTAATAATATATAATACCAGCGCGCGAGAGCCTCAGTTCCTTACAGAGTGTGTCAAGTTGTGAAAAAAGCAACGTAAAAAGCAACAAATTCGATGCCTCATGCCTAGAATATCGCGAGACCGCGAGCCATTACCTTCGGGAAGGCGAACACACTCCGAGATTGTGCGCGCGAGGACGCTCTACAGGAAGGCCCAAAAGTTTCGCCGACGTATCTCAGGCTCAGTGGTTACGTGATCTCCCAAAATGGAGTCGATCATTCGATATTTCTTCTCATGCGCTTCGTGCCCGGATTCCGATTGAATAGCAGCGATCGATCCCTTCGGAGCGTTTGCCACGAGAGCATGCGCTCCGAAGATGTTTCATTGACGATCGACTAGTCGATAGGAAAATTGACCAAGTGCTTCGATCTCGGGCACGACTTTTGTGAAAACCTATAACAGCTCGGTTCGCCGCAGAGTGGATCTTTATAATTCTCTTGAGAGCTGCTAATAACTGTGAGAATGGAATTAATACGTGCGAGCTACGGAACACGAGAGAGCTGAGGCGACTCGCGGATGAGATCGTCGAAGCGTAACACACCTATGCGGAGAAGGATATAAACACGTATGGAAAACGGAGATGCGTGCATCAATCACGAAACGTCACTTGCCGTGCCTTGCATATGCGCACTCTCAGGGCGCGCACGAGTCACGAGATGTACGCGCGTACACACCGATGCGCTCGCGCGTTCAATCTCATCGGCTCACTCTCTCGTGACGTGTATACATACGCAAATGTATTTACGAGGATCGATCATTATTATCTGCGTTCAACTAGCATGAATCGATATGCGGGATTGTGCTTATTTATTAAACGATGTTTCATTTTAATAGGGCTTACCAATGATAATTACAAGTTTTACCTTACAACGGTGCGTCCGTACGAGCAGAGCTTCAATATTGAAAAAAAACGAGGGTTCTGTGTGGTCAGGAAAACAATTTTTTAGTACAATCTCTCCAAAAATATTTCCATTTTTTTAATCGTTCGGACTGACGGCTCATTTTTTCCAGTCGAAAATATTTTTTCAGACATCTAAATTAAAAAATGAATTACATTTGTTGGGAGATTTCATGAAACCTTTTGTCATTCAATCGCCATGAGTTTCTCGCTCCAACCTTTTAGCAAAACCGAAGTTTTCTTCTTCAAATTTTTGTTCTCGCGTTTAAACACCGTACGCAAAGCAGTAAATATGTAACACGAACTCTTATGTGCACGCATGTTTTACAGACTATTGTCAAAGTGCGTTGGACGTAA
The DNA here is from genome assembly GCF_019457755.1 of Venturia canescens. Classification (NCBI taxonomy): domain Eukaryota; kingdom Metazoa; phylum Arthropoda; class Insecta; order Hymenoptera; family Ichneumonidae; genus Venturia; species Venturia canescens. The sequence goes on from NC_057426.1 coordinate 7,772,594, forward strand.
GTACCTGAGAACACGAGGCCCGAGTCGCCGTGTGAGTTGAGCGGTATTCTCGTAATATACGCGTTCACATCCACGCACTCACGCACTTAATCTTGTCGTATGTACGCTGGCACATTTTTCCCATAGAATTAATTAAAACGCGACTCAGCGTCATCTCTCTCGTCTCATTCCGCACCCGCAGCGGTTAATGTGTGAAGCTCTCTTACGAGATATAATAATAATAACAGTGGATAATGAAGCTTTGGCACAAATGAGCTGTGACTCGTCTCTCAACTATCGCTAATCGAGAGATAATGAATGAAAAAGGTCGCATGTCTATGCATTAATATAGTCGTAAAGACAAACTGGAAATTCTAGTCTTTTTTTTCTTACTCGTTTCCACAGATATTAATGCACATACATTTGTACCTGTAGATTTATTTATGCATGTATGCGTACCTACTGTGATGTTCGAGACGAAAGTCATTCTCACGGATGTCACTATGGGCACTGGTAAACAGTGTCTCTAAGAAACCTCGATTACGTTGCCTGCCATACTACCAATTATGAAAATCTCGTACATTATTGTTTAATTGTTTTTGAATTTTATTCAATTTGTCATTCAATTGAAATTTACACATTGTGTAATAACGTGAAATTCGCGCACACGGTGCTTGGAGAGTTTCAACGAGTTTCGTTCGAATGCCATTCCGAGACGGGAACTGGGATGAGAAAAAAGTGGGATTATTGGATTAAAATGCAACTGGTACTGGGTTGATTACCAAAAATTTTAGTATTTCTCGATTCTGAACTTTATTATAGATATTATGAAGAATTTTTTAAATTCGAATGTAAGGTTTTTGAACTGGTCTCAGATCCGAACGAATGTTTATCAAACTAATTAATTCACATATTTTTCGTGTTTCTAACGTAAACTAAAAGCATTTTGTTTGAAAACACTTTTCTATTGATCGTCCGAGGGTGATATGGTACCGTCAGGTATTCGATGAAGATAGTCCTGCAGGCTGAGCGAGTTGGCTAAAATATTTCTGGATCGCCTGATCCATTTTTTATGCAATTGCGAAACAATACTTATCGGCACTTTTGATACGAAATTCTCACCTGAAAGAGGAACGTGCAAGCATACGTTGAGCTAGCATCTGACACGTTCTCCAACCGAACGAATCGTCAACAGATTTTTTTTCACTACGAGTTTGATTGTCCCACAGTCACATAAGAATGTGGGTGTTTACGTACGTTGATTTTGTCCTCGAATCCAACGACGTTCGTAGCTTCTTCCTGTTTCGTTGGAATATTTAATACTGGATATAAGTACAGCTCTATAGAACGACGAGCGTCGCATACGGGCGACAAGGATCAGTCGCGTTGCAAAAGTTGCTTCAACGGTCGCGTGCGAAAAAGCCAACATTGCCAATGTAACTCGTAACATCCAGTGGCTCATGGAAATGGCGCTTCACTGACGCTTGCCATTGTATGGAAATTTTTCGACTTTAACACGCGGTGCAAGTGAGACAACGCACACGAGGCCCCTTCACCACACACAGGCACACATAACAGCATGAATTCTCAAATACAACGAGTTTAAAGAGACCGGGGACAAGTGTGGCGTCTTCGGTCTTCCTCCGGGAGCTACTGGTCATTTTGTGTAAAGCTCCTATTTTCGGTTAGCAGCCCACAATTCACGTTACGAATCGATCGAATGGAATGCTCGTGCTTTACACGTGAATTGTCGGAGATAATAAAAAATGAACGCTCTAGAAAAATCCATCATAAAAAAATCGTTTCGATCATCGATAATTAGTTGATTTCGATAAAAAATTACTCAAGCATCCTCGATTCTAAGACTGATTCGAATCGATCAATCACGATAAAGTCGATTTAGTTCCGATCCACCAAATCGGCTGTTGGCCAGTTCGTTCAGAATCCCCTGTACAAATAACTCGAGTCGGTCTTTTCCAACGATGAGAGAAAAACTTGGGAAGAGAGGGAGTTTGGAGTGAGGGAAGATAAAAAGAAGCACGTCCGACGAGAATCAACCACTGTGACCAACAGAGAGGGCTGTCGTGGTGCGTGGCTCGTTCGTGAGTTCGGGGCCTCTCGTTTCTCGTGTTTCCGAGCTCCGCGTGCTGTTTTTTTTTGCTTCTACATATTATCAACTGTACGGAGCTCTTCTCTCGTGGCCTGCAGGACTCACGAGCCGTGTCTCAACCATACACCGAAAGACCCGGTAATGTCCCTGTCAAGAAAGCGGCAAGTCTCGCACTCGCACGAGACGCTCGTAAAATTCGACGTGTACAATTCACACACGCATGAGTACGACTGCATATAGAAATATTCTGTATGTGATATTGCGCACTTTGCGCACTGACTCACTCCCCTGCGTTGCAATATGTACATAATACGACTTCTATACATTTAGCACGTCAATTAGATTGAGACTCTTGCCTTTCGCCATTTTTCGTTCATTATCTTCAATTTTTCACGATATTGTATTATTTAATCTTTAAAAGACGCGGGTCTCGTCGAAATATCGACCACTAGTTTGGTCCACTTGAAAGATTCATCGATATTAATCCCAAATTTCGTGTAAAAAAAGGTCGACGTCAACGTGAAAATCCCCGTTCTTAAAAAGTTAAAGCTCATAATTGAAATCGTGGCTTTTAACCATTTCGATAACTCACATAAAATGCATCGATTTTAGGGTTAAACGCAACAATTCTTTTAGAGCACTGGATTGATCCGATGGCACCGATTTTGTTGGTTGATTTTGAAAACTCGTGCTGCACCGTCATCGACTTCGAATCATGATGAAACTTTTTGAATTCTCGTCGAGCTACTGCGATTAGGCACTTTTGAAAAACGAGGCATATATTTTCATGCCCAGTATTTATCGAGATCCCGTGATTCTGGAAGCGAAGTTGACCTCAACGATGAACTTTGCAAACAGAAATGCCTGATGTCATGGAAAAACGTCTAAACACCTGAGATTATCTGCGTTTTGTTTCGCGAGTGGTTGGAGCGAGGTTTTTCTTCGATTGAACCGGATGTGAATTTCATGATTGTTGCAAAAGCAACAAATCCGCCAGGAGGAATTCCGTCTACGAGACGTCGCGCCTACATCGGTTGTCTGTTTAATGAATTTTCGCGGGATAAGCGCAAGCCCGAGACACCGATGTTCCTTCGTACGTATCAACCGACGAACAACTCTCGTTGAACGTCAAGTGCGTGCGTGCGTGCGAACTTCACGGTTTTCCAGTTGCGAGAAAATCTTATTTTCTTATTCGCAATTATATTATATTTTCGCGTGCAACGCTTATTGCAATATAATATATGCCTTCGTGTACCGATACCGTACAGCTCTATATATATATATTTATGTTTGCGTATACATAAATAATACAAAGACGATTATATTTGATTCGAGACGGTCGGTGCTCGCTGGGAGCCAGCAATCGGGTCGTTGCTAAACTCCAGTTGCATTGTCTCACGCACCCTTGCGCCGGCCTTCTCACTATGGTACATTTGCAAAAAACTCATGCGATTCCATCTCAAACGGTGACTTTATCTGTCAACGAATAAAAAATTCTGCTATCGATTGCCACAAGCAGCCTGTGGATTAGCGTAATTGCCCCGCATAAAAATGCTCGTTAGAGTACAAATGTCAAGCGTTGTAGTAGCTGAATAACGTTGGCTCGAGTCACCCGAACTTATAGTCAAAATGCATTGTTAGTCGTATACTACAATAAGACCAGGAAGAAAAGAAGTAAAAAATTAACGGAAGTGGTAAGAGGAAAAGGAAGAAATTTCTGAGAGCCTGGGAGAGCCGTAAATTATTGTTGGGCGCGATAAAACCACCGAATAAAATTTATCTGACGTTTACGGAGTCGGAGTTAGATTGGTGTCGGATGGAATCGAACGAGACACCTCGTTGCGAGTGGCGCGAGGTCAGCCAGCAGCAACAGCAGCGGGCTCAAGACGACGAGATTTCTTCGGTTATACATTTATACTTGTACATACATACGGAAATGTAAAGGGTGTCGTAAAAAGGATTTTTAATATTCAGAAGCTATTTTCTTTGTATGGACAGAAAAGGAGAATTTCTCAGGATTTTTGACGTCGAAGCCTCCTCTTTGTGGGATCTCAAAACATTTGAAATGGAACGACCATGGAACGCGAGTGTTCAATCCGAGTCATTGGCTGCGCGGTAAGGATCGTAAAATAAACAAATGGGAGGCCTAAAAACTGGTTGAGACTCCGTTTTAAGGACACTCTGTAGGAGCACGTATATGTTTTTGCTGCTGGTTGAAGCTGGGACCTCCTGCGGACGCGACTGAACGTCGGGATGACTGCTCGTCGTAAAAGTCATTTTACACGCTTGGGAGGGACAGGTGACCGGGCGCGCGCTCGCTAGAGTTCTTGCGATGTGCGCCCCGTGTCAGAATGTTCAGATCTTTCCACCTCCACCTTTCTCTCTTGCTCCCTCGACGCGGTACACAACGCGAGTATCTCGCCTCAGTCTCAAAGGAGGCAAAACCCTTTTTGACGTTCGAAAAATAGAAATAAAAATCCATACGAAAAAACGTGCACACGTGGTTTACAACGAGGCTGTACGATAAGACACGAGTCGAGGTTTGTATGTATGTACGATTATCTGTACGTCACGCCCGCAACTCTTAACAACTTCTCTCTCACTCTTTCTCTCCCTTAGTGGTTCCCAAAGAAGTCTCTTCTCGAGATACCACGAGTTTTTCAAATTCCCGTCATGCCACTCACAATCCTAAGAACATCAGGATGTTGTATGTAAGAGGGACTAGAACTGCTATGTGTGACAACGAAAATGTAATATGAAGATACGTGTGTACGGAGCTCTTTCGAATCAGGTAACGTATGATAGGTAACATATAATCGCGATAAAGATCGTTTCCTTGGAGTGTCAAGGTAATTCGTAGCATTTTACTGACGTCAATGTGCGTGAAAGATACTTCATGGGTCATTGCCATTGGACGGAAGGGGCTCGGAAATGGTACACACGAGATAAATAAAAGATGGGAATTTTTTATGCTATTTGTGTAATTGGGTTTTCGTTGAGATTTAAGATAAAAAAAATCGATTTTTCGACCTCTTCGATCGTTCAACTTTCTCATTTTTTTGTGTACTAAAGTCGAGTTATACATGGAAGCATTACGATCGTTTATTATTTTACTCACGGACAGTTGGTATTCGAGATGTAAATAATCGTAGATAACGTCCAATTATTGTCCGAGACGTAAAATCGCAGATGGGAAAGTGTCATTTTTTTCTTCACACAGGATCTAAAAATTTTGCGAATAATCGTGGAACTTTGAAAGCTGAGACAAAAGTCCCGAAGCACACGTTGACTGTAATAATTCATGCTCGACGCTCCGAAGTTTTTTTCATTCACAAAAACGCTGACCGTCATCAGAGCCACTTACGAGTGTTCAATTACGAAAAAACGTTTTGCCTCGATTCGTGCATCGAAGCCGCGGAGAGACACACTTCGATTCCACGGAAACACGCGCTCTTACCGACGGATATGGGCCCTAAAAAACTCAAAAAAAATTAGTCTTTTTTCGGAGTTGCTACAACACGCTTCCTAGAAAGCTGTTCTCGCATATTCGTGAGTGCAAATTCGAAACTTGGGGAATAAGAGCTATTCGCGAGTGTGCTCGACCTGATTTTTTTCTGGTTCACTGCTGCTGCCGTTGCTACTGCTCCGTGACACAGGAAGAAATATTCTAAACTACACGATATGATCCTGTTCGTGTGAAGCTGAAAAAAACGGATAATATTAAGGTAGATCAGACACGAAAGACATCCGAGTATAACCGGCACATGGATATGCATGTGTACATGTTGAAGTTTACCTGTAAAGGCCACACAGCATCACCTTTATGAGGAATGAAAGAAAACGATAGCGTCAGAGATGAAAAGAGCGAGATACAAAGACAGCGAACGAGAGGGACTGAGAGAGAAAAAAAGAAAGAGAACAGACCCTAATTCTTGAAAAAGACGAGCATTTAATTACGCAGCAGATTCGGAGGTACTCGCAGATGGAAGAACGGTCGCATTTGCTCCGGGAATTCCTTCGGATCTTCGTGACAGCATGCCGGTACAGACTAATTCCTCTTCTGGATAGAACAAAAAATGAGATGTTCGTGCCAGTAAATATGTTCAGATGATTTAAACATCCACTGCTGGTCGGCGATCGATACGTTAAAAAGTATCGACCGCTTCACCAATATCTCCGAATTTTGCGGATTCATCACGAAATGAAAACGGGAGCCGCACGAAGTGAGTGCCTGAATGACAAACTTTGCGACTCCCACTCTTGGAGTCCTCCGAATCTCTGCGCATCGGTGTAGTGCAAAGTTACCGAGTAAATCGTTTCTCTTGCTATTCCCTCTCCCCCTCCGCTTCTCTCCACCCTTTTTATTTCTTACTTTTTTGAACTCTTCTTGCTGGCTTACTCGTATCTCATCTACTCGTTGCGTCTCCAAAAGCAACTCGCCGAGAGCCAGAGGCAATAATCTCGATGTGGCCCGGCCAATTACCCTCGTCTCGTGACCATCTGCTCCCCCTAGGGCCCGTTCTGAGAGTATATGAGAAGACAGAGGAGATAATAAAAAGAGCGAGAGAGGAAGAGCTGAGCGCGACCTGTACGATGACCGTTCCGGCTGCCGCTCTTTTTCTGCTTTACTCTCGGATCTTCCTTATTTTCGTCACTTATTGTACTGATTCACTCGCACTTTCCTGACCCCGATCACCTTAACCGGGAAATTAAATTGATATATTTCAAGAGAATTCACGTTCCCATCCAGCAAATAACACACTTGCGAACTCGATATGACAATGACAATATTGTCCCCACCGCACAGAAATGATATTTAGAGAAAAATCAATCACCTTGTCGAATTTTAACGGAGACAAATTCCAGAAAAAAAAACTAGAAAAATTTTGGTTAATGTCTCAGAACCCGAGGCAGCAATCCACCGTGTTGAGAAAGTTTTTTTAACCAAACTGTATCCGAGAGGAACAACATTTCCGAAATTCTAGTTTTAATCAAAAGAATGTCTTTAAAAGCAGGCAAAATTCAGCCAGCAAATTCACAATTTCAATCAAATAAATCTGTTCAACATTATTTGAAAAAAATTCTCGTACAAACGCCAAGCAATTATTCTTCAAAATTTTACTTCTTCTGAAAAATGTTATAAAAAATTTTCAAAAAAGTTAAAAACGAAATCGAATAATTGCCTCTCAGAATATCGTTTATTGAGTTCGTTCATCATCACCCTCGATAAAATGACATCGAAAAGGCTCCTAAACTTATTGGACCCTTCGTCCAAGAACTTTTCGTCTGTCGTGTATAATACCTAAGGCAAACAAACCGCAGAATGGACCAAAGTATATGCAACGGGTATTATACAGCAATCGCACGATGTACCTTCGATAATATATGTTATAGATACCTTCGGAATACGAGGCGATGTGTACGGCGTTGCGGACACACCTGTAAATTTTACACTCGGAGAACAAGTGTTTGAGAACGCGAAAGAATACTGTACAAGCGTATATATATATAGATATTTATAGTAGGGTGAAACATACATCTTGGCATAAATGAGCATGAGGTTGTATGCAGTGTACTACATATAAATATGCATGCGTATATCAAATCCTATAACAACCTATTCTCAAGTCCTTAAAAACTGTACAAGCTGATTCAGAATTCATCGCATAATTAACAATTACGAATTTGGTTTTAATCGACACAATTGCTTGATGCAGGCACCTGAAAATAGTTTTCGAATGCTTTCACATTGTATTCACTATTTTGTGTTTTAAGCAAGCTTATTCGAGTTGCCAGGAGCAATTGGAAGATTTTGATGAAGAGTGAAAACCGTGAATTTTAGAGGTACCAACGAAATTGGGATTATTGATCTTCCGATCGTTCGATTCGTGACATATTTTGATAGCATATTTCAGAATTCGTTGAGACGATTCTCAGCTCTCGGACCGTGTCGGCAAAGGAGTTTTTCCCATTGAGCGAGGCTTGGAAATTCGTTTCTTTTATCAATATTTTTCAAATGAAATGACTTGCTACAAATAGTAAAATGTTGAGACGCGAAGATGAAACTCAACAGAAACATTCGTGGAGTTTTCCAAAGGAAATTCGGGACATCCGAGAGCGAACCATGCGCTCTGAACGGGCCTGTATCCAAAGTTGAGTGTAACGTACGAGGGCCGAGTTATAGGATATTCGACTGCGACTGCGGCGTGGTCGCGAGGAAAGGATTTCGCGTCGGGACACAGACCGCGACGTATATAATTATGCCGAAATCGCAGTCAGGTACCAATATACAAGGGAGGTGAGGTGTGTGTAGAGACATGGGGGCCGAGAGGAGGAGGAGGAGAATACCATAAAGCGGAGACTCTGTTTTGGCCGAAGGAACGAAGAAACGAACTGGTCTCGTCCGCAGGACCCCGAAATTGATCACGTACTCCGCGCGATTCTGCGTCTCGGTTACTACACAAGACGCCCTCGAATCTTTCTGCTTCTTCTCCGCCTCTCGCGATCCTCTCTTCTGTCTGTTATTATCAGGAATAAAAGTCACCGCTACCATACGCGAGAAGAAATTTGTGCGGCGACAATTCCACGAGCCAGGCGGCTAATCGAGGCGCGTATGTGGCCAGAATTTTTGCCCACATACGTGTGGTCACACTCCACTCGGACGAAGAATTATTTATTTTTGATGCTCCGAAACGGATCATCATGAGCCTTGGTACGATCTTTTGGGGTACATGAGCAGAACGGTAATGGAGCAGAAGGAGCGAATCTTTCATTCGCTTGACAACTTTGATATGGGCGAATGCACCGGATTGTGGAGATTAAATTATTGTTTGGGCATGTAACGCGAACTGACTTACGAGAATTCTTTGAGGCTCCGGGGTTACGTGCGTCTTTTCTTAATTCTTGTCGCATAAATCTTTACAAAAAACTTTTTTGTTTGAATTTGTCGTATAAAAGATCGATTGTTTTAATTGGTACAAGATTATTGCGTCTGCTATTTCTCTGGTCGTTGAAGAAGGCAAAAGTTTCACTCTTCATAGCAGGATATTTTCCGATCTTTGCTGTGTCTCATCTTACGGTGGAGTGAATGTACGTTGATGACTCAGTGTCTTAAAGATGTTATCCAAGACTGGACTCGACTTCATCCGATGCTTCATTATTGAAAATGTGTGTATCTCAATGACGTTCCGTACCACGGACAGGGAAACAAAGAAGGAAGAGGATTTCGTGCTATCTTCCAGCCGTGTCCTGTCGCCCACTGTGAATCCGTCAAGCGTATCAGATGGAAAAAGAAAGATGGAGAAAAAAGTGAGAAAGCGAGCTCCGACGATGTCTTAACTCGGAAGAATCTCGGCTGTGCTTGAATCGTTTCATGGAAGGGGCTTTCGGCAACTCGATCGCTCCCTCTGGCCCTACTCGAATTGTGTATTCTTAATCACTCAAATTTCAATGGACCCTCAAATTTTTCTAATTTCGCATGCAGCGTGCGATATCAAGCAAACGAACTTTTACGCAGACTCCGTACTGACATTGACGACTAATTTCAGTTGAAAATAACGTTGAGAGAATGGTTTTTGGTTCAATTTTGAGAACTGTGAAAGCGAAAGAATAATCGGCAATTTAATCGATGCGAAATTGAAAACCGAACGAATTCAATAAAACGAAAGCAAGTTTGAAAGTTTCACTTCTCCAAATACGTCATTATTTCTTCCTCTTTCATTCATGTTAAGCACAAATTCTAGCCGAGCAGGCCTAAAACGAAAAAATTAACACGACTGCGAAGGTAGGACGGCACGCGGATTAGTACGAAGCTCGCTTAATCACCGTCGCTCTTCATTCTCCCTTGCTGCTTCTCGTGTAATCAAGAGACTCTGTATAATAATAAATAAAGTCCACCGTATCTCTGTTTTCCCGTTAGTTCGTACGCCAACGATCTCGCTTCTATTTGCAGGGCGCACATAGTGCGAGATTCAGTAACAATTTACACACGCAGGTGCGTCAGCGAGAGGCGCATTATAATTCTCTCCGTTGTCCTATTATTTTACAGCTAATGTACTCGCGCTGGGAACGAAATATTGTTTGTTTAACTAAACCTTAAAACAATTCGCTACAAAATTAATAATCAGCGGGTGTAAGAAAAAACAGTATCGAAGCTGCGGCACTAATCTCAGTTGCAATTGGAATAAAGTAAGGTAGATCGTTCCCGAAAGATCGTATTTTACGGGTGTCTAAATTGGATCGATTTTTACTCCCTAATTAAAGAAATAATCATTTTAAATTAATTCCAGAGTTATTAATTCGAAATTGTAAATATATCTTTTCAACTTATCTTTTGGCGAATGAAATGACAAGCCATTAATTGATTGAGGACCCATCACTGACCGAACCCGAAATTTTATTAATCCCTGTCGAAAATACTAGTTTTTTTATGTAAAAAATCGCATTAGAGAGCGCAAAGGGTAAACACAAAAGGAAATGCATCAAGAATATAGTATTAATAAAAAGACAAAAGGCTGTGACAGGAATGGGTCAAGCCAAGAAGAAACAAAATTCCGAAATAAGTAAATGCGAGGTTATACGAGTGCTCATTACCGCAATTTCGCTCAATCTTTAACGTAATATATCTTTATTATTAGTTAAGAAAAACGTCTCGAATTTTTTCCCAAACCTTCTTTATATACTCAATTGTTATTGTGTACTTTTTCATAAACTTCATTAGAAACGTTCATTTGTTATATGGAACGATAAACGATTTTTTACGCACAGTCCCTTTAACCCTGTGTATTTTTCTTCGTATTGAAACACGTTTATCTGAATAACTAAAAAGACGAACCCTTTAAAATTTGATACGCGTGTCAGTCGACTGACCATTTAAACTCTGTCTAAACTTCAAGACTTTTTTAAGAAAATCGTTTCGTCCATGAACTAGCTTAAAAAGTCCGCTTTTCGTTTAGATTCTGTTTCTATATGTGTCAAATTGACACTTTCGTCGATCCACAGTCAGTCATTTTTCATCGTGACTCATTCCAGTATTCCTTTCATCGATGTTTAACACTCTTAAATCTTTTGTGCAATTGGTGCTCTCGAATTGACTGCTCGCACGTGTGTGTGTGTGTGTATGTGTGTGCATGGCGAAGCTTCTTTACACGAGATTGTACGGAGGAATACGCAATGTGGCGGGTGACTCGACACGACTGGGTGCAATGTAGCAAGCTCGTTTAATCGCAACTTTGCCACGCATCTCGCTCGCATGCCACGTTTCTCCCCTTGTCGAGTGTCTTGTAGTCGCGATCTCTTAACACGTGAGCGCTAGACGTACTTACAAGCAAATTCTTGCTCATCAGTATTATGTGAACACGCTCGCGTACTTTTCTATGTAAATGTATATTCGTGTACGGGCAAACACTGAGTTATATGTGTCTAACGGCAATGTGTACTTTTCCTACGAACGAAGGTGCTTACGCACTTTGCTCTTGAGAAACGAGAATACCCACACGCAATTCGGTTGCCTGTGCACATCGACGGTACCCTTCGAGTCTTGTCAGTGGCTCTGAGACTTACGGATCGCATAAGTTTACGGAACAGAGATCGGGGGAGACGATTTTCTGGATTTTCGTGCACATGATACACTTCACTGCTGACAAAAAGTTGCAATGACGAAATAAAAAATTGGGTTTCCCTAGTTTCTTCATGTAGAATTAATAATACGATTATCCAATGATGAAATTATTTCATGGGGATGCTAGTTCGCTGCTAATAAAAGGATTACAATGACAAAATAAGAAGCTGGGGGTTGGCTGATTTCTTGCATTGAGAGGTATCCGCTCAAGAGTTTGGGATTCATGCCCAACGGTTGTGATCGTGTCGTGACAAATAACACGAACAAAAACACCGAAAGGATACGCGTTGCTCGTATGATTCGGTGCGTATTAAAACACGCGAATATTGCGAAAAATGAGAAAAGAAGGTGAAATCATTTATTTCGCAGTGGCAATTTCAGCTTCAGTTTTTTTTATCGCTCCTACGGTATAATCGGCTTCTCATTAACAGAGTGAGTTCCGGCATACGCACGAGAGAGTCAGGTCAGACGTGTACGCCTTCTCTCGTCTTCGATTTCCGCTCGGGTGACGAAGCAGTCCATACAGCAGCAATAATTTCAAGAGATCGTTCAGTGCGTGGATTCATGAAAGTAAGACGAAGATGAATCTTCGAGTCCATCAAATCCGTCACGAAAGTAGATGCGAAGTGTTTAAAAATCCAGAGTTTAAATTAAAACTCGACCCGTAATACTGAGCAGCAAGCAAAAATCGGTAAAAAACGAAGCCCCGACAATGGAAACAGCGTCGCAAAATACACGAGCAGCAGGACTGCTATTTTGAAAGATTAAACAAAACTCCTATACTCCAATCCAGAAGGATCGGTGAGCATAAATTCACGGGAGAATACTCGTAGGAATATAATGGATGATGAAGGAGACGTACAGCCGATAAGAAAGTGCGTAAAGAGGCGAGAAAGAGACTTCTTCGCACTTTTTCCTTCGTTAGGCTCTCGCGTTCGCGTGCTCACGAATCGAGCGGACATCTCTTCTTGCGTATAGTTTAAGCGTGCGCGAATGATAGCGTATCTCGGGCGACGTATAATATGCGAAAATGTACGAATCGCGACTGCTCTTACCGACAAGGGCGTAATTTCGTTGCTCGATGGGATCGAAACGAATTTTGTTACGCCCTTTTTACGAGCGCCCGTACGCGAAGGCAAGTAAGCGCGTGCCCCGCCGAATGTAATGTAGAACGGAGATCGCGGATTTGCGCAGCTTGGCGCGCGGAGAGCGTTGCTCTAATGGGTTTTACTACTACGCTCTGTAACTACTTGGCTGATACGTTGAGCAGATAAGCGGACAATTAGAGGAACCTGGCATCGGCACCGAATCTTCCTTCTTGCTTCCATGTGCACATTCTCCACGATATTCGTTCCTGAATATCCGTGTGTGTTCTTCTGTGCTACATGCGTGCATAAGTTCGTACGTATTCGAAGCAATTAGTCGCTTACCACAACGCTCTCTCGCTATAATACTTTATGCGGGGTACTTAAAAAAGATTAAATGGTAAAGAGATATTTCCACGCAAGAGTGCGAACGGTTACGCGCCCAGATATCTAGTAATACATGGAATTATAAACAGGTCGTCGATTTCATCTCACTCGATGCCGAGATATCCGAATTTTATTTTTTCCTTTTGGCTTTTTCTACAGTCGGTACGGAATACTTCGACGAGAAACTCCGTTTGTCATCTATTCCGATTCGTTCTTGCATCCATTTGAGTATCTTCGGAATAAGTGGTCAATGAAAAACTCGAGTTTTTAGGGTGTTTTTGCTGGGTTCAAAATCAAATGTAGTTCACATATTTTATGGGGTAATTTTCACTACTCTTGGCTCCTCTTCCTCCGAACGGGGCTGCTTGACCAATCCAGCTAAATTGTTTTGTTTTTATTTTTGAAATTGTTTTCTCATGGTTGTGAGAAAGTAGGCGACGAATAGGGACATAAGAAGCTGCAGTTCTGTGATTGGGGTACCCTCTTGATTCTAACGCGACTCAGGCTTCCCGCACATTGATCGAGATTCATAAAATTCACTCACCGCTACGTTTCTCTACCTCGAGAAGTACGTAGACTTCAATGTGCCAATGACAATACGCTGTGAAATTCGTACTTTGACGTACTCAATTCAGCCAATCAATATTGCACGATTGGTTCGTAATCGAGTGCACAAAAAAGGTGGCAAAAGTTGTCGACACAAAAAAACTAGAACAATGCTTTCGAAATTGAATTTGGATTAATCGATGATTTAGGAAAGTCGCTTCGAGGCGAAAGGTACAATAAGAAGCAATTTTCGAATTTATTGGCTTCCATCCTCTTTTAATCTTTACAGACTATGTATATGGTTTCTTGATAAAACACCAATATAATCGTTCGCGTGTGGTCACCCAAAGCTTATTAAGCAAGCACATATATAAAGATATATTCAACTTACAGAATCGCCATTACCGAGTTTTAACTTTATAAATTTATCAGCGTGTTTGAGTGGACCAAAGAAAACCGTTGATCGAAAAAAGACCGAGGAGGGCTGACCTACGACCCCGCAGCGTGCGCCGCGCCCGAGTTCCAGCCTTTCAAGTATATGTTTCGATACATTGACTCCGCACACTCATGTGCTTTAATAAATACACATGAGTTTCAGCGGAAGAAGAGAAGAGAAGAGAGAGAGAGAGAGAGAAAAAGAGAAGGTCGTTCTCGTGCCGCGGAGATATTTATTGAAGATAATTACAAGAGCGCTCATAAAATCTCTCCCTACTTCGATAGCATGCTCTTTCTCTCTCTCTCTCTCTTTCTCGGATCCGAGACACGCGGTTTAGCGGCTGATATCTTACACGGTGTTACTCACCCTCGTATACTTGCGCGCGCCCTCATCCAATAAGAACAACGCCATCGACTTGTTTCTTCAACGCGTATATACGTCTATATACCAAGCTCTTATATAGACACAAATCATAATAATACTTGTATCGATAGTATATTTATACATTTATCATAATCATAATAATACCAGCAACAATAGTAACAATAATAATTCGACTGCACAGCACATGTCCTGCACACTGACCAAAGATCATCAAAGATGGAAGCTGCATGATGCACTTCCCACGCCACGATGCACTTCCTCTTTCTCCCGAGAATTTGCACCCAGAAAGAGGGAGAGAGAAGAGCGAGAGCGAGATAGAAAGAGATCCGATGGGGGATTGTATTTTCCTGCGTTCCTCATGCATCCATATATATTTTATTCTACGGTTGTATCTCGTCTGTCGATGAAATCCCGGACTACAAAGCTCCCACCTTCGATCCTTCTGTCGAGATTGTTTCTCAAGATACTGCAGTTATAATGATTTTTTTTTTCGTATTTTTTTTCCAATCCGGAAACGAAAGATGATGAAAGGTTGAAAAAGAATGAGGCATGCTGGGCTTAATATTTTTATTGAGTTACGATTACTTCGAGCTTCGAATTTTCACGAGTGCGAAAACTACGGCTATGAACTGCCCGTATGGAAGGTATTTTTTTTCACACGTTTATTGACAGTTTTTTTCACTCTCGAGTCAACTCAACATTTAATTATGTTTCATAAACGTAAATTATGACCAGGGATTCCAGCAGTCATCGGAAATTTTTCGCACACGATCAACAACAAACAAGAAACGAATGAGAGTGGCCAAGTGCCAGGAAAATGTTGAAATGAAAGAGTACCGTGTGCCGATAAGGATTGCGAAGTAGAAAGACTCCAATTGCTTGTTTTCTGTCGATACAAGAACGCTCGATTAATAAAATCCTATTGAAATGTGACTTCGACATCAATACAATAATATCGCGATGATAAATGATATGGAAATGAAAAATGATTTTTCTCTCTCCACAGGTTCGACGAAGTGAATTTCAACAATCGAACGTGTGTATAGGTGTGCACGTCGACAGATATACAGCACGTCCGTTGGTAGTCATCGAGTCTCGCGGAGTCGCGTGAACCCCAGAGACCGAGAAAAGTACTTGGTCGGGAGATAGAGAGATAGGGGAGGCGCGAGGAGCGTTACAACCCGCGGAATGAAAATCGATCGTTCGAGAAGTCCGTGAGGCGCGAGAGAGGATTGAGATGATGCATCGATATCAAAAAGTTGCGGAGTGGCTTCGCCGCGAGCGCGATCGCATTCTTAGTCCCATGAGGTTCCGAGTGAGATGGAACGAGAGAGAGTTCCATTGTAACTTTTTCTATGTGCAACGTGTGAGATCTGATTAGCACTCACCACTCAGAAATATATAAGGCGATTCTTCTGAAATCGTTCCGCACCTTCGTTCTTACTGACTGCACTCAGATTTATTTGAGAGTCTGTAATATTTCGAAATACAAATTCTTTTTCATTAATGCCATCAAATTTTGGTTACTTTTATTAACAAAATCTTTTGTAATTTTTCTTTTTTTTTATCGAATCACAGAGCTTCTTGATACTTTCAAAAAGCGTTTCTACGTGACAAAAGATCTCAGCTGTAGTGGCAACGTGCTGTGATCGACGGCCGTTTCATTTGATCAGATTCCGAAGACAAATACGCACCTCGGCTTCAGAAAAAAGCTTCTTTATACGAAGCTTGTACGAATTACAAACAATTTCGACGTGAGAGATCTAGAAAAGGGAAAATTCGCGAAGCAGAAAATAAAATTTATCAATTTTCGTAACAGTTATTGGTCAAATTTGAGTAAGAGGAAAATTTGGATTATCAAATATGTGTCAGAGCGTTCCGTACGGCCACGTACATACACTTAATTCGCATATAGAAGTTGATAATGCCTGTGAAGCATAGCATGCGCCATATTTCCGTGGCAATTTCGGATTGAATTATTTTCACCGATTCATTTTATGCCACTTGAGCTTCATTGGTTACTGATAGCATTTCCTATATACGTTTCCAACTTTATTATCACTCTTTCTGCGAGTGTTCTACGCTCCCGTCTCCCTTTTTCACTCCTGTTCTCTCTTCGACACTACACCCCGTTATAACTCGATGTAGCGAATGACTTCGCGTGCCAAAGTAATCGGGGAGATTGAATATTCGCTTGCTATTCAGACAAATAATAATTGAAAAAAGCATTGTGAAGTTTTTTCCGTTCCAAGCGGTTTCGCAGGGGCTCAAGAATAGAAAAAGAGGGGAACTCGACAGGAAAGCGTGTTAGAAATGATTATTGATAAGAAAAAAAGGTTTCAACGTAGTTTTCATGGATATTTTGAAGCATTCAATAAAAAGTTCTGTTCTAATATTAAACAAGGAAATTTTGTCTTTTTTTTTATTCTTCTCCGCGTAAAATGAAGGGCTGAAACTTCATTAGCCAATTTACCATGCTTCCAGGACGTTCATTCCTATTTGTGATTTTTTTTAAATCTCGACGCGACTTTCACCCTTAACGAGTTTGCGGCTCTTTCGACTCGACGAAAATGAATTTACAGTGGGCGCGTGCAACGTCGGTGGGATTAAAAAAATTATACGTACGTGTCCATAGACTTTGTACACCGGCGTAGATTTGTATGTCGAAAAATAAGGCGAGACAAGCCGGTGTCACCAGGGCGACGAGAAAACGCCGAAGTGCTACGAGTGCGCAATTTTCGAAGCGATATCTCGAATGCAATTTCGGTCGAGGAACGAAAGAAGGACGGAGGACCCGTGAGAGACGCGTCCGTAATTAAACCCAACATGCATAGCACGGAACCACGGAGCAATTAGCGTGTGCGGCAGGGCCGACTTTCCGAAAGATTTTCGTCGGGGGTTTCACGTCTCTTCGTGACACGCAAAGGCCTTATTTCTCGCTGCTCCCTCCCCCAACTCTCTGCTCACACATCAATCCCTTTTCGTCTCCTCACCTTCGACCGGTAACTTTTGCTCGTCTTGTTCGAGCTTTCCGTTTCCCCTTCAATTTCACACACACACACACACACACACGTCTTTCGTTGTCACAGGATATACACAAGAAACGAGATAGCGGATCAGCTAAAATTAACTCGAATGAAACAATAAAATCCTTCGGATTGATTTCAGAGGGAGAAATAATTGAAGAGGCTCGAAATAAATTATTTTCGCTTCCATTCTTCGTCTACCATGACATTATAATAACGATAGAAAAAGTTGAATCGTTACAAAAGTTAAAAGAGCAAATTACTTTTGGCATTTCATGAACTCGGAAAAAGCGAAGTGAAATCGTCATAAGGATAAAACTCTTCGAATGAGGGCGTCAACTTCAATTCGTCGGATCTTGAAGTTTTCAGTTTATTTCGATTTTGCACTATCGCTTCGATAATTTCGACGAAGAATTTTTCGTAGCCTGGGATTATATCCGTCCGTGTTATTACAGTCAATTAAACTTGCACGTGCATTTGATATTCGTTAAACATTTTCGAAGAAATGAGATTATTCGAATACGATAATAATTGTGGAAGCGGAATTTTGGTTTCAAAAGTCAGAGATAATTGAGGGTAATCCGATGTCAAGAAGCTGAGCGATTCGTGTGACGAAAAGCGAACACATTGAACGTGCATGAAAATATCTCGTTACGGCTAAATTAATCGTTAAATTATAGGAGGGAAGCGCAGGTGCATTCGCGAGCACTGGACGCTTCGACGACGCAAAGGTCCAACTAATTGAGAGAATATTGGGAGAAATGATAATTCCAAAAACATTGTATATATTTACCAAATTAATTGACTTTTAAGACGGCGCATCAAGTGCCAAATAATCATACGTTTCGTTCAGCGTAATTCTACAAGTTTGTCCCTTTTTCAACGCGTAACACTTCACCTGCCGCGGACACTTTGCACTCGCAGATTTTTCGCGCGCCACCTGAATATCCACCAGGGAATATCGAGTCAGTGGAAATTTTCGAGAGCGGAAATTTCCAAAAAATAAGTAATGGAGGAAGCCACAAGTGTTTTACCTACTCCTGAGTGTCTCAGACTAAACTGAGAGTGTACGTTGCTGCGGAAGGGGCGAGAAGATATGTGAGAACCCTCGCCAGGACCTCTCAGGATTTCTCCTTACGTGCGTCTGTATTCGTACGTTGAATATTATTCGAGAACACCGATGAACGAAGGGGTTTGTTCCCATTTTCCGAACCCCTTGAATTCGTGTATGTGTTGACGTTCCCAATACCCCTATATTCGTGCTTATATACCTGCGCGAAAGGGTTAAGGGACAATAACATACGAGAGGTGGATAAAAAAAGGTTTACGCCTTCTAGAACCGCACCCCTCCTCGCGCACAGGGTTAATACTTTGCTGCATACAACCCTTAAGCTCTCCCATGCTGGCTGTACGAATGAGAGGTAACGCAGGCCGCTGCGTAAGAGAAGGGAGAGCAGAAGTCGTTCCAACTCCCGGACGACTCGACACGTACGGATCGCCATTTCACCAGCAAGGGTCGAACAAAATAAGCGCTCTCAAGGCTATAATTTTCGGGGAACCTTGTCACGTCGTAATTTCGACTTGTCGTCGGATCAGAAAATAAGAAAAAATCAACAATTCAGAGCCTTGGAGTCACACGATTCGCTTGTGAAATGGACGTTACGCGACGACTTTGTGGATACAACGATTTACGAGACGGAAAAGAAAAATTTCCGCAAATAGAAATTCACCTACCGACGCGGAAATGAATATCAGGAAAACGGTACAGAAATACCATGCCAAAATTTGAGAAGTCCAAAATTTCTCAAAATTATTTACACATCGCAAATTGAACACGTCGGCTTGGTACTTCGCTCCATTTAAATTGTACGTTCCGCAAATTTCTACATTTTTAATATTCGAACCGAATAACATGAGAATTTAACATATTATGATTACTGAAATTGGCTGAAATTTATATCGCCACACCGTTTCAAACGATATTCATTTAAAAGGGTTCATTCTCGGAATAAATAATGACGATTTATTTGAAAAGGTATGGTTATAGTTGGCATGGGATGACTCATAAATTGTGAATCCATGGAAACGATGCGGAGATATTCTTTTCCAATATGGATATTACGAAACGTTTACGCATTCAAATTCCGCAATAAACCCTTCGTGATATTTGGTTCCTCCACATCGATATGAAGAGGGGAGGAAATGGAAGGGCGTGGGGGGAAAGCATTGTTACGTGGTCTCTACTGCGGATTGCCGGGTGACTCATTATTTTCGCTTTGATTCTCTTCATCCCTAGTCCACCCCGTAAATCGAAATACCTCGAACGGTTGAATACATGCATAGGAAGCAACAGTCGATTTTCATTGGTCGCGCATCCGCCCTTAAGGATTGAAGCAATGAAAATATCCGGCGGAATACAAATTTTTTTTTCCTTCTCCAAAGTTCGATTCAAGTAGGAGTGCAAAAAGACGCTTCGAATTGTTATTCCTGTGAACGCCGTAAACATCTTGCTTGGAGAGAAAAAAAAGGGGAAATGAGAGAGCGCGAATACTTGGATGGACTCCTCTAACAATGAATGTTTCTAGCTCTCCATTGAAAGCATCCCTGCCCTTAATTTCAACAAGACACGAACATCGGCTCCTCTTCTTACCTCTTTTTATTCTTCTTCTTCTTGTTCTTTTTCTTTATTAGAACGAGTAGGAAGTAAGCTCTGATAATTGATTGGCAAAAATGTGGATGAGTGAATAGCCGCGAGATTGAAATTCTAGCAGGGGAATTTTTCAATAATAAATCAAAACGTACAGCTCTACTTGAGAATATAAATGAACATATCCGAAGTAGTTTACGTGGGTGGGGAAGAAACGTTGGAATGAGTAAAATTTCGAACAGCTAAAATCTCGAGTTTATAAACTTTGAATGATAATATGGAGACAGATGAATTTGACTAGAGTTTTGAATGTCAAAAATAAATAAAGCAGAAATTTCGAGGTTCCAAGCACGTTTACATCGAAAATGGAATGTAACAATCGCCCATAGAACGATGAATAAAATATCGATTTTCCGAAAATTCGAGTATGACTCTTTCGATTCATAAATTACTACAATCAGCAATACTGTGAATATTAACAATTTTGAAAATGTAATAACGAAAGACTGAATGTTACTGAGGTTGAAATACCGAAACATCAAAATACGAAGAGTTAAAATAGTGAAGCGTTAGAAAGTCGACCGATCAAAATAAAGAAATGCAGCGGAGCTCAAAACACTCGCTCAGACTCCAATTTTAAACATCGTCATTTTGATTTTCACCTTTTCAAGCGATCGCTATTCTGCATGTCGAACTTTTATAGACTCGAAAAATTCACTTTCGATTATTTGCTATTCTATATTCTCGTCTGTCTATAAAACAACTACCCTCCATTTTGAATTCGAAAATATGAACTCCAATCTGATATTACAACTTTTAAAAATTCGAGATATCGACCGTTCTACAATTTGGTTATTTGACATATCGAACCCTACCGCACCGGAGTTATTATTTATAGACATTCGTGCGAGAGCAGAAGAGCAGAATGAATGTAATTGTTGAAAATTCAATAAAACGGACACTTCATAAAATGGTGTATGATCGTATCGTAGGGCTTTGTGGGAACGAATGAAGTAACAAGTCGCGCGAATCAACAGATTGAAATATTCACTGTAATCCTCTCGGAGTGGTAGAGTACTGACCGGAAGTTCATTAAAATCTATTTGAAAATCATGAAATACAATTGTGGTAACATCACACGTAAATGACGATGATAACGACTGAGTGATTCGCGTACCATACGAAAATATAGAAACTTCTGGATCGTTTAGTTTTGTAAATCGATTGGATAAAGCGTAATGAGGTCGAAAAATGAAATTACTCCCGTCCCTTTATGCCGGTGATGTGTGGCTCGAGTGGGACTTCAAAAGGTTTCGATTCACGGGCGCAGCCACCACAGCCGGAATTGACAATTGACAGAATTCATATCACATGTATAACATAGTGGCGAATTGAACTCGGGGGTTAGAGGGTCGACGCTCGTGTGCGAGCGTTCTCTGTGATACCCTGGTGATACGTATGTATACGCATCGCAAGAGTGTATGATATTTATCGCCGCGGGGCACGCCAGAAAACGATGAATCGCGCGAGTTCCTACCCTCGTGCATTTATGCCACCGGAGGAAAAAAAAGAAAAAGAAATAATCCACGCGAAGGGTGTACGTTGCTACGATCAGTAAAGCGATTCGTTAAGCCTTTTCTTTTTCCTTTTCCTCACTCCCGTTTAACTTAGCGATAGAGAAAGAAAGAGAAAGACTCCTTTTCCTTTTGGATCATCCATGTTCGAGTCTCTTTTTTTCACGTATATAAAGAGATTCGAAAGAACGCACAACACGTTCATAATCGAAATTTATGAGATAATAACGAATATTCGATGTGCGAAACACACATGCGTTGAACGATATTTCGTTACGTAAATCTCGTATGAGCAGGCATGAAATTAAAATTATTCCGGTAAAACATTTCTCTTCCTTCGTAATTTAATAACTTAATTGTTCGATGCTGGTCTTGTGGTTTTTTTTTTGAATCGTTGAAACACACGCCAACCTCAAAGCTACGTCAACGTATTCGAAATAAGGAGGATCCGTGTCCGCGATTGAAATCTACCACATGGACAGAAGACACATATGCGATTATAATTATCGAATATAATTACGAAGCCTGTGTTGTGTCATCCGGATGGCCCACCAGTAACACGACATCCGGCCTTAATTTTGTGTATACATATGTATGGAAACATCTTTTTTTGATCAAACTTGATTACCCTTCTTTATTATTAATGTGGGAATGGGACAACTACGAGGAATTCCGTTATCTTCGTCTGGGAAAAATACACAGAAACTCGTATTCGTGGAACTCGAACAACGAGACTCTGAGAATGGTCTCGATCCCTTCAAATCTGCATGGCACCATCGTGATTTTTTGGCACTTGATTTTTGGCCTTTGTTCATCAAATTCTCTACTTTTTCGATCCTTAAGGTAAATTCATTTGGTTCATTTTTTGCGTAAATTTGGTTAAACGAGTAACTATATACATTTTCCATTCTTATTTATCTTAACTTGGTTATGATTGAAGGAAACTTTGATTTTGGTCTACTTTTTGCCTACCAGCAGCTATTTTGCCTGATGTGTAGCAACGAGAATTCTCACCCAGCGTTAGAATTGATAAAAAGACCAGAGCTCGAGTATCAAATTGAAAGAAAGGTGAAACGCGACACTGCGAAAGAAAAAGTGGTGAAACGCCAAAAGTATCGAATGCGGTACGGAGTTCGATGGCAAAGGCGAAATCCGATTAGCAGGCCAATTTTCGACGGCGACAAAATTCAAATGGCAAAGCTCGAAACTTGTACACATTACATGCGTATACGTGTCATGGGGACGTGATGTGACAGTTTACAACACGGAGAGACATCGGGGAATCGAACGTCCTTGTCTCGGACGCTGGAGCAAAGTGGATGAAGGATGATACGTGGTAAAACGAGTTCGAGGGTGAATTTGGAATTAAGGGCGGTGGAAACTTCTGAGGGAAGTGGTCAGAGGACGAGAGAGCGTTTGTGTGAGAAAGAGAAAGAGCGAGAGACGGAGGGAGACGGTAGGGAAGCTGGCGCTCGCAGGTAATTTCATTTTTCACTTACGGCGACGTCGATTGCTTGTGGTTAACGGTTCCACCTATGCGCGTCTTTTCTCCGTGTAATAACTGGGAGTGACATCGGATAGCGAGTTCGCCGGGCGTTACAGACTAATTTTTCGATAAAGATTTAGTTGAAGGGTAAAAAAATGAAGGTCTGTCCACTGTTTGATTGGCACAGCGGGTAAAATCGGATGTAACGTCAAGCAGAGTTGCGCATGTTGAATTTATATTCACGAAACAAAAGGATCGAATTATCAAAAAAACATGAACTGTCTTTTTGGAGACAGGAACGTACGAAGCCGAATGCATATTCGAGGCGCATATAGTATCGATCAAACCGTGACCAACGCAGCCTGTGAACGGACGAGCATGGAAACCGATTTTTTGTTGAACAGAAAAAAAACGCGAGAACTATACGAGCGTGTGAGAAGACCCTTGAGGTAAACCAGATTCGTCCCCCATCGTGCCATTGTCCGGCAGACTCTCGCAGCAATTCGAGAAGCAAAAAAACAACCCTCCTACTGGGAATCCTATAACATCCCATCCTCAGTTAAAAATGAGCATGACACTTGTCGCTCGATTTTATCGCCTCGTTAAATCCCCCTCGAGCTTTATCGACATCCGTAAAGACCCTTTAATTGTGTTATTTACAGCTATGACACATTCGGAATACTCACTAAAGGTCCACGCACACCACTGATCGAGCGCATGGTGTCGCGTTGAAAAAATTTCAAAATTTAGAGCCAATCATCACTGTCGCATGGAAACGAAAAGATTTGCTTTGATAAGCGCTCTGCACGATTAGCCGGGACGCTATTTCTGAAAAAATCGATCCCACAAAGAAATTTTCAATTCTCAATCAAACTTTGCCAGAAAAAAACAAAAATCCAACCATTTCAGGAATCGTAGGATTTTTCAACTCAAAATTTGCTCGTACAATGAAAACCCTTTGAATCAACTGCCACGAAAAATAAAACACGAACCTCGGGTATGAAATTTGACACTCGAAGATAATCTCGAAGTGGTAAAGCCTGTTTTATTCCACCTGCGATACTCCACGTGCCAGAAGCTTTCACCAGGAACGTACAGCGAAGCGATTCCGGAAATGCGATTCTGTCGTCTCGGACTAATGTGCGCGGGCCTTAATATTTCGAGAGACCACAGAGATTCGTATATCTTCTTCAGTATGTTTATTTTTTTGTAATTATTGTCATCAATGTGCAGACGAAAATTCTCGGAACCAACAACATAAAATATTTCGTAGATATCGACGACCAAGAAAAATCTTTACATCTGCAAAGTAATTTATTTACTTTCAATTCATACCTTTCCACGGCAATTTGCAGCTCGTAGATTCGACAAAGTGCTGTATAATTTCGGCGATCAGGATGAATATCTCGGCGCGTAATAACACGAATAAGCGTGTTCTACGCGTAACGTGCATCGTTATCAGCTGCCCGATATCGATTAGGCCCTTTTCTTTTGGAAAATCCCCTCCTAGCAAAGCCACGATATTTCGCACGAGTTTTAGTAAGAAAAAGTCAATAAAATATGGTTCCATGAGGGAAAATTGATGTAACGATAAGAGCCACGGTGTTTTTCCGCGTAGTCAGTACTTCAGTTCAATATAGCCGATGCAGTAATCGTCTTTTACTTTTGTAATTGAAGGGTACGAAAGGCGTACACTCGCGATGAAAAACAATGTTGTTAATTTTCTGTAATTTTTTTTCCATGCCGTTCTTCACCGTCGACATTTTCTACATGAATTTTATGTCTTACTTAAAGTAAATAAAAAAACGTGAGAGACATCGAAAAGAAACACGCAATTTTTTTTAGAGATTCTTTAAAGTCGTGCAAGATTTTCACGTATTTACGAGTACTCGGAGATAGGAGATTGGGTAAGTTCGCAGAAGGGTTGTTCCCGTTGTCACGAATGGTAAGTAACACCCCCGCCCACCGTATTGCTTCCTCCTTTGCACGCTTCGGTTGGTCGTCAACTGGAATAAAAAAATGGTATGCAGCACGCGACGACGTGCTCGAGGTCCCATATAACGCAGCTCTTTCTCCAGTTTTCCTTCTTATTATATGTGTTTTAACTGGGGTTATTCTTGCTCTCCTGCCACCACTTTTGCACATTGCACTCGTCGGACGATAAACTGATCGTAAAATCGCGACCCGAATCTGTCCTCGGTCTCGCAGCAGCGAGTTCTGCATTCAAGAGCTCGAAACAAGGAGCAAAAAATAATGTTTTGCCTCCTTCTCTTTCTCATTTCCGTTATGCATGACTTTTCTTCGTGCAATCTTCTCTCAGTCGAGAATTACACGAAATTGCTGCGGAAGTATATTCTCCATACAGCGGGTGTCTTTTGCTTTATTTATTCCGAAAAAATCGTCTTTTACGGTAAACCGGAAAAGAGTCCTTTGGACTAATCGCGAGCTGAAATGGAATACCGGAGCAGGCTTTTTATCTGTTATAATGATCAAGTACTTTTCGATTTAACGAGAGTTCAAAAATCAAGCGAAACTGAAAAATCGTTTTTTATTCAAATGGAAGTTCTGTAAATCATTAAAAATCAAGAAACTTCCGTTCCCTAAGTGTGTGTTTCGACTCTCCTTACGCGTAGTTGAACGAAGCGGCGGACTGCATTCGTTGTGCATTTTATGGCAAGGGAAGAAAATAGTAGAAAATATTCAGGAAAATCTCGTTTGGCGCACCAAGAAGATGCATCATGACACTGTAAAATGAACAAGTGCGTTCGATATCCAGCGAAACGAGACACGTTTTTCGGCTTTTTTTTTACAGACCACATTTGCTTTTATTAATAATCATACGTAGTCAAGTCTCTTACTTAACGAGCGATCAGTATCTGAGCAAAAGGAGGGAAAGAAAGGAGAGGAGGAAAGAGAGCGTCACCGGAACGAGCGCGAGAGTTTATTCGCGGGACAAGCAATGAATTGAAACGCCACATTGGCGTTGGTTAATTAATTGGAGCTAAGTGGAGATCCGAAGGAGGAATCGAATTAGAGCAGAATATTCTGTGAAGCCACGATAAACCCGGATAAATTAATTAACGTTGGCGGATTGGTAGCTTATTTAGGCCCCTACGATACGAAGAGCACCAAGTACTTCGATATACCTGACACTCTTACACACGCTCAGGCGCACATTCACGTAACTACACAATGCTAGCGATGGGAGCATGCATCGCGGTTACCTTGGAATTCCGATCTCTGTGAAGCTCTACACAAGGAGATCGTCAATTATACTTATCGATACGTACGTACAAGAGGGAGAGTGTAATATGTGCCCGGGAAAACTCGTGAACCAATATAAATGTCGTGGTACGATTCTCGATAATTGTACGTTGACCCGCGACAACCGGTGTACGGAGAATCGATATTGCGCGTCGATTCCATTTGACGCTCAATTGAAAAGATAGCGTTGCAAAATCGTGAAAAGATCGCGCTCTCTGCTATACGTGTTAATCGAGAGGCCTCGGGTCTCCTTCGCTGCATATGTCTGGGGGATTTATTCGTATTGTAGAACGAGAAAGCGTGCAGGTTGAATTACCTCCGCGTTAAGTATCGCGGATAATAATCGTCTCGTATAAACACTTCAAGTAG
Organism: Venturia canescens; assembly: GCF_019457755.1. NCBI lineage: Eukaryota > Metazoa > Arthropoda > Insecta > Hymenoptera > Ichneumonidae > Venturia > Venturia canescens. The sequence goes on from NC_057426.1 coordinate 7,799,506, forward strand.
AAGTTCACCGAACGTATATGTTGCTTTGAATATCGATTTTTTAAAAAGGATAAATCTCGCTCATTCGCATCATTCACGTGGGAAAGGAGATCCAAGATTATTCGTCTCGCGAGATTTAAGGCTTTCGAAAGGTTTTTTTACACTCGCGATTTTACGATCTTTAGACAAATTATTTTTACAGCGAGAATTTTTTATAGGAACACTTCCTTCGTGTCTTGTACGTGGGTGTACTCGGGCATCAATTTAATAAAAATGTGAGCAATCCAGTGATCCGTGTGCGCGCATACGTGACGATGAATGTCACTTTCATTTTAACTCAAATTTTTAAACATTTACAGTCCTGAGATACGCACATGCTCGTGCAGGTAGCACGCAATGGGAAATTTCCATTTAATGGAAAGGGGACATCAAAGAGCACACGCCGCAATCCTTCATCGCCATCGGCGTGACCGAACGTGTCTGAAAATTTCAAAAGTTCTTGACACTAGCGACGAAACACATCCCGACTCTTTTGGGCGGTATAAACAGCGGCTTTGAAAAAAGTGCAATTCAAGTTTTTCATATTTCTTGGTGGAAAAGCGGGGCGATATTTAATAGCATGAGACATTGGAGGATTGCCGGATGGAAATCCTCTCAAGTCCGTCGTATTTTTTTCGCCACCATAAACACGCGCATCGCTTCGACTATAACGTCTTACGCGCGGTCTCTCATTTTTCTCCTGCCGTTCTCACCTACCCGCTTCGCTCTCCAAGAACACGGCGGGTTTTCTTTTTCAAGTTAAAAGAAACGGAGAAAAGCTAAGAGATAAGCTGGAAAATGTACGCTGAAGCAATATCTGTATACGGAGGTTGAAGAAAAAAACAGAGAGCAGAAGATCGCGCGTAACTCTCGCAGACACGCTGCTCGTTGGCCATTCTGACACGTAAGTTTTATGGCTTTTCCAGAATTTTAACGACGCCACTAAACACCGCTGCTGCTGCTGCTGCGAAATAGTGAGCCCACGATTATGGGGTGTTTAGGGGACAACCAGAGAGCTTTTCTCGCTCTCAAACTTTCAATGGCGCACTGCACTTCCCCGTGATTTTTCTTTCATATTTTACACGAATTACTGAGAATTTTTCGTCCTCCTTCGGAGGACATTCTTTTCTCGCAGCTAACTGAAATACGCAATGATCCGAATGATCTGAATGAATATAGAAATGAATTTTTCAGCGTTCCGTAAATTTGGATACGATTTTTGGCAGTATAATTTTCCTTCTCCATTCATATTGTTTTCAAAATTGACTCGTTTTCAAGTCTCCAGATGAGAAAACGAATTTGTGATGAGGAAATTATAATCAGCGATTAAATTAATTACATTTATTCATGTGAAACTCGCCTGGTAGACTTTTGTTAGTGCAGGCAGTCGGCAGATTGTAATAAAGTTTAATGCCACGAGTTTTCAAGCACTGCACTCATTAAATTTTGGCTATTTTCATTTTTAAAAAATATATAAAATGGAAATAGTGAAGAAAATGCTTTTGGGAAATCGAAACTGATGAAAGTCGGTTGGGACGGAGGATGAAAGATCCTCGATCGGAGGAATGATCTTCGGAATAAGAGAACAGAAAAGACGGGGAGGGGTGGGTTTAGCTCTAGAGTTCCGCATTGTGCACGGTCATGCTTCGTTTGTCGGTTTCTCCTCCCACCCTGTCTATTTTCCGAATCCCGAAAGCGCTCACTCTCGCATCTGATATTTTGAGTAAGCGCGAGTGTATTCGAGCCCCCGGGCAACGTGTAATGGTCGCTCGACAGTTGACACAACTTTGACATTGCAGAAGCGCGTTCTTCCATTGTGCGAGATCGCGCGAGCGTGTTGCGTTGCTTGGCATTGTTGGGGTGTCGGGACGCCACCGCGAGTTATTATGAATACAGATATATGCAGCGGGTGTTTTCCGGGCTCCGTTTCCAACTCTAACCCTCGTGGTTCAACACTCGCTTACGTTTTCAAGAGAGAAAGAGAGAAGGACGGAAAGAAGGACAAAGAGAAAGTGAGACATTTGCGACACGCAGGAATGAATAATTTAGTGACATGACGAGCGTATACACCGTCCTGAAAAAAAGACGGACGGACGGACGTGGCGAGGCCAGCAAGACTTTTAGACCTAAACGTACATTTATTTCTTCAAGTGATAGTACATTCAGAGGGTACCTGCAAAATAATGGATAGAACCAATAAGTATACTGCCATGAAAACAGTAACTTTCGATAAAAAAGACAATTTTCAGTAGAAAAGTTTCAATTTTACTCGCTCACAGATTATTGTTGTGCATTTTTTTTCTGTAGATGGCCAGCAGAGGAGAATTTTTTAGCCAAACACTCAATAAACTTGAATCGATTCATGGAAAATCGAGATTTTTCGAGTTTCAACACTCAATGTTGCCGAGGAAAAAATAAATTGACAGAAAAATAATTGGCCTCGACAGCCACCCAACGAACGACGGTATTGAGCCATCAAACTTCCCAGTACATTTTTTTTAACGAACAATTGGTTGAAGTATGGTTCGAAACGATAGAACGCAGCCCGTGCAGACACGTGCTCGTGTTCGTTATCGCGTATTAGAACAGTGCGTGGGAATTCGCTGGTATTTGCACGAGTACAGAAAAATAGAACGAACAATTCAATTACAAAGTCAAGAAAAACGAAGAATAAGTGTGCCTCGACCTGGTCGCGTTGGTCGGAAGAATTGAGAAAATAGGAACCAGGAATGCGACCTGTCAAATGGGTTTTTATGTTTTCCCTACTAATTCCTCGAAATAGTCATCTCAATATATCATTTCGATTATTGAGAGTGGTAACGGAGACGTCGACCTCGCGCAATTTAAGAGAAGAGCTAGAGAGCGGGCCCGGGGAAGGGGGAAGCGGAAGAGACGGAGAAGCAAATGCGAGCGCCTCATCGTATACATCTTTAGTCCCGTTTGATAATGCATTAACGCCGGCGGATCGGTAATATTAGCATAGCATACGCCCATCGCATTTGAATTGAGAGGCGGCAGTGGCGACGTCGACGGCGACGTTGGGGAACCGCCGCAGAAGCAAAACCGCACCAGCAGCCCCTGACATTCGTGGTTACGTATAGTCCATATATTATATATATACATATAAATTCATACGAGCATCAGGAGCGACGAGAAGGCGTCCCAGCGTCTCTTTGTCATGCTAATATCCAGCATCCATCTACAGCAGTCTCACGAAGGAGAGATGACTCTGCACGGTTTACGCACTCCTCTCATCGAGAGACGCGAGAGTGTGTAAGTGGCGCTCCGAAGCTTCCTCTGTACGATTAAACGCCTCGGTGTCTGTGTTCCATCAACACCAAAATGATGGGAGATTTTTCCTCTGGTATTCTTGAGCTTCGAAGGAAAATTCCTAGTCCATTTGATGCTACTGCGCGATGCTCGCGGAGAAAATAATGAAAAAGAACGTTTTTGGCCTTTGATTTCGATGGAGGGCGTTATAAACGTGGGGATGGGGGTGGGGAAGATTATTTTCAATTGAAAATTAACCTTGTGGCGATAGTTGGAGATTTAACGGGCAAAAATTAGTGTCTGTGGGTCTTCAGTTTGATCGTCATCGTCGATCAGTCACCGTACGTTACATTTTTACTCTTCGATTTTTTTTCATTTCATTCCATGAAATTTTATCGTCACTTTAATTGTTCTTGAGCCCAATTATCGTTCATCGCTGTGTTAAAGAATATCGTAAAGTGCACTCTACGATAATCGTAAATTTACACGTTATATTGCAACGCGCCGAGAGGAAAACGGTTAATTAAAAGCCATTCTCCGCGCGCGCGCGCGCGCGATCTTGGGGATCGAACGAAGTCGGAGGATTAAATATAATTTATCGCAACGATGATCGCACTCTCGTGCCATAGATGCGGTAAAAAAAAGGAATAAAAATAGAAAATTCAATGTGACTGTGAGAGAGAGAGAGACGAGACATCCATGAAACGTTGTCCAGAGCCCCTCGTGCGATCATCCGTAAGTGAGAATTTGTATATTTCTTGGAATTCAAGTCCAGAGCTCGAGAATCCTCTTTTCCCATCGCGACTCGAAGTCTTCGGGACGAAAAAACAAAATTGGTGTCAATTTGGACCATGAATTTCGTCCTTTTCCACCTGGAACGAAATTGAACTTGAGACAACGAATTGGGTGATCGATTCGTGCCTTCGATCGCTGTGATGATCAATTAAAAGTGAATGATGATGAAAGAAAAAAAACGAACAATCCTACTCAATCTTAATTCCTTTCATTTAACGTCGAATAAAAATATCATTGTTGATTTTTACTCGAGTAGAATTACAATGAGAAAATCGTAATTGTTAGACTTATCGATTAATCAAATACTTGGCTAATTGATTTTCTTCGTCGATCATTCTCTCGGATGATTCCCCCCCGCGTAACCTACTTTTGGAGTCATTTGCGTTTGCTGAACGATTACACGATGACTACGACAAAAACGAGTCCACGAAAAATCGAATTTGTGAGTTGAAGAAGTTGAAATGAGTTTTTCAATCAAAGTACCAAATAAATTGCACAATTTCAACGGAAATGAGGCCGACAGATCTAAGACAAAAGCAGTAAAATGGAAATTAGACTCGATATCGGGTTCAATTTCGCACCAATTTCTCGATCAACGTTGTATAACATCGGCGGTCGGATCGAGCTGATAGAATTATCGTCAAAGATTCAATCGTTGGAGAGAATGGGAAAAAAGGTAAAAAAAACGGAAATCTACGACAAAACACGAAGGATTTGCATAATGCTGGGACGTCGAGAGGCATTAACGATATGTGCAGCGACAGAGCTTCGACGACGATAATTCCTCCCGTTTCGTACTCCCAGGGTGCCGGTGTTATTTGCTGCCGTGTACAATCTTGCAGCATACAATAATTATCGTTAACCATTTAACGATCCGGCGGAGTGTGACGCGACACACTAATGTTCGCCTCGCGCAGTCCTGTGTACACGAAAGGCACTCGTGATCTATAAAAAATTATTGCCTCCGCGTATATATTCAAATATTTAGACACTCACACTGAAGTCGTTTTGTTTATTAGTGTACATGCCAGTAAAGCTGGTATTTATAATGACATTTTTTTGCATTATTCAAAATGAACTGTGTCGTTGGATGTGCGAGTGTAAGAAAGAGGGAACGACCGTGTGTGTGGACGACATTTTTCATTCTTCAAACTTAGTACAAACAACGCAAATTATAAATAGATTTGTGTGAATTCTGCTGCCCTTTTATCAAAGTTTCGCATCATTATTCAAATTGCTCGAGCACTTTTTGTGTACAGTTTAACATTTTGTTAACAATAAATAAGACACATGCATGCAGAGATCACGAGTCTCGCGACAGGAGACGCAACGACCTTCGTTTCTCTCACCTATTCTCTGCTCAGACGCCCCATGATCGTCCTGCAAACGCGAGATGAACTAATACACGATGACTCGTTACTGGCTCTCGGAGAGCAACGAAGAGAGAGAGAACGAGAGGTAAGCGTACAAAGGTACGAGGAGAAACGCAGTTTTGTTCAAGAGTGAGAACGAAAAGGAGCGATGAGATATGGCGAAAGGCGGTTCTGTTCAATTTATTAGTTTCTAGAATTATACGATCGAGACGAGAGCTCATCTCTTCGCTGTTCTATGTATTTGTAAAAATATATGAATGTATGTGTAACGCACTCGCATGGATGAGACTCTGTATGAGCTACGCGACGAGAGTTGATTGTGACTAATTGATTGGGAATACTTTATTCGTACTTATTTATGGGAGGATTTATTTTCCCAAGAAAATATAAGTCCGTCGGGGTGTGCAGTAGCTTCGAATATGTTCTTTTGCGCAATTTTCTGCATATTATTCTTCTCGGATATTTCTGTACGGGCATTGACAAATGTAATTGACTGTAATTATAATATTGAATAATTATGGAACGATGATTATCGATGTCAATCATGTTTACCCACTTGACGTAAGTCATTTCTCCGGATTTCTCACTAGACAAATTGTTCTTTGGTTTTTATGAGCTCATTGGATTTGAGTATTTGAAAAAACGATAGATTTGTTGAGCGAGTTCAAACGCATTGATAACAAAAAAAAATCGCTGTTTCTCAGCCATTCGATATTCGCTAAAAAGACACTTTTATCATCGGAAATGTTTTATATTTTTCATTTGACGTTATTTGAATTGAAAATGGTAATTCAATTTCATACTTTATGGATAAGAAATCAGGTTTTATTCTGTCTGCTTAGGAGGTCTATAAAGCTTTTATGTGAATAATCAATCCGCGTGAATTATTCTGAAGAAAAATCTTTTCTCACGGTGTGAAAAGGAAGATCGAACATTTTTTCTCCTCGTAAGCTCGAAACGAACAGTCACTGAAAGCGCGTCGTTCCACGGGCTTTTGAAAATTCTAATCACATTTTAGCTAATTATAAATAAGATTTTCATCAGGGTGAAAAGAATCGGTGAATAATTCAAATTTCCAACTTGTTTTTACAAACACGAGAAATCGAAGTTGCTGCAAAAATTCGTTCGAATTCGATTTCGTTCGTTTGAGTACTGTTTTTCTTTGCTATCGTCCCGTCGACACTCAAAAACGATGATTAGTGTTACTATATTTCCATCGTAAACGGTAGGCAAAATGGTCGTAAATAAGCCAAATCGTCTCGTAACTTGTGCCTTTTATTGCCACGAGTATGCAGCGGGGATCATGACGAAGATTTCTTGTCCCCGCGAAGAGACCGAAAAGGATTAATGATACCAATGAAAAACTCAGTTATATCCATTACCGTCAGATATTCGAGCAATTTTCTGTGAGAGGCGTAAGAAACGCGGCGAAACGGACTATTAAAGTGCGATCAGTGGCTACCATAATTTGATTAGGTTCATCGCGCTTCCGTTTTATTAATATGTGCACAAAGTGGTAGACCTCCGTGGATCTGGCGTGTGTTAGAAAATGTGATCGAAATGTATGTTGGATCGCGTAGTGAAATGATGGAATCATTTTGAAAAAGTGGAAAATCTCCTAATTGATAGAAACTAAAAAAACTTTTATAAAAAAGACTGATGAGAAATTTTCATCTCGAGGCTAATTAAACTCGTGACTAACGCATTAGTATGCACATCCTCAGAATAATGTCACATCATATTGTAGAATTTTTTAGCTCGAGCAAACTAACGATCTCTAATGTCATAGTGTCGATGCATATCAAAGTTTCTTTGTTACATGAAATAAAATCATTAAATTCTAATTGAACCTACGTCGCATTCGCGTGACCCATTTTTTCGATGTCTTTACGCACAATTTGCATCAATCTGACGATCGATCGACGGTATCATTGCGATCAGCTGCAATCGGATAATTATACATGATTGTTACCCCATTAAATGATAGACATTGATCACTGGACTTTACTAAGATAATGAGAGACTGCGACGATACTTCAGTGACGTATTGCTCGACTGAAAACCACCCGAACGTTCTTGAGTGCCATTTTTATTCTCGAATTTACAATTCAAGACCGTAAAATATAATTCATCGCAAAATTTCATGCTCGTTTCAAAAGGCAGATAATTTGGCGTTCGTCGTGAATAAACGGGAAGGTTGGAACACCGTCGATCGAGAAGGGGACCAAAAGAAAAATCAGAAAAGAGAGAAAAATATGTAAAAAAATTGAAAAACTTCGGGACGATTGTTAGCAGCAAGACAACAGAGAATTGAGATTCCTAAAAACGTACGTGAAAACAGCACAATTGCGAGTGCCGCAACATAAATTGTATTTTTTCTCCCGATTACGTGGCCGAAGAGATTTCCCTTTGACGCGTTTCGGACAGGACGCGTAACCGGAGTCCCTCTCATTTGTACATACACGTGTATCTGCATGCATTTAAAAGTCGTAGATCCGATCGAAGAGATCTGATAGGAAAGAAGAATAGTTAAGTGGTTGCTCATAGTATGAGCGGATTCTTTCGCAAAAAAGAGAAGCGAAGAGAAGAAAGAAAAAGAATTCTTCGCAGAGTCACCGCGCCGCGCGGCGGTGTCGAGATTTCCGTCGCCCGAAGCGAGGCGACCATCGTCCCATATATTGAGGAGGATCTTTTCTATGGATTGCGCCACTCTATACGCTGATGGACGCGCCTCCCGCAAAAACCTTTTCGAAATGTTCGTAGTCTCCCTCCCGCCCTCCGGGGGCCTCATACCTTAAGGATCGCGGGTCTTTGCGGGTGTGCAAGAGGAGAGACGGAGTGTCGGATGGCCTTATCTCGATTTTACCGACCGGTCAGTGGTGCGAAGCGACCGAAGCTTATACACGCATCGGCAAGAAAAAGAGGTACGAGCGGAATGAGAAGGAAAAGAAGAAGAAGAAGAAGAAGAAGAAGAAAAACGGAGGAGAAAGAAAAAAGACGATGCGGCAAGACAAGAGAGTGAAAATCAAGATAACTCCCTCGGCGAGCAGATAAAAGAATGCATTAGCCAACGCCGCTAATTACCCGAGGTTGATGCTGCCGTTGCTCTTACGTTTTCGAGCTGGATACAATATAGAAGAGGCGTGACTTTAGCGATCTCTCGTTGAGAGGTCGTGAGGCAGGGCATAGAAATAAAGGAAAGAGAGTGAGCGAGAGAGAGAGAGAGGGAGGGAGGGAAGAGACGAAAACGTGATTTCGTGATTGACAAATGACGCGCGTATCGTGGACCGAAGAGATTCAACTATTGGGTCAAGGTTAGCCAAATGTCGCAACGAATTATTATTAATAGTCCAGGAACATACTCACGTCGTAACGACTGCTCGATCATTTTTTTTTGCCAAGTTACCAAGATGAGATGACGAGTGTGGCCAATATTCGAAGGAATGAGGAAAGGAGATTAAAAAAAGGGACAAAAAAGCAATCGTGTCCAAAAGTCCTTGGAAGGAAGAGCCTTGATGCTTACCTGCAACATAGAAAAAAGGAACAGCCTATAATTAAAATAATCGTTCCATTGAGAAATATATGAAATTGAATTTTTCTAGCGAAAATCGATGCTTCAAATTGACCCCGGTTTGCTCGTGTTCGTGCGTGTGTGTGCGTTTCTCTGCTCTCGAAATCGTTTTAATGACATCGGGAGACAATTCCATCGGAATTTCTTCGTCATAACTACACGTAGTCCGGATCGTGTCACGCGAGGCCGATCATGAACGGGCCGAAGAATAATGGCTCAACAATAATGGAACAAAATCAAAATCTAAAAAGATTCGGAGTCAAAAAACGCTCTCTTTTCATGCGGTCACCCAGGATCACACAATAGTCGTGCGCAGTGGTTTTGCGGTCTCCTTTTCCGTCCTCTTGTGGCAAAAGAAACGAAATGTCATCACAATGGATGCGACGTCCCCGTTTGTCTCTTTTCCGTTTCCTTCCCTATACAGGGTGGCTTTAATTCGTATATCGAAATTTTATTTTTTACAGTAAGAAAACCTATTTTCAGATCATTCGAGTTCTGAAGATTGTTTTGCTCATATGCTCAGCAAAATTTTGCCATTCGAGGTGCTTCAACAGTTGATTCATCAAACTTCAATATGATCACGTTACATTGCAGGTGAACGCAATTCCCATCGTATGATTGTCACGAAATTTGAATTTGAGATCTGGCTCATTTCCAACTTTTCGACGATTTTATATTTTTCACGATTTTTATTAAATTGTGCTAAAAATTCATGGAACAGAACACGAGCTTTTTTTTTTTTTATTAATTTTCCAAATATTTTGCTCATATTTTGTGGTGTTCGTATCGATGCAGGACACCCTGTGTATGCCCATAATACAAGGGATGGGTCGTGTTATTAGGGGTCTAACTCCGTAATATCTGCACCTCGATGTCGAGTGTCAGTGGTAAGAATACACGAGCACTTGAAGGTCGCTTTCAACGACGTCGATCGGGGGCGTTTCCCTTTACCTGTGACAGGTGACAAGCCGTGACATTTTTCTGCAGGCACGCACTGCACTTGCCGCTCCTTTTTTCCTCGCTCTCCGTCTTCCTCGCACTGCTGGAAACTTCTCGAATAAAGGACCTTTTCAGGTCCTACTGTCCCTTTATAAAGGCTATTTATACTCGAGCTCGTAAAAGTTGCCAAGTCGCTCTAGTTGAACGACCAAAGCTGCTACTGTTCGTCTTCCAAAAACCCGCAACAAATCTCGTCCACTCTGTGTCCCAATAAGGCAATCGGATTACTTGACGTTTCCGCTATTTAGAGTGACGCTAATGTCAACCTCTCGGCTATTGAGATTGGAGCAAAGGAGCCTAAATTCAGTGCACCAGGAGCAACACATTGCGCTAGGTCAATTCCAAAGCTTACGTTATCTTCAATGTTAACGTTTCAAATCGAAATTTTCTAAGCCTTCAAGTTAATATTGTGACTTTAAATATTTCACGAGAACAAAATTCACAGTACTAACAATTTTAACCATCGAATTCATTCCTTCAACAATTATGAATTTGAGAATCACATCAAACGAGGTTCGATGATGCAGAATTCATTCGCTTTTTTTCATGCCCACTCAACAATAATTTTACGTAACAAAGATGATTAGTTTTTTTTTCTAGTAATGTCAAACCTCGTATTCAGACTAGATTCGTTCTTAAATTTTTTTCATCGCAGATTATCGCGGTTGTTATTTGTAAAATTTGCTTAGTAACTTTCACCCATGAAAATGTTAACTTCAATTTACGTTGTTAGACGTTGTTAGAAAACCTGGAAAAATATGTTCCTTTCTATAATTCGCATTGTCGAACTGTTACCATAATTTTTCAGGTTCGGGAGTATCATTGTCCGGAAAATTCACCCATCAGTGACCACGAGACTAGCAGCGCTTCCTGGTAACTGATAATGATCAGTCGTAATGTGATGAGACCAGGAAATTTATGCTAGAAGATTTCAGAGTGAAAACGAGAGGATAGTTACGTCAAAATCTCCGTAAATGTATCGCGTTTACGAACCCCCTTGCGGCCCTATCACTATCATTACGTGAACCGAGCATAATAAATCATTTGGACGAAGTATTTTTGAGGCATGCGGAGATAAAAAAATGTTCATAAACTTTACAGGATGTTCGAACGGCATGAGAACGCCCTGTATCCACAGCATGCGTTCTACGAACTTGTTATTGTATAACTAGACAAAATGTAATATTTATGTAAACATATAATTTGAATGGGTAAACTGTGATGATGATACGTGCACGTACAAACAAAAGTATGTTTGAAAGCAACAGCCAATAAGCCTAGCTGGTATGAAGTTGCCATTTTTTTAGAGAGTTTTTTCTCCCTCTCTCTCTCTCTCTCTCTCTCTCACTAGTTTACTATTGCGAGTAGCAAGTATGCCGCAGCAATAGTATTATGTGCAGGCCGAATAAGATAAGAAGGGAGAGAACTGCTGGAAACTGCGGATGCACGCTCGCAGTTGATGTTTCCGGATATAAGTACCAATGCTTGAGTAACCATCACGGAAGTTTCACTTCATCGCCTCGCGTCGCGTCTTTCATCATGATTGCCGGACATGGTTCATTGTTATTTAGTAATTTGTAAAAAAAAAAAAAAAAAATAGCGTGAATGAATTCACGTCATAATCTTCAATGGCTAAACAAATTTTGAAATGTTAAAAGAGCTGGAAACGTCGGCTATTGACTCGTAACTTTATATGTATCACAATTTTGCGTTCGTTTTTTTTTTGATATTTTGATGATTGTATTTTGCCGAAGAGGGAAATAAGCGTTCGTGTCGCAACTTTTAAATGCATTAACCTTAGTAAGCATAATGAGGAAGTGAAATTTGTGGTAGAGAAAAAAAGAAGGAAAAATCGTGTGACAAAAAAATGGAGCGAAAAATGGTGGGTGAGTGGCTCATCATCGGCCCGTGTTGTGGGGACAGAGACGAGACCGCTAGTCGCCAATTAATTCAAACGAAGTGAGAGTGCCGTGACAAGAGCACTTTGTGTCCCCCACGTAAAAAAGCGCGACGGCTGGTTGGACGTTTTCTGAAGACGAGTCGCGTGTCTCTGTGATGTACACAAAAATTTCTCACAAAAATAAATGAGAAACGTAACGAACTCGAAGAGCCGAAAAACTTTATAGAAAGAAGGAGCAAGAAAAAAAACAACATTTGATCGTTATTACCTGTCGCTTTCGGCAAAAGGTAATTAGTCTTGAGTGAGCGAGATGGATAGCGTGACAAGGACACTATGAAAGCGCACCCGCTCTTACAAATGAAGAAAGTAAATATATTTTCTTCCGTTGCTCGTAAAACAGTTCGGCTTCTGGATACTTCTGAAGTAGCTACTGGCCTATTTTAATTGCCGTGAAACACCGTTTAATTAGCAGCCTAATCTCGCACATCAAATGATTACTCTCGAAAATGTATTTATAAGACGAAACGGTTCATGACTTTAGCCGTTGTAGAATAATTACTAAATTAATTGTGTGTTTCAAGCTTATCCGAGGTACTTCTGGTTTTAGGTAATTTCGAAGGATACTTAAAAACACGTGCACTAATTGCACTAATTTTAAATCGCCTAAACAAATTTGATTCTCGTCATCGTGTCAATTTTTTCGGTGATTGGATCATCTGAAGGTGAAACAACGATCGCGCGTCCTACAAAAAATAAATTTTCTGCCGCTTGTCGCCAGAGCTTTTCTTGTTTTCGCAAATAAAAATCGTTCGATTTTGTAAAGAATTTATTTCCCGTGAAAAATTCTTCAATCAGTACTCGTTTGGTTAATCGAATGTATTAAGCATGTTTATCATTGAATTGGCTATTAAAAAGATGTACGGTAATGGGCGAGCGATCGGGAGGAAGGTAAAAGTGGGAAGAGGCGTCTGCTGCTAACAGGGTTGCTGAGGCCACATACGATAGCCATCGAAATCAATAGGGTAGAGCGGGCGCAAAAGCCTCTTTGGCGGTCGTCATCGGGCGCGATACCCCGCGGAGATAGTAAGAATCCCTCTCTCGTGTTCGTCTCGAATTTTGTAGGTTGGTTCGTCGAGCGGGAGGAGTCGAGACGAGCTCGATCTCGAGTGGAAATCTTGCGTCTTCTCTGGCGCTTTTCGCCATTCGAGCTAAGTAAGACGGGTCCACCTGACTTCTCATTCCCATACGAAAATCCCGTGTCTCGTCATCCTTTTCAACCCTCTATGCTCGAAGCCTCAGCAGCTTGATGTTGCAACTGTTCTTACTTACTGCGAGAGGTAAAATTCACTGCGATTCGATCTCGCGCGCCGTGAATTGCTCGGACGAACACCTCTTTCGGATCGTCCGACGCGCCAATAACAAAATTCTCCTCTTATACGTGTTCGAGCACTCGATAATCTGATAATTCTCGGATTAAATTCTCTCGCGCGCGGGCTAACGTTAAAGGGCCATTTCGATGAAGACGTTCGGAAATACGAGATAGAAATATTTCTTGAGACTCGCAGATTCGTCATGATTTCGATCACTTTTTCTCTCTTGGATATTTTTTCTTCCACTTTGTCCCATTTCCATCGTGATATTTCTCGGTATGAAATAGAATCGATCGAATCACTGAAATTACGAAGCTACAGAGAGACAATATTTGAGCGAGTTGTACTTTCAAATTCTTGGCCAATAAAGTTTTTTACGTACAGCAACAGAATTCGAATTCAAAGAAATTGCCTCGACACTTTGAGGTGTATTTAAAAAGTGTGGTAACACACATAAAAGTTTTTCTATGCCGTGTCTCTACGAGAGCGATGTACCCACAGGAAGCGATTCATCTGTGAACGTTTCAAATTCCAATGTCACTGGGAGGGGGGGAGAGGAGGAGCTATTTAGGTAGAGACGCGCGACGACGCGCGAGGTACATGCTCCGAGACCCGAGTCAGCAATGACGAAGGTCGGAGGAACGCGACAATCACGGAAGGAATGTCACGCCGTTCACAGCGCGGTGAGCTTCGTGGGTTCTAAATTGCGGCAGCGCTTGAGGCGCGACCTTAATTGATTGACAAAAAACGCTTCTGCTGGAAAAAAAACGGCGTGCGTTAGTAACGATCGCCTCATCTCCGACGGAGTACAATCACTCCGACTCTTCTTCACGTGACGAATGACGCGACGAGTCTCACATGGGATCACGATGTCGTCCGGCTACACACCTAGCGAGCTCATCGCAGCTGAAAGACATCGAGTCCCTTCGCGGTGTGGTTGAACTCGAGCCGACTGGGCGAACCGCCTTTGGTGACAAATTGGTTTTTCATACGACTCCATCGCCTCGAAAATTTATCTGAAGAAGTTTCAAGTCGAACGAATAATCGAACACGGAGAGAGAGAGAGAGAGAGAGAGAGAAAGATCGGGCCCGTTCCAATTTCCGTCCGTTCTCTTTTTCGCGGTCACTTTTTAGTGTGAGTCGAATTGAATTGCCATCAGTAAAACCGCGTAAATAAGAATCCGAGTATTCGGACGATCATCAGAGTTTCGGTATGCAATTCGAAAGAGAGCTGACCGAAGAAGTCGAACACCTTGTCACAGTCCCACAGTAATTTAAATCTCATTATACACTGTGGTCTGCGATGATCGTATTTGATACTTTGTATGCGTAAGTGTGTGTACGCTCTAAGTACAATGTTGCAATGGAAAAAAAGAAAGCAGGCATAGGAGAGAAGGACTCGGCAGAAAAGAGTTTGGACGAGGAATCTGCAGCTTCCTCTCGCTGAAATCCGTTCCGTGCTATTTCGGGGAAGCCGAAGATGTTTGAGATGAACTTCGCCGCGAAGTGGAGAGACGCATTTCATTTCCGGCTCTTCATTCCGAACTGTGCAAAGTCGAGAGAGAGAGAGAGAGAGAGAGAAAGAGAGAGTTTGGTGGGAGGGAAACGGTGGATAATAGAATACAAACGAGTATCGTCATTCCGGAGAGTCCACGTTGGCTGACCAGTGGCTGACTTATTCAGCCACGAGCAGGCGTTCTTCCATCATCGAGAGTACGACCGCATTGGCATCACATTCGCTCATATTATCCTGCGCGAGGACTGGTACAGCAGGTCAGAAGGATGAAACCATTTGGATCCCTTCGGGATCGTTGTTACCGGGGATTGGAATCGAGCCCGAATTCACAGCGCTTCTCGAATTTGCGGCAGTCGAAAGAGAAATGATGAGAGGGCGATGAGAACGAGTGGAGGCCATCGCGAAGGATGGAAGAGGATGAAGAGAATGAGATTCGGGATGGACGTGACTACCGTTCGCATATTTCGCGAGCTTCTCTCGTTGCCATTTCTACGTATCTCTGCGCTGCTGTGAGTGCTGTCGATTTGCTCTCTTCCCATTCACTTCCACCTTCTCCTCCTCATCTCCCTGGCATAATTCACTGTTATAGAATACTCTACCCCCTCGCTCTCCATACGTGGTATTTATCTCGTGAATTGGAAAGCCCCTTTCCCCCCCTCCCCGCGCCGTTCGTCGCTCGTTTCGTTCGGAAATGAACGAAAAATTGTCTCGGGTGATTAATTATCATAGGCCTTATGTTCTGTCAATCACGTACGTCCGCATGATAGATTACATCAATGAACCGCATGATTTACGAGGATAGAATTTTCTGACGATACCCGTAGATGCCTGTTACACATTCGTAGGCGAGGGGGTGTAACAAAACGTTTCCTAAATAAATAGTTTGAGTCTGCCAGTATTTATATCCCGTTTTGTAAGTGAAGGTTCGTATCAATTTTCATGAAATTCCCTGTTCTTCCATCCTCCGCCGGGCCACTTCGCCACGGTGCAGCAGCAGAGAGAAAAGAAAACACAGGGGTTGCTGTTCGAAAAGTCACACCGCAGCAACAAGTGGACCACACGAAGATGAGGGGGTTCGAAAGGTGCGGGAGAATGGGACACGAGAGAAAAAGAGAGCGAGATGAAAAAGGATCAGGCGGATGTCAAGTCGAGGAAATAAAAAAGTCACCCTCGTGTTTTTTCCAACCCCTAGGCGGGCGGACGAGAAGAAGAAGAAGTCATCCGGGGTGCGGGGATCGCACGATCCTAATAAAGGCTCGTGACAACAAGCGGCTCTGTAGGGCTTTGTCACGCTCTGGGGAACGAGTCAAACAAGGACCGAGGACCGTCCTGGCGGTGAAAGAAACGAGCGGAGCAACAAAGTGTCCGGGACGAGGAAATAAAAAGAAACGAGAGCTTGATAGGGAGAGTGCGGTGGGGGAATAAAATAAAAGTGAGGGATACAATTACCGGAAAATGGGAAAAGGCAGAACGGGCCTCGATGTTTTTGCTCTCGGCGACGCAGAGCAGCTTTTTATCGGCTCACTCTTCCCACCTCTTTTCCTTTTTTCTCCCCATTCTTATCTCCCGGAAATTCGACGATTAATTCGTCTCTCGTCAACGTCTGTGAATGCTACCTGGCTCCTCCCCCGTTTGCAAATGCTCTTGTCACACTGGTAAGTTCAAGCGAACAATTGTATCTAATCTTCATCCCTTAAATTTCACTGATCAATGTGAAAAACGGATCATTTTTACACTCAATTGGAACGATAGTGAGAGAGTTGAGTACAAAAGTGCGCGTTCGACCTTGCAAAACCTACGAACAAAATCAATAGCTCAGATAATCAAAAGTGATTCGAAAACAAAAATAAATAAAAATTTCGTACTCGAGACCTTTAGAATTTGGGATTAGCCCGAAGCTCGTATGGCTCCAATTAATTTTCTCTTCTCTCTTCTAAAGCTTTGAGAGTCTCTCATCCCCCATTCACGAGAAACTCGCGTCAAATGTATAAACGAAGTTCACGAGCTCTGGCACGAAACGCGAAAGCAAATACGTCCGGTTTAAGTTGGACGATACGCTGCTAAGCATTACATAAAAACCAATTACTCGGGAATGCTTCTGTTGATTGTGATCACAAATCGGAAAGGATATCTGGCCTGGTCGGGATACGACAGAGATGAAAACGGTTGGGATACAAATTACGGGACTTGTGCGATTGAACTTGATTGCGAAGGCACACTCTGGTACGTGCGGGTTTAAACGCCGCCAGCTCAGTGTGCAAGAATCAGAGGGGGGTTTGTTATTCTATCGAAATGTATCCGATGTCAAATGGGGCGAGGCGACCGGGGCCACGTGTCATTCTTTGAAGCGCACCCAAATCCTCGGGGAAAGCATATACGTGGAGACGACAAGATCAGAAAAAATCTAGGGGTGGAGGATGAGTAGAGACAGCAGCGTGAAACACGCATGGCATTCGCATTCGTCAAACGAAAATACTCGCGGCTCCTCCTTTACAAATCTCGTTAAGTTTTCATTCCGTAAATGGAAATAGAAGCCTCCCATATGGATTCACACGCTTCGATAAATTCGTAATTCCTCATCTTATCTCAATTCACATACATTTTCATACATTTCTTCACGAAACACCAGAAGGAAAAAATCTTCAAATTTTTAACGTAAACTTTCAACCGAGCACCATTCGAATAAGTGCTAGAGCAATTTTCCCAACTTTCAATTAATCTAATCGCACGAATAAGTAAACAACTGGAGACAGCAAATGAGACCTGCGTCGATAGCCAGAAATCTACGCTAAATGCTCACGGCACAATTGGGAAACTGCATTATTCGTGGCAGCGATTACCACGCGATCCATATAACGTTGAAAAATCGAGGTGGATACGTAGTGTGCGTTCGAGGGGGGTGGTGCGTTTATACAGCAAAGTTCGGACGGTTTAATGCCGCAGGGTCGTGTATCGTAAGAGAGATAGCGAGGGAGCATGAGAGAGAGAGAGCGAGAAGGAGTAGGAAGACCTCTGTGATCGGCGGTCCGTGTAATCGCCAAGTATGCAGATGATTAAATTTGCAACATCATCGCGGCAGCAGCCCCTGAAGCACACAGGACGCGCGATGGTATGAGAACTTGAAGGAGGAGGAGGGAAGTAGAGGAGCAGTGCCCAAAGCGTCAAGGGGTCCTCGTTCAAGCATCTAGACGCTTATCCCACTCTGTTGGTCTCTTTACTCCGTTTCTCTCGACTGGAGAGACTATCGTATCCAGATCCTCGGTAGTTCTCAGGGTCGTTACATACTCCGAAGCAGTTTGACTCGTGGTCGGCCGAAAGCTGGAAGCCCTTGACTCTTTGAGCCGTAGCAAGGGTTGCTGGTGGAGCTTGTGTACATGGCTCTTGCCCTTTCGGAGCCTTACGTCTGTTCATCTGAGGCTGACGGTATAGTCGTGTAACGCACAGCGGATATCATCCCTTCCACATGGAACCGATTAAACGCGCTTTGGTAACAGTTCTTGCGGTGCATTCAAGTGGGACGGCCAGTGAGTAATGTTGATGCGCCCAGGTTCTGCACAAGCAACACGAGCTTAACAAAGGTTGTTGGCCTACAGATAATTTGATCGTATCAGATCGCAATTTACGGTAAATAGTAGCGGTGAGCGTGCATACTTGGACGGAATAAGTCACGTTAATGGATTTGAAAAAAAAAAATTTTGAAAAAACGTCAATGAAGAATGTTATTCGGGCGACGAGGATCGACGCAAGAAAAGCCAAGATTGGGTCTCGAAATTTGATGCAAGAGAAAAAGGACAATAAAGGGGTTGATCTCCTGGCCATATTATACGAAGAAAGGGGAAAAGAACCAGAATTTCTCGAACCCCTTCAACACACAGGACTAATATCGTCGGAAGTATACGTGGGAGAGATGCGATTTAAAATTGCGATTTAATGACTCGCGTCCAGCACAGAGTTTGATAATTCGTTCATGTATCTTCTTTTTGCTTATCGCGTCTCGCTTTCCTTGCCGTTCTCTTGTTCCCACATGCGCGCCGACGACGAGGGGAAGCGACCGCGAGTAAAAAGAGAGTGACCAGTCCTTGGATTATATACTTGAGCACACCTTCTCTTGAGACGCGCGCGCATACGTAGGACCTCGTACGCCAAAATAACTCGTACCAATCGAGACGATTGGCCAATTACGCGTAAAGAGCGCGAGAGCAGCGGCCCCGCGGGTAGCAAGATGGAAGGCAATTAAGCCCCGCAGACCTTCGACCCCGATGGCTACGCTCCATACTGCCAGGAGACAACGACGTAATTCATGAGTTTGCGGACCTGCCACTTTTTCCCTAAGCTCCTCAGTCAATGACTTGATGCGATATTTCAACTCGTATATCACTGGGCTCCCTTGTGTCTCTCGCCATTCCCATTTATGATCGTGATCAATGTCGTACAACACGCCGAGTTACTACATTGACCGACAAATAGTTCGAGCTGCAGCGGTTACTTCCCGATGCAAAGTAATGTCTGTAATTGGAGGCTGAAATTTGAGAACACTTGGGAATGGGACAGCGGAATACAAAGCAAACAAAAAATTTATGTGGCAGGAACTTCATTTCATAAAGATGGCCAGGGAAGCGGTATTCTTAACTATTATATTTGAGCCTCGACGTAATACTTTCAGATAAATTTTCCAAGAAACACCCAACTGCTTGTGCTCCCTCGTTCCCTCTGAGTAAAATGTTCCCAGAAAGATGACAGCATCCCCTGTGGGCTGTCATGAAAATTTAATTTAGAGTTCCTTGTCAAGGAGCTATACAAACGTTTGAGAAAATGTGAAACGTCCTCAAGGCATAAATGCTTTTTTTTCAGTAATAATCGATATGATGCACACTTCGTTTAGCAAACGTATCGTTTCCTTTCGTTTCACATAGTAGCTCATCCACATCCTATTATTCTGTCAATAGAACTCCCGCCGAGCTTTACCGGATCTTTTCCATTCTTTCTAGACGCAATGCCAGGTCTTTCGGTTCTGTTCTTCTTCTTCCATTCTTCTTTATCCTTAATATCGGACTCTTAAGCAGCCAAAATGTGGAAGTGAGAGGAGCCGAAGAAAGCAGGGAAGACTGGGTTCTTATTCAGGTAACGTCATATTCAATGTCCTCCAATCACAATATTTTTGACGAGTTATGTCAGTATAATGGGGACGTTGAGAAAGCACAAGCAGAGACGAATATTCGTGGGGTCAGATCTGCCATAAATGTGCATTCAGCTGCATCTAAACACATGCCCTGTGTATCCCTTGTAATTCGACGGGACACAATGGTTTCCTGCGCTGTGCGCCGTGCTCTTTCCACGGCAACATTTCTCTTTCCTCTTCTCACTAAACTTTAGCTCGAATAACGTTTCGTGATGCTTCAGTGCCGGGTTGGTCCCGCAGCACACAAAGACACTCGTATCCTGCTTATCCCCAGCCCCCTCCCCTCCCCCCCCGCCCCTCTTCCATCGCGTCTTCCTCTGTGCTCGTCCGCCCCGCTACCAAGGTTTTCCCTCGGGATGTAGAGTAGGAAGGCCGTGGAGCGTGCGTAACGCGACCAGCCGTCCGTGAGTTATGAGGGACGCGAGATATTAATATTTTGTATCATCCTTACTACTAGTAGACAGTCGAGCCAACAACAGCAGCATCCTATGGCCCTTCTTCTTCTTCTTCTTCTTCTCTGCTTCGCTACTACCTACCCCTCTTGTCTACTCTCTGTCTTTTGTCGTTTGAAGTCGCGGCTCGTTCGCCGCCTGTGGCTCGTCACACAAACTCTAACCTTCAACCCCTGAATCCGAGGGATAAACAAAAATTGTGATTTCTTTTGAAGGATCTACTTTGAAAATAGCGACTAAGGCATGCGGCTAAAAATGATTTGCTCAGATGTGTTGGTATTCAATTTTACTGTGTCGAAACTGTAACAGCCTCCGGAAAAAATGATTCAGCACTCCAACGACGTGGGTAACCGTTTCCGGAACTTGAAGAATACGCGAAAGATGATCGCCTTTGAATTGCGCTATTAAACCGTACCGATTGGAGTTGTTAGGTCAATGTGGAATATTCTTTGGCTTCACTTATGATTGTTTAGTCTCCAGACTCTTTTTTTTTTGAACGTACCAGCTATTCTTTGCTCCTTGTCTCTGTACGCGGACGCTTTTTTTCTCTCGAGATATGCCATTGTGCATGCCGAAGGAATAGGAGAAAAAAAGTTGAAGCATCATCTCGACTAATTGTTGACAAGGGGACAATGGCGGCCCGCTAATAATAACTTGCCCCCTTGACGAGCAGAACCAGCGAGCGTGACGAACCATGGGACCGAGCGAACAGCATCTGTACCTGATGATCGGCCGATGCAACTACCTTCGAGCCGACAGGGAAGATCCCAGCAAAACTGTGCGTTTTTGAGTTCCACCAATTCAATCTCTGCACATCCACGAAAACACGCAGCCTGAATAATCCTGCTTACGATTAGAGATAAAGATTTTCTGCCTTGTGTAAAAAATCATTCTGCTAAACACCATGAGGCTGGCCCACATTCGACTATTCAGTTGGTGGATGCCAAAAATGTAATTTCAGCAGATTTACTCATCCATCGAGTCTGGAGGATTTTAATTACCACGCCAGTGTGGAAAATATTACTCGATTTCTCGGACGTTCTTCGTAGAACCCGGAATCCCAATTTTCTCACATTCTTGTAGGAACCTGCAGATTCATCCGCGTTGATCTGTAGAGGCGTACGATGACGAGTTTTTCTTGCAAAAACAATACTTGAAAGGAAGACCGACCGCTTCCTTTGTTATTGTAGTCATCGGTCACAAGTTTCACCAGGTAATATTGACCATGAGAACAGATGAAGGAAATCGCGCCTCTCGAACGCTGGAAGTGTGACCACGCCACGCCCCGTTTACGTTCGCGCTTCGGTTGCGGCCCTTGCAACGAAATTACGTGGGTAAACGAGGCGCGCAGCTTTCATGAGCTCATTTATGTATGCTTGGTCGTACCAACATCACACCGTGGCATGGACACCCCCGCAGTGGTGTCAATTGTTTCCCGCGACCGCAGGTTTCCCTAACGATACTTCCTCGCTTTCCCTTCGGTCCAATGTAACGATCCACGTACAAGGTGTCCCAAAAGTTGTGTTCTCACGGTTCAGCTTCAATGTGATGATTTTTGGATTCCGAATCATTGAGCCGATTGACTAAAATCGACTTTTCCGGTCAGGAGGAAAAGTATGGTTTTGTCCTAGTGTGGTTTTCTCTTCGCGACTGTCTTGGTTCGCGAATCATCCACAAATGCTTTTAAGGGCGTTTTTCTCACAATTCCACGAGGCTTTATTCGGAAACTTCTTTTCGAAACGCTAAGGACACTCTGTATATGCACCTATACTCGCAGATTATTGTGAGGGAGAAATAATCGTGCGAAACGAAGTTCGCGCCGTCTGTACCAGTAAACGAGTGCTATCGCCGTTTCATGGGATGCCTGAGAAGAGGCTTCCTCACTCGCACTTGTCATTAGTCTCCCGAGCTGGGCCACCTATCCGCTGAACCGAAGCCGGCAGGGACCAAAGACCCGCAACGTCATCGACTACCCAATTTGTATCGATTCGATTTATTTTTCTTTCGTTCCACTTCTAAAGCATTTGTATTAAAATGCGATGCGAGGGTCGTCGTTACCGTCTCGGCCAGAATTCTAATTGCTTTTGTCTCTCTTGCGAACAAGACTAAAAATGGTTGTTTAATACTAAATATTGTCTTAAATGAGAATGCGTAAAAAAACAAATTTCTTTTGAGTGCTATTATACATGTAAATTAAGCTCCCAATACGTATCACCTGCATCTCAGATAATTGCGAAATTTACTAGAAATCGAAAAAAAATGGACGTGCAAAATCGAATGGAGCGTCGTTTCAGGCAGGATATTTCGTTTTCTTCGTTTTCATTGCCTCGGTACGTCATTGTTGAGCTCCCAATGGAGGATAAAATGATAGGTTCAAATGAAAACGAAGAGCAAACAGTTTACATAAGATCGGTCTGAAGGAAGTTATCCCCGGATGAGGTTAAGTCAATGAAAGCGAATCGACGGCGATGGCTTTGTTGAGTAAAACGTACACGAAAACGGATGTTAGAGCGAGCCCTCCAATTCCTTGTGCGAATAAAAGAATTTTGAAATTGCGTAACTTGACAATATTGTTGAAGATACGACAGGAGGCTAAACGTTGTAGAGTCAATAGCAGTTGAAAATTTTTAAAATGCCACAAATAATGGTTTAACGTGTACTTTCGATGTCACGCAGCACGACAAAGTGTGTACCACAAACACGCGTGAATAAAGGTGTTGATAATGGGAACGTACAACAAATACAGATGCCACGTGAAATTTCGTAAAGTAATAACGTCTCCTCGCAGCACGATACGCCTTTGGGTCGAAAAAAGCGACGAGTGACAAAGCCGGTTCCCCCTCGTTTCGCACCATCGCGCAACCGCAAAATATATAGGACAGCATGACAAAAGTTGCTTGTCGTTTTGCGGCATAAAACCAACAATGACACGTAAGTCGTGCAAATTCAATTACCCCTCATCCACTCTCTGGCATTATCTTCATTCTTTTACATGCTCTTGTAAAGAACATACGAAAAGAATTAATCTTTGTCCACGTTATCGTTGTTTTCATCATCTCTGAAACGAACTTTCAACAAAATTACCCTCCTCGGGTGACACAGACCAAAATAATATCACGCTGTACCTTCTTCTTTTCGCTTCTTCTCTCTTGTCCTCACGCGTTGTCGCG
The DNA here is from genome assembly GCF_019457755.1 of Venturia canescens. NCBI lineage: Eukaryota > Metazoa > Arthropoda > Insecta > Hymenoptera > Ichneumonidae > Venturia > Venturia canescens. Next base: position 7,823,119 of record NC_057426.1, read on the forward strand.
CATTCTTGCACGCAAGCCCGCCAGGCGACACTTTAGGTAACGATCGGTTACAGAGACTCCGGATTCCAAGGAGCCTCCAATGGTCCTTGTAAAGTACGCGGAGGTACATACAGTATCGGCCGCACTGAGATTCTTCAATTCCCAGTACTACATGTCCAGCTTGAGTATTCTTTCATCACTGTGTTATTTATCACGGTTCCAACGTGTATATTAGTTCAAAAATCATGGAGAAAACTCAGGCATTTGCTCATTCATTGAGCATTACGTCAATGCCTCGGTGGTCGGTTGATAAAAATACATTTTTTTAATTATCAGCTGAAAATATCTTTCCATACCGCATATTCGATGGGCCCACAAACTTGAACGTTTTCAGCTCGAGCACAGTGCAGTCCGAAGTTTGCATTGAATTCAAAAATAGACAGTGGCAACGTTTACATCGTCACCAGCGTGGTTTACCACGACATATGGCTCTCGTCTCGGGTGGCGCTCGTGCCTACGTTTTTGTGGATAGAATGTTCTTGTATTTGTTTTACGAGGTATAAACAAATGCATGCACCGATCGTCACCTCCAAAAATAACATTTCTCCGTATGTGCAGAGTAAATTTCTTTGTTACGTGGCTGAGAGAGACGCGAGACTCGAATGACTTTCTTTTGTCGAGAATCCTTTTATAGGAAAGACTTAAAAAAAGAACTTCAACTCCAGACACTTTGGCTCCCGATTTTGCCAACCGAAAATTCTCAAGATAAAAAATCTTTGGTTAGATAAAAGCTCGGAAGAGATGGTGGTCACGATGCCGATGAATTGAGCGTTGGTCTAGAGGTCACGCCGGGTCAGATATCAACAAGGGGCCGCTTTGTGATGTTTTGTCGCCTCGGCTCGGTGGCTCGGGTGGATCGCATAAGCAATGACATGCGATGCTGAAGTGAGAGATGAACATAATTCCGGAGTGATCTTTGAACGAGGGTGGGAGCCTGCAGACTATAGAACCGTCTTTGTACTACGAGATCGCGAGCTTCGTATATAGGCACGAGCAAACTGCAGTTGAAAACTTCAGCCATGAATGACGAGATCTCCGAGAGACGAGAGACAAACATAAACACGTTGTCTCTCGTGTCAGTACACAGCATACGGCATTAAAGCGACTTCTCGAAAAGTTTCCTCAAGGATCTTGTCAGATGTTGCGAGTCTACGATACTGCAACAACACCAACGAGCATATCCCGAAGGGATTATGCCTCTCGTGATGGCTACCAAAAGACGATTCTTCGTGACTCGTTGGCCACTTGTGTCCATGAAATAACTATAAGACACGTTGCTGAGACTACCCGCGAGATATGACCACTTCACGCCTGCTCTGGAAGTTGGAATGAGTGTTGGTCTCTGTCCCTGTGGTTGGGTTACACTCACTTGATTTTTTTTTCACGCAAAGTGATAGATGTGAAGAACTCTGGAGGACATAGAATACATAGTGGATGAAAATGACCAGCATCAGTAGTAATGTAAGAATGACAAGCTTGGATTTCGATGATCTCCGGTGGCAAGACGTTGGGAGTCTGGTTGGGGACGTTTGATACGCCATAACGCGAGAGCATAATCTCTGGATCTCCTCAGAAATAACGAGAGCCAAGGCTAAGGCTGAGCATCTCCCGCAGCGTATTTGACATGGATTTCAAAGTGTCATTTGTCCGCGCATTGAATCGGTCCGCGAGATTCGTTGCATTATCGAAATGAGTCAAAAGGGAATAAAAAATGAATGAACGTTCCCACATGAAATGCTACCAAAGCTGCAACGGGGCCTGAGGCGTCAAGGAAAGAAGAGGGATGGCCATTCCTCTCATGGTGGCTTCTCCCTTCGCAGAGGGATAAACGCGTCGGCAGAGCTTTGCTTCGGAGAGAGACAATACACCTCCTGGAGAGGCGCCGAATAAATTGTTTTACAGGTAGATTGTGCTTAGTATGGATCTACACGATACACACTTTGGTAAAAGGACTGGCGAATGGCACAACGATCGCGTGATATTATCCTCTATCAGTATGTATGTATGTATAAGTATATATACTCCCTTCAATTTTCATACCCTACGGCGAAGAGTCGTGAGAGTCCATGGCCTCGTCACGCGCGTTCAACGTTCAACGCAGTACTATTAATCAATTCTCATACATATTTCCGTCCTCTGGCAGGGAGTGAGAAAGAGGAAGAGTGATCTTCACGATCGCAGCACGTCTCTGATGGCTCTTTGATGTTTTCTTTGACTCGGATCACTTTAAAAACGATGTGCGAGGAGTTCCACGTTCGCGTTGCCTCGTGAACCGGTCTTTCGAGGGCTCAGCGTGTATTTGATTGATTTTCATGTGATGTACAACGCGTGTAATAACTCTCTAGGAAATCAAATGATCGAATTGTTTTGGCCATTTTTATTTCGAACCGCCGGTCAGCTGGATAAGGAACTTTCAGCTTATTAGGACGGATCAAGTTTATCGCATACTCGTTGAAACGGCTTATTGCTCATACGATTCGAGTAGGTTCAACAACCGCGAGGAGGATTTCTCACGAGCTTAAATATACGTGACCACGAGGCAATTGCAATCGATCGTTCCCCGTTAGATTCGTCGCTCTGCGCTGTGTACAATATTCCGGGACAAAGAACTAATAATCTTCGTTCACCCCAGCTCGTTATTCACCTGCTGCTTGACGCATTCAATGGCGCCTTATCCCCCTTGCGCTTGTTTATTGGTTGCTTTGACTCGAGCCTGAGTGCCTCCTGCAAGCGTGGTATTGAGCAGATCATTTGCCAGGACGCCTGCTCATTTCGCGATCGAATGAGACAAAAGGACTTCGTTCTTTCAGCGAGTTCCCCCTCGGGAGAGACTCTGCGGCTTCGAACAAATGATAAGCTGAACACGAAGCAATGCAAAGTCATTCGCCACTATCCTCGAGCCTCATTACGTGGAAATTTATGGAAATGTAAAAAAATTTTCTTACTGTCTCTACTCGCTCTTTGTTAGGTTATTTAAACATAGTTCGCAACCACTTCGAGTTCAGAACGATGGTCGTAGACATCCGGTTTCGTTGATCTACTGTCCCATAAGGCACCTAAAATCCACCTTAAAAACTATAACTCTCAATTATTTTCATCTGTCACGAATGATACGGTGTTTCTTTTCATACCACAACTGATTGGGGTATAATGAATTCAAAACAAAATAAAATCCTCCCTCTTTCCCTCATCCTCGCTGTCCTGTCTCTCCCTTTAGCTCACGGTTTCTTCCCTTTGTAGCCCCCGAAGATTGCGAGAAGTCTCTTGTCTCGGTTGGCGGGACCGTGGTACCGACCACCAGACTGAGTTGGTGCTTGGGGGCTCGCGCTATGGTAATGCGTGCTGCAGACTCGATGAAGGACACGGCCAACCGGTGCACATGGTAATGTGTATGCATTCGCACATCAATGTACACGAGTGTGGCTATCAAGCTGTATGTATATATTTCTGATGATCTTGGTGCCCAAGAAGAGAAGAGATATACTTGGATGCAAAAGTTCGAGGAGATGGCGCCTGCGGCCCGTCAAGAGTACACATGCATACGGTACAGCATACGTTCCACCTTAAAAGAAACGTGTTCACAGTAAGGCACTTTTCTCGGGTCGCCGATGAATTGCGATGATTAACCTTTTTCTGAGGGGATATGCCGTGTGTAAAGTCATGTGCATATTTTATATTCGATAAGAAAATAAACCACTGCTTATGTGGACCGAAGATGTGCGCATGGGACTTGGAAAAAAAAAAAAAATCTGTTCTCGAATCCCATGGTTTATCGAGAAACGTCCGAGGGATTCTTCAATCTTTTGCAAAACTCACCGAATCACGTGATGTGCTGCTAAATTATTTATGAATTCGTTAGTGCTCCGAGTTCACAAAGAGTGATTTAAATCTGAGAGGGTTGGTACCGGGTATATTACAATGTATGAAAATTGAATGGGAATACCGCTAGGTAATAAAGCAAATAGTCTCATCAAAAGAGAAATTTTATCATGACGAATCCTCGGGTAATGATAAAAAAAAAGAGGCACGACTGTATTTCTATGCGTGTAATATGGTTTATCGGATCCCGAAGATCTCGTGAAAAGCTTCCAAGTCATGATACTCTAGAGGAGGAGAAGGGCAAAAAGAGTGAGAGCGGGTCGAGATAGAAAGGGAGTTCTAAGCGGACGCGCGATGCGCATCCAGGAGAATGCATCAGGGTGGTCGTTACTCTTGCCCCTGGCTGTACATCGCAAAGAAGGTGGACAACTTGAGTCTTGGGTCTCTGAAAGCGTGGGCGGGGCGGAGCACGCATAGCTCCCGGCCTCTCGGTCTCCTTCTTCTTCATTTTCTCTTCACTCGCGGTTGCCGTAGCAGCTCTTCCTTGTCTGATTCTTCTCTGCTCTGCTCTTCTTCTCCTCTTGATTTCTCTTTGCACCCATCGCGTCTCTTCACTTCGCTTCTCCCCTTCTGACCCTGATGTATATGAACACCCTTCTTTCTTTCCCTCGTCCGCATACTTCTAGAGCTCTTTTATTTTCTCTTTGGTCTGTTTCACTACCGTTTTTCTCTCTTTATTGTCTTCGAGCGCGTCCAACGCTTTCTCTCCTGTCTGCGTGTTGTTTGTGTTTGTGTATTAGAGAGCTAGGATCGCATTCGTTCGCGCGCAAGGATGACGTCGAGACTTTAATGCTTCTAGGGCATACGTGCAGCAGTCGCGAACCGAGGAGATTACACGTTGAGCCCACCCGCGGCTCGTATACGCCCGACTATATCGTTCCAAGACTCACGCGGGGTAAGCGACGTGGAAGGGTGAAACTGTCTTCCTCTTCACTCTCCTCCCCCTCTCCCGCTCTTTGAGGCTTCACTCAGACACACTCGCGCAATCTGCTTCTTCAGCGAGAAAAGTATCTCTACGTAACTTGTACAAAGGATAATAGAGGCGATAGAGTGATACGACGTCTCGTCGGGCCATGCATCCTTCCTGATGCATGTGTCTAGATGCACACGTATATGTGCTCACTTGCAGAGCAGCCTCTTCTGCTGGCCAACGCAAAGATTATCTACGCTCCCCGTATGGGAAAGTCCAATATGCCCAACACATGGAATTCTGCGCTCTTCAAAAATCTATTCACCGCGTACCGATACTCGCTCACTGCCATATAAACCTATTTGTAAAGTCTGTAATATTTCTCTCCTTTAGAGATTAATCTGATTGCTACGCGAGAGGAAATTACCTTTTGTCTTACTACTAATATTCGATTTCATGCACAATGGCCTTGGATTTTTGTAAAAAATGTATTTTTTTTTAAGCATCTCATAGTCAGGAAATATTTCATTAATTAATCGAGCCTTTTCACGTGCTCCAGTAGGTTAGTATTTCCTGTTAAATAACGTGGACGTTGCGTTAGATGGTTTTGTAGGCGAATTACTTCGAGGCAGGCTACATCGAGTTTTCTTATGAGGTATTCGTGCTTGTTGATAAATTGACAGCGAGCGTTGCTTCCTTTTGCAATATCCGTCAAGAGGTGTTGCAGAGTAAACTGAGATTTCAGTTAACCGGACCGGATCTCTACCGCTTTCGTCATGAGGAATGTGGCACTATTGTTGCACCCTTCGTCACAAGTACCAGTCACATCGTGACTAAACTTCATCAAAGATCTAAGAGCGTTGGAGTGGAAGAAAATAAAATGGGTTAGGTTGGTAGATTAAGTGGGGGTTTTCGGTGGCAGCCAGGCGCAAATATCCAAGTTGTTGAGATCATGTTCCCTATCAAGCCTCTCATTTCTCGTTATTGCGAATAAAGTATGGAATAACATTGTGAAAATCACGAGATAGCGAAGCAGTTAAGTCAGCTCGGCGTCGATGATCACGGCAAGACAGCGTGTTGCCAGCAGCAGCAGACGGAATACGAAGTGAAACATTGCCGAATAGAGGGGAGCTGTGGAATACCACACTAGGCCAGCCCTCTGGGCTCTGACGTAATCGGCGAACACCGCTGGGGCCGAGCAGGAGCTCTACGAGCTCGATAGACTCATGGGCCGTCTTTCCGATAGCCATAGCGGTGCTAAGCGAGTATACAGCCACGACGAGTGGCAGCAGCAACAGCAGCGGCAGATCACCAGATTAAACAAGACCCTATCACGTTCGATGGTGGCAGTATTGGGTTCACTTCCAATGCTCCGAGTTCTCGATAATTACCGAGCGCAGTGGCGACCACATTCTCCCTGAAGTAATTGCCGCAATCCGGGGAACGGCTGCACGCAGCTTATATACCAGTTGGGCGAAGGCTCTCGCGCGCACGATAATTCAGCCAACGGTGATTCCGAGTTGGATTGCCGTGGCTTCAGAAGTTACGTTGCAGCGACCCTGGCTCAAACCCTCTAGCCCGTATACTCTATCATCAGTTCGCTGTTGGTTCGGCTTACGATCTGGTTTTCGTTTACAAGACAAAGTTGGAATTGCTTTGAGGAGGAATAGGCCGAGAAACCTCTGAAATCGGACCTTTCTGGTCGCGCTCACGTTAGGCAGCCAACACACGAGTTAACTTGTGCCCCGCTTTTCCGAGGCTGTGATGATATCCTAAACGGTGTTTTAGACGTACATATACACTGGATACGCGTGCATAAAACACTATTGCAATAGACGCGCTTAGACCGGTGAGAGTCTGTACAAGTCGATTTCACCTGGTACCTTAATCATGGAAGCATATCGGGCCACGTGTGCGCTCTTATTGAACGGCTATACTGCCAAGACCATTCAACGAATTAGCAACAACAACGACCCAGGAACGATTTAATCAGCGGTTGCAACGACGTATCGAAAACCAAGTCAATCACCCAGTTTCTGAGCTTGCTAGAGTCGTGATTGTTCGAAAAGTGTTTAGGACGCTCTCAGCTCCAATGCTCCTTCGTTCTCCTATCTTCTTCTAAATTAGATCAATCGTTGATTCGCGTTGCAGGTTGTAGTCACCGCAGAACCAAGTTCCAGATAAATTTTTCGTATCATAGGTGATACGAAGCATCAAACCCGTTTAAAGTGTATACCGATGACGCGTATATGTGAGACAGTTAAAAAAAATGAGAAGCCATAAAGAGAATAAAGAAAAGACGAAAAAGCAAGGGTTGGACCCGTCATCATCCGCGAAATCGATCCTCCGTTCTTTCTCCCTCTTCCTTCTTAATGCATTCGACTCCTCGCGAAGACCAAAAAGCCTACACTGATCCCATTCTCTCTCCTTTTCCTCTCTCATTCTTTTTCTCTCTCTCTCTCTCTCTTTCTCTCCCCGGTCGGTACGGTCCCGCGCGGAAGACAATATTTTCGGGTTTGGCTCGGTCATCAGTTTGTAATTAAAAGTTCCCCACGATGAGGGTGAGACGGAGCGAGCGTACGGCTGTGCGTTCTCTTGTGTGCTCGTGGGGCCCCGGGTGTCATTATTTTGAATCGCGTTGCGGCGCCAGGGACCCAGTATCTCATCTTTCTACTAAAACGCCGCGTTGACCACACTCTATAAGAGGCTTCCATATACCGGGTGGCCGACTTATCGTGTTAAAATGGCTCTAAATCAAGAGATGAGAGAAAAGGTTGTTCCTGATAAAACACTTCTGATACAGGACGATTTGTACATTCAACAATGCAAAAAATGCGAGTTGTAAATCATGAACATAATCGCTGTTTAATTTTTTGCAGCATAATTAGATAATTTTGAACTTTCCTTTACACATTTAAAGACGACGTGACCAGCAAGCTCCAGTTTTTCATCATTCCAAGCTTGTACACTATTGGCTTAATTGTCAAATGAGCTGCGAGCCAGTTAAAATATGTTGGAAGATGCACAATCATTTTTATCGTTACAGTTCAACGAAACTAGTTGGATTTCTCTCACCCGCTAGACAGATCTCGTATTAGGTGCGTGTCTAGAGGCCTTTTTCACAATCATATATGTGAGCGCGCATAGACGGGCGGAATGCCAGCCGACTTTTTATTTACGGCCGGTGGGACAGTTTTTAATTTGCTTCTGCCTTACAGACTGAAAGGAGGGCGCGCGCGCGCGCGCGCGAGCGCGAACGTCGTTCTCCCTGGTAGGCTGTGTGATGCGATGGTGATGTTTGGACTGAGGGACTGAAGCTCTAAGGTGGATGTTGATGGCAAAAATGAGCTGAGCTGGGTGCCCTCGGACCCTCACGACGGCCTTTAAGCAGTTTTGGCCCTGTTAGTTGTTAGACTTGCCGTGGGAGGATGTTGAGGATGAGGAGGAGGCGGCAGAGAAGGCGTTTCTGTGGTCTTCAGCCGGGGGGACGGCTCGGACCCGCTAATAAATCCTTAATTATAATTGCGCGGCGCGTGACGGGAATAACTCTCTGATTTAATTACCGATCGACGGCTATTATACGGCTCTCTTTTACTCTACCCCTCAATGATTATCACCCCCGGAAAATTCGGCATTTCAACTTGGACCAACGGACTGTACAGTGAAGCACTATAGAAAGAAGCAGCGGGAAGAAGTAAACAAAAATATTAAGATGCGAGCACCATGAATAGCAGATCTGGGGGAACAGTTGTGCAGACTGGCAACCCATGGTCCATCAGCTTTACGTAAAACGAAATCGTTGCTCGCCTAAATTTCGGAGTTATCTTCAAAGCTCTCACTGTTCATGAGAAGGTAAAAAATTTAATTATCCGATGAGGGAGCATGGGAAATTGTACTCAATAAAATGCTGGCAAGGACTGAGCTTTTCTCACACTACATCACCCGAATGTGGTCAGTAATATTAGTTGTGGGTTACCATGTTTCGATCTCCGGTATGCCTTGAGCGTTGGTGTTATACTCGATTTTTTATTATTACGTAGAATACGTAGAATTTTGATCTGTCAAAATGTCCTGTGTACGCTCTGGAACACTATGGCTGCGTTAATTACGGTCCCCCTTTGCCGTCTACTACCGCGCTCATCCAGCATAATTATAATAATTAGAGGATACGCCTCTTTGCTGTGCGAGATGGATGAACGCGCGAGAATTTCTTCCCCATATTCTCCCTTGTTCTCTGTCTTTTTAACCCATATACAGTACACAGTGTCCCGAACAAAACGTTGATTTCAAGGAGACGGACACGGGCGAAGAGACTGTGAAGATAGATTAGGTGAATCGTCGTACGCAGGGACGAGAGATGAGCAAGATTAATGAGCGGGGTAAAGATGAGGACAAGAAAAAATGGTAAAAATTCCTGTTTGTTTGTGACTGACCAATATCTGCTGGGAAACAGTTTGTCGGATGTCGATGACTTCGACCGAACTAATCGTCGCTTGCGTTTAATTTTTTATCCGCCATGCTGGAGCCATTTTTTTTCATTTCAATTACACTCACTGTCAAATGCATTGAATATGACGCAATTCGAATTCTAGAAAATGCTCATGCTGTCCACAAGTTCTCGTAGCATCAAATTCACATAAAGAAAAAATTCGAAGGAGGGATTTGAACATCCGTGATGTGTAAGCACTTCGCGAAGCGGACTAATTCTCTCGACATCAATCGGCTGCAAAAAGGAATGTCAACTTTGTTCCGTTTGCTCCGCTGCGTTCCGAATCACTCTACATTTGTTTTTTGAACTGTAGGCGAGGGGAAGCCGTTGTTTTTTCAGAGCAATGTTGTTCCGGCTTATTCGAGAAACTCATTCGAAGCGATCTCCTCCCGAGGACACAACCCATCACAGATGAGCAGCGTGCGTATGCGTGCAGCAGCAAATGCATACACATACGTGTGTGTATATGCGTTGTGATCTCGCGAGCGGAGTTCTGAAAGAGAGAACGACCTGCGGGGGTCCGAAACCGTCTGTCATCTCTGAACGACTAATGGTCGCTTCACGCTGCTTCATTATATTTTCTAAATGTAAATTCGTACAGGGTGCCCTTCTCTTCGCTTCCCTCTATCGAGTCTTAAGGAATACGGGGTCCTTCTTTTTCTCGCGAGGAGTAACCTGCCTCGAGCCATACTTCGCGGCCCTTATAAAACGGAGAAGATCGTTGCGCCAGGGCGGGCAGCTTCAAGCTCGCGTGGTCCTCGGCTCTCTTCCTTTCTCGCTCTCCCTCTCTTAGCCTCTTTCTTTTTCGTTGTGAGCATTTCTCTGGCTTCGCTCTTTGCGTCAAAGAGAGAAGAATATTCTCGTCTCTCACCTTCTCGTTCGCGTGTGTTCTTCTTCTTCCGCGACCAATATGCCGCGGGCGCTATAAATACGTCTCGGGGTCGCGGGTTCCCCGATCTCGCGCGGGCGACAGTTTATGGTTCCGCGTGCTGCCTTCCCTTCTGTCTCTCACCCAACCACCTTCTTTCCTTTCTCATGGGATATATGTGCTTTTCTCTTGGACCAATTAGCCTTCGGGCTTCCAAGAAGACACTTGTGTATCCTCTGCTCTCAACGACAGCGTCATTATTTCTCCTCTTTTCGGCTTTTCGATGTCGCGCTACTTTCATCGCACCAACGTGATCGCCCATCTACCATTGTGCCATGATCTTCTCGAAGTTTTTGCATCGCTAACAATCTTTACAGATCAGAGAAAAATCGAAGGATGCTGGGGACACGAGCCAACCGATAGCGGACTTTATCTTATCGGTCTCTCTACGTGATGAAATTCCTCATCAAATGACAATTTGAAGTTGCGAACATAATTCGAAACAGAAACGATGGGACGCAAAGTTCTTGAGGAAAAACTCGTGTCCTAGATGCTGCAAGCTCATCGGGTAAAAAGTGCGTGAGGTTAAAGAGAGTCCATGCGAGAAATGAGAAATAATATGAGAGGAATGGAACGTAATGAAGTCTCCGTCAGGAATCGATGCCGACGTTGCGGCTATTATCGACCTCGTGATGCTGCTTCCTTTTTCTTTTTTTTTTTTTTCTCCCAGTGTAGTCGTGATCACTCTGCTTCTTTTTCATTCTACGTGTTACTTCTGCTTCTATATCTTCGCTGCTACTGGGATAAAGTCCGCGCGATGGTTCTCGCTTACGTCCTACCAGCGCAGTCGGTGGGGGCGCGCATTGTCTCGAGAAGATTACAACACGTTCGGATGGCTGCTTATAATATAAGCTGTACCACACCAGCAGCATCAGAAGCAGGATCAGAATGCCGCCTATATTCTTCGTTCTTTGCTTCCTCATCCTTTTTCTCGTCCCACCGTTTTCCCTTCTTCGTTTCTTTTTGTTTTTGATACTCTCAACTCATTCGCTCTCTCGCAAACTTATCTCTATCTTCCATTTGGAATTACTTGTTCACTTTGCTTCTCGCTTCTTTCATCGTGTAGCGACGGTGCTGGTAATCGACCCGGTGCAATCTCGCTAAGATTCGTAAAGTGCAACGAGCTATTCCACTCGAGTACGATCTCGAACGTTCGACGAACACCGGTGATGTACTAGCCACGTTGTTAGCGGCTTGTGAAATACTTTTTACGGCGAGTGACGTAATGGCATCGACAACGGAACTCCAAGGGTCTTCCCCGATGTAACCGATAACTCAATCATATTTGTGTTGAACTATAAAACATCTTCGAGAGACATCCAGTCCAAGATGCAACCGCGAGAGCCAAGGTCTGCGCACGAATAATGCCACATCGACTATCCGGTGATTCGATTCTAGCCAATAAGCTGTTCGAATGCTGCCAGCGTTGAGAAGCAGCTCTGTAATTACACTTTCACCATTCATTATTATATTCAAAAGCGTTGCAATCTCTGCAGGCCACACGAACGCAGACTCGAGTCTAAATATGCATTGGTATTGAAGGAGTCAAATGAATAAAATATAGGTGGACGCAAGACAAAGGTGCATCTACGAAACATGCGGAGACACATGCATATAAGTTGTTGGCTAGTCCGAAAAGCGGGGACCGACGAGCAGGGTTGCGGAGGCGCCTCGGGGGGGCCCCGAAGAAGAACGGGGTCCAGTTAATGGGATCGTGGCGCAGATCAGAGCGCATCCTCTATCTTTATCTCCCTGCCTGGTCCTTCGTCGTCTTCGTCCTCCTTCCCCTCCCCTTCGCTTCTTTTTCCTCTTCTGTCTTTTGCAACCCTTTTTCGTCTTTCACTCCGCTCGGAGAGTTGTTACCGCGAGGGGGGAGAGCAGGGTGATACAGCCGTGTGTGTATGCAAGCATCGAGGACGTGCCGGTAGAGTATGAGGAGAAGAAAGATGAGGGAACTCAAGTCCGAACAAGACTTGAAGAAAAAAAATTGGAAAGAGAGCTCTGGCTGTGGCGATGCATTCTCTCGCTCTCTCTCTCTCTCTCTCTCTCTCTCTCGACGACAACACCCAATGAACGACCGCAGAAAAACTCAAGCAATTTGAGTCCCCGTTGCTTATTACCAATCGCCTCGTCGGTCACAAATTGGTTTTCGGAGACCCACCTTGTGAACACGAGGTCCCACAGCCCCATCGGGAGACCGACTCTCGTCGGAATAACACACCGTCTCATTCTGTCTATGTGGAACTTTGGCTTCAGTCCTCTCGTGATACGCTAAAACCGCTCACCCTCGAATCTTTATATAACTGTGATGATAATGCACTCTCGCAAAACGTTTTGCGAGCAATTTCGCATATCGCTTTTGTCAATTGAGATAGATTGGTGGAAAAACGCTGATGTAGAATCGTTCGAAAAATCATCCCCAAGCAAAAACGAACGAACTGCATTGCCCAAGAAGTCTGGCAATCGCGATAATTTAAATAACTGTTAAAAAAATATATATGCAAAGTCGAACGACTCCCCTGCAACTTATGACACATATCGATCCGTCTTTTTAATTACTATTACACTTTATTATGCAGCATTTTCACACGTTCCCATAATATTTCAAGATCATTTTTATGAATTCGATCGTGATATGCAGCTTGGCGACTACGAGGATTGCACCTGGTGGATGATGCTACACACGTGAAGTTACACGCGTGCTTACCAGCACCACGTATTTGCGAATAAGCGTTTGCGTATGTGCGTACGTGCATGTAATGTCGACAGGGGCAGTTTATCAACCGGGTGGTTTGCTAAGATGACAAACCAGCGATTGCCCAACTTATTATTGGTTATTGATCGGTTATTTATTCAAATGAATGCAGATTACCGTGGCGGGCTTTTCAATGCTGAGGCCAGTTAGCGCGCGCGCGCGCGCGCAATGAATAAATTGCTACCGGGCAGCATGTGCTCTCGCCTTTATATACTTAATGTATACGTATATGCACATATATATATATTCTCTCGCACGCGTATGCCGGTACTTAGCGCTCTCTCATCTTTTGCTGCCGCATCCTCGCGCAGAAGCTTTGAGATCGACTTTCTCACTCCGCATGTGTCGGCCAATAGATGCGAAAGAGAGAGAGAGAGAAAAAGTGTGAGCCGAAGTACGAGAGTGGAAAAACGAGCTTTATCGTTCGTTCTCGCGGACGGCGTCGAATTTCAATAATTAATTGAGGACTCAATACTTTGCTACCATTTTCTTCGAATCTCTGCTGCCCTCAGACTTCCTATAATTACCGAGTGTATACGCTGTGAGGAATGAAAACAAAAATTTACCGGGCAGTGCTCGATACAAAGTTCTGCGAACAATCGCCGAATACCAATAAACACGATGGCATCGATCGCAGTCGAACCGCGGATAATATACGTCCGAAGGAACATTTATTCGGTTGTTTTATCTCGCGTTCTCTGTCGCGTAACTTCTCGTTGCGGTTAATTACTCCCGTTAATGTAATTACACACATTAAGGGCGGGCGGTTAGCGATTAAACTCGATCGTGAGTGCCATGCCTTCAGGCCCAAAGCTATAAGTTCACACTCGCAATCTCTTTCTCGATACTCTCATCCTCTCATTCTTCGTTCGGCTATTATGTCGGGGTTCGTAAGCATTTAAAATAACTTACTAATACTTCGACTAATGTGAACAAGAAAAAAGTTGATGGCTCGAAAATTGTTCTCTGAGCGTAACTCCAACGGGCGTTTCACGTGAAAAATGTGTTATTGTGAGTTGGAATAGAAGCGAATGACTCACGTAACTGCCGATGCTCGCCTGTCACCCGGCAATAAATAATTCGATCCACATGAATCACCATTACCGCCACGTCCCATAGCGATTCGAAGGATGAAGGAAAAAAAAAAATGGAATCCGTCAAAAAATCACAGTCAACCCGAATTATCCGTAATCGTATAGCACACGTGGATGAAAATGAGCCTTGAAACTCGTTGGGAGCTCGAGGGCCTAAGAACGAGAGGCGCGAACGCCTATATATATCGAAAGAATATGAACCCTGCGTGGATGATCTCGATCCCTCATTATCAAAGACTCGTCGTTCGCTCGATAGACCCTCATTGTTAGCCCCGGAGGTATAGTAAGGGCGCATTCGTTGTAAAGGTACCACATTCACTCGACGCAACTCACACCTACACGCGCGCACGCACACACGCATGCATGTATAGATATATTATTTGAGAATGGTCAGCTCAAGCATCAAGCTGGAGCGCCGCCGCCGGTGAGATCAGTCCCACGCGTCCGAATTAAAGGCTTCGTGGCTGGTTAGTCTTGATTTATCCTTCTCGCATCGCTCTTCGCGTTCATCGTTTTCCTTTTGTTTTTCTCCACGTCTCGTGTGTCTATACCACCCCGGCCAAGGCACGTCTCTTTTCTACGCGTTTCATATAACCCGGTTCAGCAATCCCTATCAGAGAGAGTCCTTTGGTCGCCGATCCCCAGCGCTCCATCTCTCTCATCTTTTCGAATATTTCATCATTTTTCTTTCCATAACAATTCAACTGGCCGTTCCGCAGACGGAGATTGAAGAATGAGAAGGTTAGATGGACCGAGATATATAACACGAGTATGAATAGCGCATATTCCACTCATCAGGAACCGCCGGTGTCCAATAAATGTGTTGTTTCCAGCCTCTCTGCAGTCCGGGACCTTTTGATGAGCCAACATTAGTAGTTGACGGATGCTTGGTAAAAAATTGTCCTCTGGCTCAAGCGGGGAAAATGATTATCCGATGAAACACAGTCAAATGAGGGCTACGAAGACGTGAGTTTATAGCTCCTCTTTTCATTGGCATTGATGAGAAGTTTTTCATCCGGCCTGGTATATCCAATATGTTCGAAAGGAGGGAAGCGCCGAGTTTATGAACAAGGTTCCTACGGTTCACTTGGTAAATTGATCAACGTCCTATAGCCGACTGAGGCATGCATCTCATGAGCGCCTATACGCGATACAATGCATCCTGAGAGGACGGGGCCTCAAATCGGTTGAAGTTTCAAGAGAGGAGCCACGAGACAGACGAGAATAGTAGCTTGTCTGTTGTGTGATGTTATGATGATGCTGCTGCAGGAGATCTTCTAACAAACATACTGTTGTGACTTTCACGAAGTGAAGTCGGATATTCGTCATCCAGTGTGTTGTACACCTCGGGCTTCCAACCGGCCACAATCACCAGTGCATTGTCCACCGTTAAAAAATTGGCCTGTCGCGTGAGACGAAAGCTCGTGTTATTATACGGGTACGTCTAATAAGGCGAGAGTGTATCAAAGAACGAAGAACGAAAGCATGAAGAATTAAGTGCATTCGTATCGCCACTGAATAACATTTAGCTCTCTGATTGCCATGGCACTGTGAGAGTAATTGTCGTCTTAGTGAAGAGCTATAAAGAAAGGGTAACGAGTTGTCAAATGAAAATGAGGTCCATCATTTCACGAGATGGCTTCTATTCGTGGGAAGAAAATGTCTATTCTACGTACCTACGCAGTCGTGAATTTAGAGCATGCCAATAGCTTGACGATATACCTTCGTCGTTGTCTCATTGCGCACTCCTCCAGGCTCTAATTACTAAAAGTCGTTGCAATGACGTGTTCTTGGACTGGTAATGATCTGTAATAAAGCTGGAGGACGCTAATTAGCCAGTCGTAAACGAGAAAACGATGACACGATAGCATACGGTTGACGAGATTCTTGATGCTTTCATCTCTCGCTACGACCACTCGGTCCAAGTATCGTTTTCCCTCTTTCTCCCTCTCCCTCTCTATCTCTTTCTCTCTTTTCTGCACTTGAATCTGCACAAGCCTGCTCCGCAGCCAATAAGATCGTGAAAGAGAGAAAGAATGAGAGAGCGCAGTCAGTTTTGTCTTGTTGGATAACCTCGGTGATAAACTTGGGCTCGCAAACGGGCTGTGGACCGGGACCTCGATATATTAAGTGAAATGAGCACTCTCGGAAGAATGCGGCAAATATCCTATGTAAGTAAATGTATATATACGCTTCTCTTTATTGTACAAGACCGGGTGTGCACCGCGGGAAATGCGTTAAGATTATACACATAGATACGGAGAGTTCAGTTATACCGTATTACGATGATGATGAGGAAATAACGGGGCTTGGTGTCAATGTGCAAAAAGACACAATAGATTACTGTTATCGATTAATGCATTCTAGTGGATGAAAATTTAGCTTGGACCATTGTTTCACTTTCAGTGTCAAGCCCCGTTGCAAATGAAACTTATTTTCCATTCTCATTGGCTCTTCCACGTTGGAACAACCCTCCAAGACTAACGTTAAATTCCTAACTTCACTTTCTCCGAAGCAACTCGCGACTCTTGACATGCGATTAATTTAAAAAATAGGAAACGCTGTACGGTAGCAAATAAGTGACTTGATAACCCAACGACTTACTTATTACTGAAATGCTTGAGTAGCGTTCCAACGCACTCGGTGCGATCGTTTGAAATAAACTGGATTTCTGACGTCACCCGATGCGTATTTTAGCTAACAAAAGTGATTGAGATTTTTGACTGGTTTGAATTATCGCCCATTTCAGAGTGAACGTAGTTTATATTTATTTCTGCGCCCCGCTGGTAGCGCAATTTATTGTGGTACATGAAAACGGTCGCTCCTCTGTAATCGTTGTACGCACGTCATCATTGGATTCGCGAGGGAACGCGACTAAGATGACCAGAATCAAGACACTGTATCCTTTGTACGTGCTTATCGTCGATTTATTACGATGTCGATTTGCTCTGGAAATGGCGACAACGAAAGATTCTACGCGACCAGAATGACGAGTCTCTATCATGTCGCACGAGTTCTCTGTGTGTTCGACTTCCGTCACTCTGCATGCGTTTTATTCAACTGAGCTTCTCTATCGTTGCTTTTCTCTTTTTCTTCTCTGTGTTTTTGTCCCTGTCGCAGCTTGCGAAGCCGCCGCCCCAGGAAACATTGACAAGAAGAGGTTATAAAACACCGGAGCCCCGCGAGATATGACGTAAGAAACAAAGCAAATAAATTTATGGACGGCATGCTGTGCAACTTTTTTTCTCTCAAGAGTAATCAGTGATTGACGCACTTAGCGGACGCATCATCAAAGCAAAGGATGCGACAAAGCAGTCGCAGATTTTATGACGCTCCGGCTCACGACTTATCGTTCGATGTGAAATACCGCACCGTTCTTCGACTCGTTAGGGTTTCCTACACAATCAAATTTTCTTTTCAGAAACGTGTTGAAAATTACTCACTCAAAACTCGCCTGACTTTCAAAATAAAGTACTGCAAACAATATCGAGTAAGACTGAAAAAATCGATCGAAATTTCGAAGCTTGGCATCTCAAAATAACGTAAAAATGATCGTCTCTGCGTACGCTACAAGTTTTTTGTGGAGTCGTAACTAATGGATACAATGACAATCCTCTACCGAGTCAACATTCAGGCTTGAAACTCATCGGGCCTTCTCTAAAGTTGTCATACGGATTTAAGGCAGTTTCGAGGGTGCCTAGAACATTTTTTACACACTTATGATCGAAGGTCCAACAAGTTATTCGTGTAGCTGGCGCTCGAGAATTCACTCATCAATATGTAGTAGTCTCGCTGTGTCGAATTTCGAGTTTCTCTGGGGCGACCGAACAGCAGCAGCCTCCGGGCAGAGCCCTTTTGAAGGTTGCGAGGCGGGTCTCGGGACTGTCATTCTTTGATTGGCTTTTAGAGCTCGGCTATATATAAGCGCCTTCGTTCTCGTCTCTTTCTCATTCTTCTCACCTCTCGTCCCCTTTGCTCGCAGCACACACACAGCCAGACACACCAGTGAATTTACATCGCTTTGTTTCTTTCCCCGTGTCAGTATCAACCCACTGGCGGTGCTCTACTTTTCGTCTTTTAACATATTTTTCTTTTTTTTTTTTTTATTCTCGCTGCTCGTTTAATCTGCGCCAGGACTTTTTGGCTTCAGAGGGTGGATGGTCCTTTCGGGAAGATTTTTTTTTCGGGTTATGGGCGGCGTCACCTGTTTTTTTTTTTTTTTTTACTTTCGTTCCGTCATTTAAACTCGTCGCTGCAAGGTTCTGTCTTTACGGAGTTTTATTAATAGGACTGCAAGCCAATTTGAAGGGGAGCATCGGCATTGAAAATCCAAAAAAAATGTGAAAGCTTGATAAACAACGTTAACGGTTAATAATGATCATGTAATCGCAAAAGTGTTGTCGTCCTCAGTCGAAAAAAATAATGGGGCTTAAAAAAAATTATTGCTCGTTGAGAATTTAAAAGAAAGATTCGAGAACACGCCCATCGTGTCTGCGGTTGAAGCATCGATTATTCAAAGTCGATCGTTGGTCACGATCATTTGTCGGGATTTTCTATAGCGAGAGAGAAAGAGAGAGCAGGCCATATCTCGAAGAGTGAATGCGGGGTGTAAGTATGCTGAGATGCTCCAAGTCAGAGAGAAAAGACTTCAGAGAGGAGGCTCGATGATGCCGCTCATTGACATGCCGAGACTTTTTACGAGGGTTTCTCAGGGCCGTTACCATCCTCGAAGCCATTAGAGGAAAGAACTCCTGGCGAAAACACGAGTTTTCTTCCCCCAGATATGCGAGAATCTTTGCATGCTCGATGCTTTCTATGAGATGCTTTGGAACTAAGAGGCGCGTGCTACAAAAGTGATATTGATCTTTAAGGTATATTCGCCGCTTTATTCTTCCCCTGGACCACTTTGAATATAGTATCATTTACGAATTGAGATCGTGGATGCTGCACAGGAAAATGTTGCGTTGAATATTTGGTACCAAAAGATATTTCGAATTTTTCGAAAATGGCGCTCGTCAAAAATCTGATTCGGGTATTAAAAATTCAAAATGATATGATTAGTTTGAAGTTTTTTTTTAATTTCATGGCAGTTTTGTTACGTAGTTTCGTGGCATCGTTTAATCTTTGATTTCTGGAAAATCGGATTCGTCATTGAATCTTAATCGACATTTTTGGATGGTAATCGGGTCAAAGGGGCGGGATATGGAGAAGAAAGAGGAAACATATTCATTCTGTGATCGTGTATGAGAAATTGGAAGGAGCAGCGTCGACGCAGAGGACTAATGACTGCTGCGTGAATGATCCAACCCCATGGGGTGACTTGTATCATGGTGTCTTGCTTTTTCTCTTTCTCAAGTCCGCTTTCCGAAAAAGCAAAAGAGATAAAAAAGCCGATGGAGAAGAGAAAAATAAAAAAGCAGGTTGACTGCGGCGGCGTCTGTGGACGGTGGAGGCGGTTCTGCTGTGCCGTGGGCGCGCGCGCCTCCTCAAGCCCCCTGGTGACATTTCCCATTCTTCTCGGCACGCCATTACCAGGTCAAAGCGGCCGCCCCCGCGGGACGTCGTGCACTCACGTTTGCCCCGCGAGCTTTGGCCCTTTTGCCACACCACATCACAAGACCAAGGAATTTTGTAAGGCAATATACACAAGAGCAAAAGGCCACTCTTCGCTCCACTTTCCTCGTGCTCTCGTTTTTCCTTTATTTCATCTCTTCCTTTCTCTATCGCTTCCCTTAGTCATCGGTGCATCAGATTTCTTTTACATTTCGTTTTCCTTTCCCCTTTCTAACGAATCTTCTATATGCACGCGCTCTATTTAATCGGCACAATATCGAGAGGGCAAAATCGACCGAGGAAAACCTATTGGAACGACATCCAAATTCCCGTTGAATCCTTTCATTTTTTTCCATTTATTTTCCTCTCAAATTAAGCTCAGCGTGGTCGGATAGCCAATAATATTCGTCGACCACCGTGACTCCATGGCTAATTATTTACGCTCTACCGATTCGTCGAACACTTTATTCGAATATAGTTTTTAAAGTTTTGATTAAAGCCTGCCATACTTTCTGGTTTTATTACGTTTTCGGTATTTTTTTCTGTCATTCTCAAGTACCCTCAACCCACTGAATTCGGTACTCTGAAAATCTAAATCCAGATGATTTAACGATAGCAAACTCAAGTCCGGCTGTTTATCAAGAGGATAAAAAAATCGCTAAAACGAGTGTCGTAATGGATGGAATTATTTCCTTCGTCGATTACTCTCATGAGATAAATTTTTATAATATCCCAGAGAATACTCGGTCACTGAAATATTAATAAAATTGAAGAGTAAAGAATGATGCTGCATTACGGATTGTTTTGTTGATAAACCGATTTATAGAGGCGTGGATGAGTGGCGGGCAAAGATATCGGATGGGCCGGTGGTGGTCCGATATGTCGATGCCCACCTGCATATAGTCTGTCTGCATGAAATATAAATATATTGAAAAGAACATAATAATACACGAGCGGCACAGAGCCGCTGGCTCGAAAAGCGAAAACCGCGATACTCGCGCGCAAGGACCGCCAACGCCGCGGGAGAAGAGCGCGGTAATGCATGCGATTATGCGGATCAATGAGCTATAGTGCTATTTATGGCTCTATCAAGCTCTCTTTCGAGCTACTTGTTACAGTACCGACCGGGCGATCTCCTCGATCGTTCTCGTCCTCGGTGTTCTCTCAGTCCGACCCACAATCCCTCACACTCTTACTTTTTCAAAGCCAGCAGTTGAACGGTCGCAAATGGATTTGACCATGTTTTCGACCACTCGCAGCATTTATAATGTTGAAAAATCGGTATTATCAAGTCTCGTTTTACATCGATATGAGGTCAATCATTTATTAATCGAATTTGTAAGACTCTTTTGAGCTGGGAGAGTGTCAACGATTCCTCCAAGCCACCAAAAATATCATTGGCAGGGTATTAATATTTTTCGTCATGAGTGCAAAATCAGAAATAAGTAAATCGGAGAGATCGTATCAAAAAGGATGCACAAAATGTCGAATTTAATTTTTCTCCCTAATTTTCGATGACCGAAGTAGCATCATTAAGCTTTTTATCCGAATAAGGAAAATTCATGGCGAGCCAGCCCGAGGCTCTCACATTCCCAATTTTCATATCTCGGTGCGTATTACAAAAAAAAAAATGAGTAACAAAAGCTGGCCCTCAACGTTTTAACCCGTTTGTTCGTTATATCCCATACACGTACGCACTTCGTGTCTCTAGTCGACATGGGGCGCGGGTCTCGGGTTCTCGCGAGAAGAGCGCGTGGGTCGCTCTAATGGTCGACTCAATTAAGACACCATTAGACCGCGGCCACACATTTGCATGTTAACGATAACGACCGTAATGATACGTCCCACCGGAACAACCGAGAGGATAATATACACATATATAAACGACATTATGTATTATGTATAACACGGGCGCGTGCTTAAACTGATACCAGCATGACCGGAAGTTATGGCCGAAACCTTGTTAAATGTCATGAACCTGGATCACGAAGAATTAAATCACAACGTTCGTACACGCGTTACAAATATTTCGATGGATAACGCTTTAAGCACGAATAGTGCTCGTTCCATTAATGGTGAACTTGAAAAATGACAACTGTTGATGCGTGATCAGATAATTCATTTTATTTTTAAATTCCTGTAAAGAATTTTTGTACATTTCTCTCGAAATATCCTCGTTTCTAGACTCCATATTGTTCATCTTTTCACGCATGTCTCCTCGAATAAACGTGTCCGAGTTTCTTATGCGTGCGGTGCAATATTCTCCCTCCGGACCATTCATCACTGTTATTAATATCTTATGAGAACCGTGTTTTTTCGCGCGACACAAAAAACCACAAGCAAATCATTATGTATACACCGGAGTGAAATCGGTGAACGGGTCTGTATAATGAAACCCCCCGTGAACTCGAACATCCTCGAGAAATCTGGCGACACTCGGATCCAATGGGACAGTGAGAGAAGAGACATTGGGTGTATGGTGCGAATTCGGACCACGCGCTCCCTGTTTTTATATACTGTTTTTATTGATTGGATATGCTGAATAATGATTCACAGAACTTTAGAGAGCAAAAAATGATTCACTGGATTTTAGACACTGCAATAACGCTGCTTTCGAAATTGATAAAATGGTGGATATCGAATAACAGTTTTCAGAGTGGCCCGAGCTACACAAAAGCGGCGTGAAACGTTCGTAGGCAATATCTCAAGCCCAGATGCGACCCTTGCTTATGCTGTTAAGGCAGAATAACGATGGGAAAATATAAAATGTCAATTTTCAGGAAAAAAATGGAAATGTGTGAGTGAAAAATATCGTAATATGGAGTAAAAAAATCTAATGAAACCGACGTGCCTTGAAGCTGTTGACGAACAGCGATCATTAAGTTTTGAAGGTCAAACGCGAACACTTTATTACACTTAAGTCGCAAAATAAGGCTGGTTCGAGTCGCTAACACGTGAAGACGATAATCCATTGTCAGGGTTCACAGAAAAATATCTTCGTCATCGAGTGTGCCAATGTGCGATGAAATACTCGTAGAAACGTGTGCGGTCTCGTTTCTCGCTAATCGGGTCAGCGGCTCGCTAATTATTGAACGCTAATGAGAGAAAGAAAGGTGCGGAAAGGATGGGGAAGAAAGAATCGAGAGTGAAGCACGTCATGGCAATTATTACTACAGTCGCCATTATTCGCTCTTTGTTTCAATTCATGTCTTTCAACGAATCGAAAATTTAACGAACGATTCGATCGATCGATTTCGAAAACTCATCCAAACGATGTGTAACAAACCAAATGGTTTGTTACTTTTTCGTCGATGATAAGCCTGATAAAAATATAAATGAAATTGCAAATTTAATAAAGCTCGTTTAGATCGTTTTATTATTCCTGCACAATAATTTATGTCTTGATTTAATTCTTGTTTGCGCTCGCGTATACACAAGGGGATGCTTCGATCGCCCACGCACTCGAGAAAACACTCTCGTTCGAATATACTATATACGAAATTCATTTGGTCGGCGTGTCCGACGGTCGTTCCTCGTCAGCTCTTATGCAAAACATAATTTCAGCTTAAGGTATATGTGGATGTATAAATATATATTTAGCATGTACAATAGTTGCACCGTTTCAGCAGAGCCCATTCTCATTCTCCTTTATATCTCTCTTTCTCTCGATATGCACTGCAGTGAGTTGCGTCCACCCTCACTGAATAATGCATCGCGTACTCGCGTGCGATTTTTGTGAGCACCGAACGTGCGCAAGAGGGAAAGAGACAGATGGCAAAAAGCGAGGGTCCCTAAGACCATTTTGACAGTCTACAGGTGGAACCGCGGGCACCGGTCATTTAGAATGATTTACACGTGAGTTGCTGACTCCGGCGGAAAGGAAAAGGGAGAAAACAAGAGAAAAAGAAATCAACGAGACACGTTTTTTGTTTTGACCGAACCTCACTCACTTTTTGCTCTCCACAATGCTTTTTCTTGACTCCCACTAGTAGTTCGACGTCTTCCTTATTTTTTTTATTATTTTCTGAGCTATTTTCAAGGGAAACAACTTTGTTTCCGAAAGAGAGAATTTCATTTTTCCCCTTTTTATTGACAGGATCGTGTCAGCAGTTTCGTTATTTTGACTCCACTCATTAATTGGGGATTAGAAAATTCAATGTAAAATTTTAAAGGAATTTTGAAAATGGCAAAGTTTTTATTTTTACTCTCTTCTGGAGAAGAAGAAAACAATTTATCCAGATCAGGTATCATTTTCATTGAGAATAAATCACTGATTCAAGTGCTTCTTGAATGAGAGGAACTAATTTATGAACTATAGGGAAAGAACGCTTGGAGGATTGTCATAAAATAACATTGTGAGAGATTCTTTCAGTTCTCTCGAATCTGCCACTTACCGCGTAAAGGTTGCTGAGAAACGAATTGATGATTAACCCAGAGATTTTTCTAGTTATATTGTTTCGCAGAAGTTTGGTCTCAACGTTATTGGAGGAGAACCAAAGGAAAGAGAGAAAGAGAACCGAAAGGCAGTAAGAATAAAAAAGAAAGCTCTCGTCGGAAAGTCTGAACGAGCAGACTATTCAAAAGTCGCTCTGCTGGGCAGATCGTTACGAAGTTTTAACGGGCTGGAGATATTTCTCTCTCCGTCTTTCTCACTCGACGAAAAGCTCATGAAGGCGAAGAAATCGTTGGTGCTTTCTTGGAACGGGTTTTCTCCCTGGTATCAAAAAGGAGAAGGTAGAAGAAGAAGGGGAGAGGAAAAAGTGATCAACTTTCGCGTTGCCTGATTGTGCACAGGTTTCTTAACGTAAGTATTCACCTTTCATGTACACGATACTTTGCCTCTTCTTTTACTCTTTTTGCTGTAAAAAAAAATCTCTGCATCAACTGTTTGTAAGCACACAGGTCTCAGGTAAGTCCATTGGAAACTGGAATGATATTAGTAACGTTTACGATGTCATTTGCATTCTTGTTCTAACCATGGCCACGGCTGTGCGCCATATTTCCGTCCTGACTAATAAAACGGAAAAAATAATCGCAAAAGAATATTTATTTTCAAAATAAGGACAAATTACGGACGACAGAGATTTTGAAGGTCGACTTTGGATTGTTTCTGAAGTAAATTAATTCTACAAATGACTGAAAATGTTTTATCCCATCAGATCGTTAATAGCGAACTTCGATTATTAATGTCGGATAAGTGGAAAAACTTAAATCCTAAAATGAAAGAAAATTCGCCAATTTTGATGGGAAAGTTGAATTTCCTAAATAGCAGAAGCCTAGAGATTACTTCGTGGATGCTGAAAAGTGATTTATCAGCGAATACGCTGAGATAATGGCGCCGAGAATATTCTTAATCTGTCTGATTCTCGTCTCGAGAAAATCGCCAGATTTTAATTTTAATCGTTATCGCAAATCCTCTTCCCGCCCGGCGATTTTTGGGCTAAGTCGACTCGCCCTTCTGAGCAAGAGACCCTAGCCGGAAGGAATTACCGACGTTGTTATCAGAATTTTGCTGAGAGCATTCGACCGAAGAAAGTTTCTTGCGGCTGGAAGGGGTCGGTGAGCAGAGAATTCTAATCAGATTGAATTTATCACGACGTTTTGGGCGCAAAAAAGATTGAGTTCTGGAGAACATGTGCCATGTCGGCGGTGGATGGCGAAGATAGCAGAAGAGAGAAGAAGGGAGAAAGGAGGAGAGAAAAAAGCGAGACATTCGTTTTCTCCAGAAAGGTCATAGTTCAGTGGAATTTCGTGAAACTATAGAAAAAAAAAGCGAGAGAAAAATCCGATGAAACCTGTGCGTTTGCATAACACCCAAGAAGCTAAATGGAAAAAAAAGTAATCCACAAAATTTTTCCACAGCTTAAAATTATCAAAAAATCTCTATACTCATTAACAGAATTAATAAATGACTTTTCAATGCTTGAACGAAAATTTAGAGTAAAATATCGGTGTACGGGATAGTAAGATGGTGAGGCTCGATCGGATGAAGTCAATCCAAGGAACGTTGCACACCCATTTTTATGAATGTATACATAGAGACGCGGAAAGGGGATGGGAACCGTGACGAAGTCTGTGCAAGGAAGGAGGAAGGCGAGACTCGGCAATGTTTTTCGGCTGATATAATTTTCCTTATCTCGTGGTAGCACATGCTCCGAGCTGCGTGCCACGAATTGCTGGTATCCGGTCGTCTCTCTCCCTCCCTTGGTGTGGCAGTGATGAACTGGATCCCCAGATATAGCGTTTTTTAGTGCATTTCTTTGGTCTGTATATGCACATGAAGTTGTGTGCGAGTGCACGTGTACGTTTGTCCGGAGGCAGAGCTCTTTCTCTCTTTCTTTTCATGCACCGTTAAAAAAGAAAGAGAGAAAGAGTGACCGGCCTACGGAGCATCAGGAACATTGTAACGACGCGGAAAGTTTATTAGGACACAGCATAAATAAAAAAAACTTGATACAATTTCGCGCCCAAAATATCTTTCGTCTTAGCGGTCAACGAACGAGCATCAAAGAGAGCCCTCTCGCCAAGCCCTTCGTGCTGAACGAAATAAGTACTTGCGCCGCGATTGCAGTGGGGAATACAACGGCACAGAAACGATATAAGCCCTGATTAAAATCTCGTCACGATGGAACCAGCAGAACGAGAAAGAGACTCGGTGCACGGTATTTATTGTCAAAAATAATTGCTCCGCTGTCAAATCAGCAAAGGACTCGAAAATGTGTGCTTATCTTCATCGATTCGATCTGAGAAGACTCGGCTGTCAGGTATGGGGCTTGCACAGCACGCGAAGGGGCTTTTTAATGGTTTGGGGGTTTATTACGAGGTAGGCGGACTTAAGTATACAGTTTTAACGATTGAAGACACCATTTTCAACAATAAAACGATACTCGATTCTCTGGACGCCGAAAAGAGTCGTTTATTCCTATATTTGAAGAGATTTTTCATCAACCCCAATCCGAAACACCAGCAACAAAAATACGGTGTCGTCACACTGCAAGTCTATGAAACCAACAAAAGTAAAAAAAAAAGGGACAAAAAAAGCGTCGCAAGACCATGAGGCAACAGTCTCGTGCTATCCGGTGCGGACTTGGTGGATTCCCGAATACAAACGGGCCACTGTTGGGTCGCTCGGAGAGTCCATCACCAGTGGATGTCCCGTCTGGGTCTCGATGAGTCCAAGACAACGCCGTCTTGTGGCAAAGACTCCAATGCGGCTCTTGTTTTTGTCATCGCATCTCCCTATCTCGCGTACGGCGGTTGACGTTACCGTGAAGCGTGAAAAGAGTTTTAAATCAGGGAGCAAAGCGTTGGCGAATTTCCGTAAAAAGGGTAGCACAGCCGTTGACGATTTATTTTGTTATTTCTTGGGTTTCGTGATCTCCGGACGTTTAAGCAGCGAATTAACGACTCGTCCAGTAGCCGAAGAAGCTTGTAGAAACTATAAACATTTGTCTGGTGGACCAGTTTTCTCCTCTCTCATTCTCCCTACTCTTTCCCCCGTTATCTCCTTCTCCCTTCAACTCGGAGTCTTCCCTCTTTAGCACTCTCTTTCAGCCACTTTTACTCTCACTTGTTTTCTCATATGATAACGGACCACGTGCTATACAAATGTGTGTAACCATTGTACGTATACAAATGTGCGGAGAAACGAACGGTTCGTGGTGTATGTTACAACACGCCAGTGAAAACCCCTGGGGGCCGAGTGGCAAGCGGTGCGTAACTAACCTCACGCACGCTTCACGCATTCGACGCGATCGCACACTGCCTCCATTCATAACTCCAGGCTTGGCGTGTCCGTATTACGCATATGTATATAACCGTATTCCGGCGTGTACACACGTATGCCTGTATAATGTCATACATCCATACGTACGGGCCTAAATGACGTTTAAACGGGGTGTGCGTGATGGAGCATGTGCGTACGTAGAGTTCTCCCTTTTGGTTGATGATTCCTGCTCGAGTTGTAACAGTATCACGCAATTGGGATTATATGTTTCTTGAACGGTGCCCTGGAACGGCGGAGTGCAAGAAAATTTCGATTGCACTGAAATATTTGGTAATCGAGACATTATTTGACGGAGTCTAAAAAGTGGAAGTTCAACTTTTCGATCTCGTATGTCCCATTTTGGCCACGGATCAATACTGCGTTTCAGGTCTTTTATTTCGACTGAGATGTGGGATATTTACGTGGTTTTCGGTGGTGAATATCGTTCGATGAGCTCGAAGCTTTTTAGTGAAGGGTCTCGAAGCATCTTCGTGGAGCATGTTACTTTTTTATTCCATCAATTTTCTGCAAATATTAATGCAAAGTTCGAATCCAGAACTAGGTACAATTTGTTTAATTTTTTTTATTATATCGTATAAATGTTTATCGACTCGTCACGATCATAAAAGGTGAGATTAACGAATGACTGATTGAACGCAAGGCTCAAGAATTCTACGGAACTTGCGATAATTAGCAGGCTTATCGAAAAGTGACCGGTCGGATTTGACGCCAGAACGTTTCATTTGGAGTGACTGTAAAAAATGTTGTCTCAATGTGTACCCAGAGTGTTGTTTATGCACTTCCAAATGAAGTGTCGAAGAAGTAATAATAATTAATGTAGAACGATAGCTCGCGATGCTCTCGTACAACGTTCGACGAAGACTGATCGATGTCATAAGCCCCGGAGGTTGTCCTCACGATAACCCCGATCGTGACATCGTCAGTTATTCTCTTCGTCACTG
The DNA here is from genome assembly GCF_019457755.1 of Venturia canescens. NCBI lineage: Eukaryota > Metazoa > Arthropoda > Insecta > Hymenoptera > Ichneumonidae > Venturia > Venturia canescens. The sequence goes on from NC_057426.1 coordinate 7,851,493, forward strand.
TTATCGTTTCCACGAAGAGCTCTTTCGATCACCGATTCCTTTTATTACCGATTCTTCGTCTCTTTCTCTCTCTCTCTCTCTCTCTCTCAACGTATTTCACGTTCTCTCACTTTGTCCCCCGGTCTTATCCTCTCTTATTGTCCCTCTCGTTTTATCCTAGCTCGCGAGACGACGAGCGTCGCAGCATTCAAACGAATTTATCACATCGCTCACTCTTTCGCCGTCTTTGTGATGCGATTCATCGCCCAGTATGGCATTAAAAGTCGGGCAATCTCTCGCTAATTTAATGCGATGTTCCTGGAATTATCATACGGTTCTAGGATATCAGCTACTTTCGAGGCATAATTATTCCAGCGCCCAATGTATGTTAATTATTTAATTATTGGCACACAAAAAACACCAGTCATGACAGCCGCTTACCAAAGTTAGTGAAATTCAAAATTATTTGAAAAAATCAAACAAAGTTTGTCCCTGGATCGATGAGATCAATAGTGAAAGTAATTTGATTGGGGGATCTCAAAGTGAAATTCATGCCCTGAGAAAAACGATGTAAATTTGAAAAAAATTCGTGTAGACTAGGTAAAGGAAAAGATCTTATTTTTGTAAAATTGCTAACAAGCAGAACATCTTCTCATGGCATGTAACCATTTAGGGCATGCACAAAGCTCAAAAGCCTGGCAAGTTATATTCTATTAGCGATGAGCGAGAGAAGCAAATATTATGGATATAAACGCGTATATGTATATTGTCACGACGCCGTTTATTGGCAGGATCTTGTGGGTCCCACGAGAATAACAACCCTTTCGCATAGTGCCCTGCATAATCCACGACCCCGTTGAGACCACGTTGAAATTAGAGGCTGCTCTCTCGCTTTTCCTTCGCCTTCTACCACTGTACAGCACAATGATTTAGTAGAGAATTATCAGCATGAATCCAATAACGGGCACCGCGAAATTTGTCCAGCGGCAAATTAAGATCAAGAGTTGAATATTCTTGCTGTACGAAACCTCTCCATACCCCGAGCAGTTTCCCTTTGTACAGTACATCGATGCATATTTACATTTGTACTTCCGTTTGTATACTATCCGCACGTACACATTTATTTGTACTCGTTTCTTGAACAGTTTCACTACCAGGACAAATAAATGTGAGATATCGGGGCATTTTGAAAATAAAAATGCCCCGATAGAAGTGAAAACTAACGCTAGAGGAAGTTCTCTAAAGGTTTTCTCGATCGAGCAAAACAGTAATGAGCCAATTAAGGGGCTTTCTGTGATTTTGCGGGGTTTATAATTTTTGAACTGCAATAGCAAAGCAATGGGGCTCGAAAAAATGGAGAGACGGCGAAAGCGTATGTTTGGCCAGTGCATTAAATTTTGCGGAAATGAATGATAAAAATTGATGGCACTAGTATCATTCTGCATCAGCTATTCCACCTTGAGGAATGTTCGTTATAACAAAAGTCACAGGCAATCTGCTGAATTGTGATAACGATAACTGATGTAGCACATCGCAAGTTCGCGTATAATTCATAAATTCAATTTAGTCTCTTGGAATCCCGATAGAAAGGATCTATTAGATTCGCGACGACCGAGATGACTTCTTCATCTTTTTCATCTTTATATATTTTTGTTTTCTCCCTCACGATCCGACCAAGTTGTTGGATTGCAGGGTCGAATAATGGTCAGAGATCTCGCGTGAATCTGCTCCTCTTTCGCGACCTCCAGGACCTCGGCACACCAGTTGTTATGACAGTCAGCGGCGGGCAATCCATCACCGAGATTTGGTCCCAGTGGAGAAAGAGAGAGCGAGAGAGAACACAAGAAAGTCAGAGAAAGAGACGGAGGGCGAGAAGTACAGCTCGCACCGGGACCAACTTATCCAATATTTAAGGTTTTGTCCCTCGCGGGTCCAGCCTCCTGATATATCACGGTCGCATTAATATATATTTGTGGGGGAGATAACGTCGTTGCCTTGTTCACGAAGGGCGAATACTGGGCACCACAATACACCAAAAATATATAAATCTATAAGAAAATCTATACATATGGATGTCCTCGAGAGTATACAGGAATTTATATGTGTTTACATTTACTTTTAGGCATACACATTTATATGAATGCCTAAAAAAAAAGAAAAATAAATGAATCGTCACGCGAGGAAATACATCCCGATGTACTGAAACTCGCGACAACAAAAAGCAGCTACGTTTCCACGAAGCTCAATACAAATGTGCCTGAAAATTCTAACAATCGTTCAATCAGTGGAGTTTTTGATGCAACACTTAGCCAAAAGGGAATCACAGCAGATCGAGTTGAAATAAGATGACGAAAGATAAACCATGCTACTTTGGAAACCCACGAAAACTTTTGAAAATTGATCGCTCACAGATTCGTTATTTGCATCAATTTTTTTGATCGGCCCGTCATTGGACTAGAATCTTTTTTTATTTTCTCCGTAGCTAAATGCTCGAGAGGCGAACAACAAACTTCTGTGATGATGTAATTAATTCTGGGATTTGAACTATTGGAACGTTCATCGATGAAATATTTTTGGATTTTCTGAATAATTCTCATAAGTTAGAACCTCAAAGTCGTGCTTCGATTCAGAAATCCAAAAGGAGAGTTACGATACCGTTTTTCATTTATACACGATTGTGTATTGTACCATGAATAGCTTTCGGATCCAACGAAAGCGGTCTGCGGGGCACGATACGAATCGTTCTTGTTCATACGGAAAGTCCGTTTCGACTGTCGTAGCTCTTTTTTTATGATGTTCATCAAAGAGATTTACCGGTGCGGTTTCAAACCTGCGGTGGCATACGGGTAATTAAAACGTCGTATCGAGTCTCGTATGACGCGTGTGCGGGGGCGAGAGACGGCAGAACGATTCTGGACAGTGTCTCTTAATTCTATCGTCGGTCTGCCCGGGGTTTCTCCAGTTCGAGCGATTCCTCATCAACGAAACTCCTCGTCTATTTATATCTTGTCAATTAAATTCTCAACACGCTATTCATTTTCGCGAATAAAGGCTCATTTTGCTTGCACGATTTTACAAGTTGATCCAAACACTCGATCAAAAAATATTCAAGCAACAATTCCTGAACGAGGCAAAAATTCAGAGACTGTCGTTAATAGGATGTAAATTAACGCGAGTCTAACGTAGTGTGTTTTATCCTCAATTTGTGTGAGGAAAAAGCATCGTCGTATAAATACACCGAGAAGTGACATATTTTTTAGAATGAAGATGGAATTTCGAGATTATTTATAAAGAAAGAAGAATTTGAAGTGAAGCTTTTCCTCCGAAATACGCGAATTCTCTCCACTGACTCCAATCACAAAATTTTGCGGATAAAGTGCAACATCTCAAGGGCATGATGTCATAATTTCGTCTGTTTTTTCTCGCAGAGCTCAAAATTTTCTGCTCAGACCAATGAGAATTAATCTGTAAACGGCATGACGTAAGACCCTCCTTTTTTTCCTTTCTCAAAGAAAAATCTACTCTGCTATCAGATATGCGTGTACGCGTGGTGTGTTGGACAGGAGTTTGTTGAAAGCTCTGCGGGTCTGGGAAGAAAGGAAAAAAGTGGAGGTTTGCAGACATAATCGTAACGGTTCGCATACAAACGGGCGCTAATGGCGCGGATAGCTTTTGTTGTTTTTAATTAACCCGTTCTTTTAAGATGGCCGGAGGGAGTGGTAAACCGTTACAAAGGGGTTGCTTATTGCGCGGGTCCTTCCGCCTTAACAGCGCGTGCTGAGGTACACGATTCTGTCTGTATACAGAATAAATATGTAAATAATATATACACGTATAAAAAGTGTGCACGAGGCGACTGCTAAGGAGCGAAAGGGCTTGAGCTGCGTCTTTTGAGACGTTTAATGTTGTCGGTTGGGCCGTTTTTTGGTTTGATCCTCGAGATCGGTACGTTTAAAAAACTGAGCACAAAAAAGGCGCCCTTGACATCATCGTGCTTGATAACGCCTACGAGTTACGTTCGTTTGATCTTTAGCACTTGATATAAATTCGGTTGAGCATCTCTCCTCGCTACTCGAACGAAGACTCGCCGCATTGGAAACTCTGCCAGCAGGGTGCGACCCTTTCTCTACTTCCAACTATCTTTCCGGCTCTCTCTTTCTTCCGAAAAACGACACGTATATATATATATATATATATATATTATTACAATGTTCGCGGGCCTTTGTCCATCCCTCGGGAGATGTAAATATCCGCTATGAAAACTGCACCTAAGAGACAAGGAAACCCAAAGCTTTTCTCTCCTCGTTTATATACCCTGCGCGATCTCGCTGATGAGGCCAAGCTGCAATTATAAAGCTTATCTAATTACCGGGGCGACCGTCCGCTTAATTGGAGAACGAAATATTAGTCGAGCTACGGTAAATAAAAGGCAGAAAAAAGGCTTGAATGAAATACTCGGGGAAGGAACACAAAACATCGAAAACTCATCGTTTTTCATCGTTAACTTGCAATCTTTATTGTTAATATTCCAAGGCTTTTATCACGTTCGATGAAGAGTGATATTTTCGTCAGGGAAACCAATCCGATCTAATCCAACAAAACTTTGCTTTGAACAATGTTAATGCCAAGACTAACGAAAAATGATGTTGATCATTCAAAACATTCTCACGATTCTGGCATTTTGAAGACAGTTGAATCAAATTTGGATGCGGATACTACTCATGAACCAAAGTCATTGGTAGGAGGAAAAACCTTGAATGAACTTCGTTGACCCGTAGTCACCACACTCTCTTTAAGGTCGTACACTCACCACACTGGTGCAGATTTGCACTTGGACTTTTAAAAACTTTTTATTTCATCCATGAATGCATGGAATTAATCTTACAACGAGAGACTTTTTAGGGGTAAGAATCCCTTAGTAATCGATTGTGATACCCTTAGTAATCGATGCTTTCGTGATACCTGCATCGATATTTGAATAAAAAATCAAGAGTAATACGTTCGTGAAACGAATAAAAATATTTGGTTCTAAACATCCATAAAATTCCCTGCTTACGCCAAATGGTTTGTCGAACCTCGATCATTTTCACTCGATTAAAATTTCGTACCAGACTGTACCCACATCCTTGAACCGAATAAATCTATTTTTCGCGTATCCATGACATTATCACTACACTTTGTTTTTTTTTTTTTTTTTTTTTTTTTTTTTTTCATCATTTGACGAGACAAAGTATATCTGTTTCCGTTGACAACGCGTGTCATCTTGCGTAAGAGGTGAAGTATGCTCGGCGTCGAGAAACAGAGAGTCTTTTCTCTGCCGTTTCGCGTTCTCTTCGCTCTTTCCCTTTTCATCTCGCATTCCCTCTTCGAGTACGGTGACCCGAAGTATGAAAAAATCAGCGAGACAAGAAACACGACAAAAAATACTGTCGCGACGACAAAGACGAGAATTCACATCGTCACGTTCATGGAAACGATATACACACTCATACGCACGAATATTAACATGAACGTATCGTGCATGAAGAAAGAGATGGATGCATAGTTTGAACGCTTTTGAAAAAATGCAAAAAAGAAAAAAAAACATTGAATGGGGGGAGGCGAAGTGGCGGCGGGGCGAGTTTACTCGCGTCGGCACTTTGTCGTGGTCACGGCGCTGTCAATCACCGGTGATAGGAGTGCGACACATTAATCTCACCGAGACCTCGTGACCGCATCATCTGTTTCTTGCGGTCAAAACGGATCTCTTTCCCGAGCGTTGTCCTCCCCTTTGCACAATATGCAAAGCGCATTTAACGTGCATGCACTATCATCGTATAGACTTGCAGCGGATCGGATGTTTTCTCACTTTAAAATGAAACGTTTGAAAAAACGCTTGCTCAAGGAATATCAATGAATAGATCAGGAAAAATGCTCACCTGGCAACTCATCGACGATTGATCTCAACTTTTTTGGCCCCGTGAATTTAAATCTTTCGAGAGAATCAATTCGTGTTTTTCTCATTCGTCAATGCCGTTGCGACTTTCAAAGTATTTTGGAAATAAATATGGAAGATCCGATAAAGAATCTGAGCACAAGATTCATGATGTTACACTCGCGAAGCTTGTAAACTTTGCAAACCAGTCACGAAGCTCGAAGCTTGCGGAAAATTCTAGAGAGAAGAAAAATCGAGGAATGGTCCAGTCTGGATGTTCACGGATCGTTGGTCAGTTTCGTGTATCGACGCTGCTCATCAATCCCCCGAGAAATATATGCGTAAAAAAACAACAGCGTATTGCGGAATGATATCGAATCCAGTCCTTTTCCATCTTCCTATAAATAGCTGCTCGCCGCACGCAAACTCAAACTGAATGAGCGAAAGAAAAAGTTGCTATAAATTTTTATTAATTGCCCATCCCGTCAAAGAGTTTATTACGAGAGCTTTATAACGTTATTATGGTTAATAAGATGGGACGACGAGAGCGTTTCGCTTCATAAATCCCGTAGGATCTCCTCACACACGCGTATATAGTTATATATACTCGAATGGCCAGTGAATCGTGACCCTCGGACGATTAAAAAAAGGAATTCTCTCACATATACCATTATAGAGTAATATACACTGAGAGAGAAGGGAGCAAGACGGAATGAAAAAATGAGAGGGAAAGAGCGATCATATTCATGGCACCGATCTCGCCAAAAGATTTATCGGCTCGTTGCCTGGAACGTGTCGTCCTCTTCTCTGATTTTTTTTCTCGTGCAATTTTCTCTCACAACGGCGGACCTCTTTAAGCGAGATTTTGCAAATTTCGTTGAGATTAAAATCCTCGCGGGAGGCACTTGAGAAAATAGAATTTACCCACCACTCGGGAGCGCATTTCGATTGGGACAATATTTAATTATACAGCGAGTCGTTACTGATCATTCATTAGTGTACACAAATTTCAGCAGGAAAAGACGAGCAGTTTACATTGACACGTTTCCATTTTGCCATTGATCATGGACACGATCGATTGTATTGGACGCAATGAAACTCTCGTAAGATTTTTCTCATCATTTTTCTTAATAAACTTCTACTTTTTACTTATTGGAGGAGGAAGATACAAATATTCAACTAAAATGGAAGTTTTTTAGTGTTGGAGGACTTATGAAAAGCGAAAAATCTCTTAACGCTTTCATGATCCATAGTCACTGTCATCGAAAATGTATAAAAACAATGAGGCGAATGAAACTATCGTTCACGATTCAAAGTCGATAATGCAGAATAAAAAATGGAGATCTCGTGGCCCGAACTTGCAATAGAAACAATTATGTAATTCGGCATTATTCAGTGGGAGTGATCAAAAGCGAAAGAATAATCGACGACGAGGAATGTGAAAAGGGAGCGAGAAGGAGGGAGAGTAAATCAGACGAGAAATGGTTGAGCGAAGGGGGATTCATAGAGGATCGAAGGAGTAAATAAGCTCACATCCATCCAACCTGATTGAATGGAGAGAGGAAGAAAAAAAGAGAGAACGAAAAGGATGAATTGATTCTCTAGGGACTTTATCTCGGGATAAATGCTCCGAGGAACGGCGACACCGTTTGTCATACAATAACCGACTGGATAAGCGAGAACCAGGAAGGGGATCGTACAAGAGATGGCATAAGGGTGTGTGCATTCCAAAACATCATCGAGGGTTTAAGCTCCAAGCAAACGAAAGCCAAAAAGGAACAAAAATGTTGACACTCGATAATATGAAGTTACGATACAGAATTTTCGGTGGTGAAACACGAAAAGTTGTGGATTGTATCTGGGAAACAAAATGAAATTTACGATGATTCGTTCGTGACAAGCGCGCGCGAATCAGGATCTCATCGCTCCTGATTGAGTGACGATTGAAACTTGCTACGTCGAAAATATACTCCAGCATCGAGTTGGCCCTCTCGAACACTCCGATTGAAGGAATGAAAATTATAAAAACTGAAATTTTGTGTTTTTTTCCATTCAATATTTCCTTATAACGAAATTCTACTGCTGCTACCTGAATTTTTTTCGTTCACATAAAATCGAGAATTGCCCGAATAACGAAATTTCAATTTATCAATATTTTACTCAATAAAATATGATTTTTATCAATAAAATTACAAAGACTCGAAATTACTGACTGGCAGGCGTCTCGATATTCTTTCAAGTTTGTAAAGTAAAAAAGTTTTTGTCAATAGCACTTCCCCACAATCAACATTGAGAATTTTTACGTATTTCCCAAATCTGAAGTGTAGCAGGGTGATCGAAAACGATGGGACGAAAAAAGGGAATGGAATTGTGAAAAATAAAAGAGACCTTCGAGACGGTGACCGGAAGACAGATAACTCAGAGCCTTGTCAGGTCAAGTGTACTCAAACGAGTCCGAGGGTTGAGAAACCATCGAGAACGGGAAAATCCGGGACGTACATTAATCTATATCAGAGTCGCGTATCAATATTTAATTCTCATTGGGAAGCTATCTTTTCGGCTGATATTTTACGAGTCAACTTCTGGTTATACAAGAGGGCGTAACACCGTCATGATTTCACAATGCATTCACGGATTCGAGTGTCTTGGACATGATTCGAATTCTTTGATTATTCATCGATCATTATTTATTCTTATTCCGAATCTTCCGGACTAACTTTTGAAAGAACTTTAACTGCAAGAGGCAAAGAGCTCCAAAGTAATTATTTTTTAGAAAAAATTGATTGGAAAGATTTTTTTATTGGAGGCGGCCCACCGTACGAGCTTTGCAACTATACAGAAGAGTATTTTAGTTCGTGGCTTATGTGTGACGAATATATACAGCGACTATATTATCGTGTATTACCGGACTTAACGTTTACGGAAGTGAGACTGTGGGCTTCGGTTCGTCACGTAAACTCTTCGAGATATAAGCCGAAGGAGAGAAAATGTTTTGGCGCGTGTCGCTGCTAGCTTTTCTGGTATAGCAGAGAAGCATCGATGGCGAAATGTGTGGCGACGTAACATTCGAAGATTCAAATTCACAATTGAGCCTTTTTGACGTTAACTCCTCGATTTATATACACACGCGAGACCAAAATCCTCCGTCGCCGCTTACTCGCATTCGTACATGTGCGTGTGCATCGTATAGCGCCGGAAAGTCTCGTGTTAAGTTAAACAAGCCTCGGAGACCCGAAGCGTCGTAAAGCGTCCCGGCGCCTACATGTTTACAGCATCTCGTGACCCGCGTCTCTCGGCCCACCCAGCCCGGATCACGTCGCAAAGGTCTTTCCCATCTCGCCTCTTTCTCGTTCTCATACCCACAGTTACAAAGAACGATTTTCTACCGGAGACTCGGATGTGACCCCCTTCCAGAATCAGTATTCGCCCAGACACTAGTCACAACTGTGAGCTTTCTTCTATTCCTGTAACTTGCTCATGTGCAATTGCATTCTCGTCGCCCTCCCTCCACCCCGGCCTTTATATGTTTACGCTGTGAAACCGCAACGAAAACCCTTCGATGAGGCCAATTCCGGAAGCACCGTTTCGTTGGAACGGCCGAATGTATGTGAATCGAGAATTCTTCCACTGAGCTCCAGTCACTCTTATTGGAATATGCTGAAGTGTAAGTTTGGATCTTGAACATTAAATAACGGAAGCCAGATGACTTGAGAGTTGCAGAATATAATAAGTCTGATAATAAAGTTTTGATTTAATTGGCTCGTAATTTCATTTATCTGATACAGTCACTTAATAAATGATAACTAACTACCTGTGCTCAGCGAATTTATATTACGATATTGTTCCAAAATATGACTACATCTCGATCTTGTATTTCATATGACTATTTGAACAATTTTTTAGGTCAATAAACCTGAAATGTTTTCAATGGATTCAAAATCTGTGTTGAATTTAATTTGCATTCTATTCGAGTTGTTTTATGCAACGTGTACTTTTTGAAATCTGAACTTTTCAAAAGCAGTTTTTCGTTAATTCGGAGGCATATTGTTGCTCGGCCTCCATTGAACAAAAACATCTTCAATCTTACAGATTTCGAAAGCCTTAAGAATAATCCGATAATTTGACCTTTGAGGTTACATATTTAGAGAATAAATTGTGAATCCTCCACGAGCACATCTATGCAACTAATGATAATGAATTTATGAAGAAAATGACGAGCCCCTGAGGCATTTGGGTTTCGAAAAAAAGTCCAACTGGAGGCCCGACGACTGGAGTATTCCATGAATAAAATTCAACAATAATCATTATCAGTAATTCTTCTTTCTAAAATCATGTCTGAGTGGTCTGTCACTTCCCATTCGTTGACGTCACGACGCATGGGAGAAAAAGTCCGAAAATGATCCGTTAGAATATCTCGTCTTCTGAGATTCTTGCGAAGAAGAGCGAGAGAGTAGGATCGGGTAGAGAGAAGAGAGAAGGAAAAAGAGGGACTGCGAGGAGCGCGGAAGATGAATCGATACATTAGTAACACTCGGCTATGATTCATAGAAGCCTCGTCGTAGTGACGTTTCTTTCCAAGTCTCCCTCTCTTTCTCTCTCTCTCTCTCTCTTGCAGTCAAACGCGAGAGTTTCGGCTACGCGCGGCTTTTTCGTTTCAGCTTTTACTCACAAGAGAGTTGTACGAATAATAAGTACGGAACAAAAGTGAGAAAGAAATTAGGGAGTCGAGAGGAGAGTGATATATCGCCATTAAGGATCGTTTTCATGTCGCAACAAATATGGGGGTTGTGTCAGAGCAGTGTTTCAAGTCTTCAAAAGCAAGAGGGTGAGTTACATAGTCAATGGCATTTTGAAACATGCATATATTTATACCCGGTAGACAAAAGCAGGGACGTATAATTGATCTCGTTCCAACCGTTGAACAGTATTTTCGATGCTCTCTTTTCCTAGCACAAAATTGAAGCGCAACCAGAACCTGGGAAAAGCCTCAGAATGATGTTATAAATTTTTACAAACGATTTGATGGATCAAAAAATCAGCCCTTAAGCTGCCTCCGTCCACCATTAGACGCGGACTCGCCTGGAAAGCACCTTGAGCCAAGACGAGCCCGGAGTTCCCGAGACCTGTGGGCGCGACAGGGGTCGAGTCACCCTCTACCACAGAAAGCTTCGTAATTCACAATGTAGAACCTTCTCGCCCCCGCTCTTTCTCTCGCCCCTCTCCCCCTCTTTCTCTCCCGGTTTATTAACGCCGGGAGTGAGGTTGTCACTTTGGGCTACGCCTCTTGTGATTTATAAGCACGCTCGCAAGCCAGCCGCCGCAGCACCGCTTGCTCTATATATGTACATCCCATGCGGATCCGAATAAGTACACTATATGTTAATACATGTGCATGCATGTAAAGGGAATCTCACGAAAATCGCACCGTTTTTTGGCTAATTATGTTCCTACGCATGAATCCTGGTGTATCGAACAAATTTAAGGCTCTTTTTGAGGGAAAATTCCATTTTCGTATTTTAAATTTCTGAAAGGCTCTCTTGGACAAATTTAATTTTTTCATTTTATCCTCACAGCGACACAGTCGATAGAGCTTTAGATCGAAGAACGTTGAGAAAATATTGGATTTCTATCATCGATTATTACCTGTATTTTGACCGTCTTGATAGTTTTTGAACAAAGTTTTTCTGTGTACGATCAAAATTTATTTTCCTTCGACTCGAAAATCCTGTATATTTGTAGACAATACACTCGCCGATTTCGGCCGAAGCAGCTCCACCCGCTTTCTGAGTATGTTGTGGATGGTATGTTGGAGGTTTTAGGCGAACACACTCAGACAGTTAGGAAAATTGGTGTGTGCATGTCGGGGGTGAACGACGTGTCGTATCGTCTCTCATTCGCCTTATATTTGCCTTCGGGGGTCCCACTTTCTCTCTCTCTCTCTCTCTCTCTTTCTGTACCCATCTCTTCTCAATTTAACTTTACAGCTGGCCCCCTGTCTCTTCCGAAGCTACGTCCTCGTTGCAGATGGAGGGGCAGATGGTGTGCCCACGTTTTTGACTATAAGTTCTGTGATCGATTATATTTCGAATATGCGTTTAATATACATCCGTTTATATTTGGGCTGTGTGAAGCACCCTTTATTTAACGATTCGTTTCTCATCGATTTGTGATGTGTCTGCTAGAAAATTCTCGGCTCTCCAAACGTTTCATTTCCTTTTTTCTAAGCCGCGGGATGAGATTCGAGTTTGGGAGGAGGCCTCGATTTTCTGAATAGAGCTTTATAGAAAACAGCCTCGAGCCTTTCTTCGTGAAAGGAAAACAACGTTCGACACGACATCCTGGAGGTAGGAGAATACAAAACACGAATTCGAATTGCAGAGGCAAACGAACGAGTTCATCAACAGCGTCGTAAAATAATTGTAGAAAAACCAAATCGTAAAGTATTTCATTGATGGATTAAGAAGAAAAACCTCGGAAAAAACAACTTCGAATTTTACGCAGTTGCGTGCCGAAAATAGTCCTCAATTTGGAGGATCATCGTCGTAGACATTGTGAAATACGATAAGGGCATTAAAAATCAAGATCGATTCGACAGAAAAATCATCGCTCACGTATCAAAGGAAAAAGGAACGACCGCTCGAGCCACGCTTCCACAGTTCCCTAGAGTGTTGTTTTATTTTCGCAATATTTTCTTTTCTCTTCAATTCTCCCTCATTTCGGAATACCGTGGTTGAAGATGAAAATCGGTGACGCTACGAGGCAGGATGACTGCGACGTTTTTTATCCCTATAAATAGAGCCCTGAAGATGGCTGTACAAAAATGTTGAATACAGACATTCACTAGTACACTCACGAGGAGTAACTACACGCGAATACGTATCGATATAAATATACGTAGAGTATAGAAAAATTTCGACACAGCACAAGTGACGGACGAGAGAGGCTCCTGCACGCCAAATGAAAAATGCCGAGACGAACCGATCAATGTAAATATATTCATGACGTGCTATGGGGTGATGCACGATTCCCTTTCTCTTTCTCTCTTGCCGGGCGCCTGCCACAGCTCTAACTCCAAATGAATATATATGTATGCGGGGGGGAGGGAGGGGGCTCCGTATACGCGATGAGCTTTTCGGTGGAACGTCGAAAGAGAGGACCGCTATGTGGCAATCGGACCATACGAAACATAATAATTCACTCTTTGGCAGGCTCATTACAATTTAAAAGGGCCAGAGGGAGAGAGTATGCGAGCGTGGCCTTTGTCACGTGGACATCGATGCGACGACTTGCTGAGTTGATATGTGAATGAGGAGAACATTATTCATGTATCCTGTCATACTTTTAACCGGCTTGTGTACGGCGATGATAAAAAACGTTACGTTTGAATACATTTTTGAGAAGCTTTGCTATCGAATTTTTATGGCGAGGAGTTTGTTTTTTCAGGATGAGGCAAATCAGTTTCTTCACGCGGGTTCCAGGATTATTGTCGAAGCTCATTTATTTACTTGCTGTTTCTTGATTATTTATTTCGCTGCTCCGCACATCAAACTTTTCTCTGAAGATACATTGTTTTTCATGCAATTCCAACAAAGGTAAAGGACGCTCGCTGGAAATTCATCGGTTCTCCATTTTTTTTACACACTCGATGTTGATAGAGGAAAAAATCGAAATGGAAACTCGTGCACTGAGAAACGTCGAAAGAACTCTCGCCATCGGGAATTCCTTGCGGCAACGAATGAGAGACGGAGTAAGAGAGAGAGAGAGTGTGTGTCCCAAGAGACAAGTCCACAAAATTGATATGTATTCCATGCGGCGCTAGGTCCAATCTATCGCGGGTCAAGCAGGCGGAATTTTAAGCGTGATACTACGTTCGAACTGCCGGAGCGCGCCCTCTCGCCTTCGATCCACCCACGCGCACGAACGCGAGTAAAAAAGTATCAGGAACTGCAGTATAGATGCTCGATTTATATTCGACGTCGTAAAAGATACAAATATACACGTTCTTTTCGATGATTTTCAATATACCCTGGCTCCTGGCTCCTAAAGCGTTTGATTAAGAAAAAATGTTACTTGGAGCAGCAGAACGAACTACTTTTTCGAAGCGAGCTCGAGGACCGGATCGAAAAAACCCTCCAATTTGTCTCGTCACTCGCTTTCATCTACGAACGAATTCTTTCGAGATTTCCTATTTGTGTAAATGTTTTCTCATTTTCCGGCATCTTTTCATATTTCATTTCCCATTTAGTGAAAATCTGAAATCCAAAAAACAACGCGTACAAAATGTAGCACTGGGTTCAGTTACAATTACGATCAAACTATACGAGCAATCGAACTTTGAAAAGACCAAAAAGACCAATTGCAATGAGCTCAAGATTGTCCTGCATCGACTCTTCGTCATAGAAGATCTGTAAAAAATTATTTTACTGCGATAAGAAGGAGGAACTAGGACCCACTGAAACAACCAACTGAAAAAAACTAAAATCTCAATACAACCTCAAGCTACACGACGCTCTTGTGATATTTTAATTTTTTTCATCTCGCGTGTCGTTTACCCTCGAGTTCTCAGATTTCTTTTCCTTTTTCTTTTATTTGTCCATAGAGGTTGAGCGATATTCAAGGTATAATAGGTAAAGCTGTATGGATATAAAATTCAGGTCCTATAACTTAGGACGGGCATAAAATGTATGGGTACATTTTTATACCCCGTCACAGGCAGGGCAACGGGAGCTGCAAGGGATTTTGGTGAACGAGAAAGGAGCAGAATAGCTTTCTCTGTCTGCCCATTTTTTTTCTTCGGGGTTGTTACCTAAGCGCATGGAGAAGGGAGGGATGGCCGTGGTCATCCGCGGAAAATTGAATTTCGTCCCACAGGACCACAGCAGGATGAGCTATGCTGACACTAGGAAAATTTCAGTTTTAAACTACGCTTCTCGCTCGCAACGCATTGCTGCAACACTTTTTTTTATTACGCGTCCGAGTTTTCGGTTAGTATATTCTTGACCCTAATATCGGGTCTGCTCACAGATCTGGCCCTTGATGGTCGTTTGACGCGGATTGCTAGGATCCGTGAAGTACGTCCGGGCCGGATATTCATGATAGTTCCGAGGGTTTCTTTTCTTAAGGGAGATGAATTTTTCCCTCATTCTTATGGAATAAATAAAAAAAAAAAAAAAAACTTACCGTGAAGAACCCAACCGTGATGGCACTTGTCGCAGTAGCGGAGATGACGCTTCCCCGGTGTAAAAGAGTCGCAGGGACATCCTGTCACCGTGCATCTGATGGACTGCAAAAAAAGACGATTAAATTTAATTCATTTTTTGTCTAATTTCAATTGGCAACGGTTTCATCGAGTTTTCACTCATGTCAGTTCCAGAATTCATAATTCAAGGTCACTATCAACTCGAACGAACCGCATCCGAAGCCAACATGTTCAAAATTCAACTGTTCGGTACAGCACCGAAAAAATAATTGTTCAATTCAAGAGACCGTAATGGACATCGCATAAATTCAGAATGTTTTGAAGCAAGAGTTCAAGACACGAATGAATGTACATCGTGACCGATCGATGACTATAAAGCTACGGATGCTGGCTAGAGTTTCCTGGTCCTTCCAGACGATAAACGATATGGATTCTCATGCAGTCGTAGCGGCGGCGGCGGTGGCGCGGCGCGAGAGAGAAAGGGATAGTCAAGAATAGATCGCCGTCTCGGCAAGTACAGGGATTACAAGATCCTCGCCCCAGGGTCCTGCTTAAGAAGGGGTGTGGTATATTTTGAGTGACCGTTTGGCATAACGCGACCCCAGAGAACCACAGCCCATGGTAGCTGGATTTTAAGGAACCGTGAATACTTCAACCCCAACTCGGCCTCACTCCAATATTTTTTATGTGTATACATACGTACGTGTGAGACTCTCCTTCGCTCTCTCTTTCTTTCTCACTATAGAATTAACCCCATGGGAACACACGGGGCCACCATTCAATGCGGAACTACGCTCTGAAACGGAAACGTTACTTCGCTAACCTTTTCCCTTTGGCATCCGCGCTGGAACTTATTATTTGACGATTCGACTGTTTTCAGTTTTTTACTAGTTGCACAATGCATTCGGAAACTGATTATTCTTTTACGATAGAAATCAGACCGAAATATCTTGTTGAATGAATTTGACTTAAATCATCCTGAATCGATGATTTGTGGGGCTCAATCTATTCAACGAAGTCAATGATCCGACTGCCCTCATCGTGTGTGATCGAACAGACGAATCTCCATCAAAAACGAATTCGCTACGATAAGATACCCTGGAGCCTTCAACTATGGTTCAATATTTTTATGGTTTGGGTCCTTGAATCAATTTATTGACACACTTTCATTTATCTTCATTGTATTTTCCATTTAGCGAAAAGAAACGTATTTTATGGTAAAGAAAGTGCGTTAAATTCATGGAAAAAGCCAGAGACTTATCGCAATAGAGAATTTTATCTCTGAAAGTCGAGGCTCGTTTAGCTCGCGTGGATGGGGGAGCTGGCAGGGGGTGGAAATGTTTCTGGGAAGGTTGAAAATTCTATTTACCAGGGACTCTGCGGTATCTTTGGGTTTTTCGCGAGAGTCGTATTCCGGGCGGGTGGTTGTCGTTACGCGGATCTCGTTGCGCGGTGTGAAAGCCCGTTACACACCGAGGATTTCCGAGCCAGCAGCGTGTATACGCAATATTGCTCTGCTAATATAAAGACAAATGAAGCGACGCGAGGCATACGCGGGCGACTTCCCCCTACGAGCCATGTGTCTTTATATAGAGGAGTATCACGTTGCCGCAGCTTGCGAAAAATTTTACAGCCAAAGTGTTACTGTCGTTGTGAAACTTCCCGTGCGCGTTCGCGCGAGCATACCCGAGAGTTTGCCAACGACAATGGAATTTAGTACGAAATTTTATCGAATTTATACTAACGTCAACAAAATAACATCGAGGAAACCAGCAGTTCGCTTGTGTTCTGGTAGCCAGACTCCATTCCATATTTATAAAAATATTGCGCACCTTCTACGAGCAACGATAAACCCAACGATCAAAAACACCTCTGGAAAATATTCTCGAATATTTGTATCCTTAAATTCTTAAGGTCCAGCATCTCTCAACGAAATGAACAAACCACTACAATTTAAACGCTCTACAACTTTGCTGAAACTATTTTTCAACGTGATTTCTCATTCCAACAGTGATTCGCGAGGACTGTCCTCAGTTACACATCACCAGCACCAGGTGTCTAGGTTCAAAATGATGAAATATTGCGATCATCGCATTATGACGAAACTGTTGCCACGTTGATCGATCCTAGGGGCTTGCTAAAGAAAACTCAATTTCCACACGATCCTGAAAAACTTCGATAATCTCCTTCAAACCGAACGATCGATTAACGAAGATTGTTTGCCTACTTTTTATTACCATCTCGTTGTTTTGTTCCTTTTTTTTATGAATAATATGATTGTAAATAGTGCCTATCTTCATATTTCCGGTAATAATATAATGCAAAGTTGGCTTAAACTCTCGTTCTCTCGACTCCGCTACTTAAGGCAGATCCTATATCGTCCCCCTCGACATTTGCGACCGTAGAACGAACACCGCGTCGTTCTTTTTTTCACATGGCGAGAGTCTTTCGCCCACTACACATACACACATATAAACAAATACCCACATTGCCGGCAATAACGCTTTTACGAGGCCGCGAAACATTTATTACCAGTTATGACTCTGCACGCGTATACCGACGCAGCAGCTTCTTTTATTATCATGTCGCGTAATGCTCTCGCAGCTTAAAGATCCACGCAGGTGGAGGCCAGAGGACAGCTTAGATTGTAACAAGTGCATTCTCCGTATCGTAGATTATCAGCATACGCATAAATATAAATATCCATTAAATTGAATAATCATCAAAATAATGAGCATTATTTTATTATGGGAATATATCATTGTAATTTAATATAAGTATCACGCATAGTTTAAGTAGTTCCGGGAAGCTGGTGACGATGCAGAACGATGTGCAACTCACTTAATTATCAAGTTAACGGATCAAGCCCCTTTTGGGAAATATTTTCTGGGAACGTGATTTTTTCGCGTTTTCTCCTGCAGATATTTTCTAACTCAAACGACCAAACTTGACTCTCAAACTTCATGGGTTAGAAAAATGGTACCAGAGTCAAGGTTTTGAACAATTAGCATCCGACTATTGCATCCGGTGCGCGGGCGATGCACGACTTTGGCTATTTTCCAGGTCGAGCAGCAGCAGACGAAGTCAGTACTCGGATGAGTGACCACTTAGGAATACACCGCGACTGGCTCATCGATCGCGAATGCGGGAGGCAGTTTTCCAGCGTTTCTCATACTGGTATCCAATTAAAAACTCGACAGAAATGTAGCCAGCTTTATGGACACACTGTTTTTACTGTTTTTATCGTCCCTCGTGCAAATGGAAGAATACAGTAGCGAATCAGAGAGGAAAGAATCAGACGACGAGTAACTCTGAGAGGTAATTCATGAAGAAATATACTCAGGAATATTGAAAATAAAATAATAATGTTTGTTAAATACACGAAATGAGCGATATATCGAAAAGTTCTTTCCGCTTGATGGTTACTTTCGAATGGAAGGTAAAAGAAAGAGGGCAACATCATCATAAAGAGCAATCACCCACTTCGAGTTCTCCTGTACAATTCCTTTTTTTTTCAAGCTACTTAATGAACGAATCGATAATCACGAAAGTTGTAAGGGAACGAGATTGAAAGAAAAAAGATGAAATATATCGTGTAACGTTATGTTTCTTCAATAGTGTCTTTATTATCTACCTTAATCATTTCTCCGCCGTGTTCACGTCCATTATTCAGCCTTTTATTTACCAACCGTATACGTGCTAATATCTAAACTGACCTCTTTTTTCTTTATTCCTCTCGGACAGATTTTCTTGGCAGGCGGCTAACTCCGCGAAATCGCTCGCCGTCTTATAAAACGGTATAATTATTAGTCCGGCATAAACAAAAAAAATTGCTCTCTTGTGAGTTAATCGAGTTTATGCCACGTTTATAAAGACCCGAATTATCGCAGCTCAAGCAACCGTTCGGTCCGGATATACCAACGTTCAGAATATACCCGCCGTTTTCGTACAGGGTGTGCTTTTATTTTCATGCTGCGATTGTCGTAGATCACTAGAAAAAGTCTGTCAACATTTTTCTCTTTCTGGTGTTTACTACTTTTACTACGAAATACACTGTTTAGTGTATTACGTTTTTTTATGCTGTCATTAAATTTGATGCGAATTCCTGTGACCTCGTCCAAATAAAAAAGATACCTGGACTTTGCTGTCTCATTGACGAACTCAAAAGATCTTGAAATAATTTCAATTCTCCGATTTCCGGTAGGATCAATTTTATGCAAAATGACCTAAAGTCATTCCGGATCGATTGGAATTAGTTTCAAATTATTAAAATTCAAAATTCATTGCAATTGATTCCATTATGCAATGAGCTTCCCAATCCCTGTTTTTTTTTCTATTTTGTGATAAAAACAACCACGGCGAATCGTTTTATTCAGAGAAAGTATAGTCTCGGCGAGAGTCTCGGGCCAGCAGACGACAGGGCTGTCAATGTACTTGTCCCGAGACTCTACCGAGTCTCTTGATTCATTTTCCTAGGTACGACTGAGTGCAAAAATTGCTGTGGTAAAGTCAAAATGACGAAACGTACAATTTCCGATTTCTGAATCTAGTACACCCGCTATAATTCGGACCGAAGAATTTTTAATTTATTTCATCAAACATTGTCGTTGAAGATTAAGATAGATCGTCGTCAATATAACTCAGTGAAACAGCAATGTCTCGATGAAACGAAGCTCGTTATTAGTCCCGTATAAAAATGGAGGGAGAAGTCGAGAGTTCTCAAGTTCTCGACTATCCACGATATTGGACAAGTCATTAATGGGGTTATTGAAGGACCGGTACGGTGAATGAATTAGAGAAATAAATTTCGGTCCCGGTGTTATATTTTTGTGTATGCGTATGTGTCAAAACTAATAAATTGTGAAAATGACGTGTACGAAACGATAAATTATCGAGTAGAATAAGTTAGTATTTGATTAAAGACAGTAAATTATTTCAAGAAACTAGAAATGAATAATTTTCTTGGCCTTCACTCAACGTCCCTGTAAAAGATTTTTCAAATGCCGACAACAAACATTCACCAAAAAAAGGTTCGCAAATGTCAAAACTGTTGTGACACCAACTATTGGAAGCGCGCATTAATCACAATTCTCATTAATCACAATGATTTTGTGAACCTGCTTTTTCAGAAGTCATTATTAACAAGAGCCATGAGCCAGTACGAATACCATGAATTTTCTATTATATATGCAGATGTCTCGACTCGTGAGGTGCATAGCTCAGTGATGTTCGAGGTCGGCACTCGGATGGGTGAACGCTCATCCACCAGTTTTTATTTTGGAGCGTTCAGATTTTTCTCGAGATCCCTCACCCCGGCGCTCAGGCCCTTGACTTCAGACACTGACTTTGAATCTCAAGACAACTGGAGTATGTGATCGTAAAAAACTAAGCAATCGTTGGGACATCAAATTAGTTTAAAAAATACACGCAGGTCGTAATAAAACTAGTACTTATGTATAAAATTCATATTAATTCGTTCTTATAAGTAGTCTGATCAATGAATGCTAAATCGCTTGAGAAACCTTGAATCTTCGCAACATTTTCTTATCAGCCTGCGATACAACGCGTAAAAGCTAAAATTATCAGCAAATCCACGACTAACTCGAAAGAAATTGCCTTCGTTGTACCATTTTCAGATAAAAGCAGTGAAAAGATGGCGGTCTCGTTGGATGTGCTTTGAATTCTAAAATCTCAATGAGATCTGTCCATATACGTTGGAAAAGGCAGGCGAATGAGTAATTTGAGATACGGTACTCATCCGTATATCCAATCATTGGTGCACCATAATCGGGCTACTATATCAGGAAAAAGAAAGATTCACTGGTACGACGCTCCCGTATACATTCCCATCGCATTTATAGGAGCGTAAATATTATTGATAGTGAGTGTGAGTCCAGGGGTGGAGGAAAATCGAAGGCGCACGGAGTCCAGATTGCCGGGGTTTGGTTTGGCTGTTCGTGTACACAAAACGACGGCTTTACACTGTATTCGTGTTTAATAAATGGGACTAATCTGTACTCTTGAAACTCGGCGATCCCGTTCTATGGTCTCGACTCGTTCGGTGCAGCCAATTTGCCAATCTCTAGTATCCATGGCCCCATTACCTCTTCCCTCTTCAAGCTCTTTGCCCCGTAACGTTAAAGCACTAGTTCATATATCGTCGCAAATGAAACCGAGAGGATTGAGTTGAATTCGAGTTTAACGCACGGCCGTTGATGAGTGCGATTCCAAAACCATCGTATTAGGTCTGCGCGTTCAGGCAACCCATCAAACCATCGAGCCTCGTCCATACTCAAACTTCACTCTATTCTAGTCCGATATTCCAGTGGACGAAGCAAAATTGACGCGAGAGCCTGTCCTAAAGCTCTGAATACTCAATGTCTTTATTAATCTCTTGTTACACTCGAAGCATGAACGGTTTATAGGCCTGAATTGACGCTTCGTCGATAGCTGAAAATCAGGTCACTTTATTGTCAAAATTCAGCTGTTGAGAATTTGCCATTTTTGGTGCGTCGTTGCAACGGTTTTTCTGAAAATTCATGCTGAGATTAGAGGACAAAACTTTTCATATTTCAGAACAAATAATTTCTGTGGTGAGTTTCGAAGGACCTTAATTAATCTAATGCTGGTCGAGATTTATAAACACGAGCATCACGAAAGAAAAATCTTTGTAACGATTTTTCCTCTTATAATATTCATTCGGTTTGAAAATCATATGAGCAAATGAACAATATTAATCGGTAAGGCTTTCATTGCCAATCTACAACTAGAAATGATTGTACAAAATGAATAATCCACCAACACGATCAAAACCGTTCGCTCCCTAGTTTAGGATACTGATTAACGTGATTAATCAGTATTTATGAAATTCATACATCGTTAGCAGGAATGATTTGAAAACGATTGTTTGTTATAATAACTTCATTCGATGTTGCGAAACAATGGAAAGGGGCCAAAGTTCATGGAAAATTGTATCGAAGTGAAAAAATATGAAAGTCAGTAATTAGAATTGCAATATTCACGAGCAACTACTTTGCCATCCTGCCAATGACGTCGAAATGAATGACCCTTGTCAAGAAAATGGTGACTTAGGATAGAATTTAAATTTCCCGTAATGCTTGTGGAGCATTTTCGAGTTGAGTTTGCCCCAAGAGAGAGTTGACTCACCACATATTCGATGAGCATATTCAGGCAAGAAATTATGTCGTCCACAGAGAGCTGACAGTTATGTTAAAAATATTCCAACTTCAGAGAGCACGGAAAAGAAATATCACACATAAATATAGACATATAACGAGGTGGCTAACAGCCAGCAGACATGGTGCGCATGCAGCATGGAAGAGAGAGAAAAAAACAGCGAAAAAAGGAGTGCGTGCGTGGTAGCACACGCAAGTATACGTGCGTTTAGCACATTGTCGCGACCGCACAATGGCAATTTTCCATGATGTATTTGCGGCTATTACGAGAAAAGAAGCGTTCAAATGTACCGGAATTAACTTGTCTCGTGAGCACGTTGGCTTCGCGAGCGACCTTTTCCTCGTTTATTTTTCTGCATCCACACTCCCATGCATGGGCTGTATATACAAATATATGTATACAAAGGAGAGCGCTCATTTTTTTGGCACTCGAACATTTTTATATTCCTATTTCATTCTCTCTCCCCTCTCTCGTGTCGCTCTTTTTGGACTTTTCTCATGTCGGGTGAAAAACTGCTTTGTGATAATAACCCCACGGCACGCGGCGCTACTAAGGACCGAGGGTATAAAAAAAAACGTGTCAGGATAGCGGGGAAGTTGTAAGAGGCGATAAATATATTCGTGGGCGACAAAATAGCGCGAAATATATATAAGAAAGGTTCCGGGTTCCGTGGAGTAGGGGGCTTCGGAGAGGTCTTTGACGGACGACACCCGCAGGACCACTAAGTCACAGGCTTATGCTAACCCGCGGACCCGAAGACCCTTTTTCACCCCCTTTTTTTTCTTTTTCGAGCGCGTACATACAAGCGTGATGAAATAATATCGCTACGACGAAGCGCCAGGAAGCTCTCTCTCTCTCTCTCGCTTTTTCCCTTCCTCTCACTGGTTCTCGCTGCCTTTCTTCTTTCTTTGCCCATAACCCCGCGAGCGATTGCCGAGAAAAACGGTGCTTTCCGGATTACATGTACCGTGAAATTCGTCTGCACAAGCGAAAAGCGAAGGCCACATTCTTGTTGCCACATATGCGAGCCCTTGCGAAAGATGGAAAACGAATTGTCTGCCCTTTGCTCTTTTCCTCTTCGCCTGCTCTCGCGCTCCTATCTCGCACTCGCATCCTTCTTCATTTTTTACTTTCTGTCTTGTCGTGTTTGCGAAGCGCGTTTCTAGATGAGAATTAAACGAGAAGAAGTAATATGCTGGTGAAAAGAGAGCCCTTTGGCCTGACCCTTTTTCTCATTGTTTGGGGAAAAATGTGAAGAAACAAAAAAGGGGTCAGAAAAAGAGGACAAAAAGTCTTTTGGTAATTTTAATCACGCGAGTAGATGCGGACGCGGAAGGATGAAAGAAGCTGAAGAAACGGTGATGAAGGGGGCTGCGAGAGCTCAAGCGAGAAAAGAAGGCGAAAACGATCCTCGTAATTTTCAATAATTTAGGGAAAAATTTGGTTGAAACCGTGAAATTCGGAAAGCGGAAGGGCGAATTGTCGAGAGACAGTCCCACTGGGAAATGGCCGGTGGTCGAAAACGCGAGCGGAGAGAAAGAAAATTGCAGTTTTTTCCTCCGTCCCACGCGTTTCCTCTGGCTCGTTAATTTCCTTCTGTCTTCTTTTCACGATCCGTTGGTCATGATGTTACTTTTCAGGTAGAACTTTCGGATACTTTTTAAATCTCATTATATTGACGGCTTCCGGATGCGAAAAAGGAGGAAACACTGTGGCAGCATAAGGGTTGAAGCACTGCTATTTGCTCGTCGAGATGAAGCTGTCGCACGGTCAGCCAGGCGATATTTACGGAAAGACCATGAAATAGGGCAGGGGCCTTAATCTGCGAGGATTAGTCGTGAACCGACGACCACGCGCATATCGAGTGAACACGAAACGTGACAATCCATGGGATCTCACAATGGCAGCTTCGGTCACGTGTCAACTTCTGACATTTTCATTATGTTTGTCCATTACAAAAACGTTTGGAAATCATTTAGATGCCATTGGGCACTTTCATCAAGTTCTTAGAGGCTTCGTTCAGAAAGGACATCATTGAATCGAGGTGCTGGACTTCCTGTGCGAGTTGTAATTATGAAAACACAAATCTTCAATTTTTATTGCCATATTTTAGAGTTCTACTTCTGTTTGATTCACATTTGTCTGTGTAGAAACGATCTTTATACTCGCTGAGCATAGTAAACAACAATTTTGTAATGTATCCGCAAAGATAGTCTCGATAAAAATTCTTCGAACGTTAACTTTTCGGTTTTTAGAATTGAACCATTGGAAGGTTCAGTTTGTTCTCAATTTAAAAGTGATAAAATCACTTTAATTCGACGTTCATTTCATGAATCGGGTGGCTACGGAATCCCTAACACTACGATATTTACGTTCGTGAATGATGGTAGGATCGGAATGAAGTGAACAATCATTGCAAGAACGTTTCCGATCCCTCATGCGGATATTACTGTCACCCAAATAATCACATTATCATTCAAATTTAAGTGGACCTTTTACCTTTATGATCACGGAAAGCTGAAGCTGTTTTTTATCGCTCTGAGCATCGGGAATCGTGGAAATAAATAGAATTAAAAACATCAACAACGATGAAAATGAAAGCTGTGTGCTCCCTCAGGGTAAAAATCGACCCACGCTACGGACACTCTCCCCGGAAAACTTCGAGATGTATATTCACCGAAACGAATTTGTGTACCTACTACCCATGCATGTGAGAGCATTCCGGGGCAAAAAAAACAGCAACAACACGTAGAAAATGAAGAGAAAGGGGACGGGGGGGGGGGGGGGGGGGAGAGAAAAGCAAAGGACCGAGAACATCGATCGACCTGTGTACATCTATCCTTGGTAACGTGAAAAATATATGAGGAAAAAGTGACGAGGACCATAAGCCGTTGACAGGACATTCGGGTTCGGTTATACCAACCGTCCGAGGTCACTTTCGTTTTTTTCCATCACTCTCTCTCTCTCTCTCTCGTTCTTGTTTTTACTTTTCGCGTTACCAGTCCTGGTTTTAATTAACCGAGAGCAGCGCACTGCGTACACCGAAAAACCACGGACATTTCCCCCGCCGAATGTCTGGCATTCGCACAGGAACGCGCATTGAACGTACATCGTTAATTCTTTAGCCCCTGCATGGGCTCATCCACCCCAAGCGCGCCTCCAGCAAAAGTATACATCACCATCCCACGGAATCACTGCTACAAACTCCCTTCGACATTTAATCTTTGACCAACCGACTGAGAACGCGAACAACCTTTTTTCAACGTAGCTCATACCGGAAAGGGTTCAAGTCACATTTTTGGTTAAAATTGAGAAAAAACGTCGGTGTCAATTCTAACATTTATGTTGACTCGGCTATTCAATGATGGAAGACCATTCGATATTCGAGGGCGACGAAGATTTTGGAATTTTGAGGTCTTTCATGACTTTCCACTTGGAATGATTTCAACTCTATTTAATCAAGAGACGCGGCAGCGGCTCGACGCCAAGTATTAAAAGAAAAATGAGAGTGGAAAAGAAAAGCGAACACGATCGCCCTGCCGCACTCTTATATACGCGAATATGTCGATTCATGACGTCATAGCGTTTTTCAAACCGTTCTCACGGACGAACTACTGTAGTTAAAAATCTGAAAATTGGTGACGATGTTTTCGATTAAAATACTACTGAACGTTCCCTCGGCAATTCCGTCATTAATAGAAGATAGAATTTCTCAGAGCAGTCAGAATTTTCGTTCAAATAAGCTCAATACGAATTCCTGTGAGTTCAGTCTCGTCGATAAAAATCGATACCTCGCAGTATTACCGTCAGTTTCCGGTTAGTTCGTCATACCAACAGTGCTGAAGGCGTATCCATCTGCCATGAGTCGAACACAGGTATACGAGGATTCATATAAACACACGAAGCAGGAAAGCCATCAGCAGCAACAGCACTACACTACGGAAGTGTAGAATATTGTCCATGTAGTTCTGAATTTTCATCGTCATCGTCGTCGACGTCGTCTGTTCGGACCGCACCTTAAAGTCTCGCCCCCAAGTTTCGTAAAACTCGTCACGACATCGATCGAGTTGGGGTCGAAAATGAAGCGTAATGGTGTAATAGCGCAAGAGAGATCGGAAAAAGGGGAGGGAAGGGGTACGGAAGTGAGGAATAAAAACAAAGGACAATAACAGAGCAGCGACGACAGAGGGCGAGCTATTATTTGCGGGACGTCACGGCACCCGGAGAAAATAATTGCAATGAAAACGGTTTTAGTAAAAGCCAAACACAGCGAACACGAATGTAGGAGTTGCTTGCTTTCCATCTGATTTCATGCACGATCTATAATAAAGGAAAGAAGGGGAGGAGGAAGAAGCTAGAGAACTTGGTATGTAGTAACGACACTCCGCGGCCACACTTTTGCAAATGAAGTGACACACGCGAGGCCTAAAAACGAATTCCACCCACGGAATAAGGCTCGACACGGTACTGCGTAAAATCAAGTGCACGTAGACAAAGAATCCCCTCCATCTTTTTCTCACGAAAGAGGCTTTCTAGAACCACCCTACGATTTGCCTTTCGACCCGATGAAATTCACAACTCGAGTTCCACCTCTTACTTGATGGCTCCCTGGCACGGGACATTGTTTCCGGGTAAATGGTACAACACTCCTTCCGTAAGGGGCGGCTCCGTTTTCCTTCCTATCCTTTCTACTCTCGTACAAACTCTTGTCATATTCTCTCCCTTAGTCTTTCGCTTTCTATGAAATAAATTATACTGCCAATTGTTACTTATTTTACATCAAGTTTTTGGTGTCATTAACGCTACTAAAAGCTTGTAATAAATTTCGGAGCAACGCGAGAGATACGGAAATCCAAGCGTTTATATTTCTATCCTTAAAAAACTTGGTTTCGAGAACTCGTTGAAATATTTCGAAGAAAAAATTACCGTGGGAAGAACCAACGTTCGTCACACCCAAATGAATTTGAGAAAAAGAAAAAAATTTGAAAATCGTTGAGATATCGATTACAGTTTTGAGGTGATGGATCAGACGATGACAGACTCCACTCCCTCTTCCCGCTCTTGTGTCGGTACTGCAGAACTCGAAACGAGCTTACTAAACGTCACTTTCTATTATGCTTCTTCGTTTGTCTTTCCAGAAACTGGTGGTCGCCCAGAATAAATTTTTAAAAGCTTCTTTCTCCTTCATTTCATGATCAATTTCAGTGCAACAAAGCTCAAATTGTGTATTTTTTTTATTGCCGTTGGACTGGTATTTTCCAAATTGGGGAAAAAAATCAAAACTTCAAAAATCCCTCCTGTCAACCCAATTTTGGCACAATACTGGATTCGCAGTTCTAATTTTGACACAATCGGTTGAACGGTGCGGCGGAAATCAACTTTCAAATTTTCAATGCGCGTATACCGACTGATTTTCTAATCCCTTCCCCTTACCGTTTCCATCGCTCTCCCCATATTATGAGTTTTCCTTTTTGGGACGAAATTGAGCAGAAGCACGAAAATTTAGCTTAGGTGTATTTCTTGAATTGTGTAGGAGCCTTCGTGACATGAAATCGCCGTCAAGGACACGACGTTACATCTCTGCAACGCATTATACGCTCTCAGGTTGGCCATCGTAACGACGTTGGACCCTTAATAAATGGCGGAAAAGAGAAAGGAAGAGAAAGAGCTTTTCAAAGCGGAAATGGTAGACACTGTGAGGGAACACTTAACGCACATGATGGGGATTTTACGTGTCAGAAGCTCGTGATATCGCGAAGGAGTGTTCGAGGACGTCGATGAAACGCTAATGTTGTCCATCCGATGAGATATTACTGCTTTCTAATCAATCGATCGATATATTCAAGGAGCGCCGCGCATCCTAGAGAATGAGTCATTACGATTGTCAAACTCATCGTATTCGGATATTTACGAGTTCTATAAGCGTCCAACAAAATCAAAGTCTCTAACGAAGAAAATTCGAAACATTAAATTCGCTGAAAAAATCATTAATCAACTAATTTAAATAAAACAAAAGAATTTTTCAAATTTTTATTATTCCCTACAAAGTCAGAGTATTTTTCAAG
Source organism: Venturia canescens (assembly GCF_019457755.1). NCBI lineage: Eukaryota > Metazoa > Arthropoda > Insecta > Hymenoptera > Ichneumonidae > Venturia > Venturia canescens. The sequence continues at coordinate 7,879,847 of NC_057426.1, forward strand.
ACGCCAAGAAATCGAGTTTCCGTATCAAATAAAAAAAAAAAAAAGCAAAAATGCATCATCTCATAATTGTGGTTCTCTTCGAGATAAAGATTATTATCTGTGGGCAAGAGGATGTTGGTCATTATTATGATGAAAATGATCCGTTGATAACTGAGTCAATCATCTTGCTTTTACATATTTTGAATAAAGAATCTTTAACCCACTTTCGTTCCACTTCACTTCAATCACGTACTAAAAAAAGGGACTTTTAGTTCTCGAATTCCGTGGACCGAAGGCCTCAAGGTGGAGCCCGACCCTTTTCGGTTGTTAAATGATAAAAAAAACAATGTCCGATGACTCGTAGAGATGCAGTGGATAGCTAAACATCGCTTGGGGGCGTTAAGGTGGAGTGTGGCTGGGGATATCTCGACGTGTATATGTACGTCTTTTGCTGGCTGGTTCACGGAGAGTGAGTTACGAAGTCCGGTAGATGCCGTGGGGCACCGGCAAATATCCGTGAGTTTGCGGCTGTATGCGTCGGTTTTTTATACTCTGGCAAACATATCGCAAACGCGTGTGAACGAAAGCAAAATGACGAGGAGCGAGCGAGAGAGAATAGTGGGATGAGGGTGACGAAGAATCCACCCCCTCTGCGCGGATTATATCTTTTTGGTACCTCTGTAACGTAAACAGCCGACGAAACTCTTTGCCAAGTTCATCGTCAAGAAGTAAAAGTGGAATAAAAAGTAGAAGAGGCGCAGAGGGGACGGAGGGAAAGGGCAAGGAAAAGCAGGATAGGAATGAGCGGAGAACGTGCCAAAAAAGTTGGTCCTGCGCACGGAGAGATACAAAGATGGAGAGGAGTTGAGGATGAGAGAGGAGAGATAGAACGAGAGTTCTCTCGGTCGATGCATGATATATCGGCTCGTAAAAAAATCCACGGGAATAAAATATCTCCGCAGGATCTCGAGTCAAAGGTCGTGGTCGCCGAAAGGGCCCCCGCAGACGAGGAATGAGAAGTGGACGAGAATGTATCTGAGAGAGAGAGAGAGAGAGAGCGAAGGAAAGACTTTTTCTTATACATACACGGAACTTATTCTACGTGTGTTTCTCAATGTTAGAACTGCGTGAGCAATTGTGCGTTTGTATGTGTTAAGAGACCGAGGACACGTTTCTCCGCGGGGTGTTCTGCTATGCGTGTTCGCAGGGCGAGGTGCGAACATTGTTAACGAGTTACCTGCGTATTTTATACGTCGTTTCTTGTCTCTCGTTGCTCCGGAGACTGTTCCAGATAGCCTACAACGAGAAGATTTTTATCCTCTGTTAAGAAGCCCTGGGAGATTCGACTGAAACATCCCAACAACTTTCAGACTCTAAACTTTCGTTTGAGAACCTTCGTCCGTTCCCCTTCTACGAGTATGCGACGCATTCGTTAACCGCAAAGTGTCATACATGTCGAGAATATTCGATTTTCCTGATCTACGCAGGCTTCCTTTATCACGACTTTCACAATTCGTTGGATAAAAAAAAATCAGCAATCGTTGCATTCCAAATTTTCGGATTAATTTCCTTAAACATTCAAAATCATATTACGAGGCCACCAATTGTGCCTTAAAATTGAAATTTCCTACGAAATTTTTGAAAATCCACGCCAGTTTGATCCCACATCAACAGCTGCGGTAGAAACTCGATGCCAAGGATTGTCAGAATGTCACGAACCAAGAAATGCTGAAATATCAAGCCGCAATAATGAAATAACCAGTTCCAAAGCTAATCCAAGATGTTACTGGCGCATAAACACATGCAACCAGACAGTTGCATATCAGGGGAAGAAAAAAAATTGCAACATTGCTCGCTACGAGAAGATGGGAGAGAGCCACTGTACGCTTTTCTCGCTCCTTTTTCCATCTTTTTTCCGTTCCCATACACTCTCTATTTATTCAACACGAGTGCTTCCGGAAATTCCAGGCACGTAAAGTCCGAGGTCCAGAATCGTCGGAGAGTCCGAGCCACACGAACATCCACGTAACATATAACACCGCACAGTAAGCGTAAGCTGGATTCTTTTTATTGTCGAGAGAGTGTTAGTGAGTCGGAGATGTTACAGGTTTCTTGGTACAGTACAGTAGAACGCGTATATCCATAGACACATGTATTTATGAATACAAAGAATAGAAAAACGCCCTCGACGTGTGCATTTCGTAGGAGGCAACGAGAAGACTTTTTTTCCTCGTGGTAGTGCAGCTAAAACAAAAAACAACAGAGCAACGTTTTCCTTGGGTCGAAGCTCACGGTGTCGGAGCACGAGCTCCGAAGATTGGCGATCCAGCACTCAAGAATTAAGGCTCATGATAGAGAATGTTTGATTCGTCTGATATTGCACATGGCTGAACTTTCATCGTATTCGAAGATCCGGACTAATTTTTTAACATGACAGGAAAAAATGGATGCGCAAATTTTTCTTTCTTTCAACGAGTGTCAAAGAGTCGGAGAGGCTTCGCTTTATAGCACAGGGGCAGACGCACAATGATGTGGAAAAAGACGAATGGAAGGTGGATGACGACGAAAAGGTTAAGCGCCGACGAGAGAGAAACAGATATGATTTTGCCATGGTAGCAAACTATATCCACCATGAGTGGGGGTGATTGAGGACGAGAAGAGAGAGAGAGAGAGAGAGGGAGAGGGGGGGGGGGCTTCTCTCTGGTGCTACTGCTGCTTCTGCCTCCTACACACTCTGGCCCCGGGGGCGGCGTATTGATCCAGAGGCGGCGGCGGTCATCCGGCCGCTAATTAAATGCCAATCGCCGACCCTCCTCTCCACCTTCTCCTCCACCTCGTGCTCCACACGTTCCCGGTGCGCTTCTCTGCTTGCTTTTCTCGTTGATTCTCCACCTCTCCGTTCCTACTTCTTCCTCTCTCGCTCTCCCCCGACCCCTCGGTGTCTGTCTCTTCATCCTCTCTACTTTTCCACTCAACCCTCTCAAAGCATCCCTTCCTGTCCCCTCTACCGCTCTCTGTACACTCAATTCAACCCTCTATCGCTACTTGCCGCCAACGTCCTCTCTCGCCCACGTCGTCTACTGACTCTGCCTCCAGTGAGAACAAACTGCCAACGGATATAGATATACGAGCATCGCTCCGGACCTCGAATCCCTGTGAGCCAGTAAAAAATGTAATAAATACACAAAAAACTTCAGCTCCGAGTATTTCAGACAGGCACATTTTTGGTTTTTTTCTTCATTAGAGACGTGAAAATTGTAAGCATTCCCCCTTGCGATGTAATAGCATAACAGAATTTTACATCAACGATCGCGTGTTATTCTGTTTGACAAGTAACGTGACGCGGTTCTTTTTAAGGGATCAATTCTAGACATTTCTCGAGACAATAAAAATAAGATAGCAATTTTAATGGAAGTGAAATTAATAATTCAAGTCGCAATGAAAATTATTTTTAAGCATCAAAATCGAATAGCATTTATTATCAGCTGTTTTGGTGGAATATTCGATTTATTATTATAACTGATTATACGTGATTATACTGTAGGACATGTGGCATGAATTTGTGAGCCATGCTTATGGGTAGGATAAACGTTGAAGGGCTGAATTGAAGGGGTGATGACGTAGGGTTAATATCGATAAAGGTCGATAAAGCGACGTATAAACTACAGTATTGCAGAAAAGAGATGGTAGGGATTTGTGTTTATTCCATATGAATCATTTCTATTACAGGCTTGATGAAGAATCGAATATTTCTCGTTGTGCTACAGCAAGCAAGCACTTCGTGTGAGAAAGAATGAGAAAAAGCTGTCGAGAAGTGATCGGTCCTCAGCGGGATAAACCCCTTAAATGCCCGTCGAAAGGAGCGAAGAAAGGCCGCTTGATTGACTTCCCATGGGAGCTCACTTTTCCAAGGGCTACAGAACATTGTATAGACGTATCTATTTATACATATATAAGCATCAACAACTACAGGAGCAGCTGATCCCTCATGGCTACCTCCAGTCTCTTTTCCCTCTTTTTCACGAAAAAATAAAACCCGCGAGAATCCACATCCGAAACTCCGTCGAACGTGACTGTTTTACTTCGACGATATTTCTTACCACTTTTACCACACACGATCTAGAGAGAGAGAGAGAGAGAGAGAGAGGGAGAAACAGAGAAAAGGGGCGATCTAAATTCCTGCCCAGTTTTAAAACTGCGCCAATCATTGCTTCAATGCTGAAGGCAGATGGATAGAGTCGAGATCAAAAGTCATGTCTGCGGAGATGGCAGTGTCTTGACACCAAGTACTCAAAAGGCAGGGCAAATATTGCATCAAGATGATTGTACAAACATTTAATGTACTTTTTCAAATTTGTGTATCGACACCGAACGAATTTTAATTTTATCTTCAATTCTCCCTGCCTCGAAACAACTAGAAAAATACATTTTTTCAACTCACTACAGTTTTTGTTTATCTTTGCGTTGGATATTGTCGAAGGAAATAAAGATCTCAGAGCAAGCTGTCCACCAAAAGGATTGTTTCGTCAGGCTCCATCCATAGCGGGATGTTAATTGATGTGGAATTAACGGAGAGACGAGGAATCCATCCGTTGTCGGTGTACAGGGCTGTGCGGGAGAGAGGGAAGGGCCAAAAGGCAACCCCTCCAAAACTCGTCGCTACGTACCCCCTTCGTTGAGCTAACGAGTAAGAGAGCACTTTCGCAGACGTGTATATATTGCAGCATACTGGGGTAGATGGCAGCATCGTGATTAATGGGACTTTCGAAAAAATGTTCAGTCTCGAGTGGACGTGATTATACTTTTTTTTCAGTTTTTCGTCTTTTGTGTCAGAGACTCCATTTTGGAAATATTTTTCATAAATAAATCGAGCATTGAAAGTTTTTTTTTTCCCAACTAATTTCAGTTTATTGCAAATATCCAATGTCAATAAAAATTATTTCAATGTCAATAATTGTTCGTGTTATTATCATTGCTGTACATAATCATTATTACGTTTATCGATGACGCATATGGAAAGCGGGAAAATGCGCCATTGTGTCTCTCCATTGGACAGTTAATAGTACTGCCTTTTAGTTTCGTCGGTACGGGCTAGGGTTGGCTTGAGCTCCATGGAGAAGGGTGACCTGCCACCCTCGTGGGACGTCGCTCTGTCGCTGATAAAAAGGGTTGAGCGTTTCGTTTCAACATTCACAATTGACCAAGCCATGGCCACGCGTGCTCTGGCAACCCGCACAAAGAGTGAATGAAAAGAAATAAAAAGAAAGACGGCGAGATGAATGAATAGCAAAGAGAAAAAATCAAAGGTAACTCGCCACTAGTGGTTATAGACACTACACTTGGTGGCATTCGGAGTGCCATTGTATAATGAACAGGCAGCAACCCTCGCCTCTCGTTTTAATCGTTCTTCTGCTATGATAACATGAACCCCTTGAATTAAACCAGGGTGTGAAACAAAAATTATCTGATTTTGTAAACCTGAAAAGAAGAGACGTCAGGGGGGCTCAGTGGGTAAACAACATCGAAGAATATGAATGAATTTTCGAAAAAAAAACGTTATTTTTATTTGAAAAAATTCATCCTCTCGAATGTGATTTCTATGCGTTGCTTTTTAGTCGAAAGGAACGACGAATAAAGTATTTAATGGCCAATCTCACGGGGATCTTGAAAATTAATATCAGCAATAATCTATCAGAGTTTTAGATGAGAAAATGAATATGGAAATCTGTAAATGGAACATATATAATTTTAATGGCCAAATAATTCGAATCTGACGTGGCGTGTCTGTCCAGGTAAAAAATTCATGCCCATAACAAAGTGGGGAGCCAATTCGTTTGCTATTCCTGTGACTAAATTTTCCGCCATTTTGGGACCGAAAAAATAGACCGTCGGCTGTGTCTTTAATGGTTTTACTTGTATTATTTTAAATACATAGCGACGGAGAAAAAATGTCGAGGCGTGTTCGAAATCGCACCTGGCCCTTGGGGCAGTTCCACGTATATATTAGTACCTCGGGGTCCTCGTGCGCGAGGCATATCCTAGAAAAATAGTTAATGGCGTCGAAAGAGAAAGAGAAAGATAAAAATATAGCGAGTCCCGACGAGAGGGGTGGAGAGCAGATGCGGAGATCGTGTTCTCGGTTTCTCTCGTCGACAGGGAACGTCCAGACCGCGTTACACACAGCTTTACGAATCTTCATAAATTCATCCGCGATCGATCTCCGAACGGGGGGAGGATATAGCGCCCCCTTTGACTATCTTTTCTCAGTCTCCCTCCTCCCTCTCTCTCTCTCTCTCTTCTTTCTCCGTCTTCTTTTTCGTTAGGAAGTAATCATCAAGCGGGAGAAGACTTCTAATGGGAGTTCCACACGGGTGTGCCAGGCGTTTTCGATCCATAGTCTCAGCTAGAGAAGAGCATCGAGGTCAGGATCGAGATTCCAGGTTCTCTGGGCGAAGACGCTTTTCTCAAGCAGCAGCCAGCACGCAATCCACACTGCGCTCGCTCTCTTTCTCTCGGCTATTTCACCGCGCGCCGCGCGCGAGACTTCGTGATCGATACGCCGAGATCACCGGCGTCGAGCGAGAGGAAAAAGCGCGATCGGCCGAACCAAAGTAACATACATATCCAAGCTCGCAATCTCTCAGCCAAGGTGAAGATCGGCGGAAGCGTTTAAACATCGCGAGTGTGTTGCATCTTCGCACTTGAACTTCTCTCGTGTTTCGTAGTGTATCGCACGTTCTCGTGTGGTTCAAACTTTATATCCATGTATAAACTCGTTTTTATTTTCATTCGTGTTACTTTTTTACCGCAACAAAAAGTCACACATTTTTATTACTAGTCATTTCGACTTAAGGGCGAATTAATTTCCATCGAAATAATAAATAATTAACTGAGAATATCCGCTCGAATCACTCATCATTTCAGACTGTAAATGCGTCAGCTTTTCATTACGAATTGATGGTTTTGATGGTTGTGTAGTCGTAAATCATTAGTCGTTTGTCATTATTTATTAGTTGACTCTTTTAAGAGGATGGATCAGTCGGTATATATCGCAATCGTGAGTGCGAGGAGACATAGCTGCAAATTTCGATTTCAAAAATTCAAAGTGAGGTTAGTCGACTGATCCATATAAAAAAAATAAAAAAAAAAATTCACGACCCAGCTACTTATGAGATGTTTCTACATACGCGTTTATTTTTTCTAAACCGAAAGGCTTCCAAAGGTACATTTTTCTTCCAAGAAAATCGCATTTTTGCGAAATTGTACGATTACGTATTCACCTCTGTAAAAGGGTCAATATCCTCAGTTTTTTGTCTCTTTTTCGAGGAAATTTCATCAGTGTACGTTTTTCTTTCTGAGACGATAATGGTCTCTCGGCGTTCGGAAGGGTTCCGGCGTACGGACATCCGTTTCCTTTTTCTTTCGATAGAACGACGAAACGGCGAGGCATACCTACATGCGGTGTAATAGAGGAGACAGCGCACACGGTTTAGCAGGGCGCTCGATCGATTTACACATCGCGACGGGAAAGCTCTTTCGCGCAATTACCCGTCCCGCTCGCCCTGCGTCCGCGTGTACTACGGCCACCCCACTGAATATGTATATCGAGGAAGTGAAACGACTGTGATAGAACGATAGCCCCGCAAGTGCATTGGCCTTGGAAGCTCGCCAATAGATTAATAGACTCGGAGTGATGCTCGAACTTTTCAGATCTCGCTCTTCATATCCTCTTCAGAGTCTTGCTCGTTCAGACTCTCCGTATGTTTATACGTCTCTGTGTTTGTCCGTAGATTCATTTGTCTCGATTTTCCATCTCGTTCTTTCTTTTCGGGATATGCGTGATTACACATGCACGAGAGAAAGGGAAGGGCGAACGAGATCCGTCGATTCGAGCGGGCCAGAGACACATCAGTCACGAAAAGATCGCATTACGGGAAATGACGATGGTAAAAATCACGGAGAGCCGGGTGACTCTCATCGGAGCGAGTGCGCGGCGGCCTCTCGTCCGACAGCATGATTCGGATGATCTTCCCCATCGACATTACGTAATCACTCTTTTTTCTGCCTTTTTTGCGCTCGCTCTTCGGCCTTCTCTTTATAACTTTCAACGTTTCGTCGCCGGAGTCTCGTCACTACGACACTTTTGTCACAAAAGAGAAATGAACGTGCATGGGGACGTTCGACGTCGCTCTCTCCCCCACTCCAGACCCTAATTGGATGCATGCTTTTTGGGTCAGTAGCTCATACCTTAACATTAATCACTTTTGTGTCAAGTCTGTCGATTCTGCTCCGCTAAAATTCGCTCGCTGTATATATGTGAATAGAAAGTTCGTTGGCGCGCTATTTGACCTTGTGCAGTGAACGAGCAGGAGACAAAGAATGATCGTAGAATCTTTTGTACCAAAGCCTGATCGATATTCGATCCTGTAATTTTTCGTTCACGGGTTATAAGCTCAGGAGAGTTCACACGGATGCTTGCGTCAGCGAACAGCAGTGCTTGAGAGACTCTCGAAAAAACTGAATTCCTATATTTTCCTAAATTATTCGTAGCTTTTTCCCCGATTACGAAGATACGAAACGTCAAAACATTCGTGAAATATGAGGCCGAGATTGATAGGAAAAAGGCCATCATGGAGCAAGATTAATTCGCCCATGGGACCTTCGATATCCAATGTATTTCTGAAACCTGCTGTGGTTTTTATTTTTCGTATGAGATTACAATGCTTTGCACAGTGGTAAAAGCGCCTTAATAGATAATGCATTGAACTCCAAACACACGGATAACCTCACAATGGATCACAATGGAATGAGTTTCAAGCTCCACTCAAGCCCTGCGTCATCAATTCCCAAACCGACGCTTGTCATTGTCCCGGATTACGTGTCGAATCTTTTTGATTTTCCGATCTTGTAGTGCGGTGAATTCTATTCATATTCACACTCCTGCCATTATTAAAATGCCATTGACATCGCTCCGGCGATCATTTTGTCATTATTTTTCCACAGTTATACACATTCGGAGGAAATGAACTCTGCGTCAATTGTTTTTAGCACCGAAATAGGTTTTTTAGTCGCCTAGTATACGAATGGATTCATTGAACGCACTGAATTTCACATGCACCAATAATTATCATGCTCACATCGAAGGCGTTGAATCCAGCAGATTCACCATGTTTTTAATAGAAAAATGAAAACGGTATATTCCACGAGTTAAAACGGGGTTTATAAGCATCGTAAAAGTGTTGAATATTCTTCGTTTTTATCAGCAAAATCAATGAAAAAATTTCGTCTTAAAAAAGGATAATGGGATGCCGTCCGGCAAATTGTTTTGCATTGCCATTGACTCAGACGATGGAGGAGAGATCGAACGAATGCAATTTTCTAGGGGGTCGTTGGCGCAGGACCGCGGTCGGGGCGAGGGGGCTGCATAAAAATCGTTGAAAGATGTTCGGGTGATCGGACGATTACCATGTGCATGAAAGGGGGCTCTCCATCGTCATCGTAGACATCGTCGTCGGCGTGTCCGCGTTTCTTCGAGGACGCGATTTCAAGAACAGCGCAAAATAATTCATGTAATCTGGCTCTGGTGGAGGCCCGGGTAAAACCGTTTGACCTCTCTCCGGCATAATGTTCTAACCCTAGAATTACCGAAAATCCGTTTTAAGAGGAAGAAAGACGGAAATTTTGAAAATCTCGTAAGAAGGAGAAAGAAAGGAGAGGAGATACGAAAAGCAAAACATGAATTACCTGTATTACATCGAAAGGTGGAACGTGAACGCGTATGCTTTTGTCGAGAGACGTGACTATCAGCCGAATGCTTTTTCCCCCATATACATGTGTGACCGGAACGTGTAATTTTAGTATTACCGGTTAATCTGTTGACATTAGAGCTAGAGGAGACTCGGAATGTTGGAGAATCGAGTCGGTTTCGTGAGCGCTCGCAGATGCGGGGCTATAGTCTACGCCACAGTGGCCATTATGTTAAACAGTTCGAACTACATTTTAAACGGCTTTTTTCGCGTTTCAAACGCGTCTAGCATTTCAGGCAAATGAAGGAGATCGTCTCGATTATTCTAATCGTGTCTCTTCGCGAGGCAAGAAAAATATAAGAAGATCCTCTTCTGGCGATGCGCGGCTACGTATTCTGCGTTCAATTTGGAGCGAAAACTCCGGAATTATCCTAAAACTACTACCTGCGAATAGATAGGAGAGGGAGCCGATACACTCTTTGGTAGTTCGTGGCTGAAAACGTGCGGTTTTTCGGCGAGTATAAAATGTGATATTGTGCCCGAGGCGGAAACATTTCGCAATCATGCTGCGCAGCTAGAATTAATGTACGTTTCTTTCGATCTGCTTGTCGGAATGAAAACTTGGAGATGTATCAATAACTCGTGTCCTCGAGCGAGTCATTTCGTTCGTCTGTGTATTTTTTTATTCGCTTGATACAATGGACAACGTTCACCTCTCATTGTCGTGTTCGTTACGTCACAATTGTGTCAGCTAGAAATATACGTTGATTGTGTGGACGCGGTGTCGGTTGTCACGATCGGCGATAGATTACAGCCGGACGTGTGACGCGATGACCTTCTCGCAATTAAAATCGTTTGAGCTACCTCCGTATGTACATCGCTACACAGACACACAGTTGATAAACGAATGGTCTTGAGTCGTCTGATTCAATGGGGAAACGTATTTGGGTTACGTCTTTTTGACCACCGGTCTTCGCCGTGTAAATACAAATCTTCAGCGATTCTATTGTCGTTTCGTACGTGGCTAAAGGTTGCACGGAAGGTCACTATTAAACGATGATTCGAGCTTCGTCGTCGTGCTACACACGGTTGACACAACGATTCAAGGTTGCGACTTTTTACAATGGCGATCTAAAGTGATCGAGACCATTTTGGATTTCGTTCATTCTCGAGGATAAATTTTACGACAGTCAGTTTTGATGACTCTTACTTTCAATCCCTTTCCTTTCCTTTCCTTTTCCTCCTCTCTTTCTTTAGGAGCTGAGCTAGTTAATACAACACAATGTATAATATGCCGGACTCTTGGGAGAGGATATTTCGACACGGCGAATGATGACTAGCGGTTGTCAGTCTTTGAAACGATGACGCTCGGCTCCCCTCTCTTCGCCCCTGTCTTTTCGCTTCTCATGGGAAAGAAAAGAAATATACGTGTAGTGAGATAATAATTGATGGGTCGGTCCTCGAGTCTCCGACGAGAAACCTTCGGGCCCTGACTCTTGAGACACCTTCATGACATTATATACATATAGACGTGTCACACATATACGCATCAACCATTCGAAATCTCTTGAATAAATTCCCCCAAATCGTATCCTGTCATTTTCGAAGGTTTCATGCACCATGACACAGACATCAAAAGGAAGGGCTATTAAGATTACGGAGACGAAGGGACACAGCTGAATTATTATATAAAAAGTACCGCGCGCATCTTTGTTCAAATAAAAAATTGAATAAAGCCAAGCTTGTGATGTTTAGTTGATAGTTCAAAACTAACTTCGTGTCAATACTTGTTGTGTGTACGAAAACAAGCTTCTCTTGATGAACAGCGATGAGCTATTTTTCGTTGGATGAATACTTGCGTTCGGAATCACGATTTTACAGGGGACCAGTTCACTATTTAGGAAAAATTGAGTCTGGAAGTTTGGAGTTTCAATATACTTCTACGATGGGATCGCAGTTTTCATGGCAACGCATAAAATTAGTGCGTAGTGCGTGTATCCTTGACTTTAACGTCCTGTTCCCCCAACAATGATCTGCTTAAGACAAAAGAATTTCGTGAGTCATTTGTTGTGTGGTAACCCTTCGAAATGTTTTCAAATAACTTTTTTGTTCGCTATTCAGTTTTACGTAACTCAAGATGATAGTAATTACGGCTCCAAATTTGGTTGCCCTTTAAATGGTATTTTTAATGTCGCTGGAAGTCAAAAGTCGCCGATGTCATTAACGAACATCGCTTCACCAAGGTTATAGTAACACGATTTGGCGTCACAGCATAATGGTTCACGAAAGTCAATGGTGATTATGGCGATAGGTTCTTCTACCATGACATGGATTATGAAGCATTACACGTGTGTTTCTGTTGATTGGTAAACATCGACGTTATTATTTCAAAGTAAAAACTATGCATTAAAACTATCATCACCACTATCATTATTCGTCAAAATTTTTTTTCAGATCGCGACCTGTTGGTACCCTTGATATAATGAGGATTGTTCCAACATCATTTTTGATTGTAGAAATACGATTGTTGCGTTACTCCAAGGACATTTGGACTGAACGGTGCAGAGGACGATCAAGAAGTTTTTGGATATGAACTCAAAATCGTTTGTAAATTCATTGCTTCCTATCTCATCTCATTGTTCTGAAATGTTCGATTTTAAGGCGGAACCTCGGTCAATTTCCCAGCGAAGTATTGAATTTTTTCATCAAGCGAAGCTAATTCTGAGCTTTTCGCGTGAATCGCCTAGGTCTAGTTTACAAAAAATCTTCACTTTTTATATATATCAAGATAGTATGAGATCTTATTCGGAGTTGGAAAGAAAAGTCGAAGAAAAAAGGCTGCTCGCGATGAAAACAAAAGGGACTGGATGAAAGGGTGCGAGGACTGCCGCCGGTGCTCTAAGGATCCTTAAAGTATGTGAAGAAGAGGAGCAAGAAGAAGAAGAAGAAGAAGAAGAAGAATAAGGAAGGTGCGAGATGGAACAACAATGCGAGTGCCATCAATGAGGGGCCGGTACATAAGGAAAAGTATGGCGAAGAGGACAACGATGAGGATATCTTTGGTCACCCTGGTGCACGGTACGGAAAGGTGGTTGTCTGGTCGTGTCGGCACGGAGGCACAAATTACAGGCGATTGCTCGTACCTCTCGAAAGCATCACCGCGAGAGTTCTTTTCTGTCGGGCAGGGTGACAAGACACCTCCGCACACCTGACGTATTTTTCAACGATCCTTCGCGGCACATTGGCGTGAAACATTCGACAAATAAATAACAGTCTCTGCGTCGCGCGCACCAAGACGACCATTTGACTCGAACGGTCCGTCGTTCTCGGACACCAAATTGCCGAGGATCCGATTCGGGCGATGGGAATATGTTGAAACCTTAAGAAAGTGTCATGCGAGAAGACAAATATCGTGAATCATTCCTTCGAATTGGCAGCTTCCAACCCACGAGACTTTACGCCTTTGCGTTTAAGCAACGACTCGCCAAGAATAAATGACAGAATGAAGCAAAAGGAGAGGCTAAGGATGAGCGTGTGAAGTGCGAGGACGGGTTAGGATCTCGTTAGCCCGAATGATAAGTCGGAGCAATTTCACTGCTTCAAACGCCGACTGACACGGAAACCTCTCACGTTGAGACTTTCAGTATGAGAGGGTTTCACGTTCGTACCATTTGCTTCGCGGATTCTTCAGCATTATTTTTTATTCAATTTACCACCAGGCTTTCGTGTTATTTTTCGCATCAGCCTGGCCAATCAACGTCTCGATCAATAAAATTATTGCATAACTCCTGCGTGGGAAAATATTTCTTCTCAGCTTTTATTTTTCTACAAATGTCCTGCTGCCATCCAACATGGCGGAGGGCCATAAGCGCCAGAACCAAAAGAGGAAGGGAGCAGGTGAGAGGTGGGGACGACACGTAAAATCAGAGCAATGTACAAATCACGTACTCAGGGTCACTCAGCAGTAGCGGTAGTAGTTGCCAGGCAACGCGCTAATTAGCCCACCCAGCCTCTCTTTCAAGTGGATACTCGACTCGGTACTTGGTAGGGTGAACAGCGCTCAGTGGGTTAGGTCTGGGATCGCTATAGACCTGCCCGAGCTTCGAATTAACAGCCGCACACCGTCAGCGTTTTCCATATTTTAATCCACCATCTTCGGCTCCATTGAGCTCCATTTTCATATTTCAGAAATTATGAAAAGTCAAATCCAAGAATGCAGACTGCCCGTGATATGGATAATCCAAATATTCTTTCACTTGATCCTCTTCTCGATATAATCACCTTGAACTAAGAATCCCGATTGCGCAATTGTTTCCCCCCTTAACGAGCAGCTCGCGCTCTTTTCTATGTAGCTTTCGAGAGCTGACACTTCGTTCTGGTGGATTATTTTCATCACGTTAACACCAAATGTGCACATGTCGTTAGCATACATCGATTCTTTCACAGCTCAAGGGAATCTACTGCCAAAATTCTTTCTGCTTTAACCCAGGTAGATCTACACCAAAGCGTCATTGAGTTCATGGCAATCGAGTCATTCGAGTGAAATCGATCTCTGACACGAGGCTGCGCGGTTATACTCACCCTCAGCATATACTTAGACCTGAAATTTTACATAATTTTCCAATGTCTGTCAACCAGGGAAATAATTCTCAAGCTTTGTGAAATTACGCTACCTCCGATTTCGAAGGCTAGAATATCGGTCGATAATGACGCAATTGTGAGATGATCGTTGGATAAAAAGCGCAAAATCAACTCGAACAAATACCGTAAAAATATTCATCAATATCTCGCATGTCCGATAATTGAAAGAAAACGGAAGAATAATTAAGGCACACGAGAACGGAATAATGTTCGAAGCATAAGCTGCTGGTTAATCCATAGCCCGGGGACGGAAGATCGGTTCATAACCGTTCGTAGGGCCTACATGCATTCGCATGTACCTATACGGATACCTACACATATAGATATGTTTGGGTAGATTCACCGAGCGGCAGGGGCCGGCAACTCGCTGATGTGCGGGGCTACAGGTGCTCTCGTGGCGGACGCTCGTAAAGATGCAAATATTGAAAGGGGGGAGAGACCGAAAGAGCGAGATGGACTCGTCAGCGACTTGTCAAAGAGTTGGCGATTGCGAGTTTCTCGATGGGGGGAGAGAGAAAGAGAAAGACGTGGAAGAATATAGCCCGAGTGCGGAGAATGTGTTACACTATAATACGAAGAAGCTGACAAGCAGAAGGTCGGAACACAGCGGCTACACAGAGCCGAGTCCTCCGGTTAGAGACTTTCTCGATTCCTGGCTTTCTGCGTGTATATCTATAAGAAGAAACGAGCGAGTATATGCACATACTGAAATGCTAGTGCCCGGCAGCGATGGGTTCTTTGGTCGTGGGCCGGTGGCCCGTGGTTCTCGCTCACAACAGCGAATATTATGTTGCGGTCGTAAGATAAACAGCGTAAAACCCATACACGCGAACTCTCATGTGTGTCGGTCTGGCATCCTCTTGGGCAAGACGGAATGGCCTGAACGGCATACAGACACCAATACTTGCATTACGTATTCATCGAAAATAGTGTATTGGAGAGCACTGTATTACACTCCAGATCCAAAAATAAGGTACGGGATCCTACAACTCAACGGTCCAGCAAAATATCCATCAGCATCGAGACTCGAGTGTGAATACCGTTCCATCCCGCAGATGTTTGTTCGACAAACAGTCACGTGATCTCTACATTTCTGTGGCATTTACTTGGTGCGCGATTTTATTTCCAGGCCCCGTCCATTCGTCCTTGTTTTCATAAGCTTTTTCGCAGGTTCACGGGGACCCCATGAAACTCCGGAGTTGGGATGCTGCTTTCTTGCTTCGGTCATCGTCTCATTCGCACTTTCTCACTTTTGTCACGACTTCAAAGACAAAGAGTCGGGAACGGGAAGTGACGAAAGCTGAAAAAAAGTCAACACAGAAATTGGGCCTTTCTCCATAGTTTGGCGTTTAATTTGACGTTTCTGGCGTCAAGGTGTCCTCCGGTGACTGGTCCCTGAGGAGCCTGTCTTTATTTAGGCCTCGCAGAATAAATACGTCCGGAAATGCTTTTGAGAAAAGCGAACTTTTAGAGGCTGCGCTTCTGTTTCGGAATCGTTCCGATTAGTTTGCAGGTGCCCCTGCAATGTGTATACAGAGTTTTACACGATCGCAGGGCAGGCCTCCTTGGAAATGGACCTTCCCTGCCGAAATGACCGCAATGTCGAGTGGACCGACCACCAAGAGCTGGGTGTCATTTGGCATGGATAAATAAATAAATGAATAGTCGAACTCAAAGCAGGTAGGATATTTTGCTTTTTCCCAAGTCACACCTTTTCGAAACTATTGGTATATTAGGACGAACAAGGTTAGCGGGGGGGGTGTGATGATGGGAGATCGAGTGCTCAAAGCGTGGACGAGCACCGACCTGAAGATCTTTCGTTCTTAAAGTTATTCTATTGCGGGGGAACACAACTCGCGCAGTGACCGAGCAAACTGGCGCTCGTCGAGAGAAAAAGAAACGATCTCGTAATCCCGGGTCAAGCCGAAAAAAAAATTTGTTGTTTCAAGAGAGCGTGAAACATGACAGGTGCTGCATGCCACGGGAGGCAACACAGCCGCAGGTGCTAAGGCGTTAAATATATTTTGTTAAATATAATGTCGGGTACGTCAGACAGACGTGGTCGAATTGCACTTCTTCACTGCAGGCCCGAATCTCTCCAAAAAGTGTTGCAACAAATCATCATTTCTCATTCTTTTCCTAAATTTTTATAATTTTTTTATATTTTTATTTCCAGTAATTGGAAATCCTATCTGCCGTTCGATAAAAATTGACAAAGTTTCAAAAAATTTGATTAAAAAAATCTCTAAAAAGTGTTTCGAAAGTGAAAAATGCCAAATAGCTAGGTAGTTAACGAGTCCATGGTGGGGGATGCCGGAAAGAGTTTTCGTGTCGCTTGTACAATTAAAAGTCGTTGATGGCAGTGATTGTCCATCTAGTAAAAATTTGATTGTAGTTCAAAATGCAGCTACGGTTAGTAGCACGAGTTGAGAACGATTTCCCAAGGGAATAGAAATTTTCAGGGCACGTTGTAGGAGGATCCGTCGTTCAAAGTCGTATTTCACGAAGAGCTCGCGGTTTCTGGTAAAGTTGAAGGAACACCGGAAACTGGATAAACATGTGAAAAGAAAGGAGATGGAAAATGGATATCAATCTGACAAAATCAGAGTAAGTTTACGGTGCAATATGCAATTACAGCTCGTTAATCGAATGGAAAGCGACTTGTTTTTCTCACTGGCCGTAAGCCTGTGATCATTACACTTCTTCGAGTATCTATAATAGCTATATATATACACACATATATAGATTTACGTGCATATGGTATAATTCTCAATGACCCGGAGACCGCATGATCGTCGTAAATCGCGACCGCAGAGCGGATCATCATCCTACGTCCTGGGGAATCTCCAGCCCTCTTTCTTGCCTTCGCTGCGTCTCTCTTTTGCGTTTCCTTTCCATCTCTATCTTGTCCTGCTCGTAGTTTGAAATTGGGTGCAGCGTCTTGGCGTCGGCGTCGTAAATCGACGGATCGGATCTTTCCTCTTCGTGTTTTCGCGTTGCATTATACATCTCCATGCTCGAGAATATACTGGCGGTCACAAAAGTGGGGCTTCCCATGAACACGATCATTGAATAGCAACATCATTTTCAAGGGAGCTGTACTTAAATACTTTTTTTTTCAACGATCCGACTTTGATGGGATATGAATAAATTAGTGAATCTGGATGGCCTGCTGGGAGGCGAGCAAATGTGGCAAGTGCAGGATATGAACACTCTCGATATTTTTCTCACGCCTGCAGCATCGATGCTGTACCATTGGCTTCTTACGATTCATTAATATCGGGCTGGTCGTGCGCCGGAGAAGACAATGAATTAACACCATTCGTGCGTGAAACCTCAGGATCTGCAAACCTCTTGGTCTATGCCATAAATTTTGAAATTTCCTGTACACTTGTGAATAGATGCTGCGCGGAGCTGGCACGGATATGATGGTGGTGAGGATCGTAAGGTCTGTGCGTGGCGAACGCGGATGCGCGCAGCGTCTCCTCGGGTAATTGGTATTAAACGACGACGCGGTCCCGTCCATCCGCGATCGCGTGTCTCGTAACGGCCGATAAAATTTCTTTTTTACGATCGAACGAGCTCTCGCCCGGTCTCGCGGTAGGAGGCACTCATTTCTATGTTGTATAGAGACGACTCCGGACGTCGTCGTCGTGGGCCATGCCGTACAGTCCAATTGTATTTTTAATTTACTCCGAATTCAGATCACTGACTCAATCGCGGTCTGAGCTATCGATAAAAACTCATAAGATTTTAGTTGTTTTTTTTTTTTTTTTTTTTTTTTAATTTTATTCACGAATAAAAGTCTTCGAATGATGATTCAAGCAGAACTCAGTATTTTTTCATTAAAGGATTTATGTTTCGATACGAAAAAGTGTTTGTGAAATTAAACGAGTTTCTGTACTGAATCACGAGCTATTTGAATCGAGCGTGCCCCAGACCTTTGGTCTGGATTTTCTCGAACTCGTTACGCGATACTCGAACCTATAGAAATGAAAAAATCAAAGCTCATCTTGCCCACGTCGATATTTTCTGATGATCCACCATCGTCCTCTATGGGAGTTGAGTTCGACTGTCGTTCTTTGTATTTTCAGTCACGCTCTCGCTTCTTCTTTGGGCATCATACTCTTCGTCGTTTCGCGTCATCGAGAATTCAATTTGCAGAACGACCGTACGCTTCTTGTACTCGGTGATGATCTTTCTGCTCCTGATGCTGCTACTTAAGGATATATACGTGTATATACCGACGTACAAAAGTTGATTCGCTCTAGCATAGCTTTGTATCTTAGCTGCAAAATAACCGAGTCGATATTACTCTCCATAAAGTCATGAGTGCGTGTGTGTGTGTGTGTGTGTGTGTGTGTGTGTGTGTGTGTGTGTGTGTGTGTGTGTGTGTGTGTGTGTGTAAGAGCGCGTATACGTTACGTGAATATAATTCGATGGAGGAATGAATTGTGCGCGGGCAGCGCTGATCGAAACAATGCGAGAAAAGTTTTAACGTTGAACCATTTCGCTTTCATTTGTTAGTGAAAACCTAGCAGATCCACGGGGCTTTACGTTCACTAATAACGAGCTCCAGCCGGTTGCTACACTGAGAAACTCGGGAAAACTGCTCCCGCCGAACGCTCGAAACGCGAACGATTGGCTCGGCGAGGCACCCGAAGCTGCTCAAAATCGCCACAGCCAAACCCCAATAACGCGCATCCATCTTCGAGGCTCGTTACAGAATAATACTCTTTATTACGCACACCTGAATAAATATACTCTGCGCATAAACATGGTAGCCGTAATTGTTTATGTATATTGTTGAAAAATACACGAAATATGCCACTTAAAATAATTCTGGCGAATCTTTATAGCCGATCGAAGCGTTTTCTGGCTACAAACTTTTCACTCCTCCGCGGAAAGACACACGCTACGTTATCGAATCATCTGATCAGCAACGTGTTTAACGTGAAGAGAAAAAATAATCGCGCGTACGCGACATGCGCGAGGATAATTAATCGCGCACATACACATTCCCTGGCTTTTTTAATAAATATACGAGTCCAACTTTACACGATATATATTGAGTCAAATGGGCGAATTCAATTTATACATGTACAACGAATTTAATATTATGTAGATGTACATATACGTGGATAAAAACGGGTTTGGAGCAGCGATAAATGCATGTGACGAGGAGCGGCGGCCACACAAGCATACGTGCATATATTTAGCGGAAGCATCGAGACCCGACTCGTAAAACTCTGTTCGACTAATTATCCGAGACATCGTAACGAGAAAAGTGTGTGCTTATACGTGAATGATACTCGTGCTTAATACCCGGCTACATACAAGTTAGTGCACGCACCGAAAGAGGGTGGGGGGGATATGAAATAAAAATTCGTTAATAGATTTTATTTGGAAGCTCCAATTACAGAAATAATATGAAAGTAATGATGACACGCGGCTGGGACTAATTTTGCATGATTTTATTCCCTTTTTTACTACCTCGATACAGGGTTTTATCACCTGCATATAAATGAACGGTATTTCGAGCTCGTCTTATCTTCATTCTGGAAAAAAATGATGGAGATTCGTCCCATAAAGACAGGGACAACGAGAAGCAAATTGATTAGTGTAAAAGATCCTTAAAACGTTTGAATTTGATGACATTTTTGTACATAATTACGTGAGCATGCGAATCAAAGTTACAGAGTGTAACGACGATGATAAAAAAGCATGGAACTTGGCTACTAATGAGATAAAAATATTTCCGATCGACGAGGGCCTTCAATTCAGTTTTTTATACATGGAAATGCTCCATCCTCCCAGTTTTATGCCATTTTCGAGCCAGCATTCTCTATAATCGCATTTTTATCGATAGCACAAGTTTAAAGAATGACCACGAATGTCCCATATACATACGTTAACTTTTCTACATCGCAGTCAATTTATTTGCTCATATTTAACTCGCACTTAAATGTACACAAAAATTATTCATAATGTATGCACAGTGTGTAAGGATGAAACGTGCATTGAGAAGTAACATCGTGTCGAGTGTACGCAGCAACCCGCCTTGCAGACCAAGCCTGAGACGCGCGTTTCTCGTGATTGCACAGGCGTCGACAGGCAATTAATATAAATACTACACATGTTCGAAGAGAACGAAGCCGCTGAAACACCGAAGAGAGACAGTTGAACTCGTGAAAACGTGATGACAACGAGGACAGATTAATCGTTACGAAGAAGCGTGCCAAAGAACGTTACTAAAATCATCGATCACGTTATTAAGTTTTTCATAATATTACGCTAATAGCTTATAATCCTTGTGACTAAGAATTTTCATTTAATCGAGTTTTGTTATGGTGAAAAGAGCGAAGAGATAAAAACCTGATGATGGGCATGGGATTCAACGTTGATACGTTTTAAAAAGATTACGACCGAACGGGAGTAATGAATTCTGATGAACACTGAGTTGATGGGCTTTCCTTATTTTCGAAAGGCAAATCTCATTCCACTAGTACATTTGACGAATCGACATTTTAACGCGAGGGGAATGAATTTTTGTGAGAAATTGTTTTTACGAAATTTCTGATGATAGACTTCGATCATTGCTAAGTTTTTTTAATAATTCTTAAGGCTCAAAATTTTTCTCGGGTTCCGAAGAAATTTTGTCGATAAAAAACGATCTGGGATGCTGGCATCAAATGTTTTTTTTCCGAAACTGTACTCGGTCTGCGGAATTGATTACAAGCTTCTGTCTTCATCATAATTTTTGTTCTACGGTGTATCAATTTTCATAACGATTAAGGAAGAGTTATTAAAGAGCATAGAAGGCAACAGCGTAAATGACGTTTCCGTAGTGCCCGCTTTGTTCCTACAGTGACAAGAGAAAAGAGTCGGTTCTCGCAGGCATTGAATTTATATAGGGAAGCCATGACTTGAGTTTCACGCCTCGTGTATCTCGAGAGCAGCGAATGACAGGTTTGCAATCTCCACGAGTCCTCCCACACATGAGCGTTTCTCGCCACCGCGTCATCCGCATTGTACAGTCGTTTTTTTTTCTTTCATTCCTCGTTCTATTATGTGTCCGCGCGCATGCTTCATTTTTGTCAGTTACCTCGATCAGAGTTTTGTTAATATTTGCTTGCGGAAAGCTGAGATTGTTGGTGGCATTCGGTAAATATAAATTGACGACGGAGGGCTCGATGCAAAGAAATGATTGTTCCTTTGTTTCATTTTAATTCGGGCAGTTGAGAATGAAATTGAGTTTTGGGCATTCATTTTGAAGACACGAGGGCACTCGAGAGAAAAAGGGATATCGTCGAAGTGAGGAAGCGAATTTTTGGTGTCTGAACCTTCTTAACGTTGGCTAAGTCGCATTTATCATCGACTTATACCAGCGCAACATCAGAAATGTTATGACAACACATATCATTGATACCTCGTTTTCATGCGACTGCGTTTTCCTGGCTGGTTTTTATCCTACATAAGTGACAAGCTCGCGTTTTCTGCGGTACGAATCCCAAGATTTATTCTGTCTTTTTTCGAGCATTACTATGGTGGCAGCCAGCACATACGTGCGTCACTCGCAAGTGCATTTTACGATGCACTTTGCGACTACTTTCTCCGTCGCGACGATCACGGAAGCTGGTAATCGACACATGTGCGTAGATGAGAAACGTACACGCGATCTTTCCATAAACACGTATCGATTTCACACCGGAAGTCTTCGGAGAAATTGATTCGTATGACTCGAATTAAACGGTTTGCCAAACTGGACCCACCAACGTTCGGTATATCGACCATTTTGCGTCGAAGCGTAAAACCTCTTTCGCTTTTACGCTTCGAGTTTAAGGGGTCTACCCTAATCAGACAGGCAAAAAAGACTATTTTCACGAATTTTTTTTATTCTTATTTATTTCTCATTTTTAAAATCTAATTTACACTTAGATTGCTAAGATCTTTATAAAATTTTAATATGCTACTTTTAAATGTGTATACTTTCGAAAAGTGCAATAAAAAATCGATTTTTTGAAAATTCTAATTAAGTTAGAACCCTTAAACTATAAATAGCGTTTTTACCCAATTGTTGAAACACAATAAACACATATAGAACGAGAGGCGAAGTACATAAAGACTTTTGAAGGGTGTGAGAGAATTGTCGATAAGATGTCGTGGCAGGGATACTTTATGTATCGCTCTATGCACGTGATGCACTTCGTCCCGGACTCTCTCTCTCTCTCTCTCTCTCTCTCTCTCTGTCCTTTTCTCTCTGCAATCATACGTACGTACTACATGCGTGCAAGAAGAGTGCAAATATAGTGAGGGCGATGGAGAAAGCCCGGGAGAATGCAATAACACTATCATGGTGGACAGCTGACTGGTCTCACACGGTCTCAACCCCCGAGAGTCAACGCAGAGCCGCTAAACAAAAGTAACACCCGTAGAATTTCAGCGATGTGTTATACCAGCACCTTGCGTGTCCGATATTCCCACTTGCCAAAATACAATACATACACGTGTGTCATGCATGTTAATACACGATATGAGAATAAAATATAGAACGAAACGGCGAAATGACTAAAAGTGAATTTTTGTTGCATGCTGAAGTCAGTGTGAAAAGGGTTGAGAAATAATCAGGCGAAAAGTTTGTTATTTATTCGGTATGTGCATGCGTTGATAATAAAATTCGTGTGCAGTAAATGAAATTGCATTTTTTGATATGCGTTCAAGTAAAGTAATTAAAAGGAAATTAATGACGGAGCGCATCATCGCGGGCATTTTGTTTGTTGGAGAGTTTTGAAGGAGGAAAAAACGTTGGATTCGAAAAATGATGAAAGTAACCGTGGAATCCTCTGTTTGTTCGCGTGTACCGCGTGAAAAGGCCAAAAAGCGATAGACCAAACTGAGGAAACGTGTGTTTGCATATTCGGTGGACAAACATATTCGTTTAGCCTTTCTAGCAATTATCGTAGGAGACAAAGCAAACGGAGTGTCGCTTAAGTAGCCGAATAAACGGACAGGGTGGCACGACGATCGGCTTTTTCGTTTCATTTCACTACCAAAAATCGTGGAAAATCCAAGTTGAAAAAAATATCCAAGGATTTCGTGTTTCTTATCTCTTCTTCGATACAATGCACATACATAGAAACGTGGCATAATCGGCATCGCAAAGCCCGGGAGCTCCGGGACACGTTAACGTTCGTCAAAGTGTTAATCACCATGGCGCGGCGAGAGTGGCTGAGGAAAACGGCGATGGCCCTTCCTCACAAACGATTCGGTGGACACGGGACAGCTAACCAGTCGAACAAATAATACGTGCAAGGCTAACGGCAGAAAAAGTATTTACCGAAAAAAAACGGTGACGAAGACGGTGGACGACCCTGAATTACGAATTATCTCAAATTCTACTCATCTCCCAGTTTCTATTACGAAATAAAGTGACGAAAATCTAATGCAAAATATCTTCGAATTACTGCGACAAAAATTATTGTTTTTTCATTCTTTTTTTTTAAATATTCTTTCCGTCACTGGATTCTACGCAGCCTGATACACGTGCCTGGAAAATAATAGAAAAATCGATCGTTGGAAAAAATGTTGAACGCGTCATCAGAAATCGGATTAACATTCCTTTAATCTGTACTCGAGAAATACAAATGGTCCACTTACAAGTAATCGCTGAGATTAATAATTGAGAGTAAAGGACGAATTTATGAATATTTATGAAAATTGCTGGCAAGGGGTACGAGCAAAGATTCGTAAAAATACGAGTGCGCGACCTTTGGCCTGGAATCAATTTTGAATTTTCATTCGTCTCGCGTATAATGAGTGCTTTGCCAAGTTCAACTTTGGTTAATCAATCTTTTACCTTCGAGCAGTTTTTCTGGCTTGCACAGCTTACTTCATCCATCTTGCCCTCTCTCCCTTTGACTTTCCATCGTTGACGTGATGACGAGGTGGCAAAAAAACGTTCAAACCTTGCTAAATGGACATGCATGCGCTCGCACGAAGCGAGAAGCCAATGCGCAAGGAGGAAGGAAAAAACGTGCACGCCGGAAGAGAGAGATCGAGGAAGAAAAAAGATGGAAATGATGAAGAGGCAAGAGAGAAAGATTTTGAGAGAACGAGACCGGGAGCAGGAGGAAAGCTAACGCAAAACGTATGACGCTCGCTGCTAGTGTGGTAATTATCCTTCGCGAGACCGCGAAGTCGTTTCGAGGTAAAAAAAAAAAAAAAAAAAAAAAAACAGTAAGAGACAGAAATAAAGAGGCCTGGCTGAAAGAGAGAACTGCGAGCTGACCTGAGAAGGGTGGACTGTCCTCCGCGCTATGGAGACCGAGACCAGCCTTCCCAGGTGCTCAAGTGCACCTAATTACGAGCGAGAACACTAAACTGCAATTAACGAGCCACTCGTGGCAACCATCTCCGCCATCTTGACTCGATACTCGTTGAGGTCAAGCCTCGTTACACGATTTCTTCGTTTTCCTTTTTTCTTTTAACGTTTGCACTTTTCTACTTTCAAGTTATCAGTTCGTTCGAAGAACCATTCAACGTCCTTAAATTCATGTCCATCCATCGAGCTCTGATAATTTCCATTCTTTTTCTTTCCGTTCTCAAGCATAAGGACTCGATTATTTCATGATGATTTACCAGCTTTTCCACAATTTGAATTCGTCGCCAAAATTTAGCAGTGGCTCATCGATTTTCGAGATAAGTTTCAAGCCACATCATTTATATTCAACGAATATTTAGCATTAATTCGATTAGCTTGAGTAACCGTTATAAATCATGGAGAATTTATCACACCTGTGTGTTTCATTTGGATCGAAAGACATGAAATATGACGAAATAGGAACAGCGGAAAAAGGATACTTGGACATTTTATTTCTCGCACCCTATCCAATCAACATTAATAGATACAAATCAAATTCTATTTGCCGAGTTTATATTACACGCTGCCAATAACTTGTGCAGCTGGTAATAATAATTCATTTATATTCGCCTCACGCTTCGGTATTATCTCAGCAACCCTTCAATATTATTTAAGTCAGTACACCTATCAAAGAGTTTGAATATCATGTATACTGCGGTGTGCCGAGGAGAATGGTAAAGAATGCTAAACGAATGAGGTCGCGATTTTTCTATTTTTAACTATTTTTCAATTTTTTAAATTCAATGTCTCGAAAGACGTGTGTGCATATTCGCTGTACAGCTCGCGTCAATTTCCCACGCGACCAACATCAACAGAGCCAGCAATCGGAATCGCTTTTCGAAAGATACTATCGTGAACTACACACCTCATCGTCATCCCAGCAAAATGAATACATGCTGGGCATATACGTCGCTATGTGCACCGGCCACGGCGCTGCTCGCTCGCACACGGCAATGCAATACACAATAATGCAATATTGCGCAAGATGGCGCGCGAGACAGAGAGTAGGCGTGCAGAAGTGCATCGGGTGCAATGCAGCCGAGTCTCAGCCGCTTATCTTCCGATTTTTTGCCCCTCCATTTTTCTCATATAATCCACTCACGCATACACGTTACTTTGAGAAATGAATACGTGCTGCATTTGACACACACGAGAAATCAGTCGCTCCGGTGCGGTACTTTTGCTGTGGAATGATTGGCAATCTGAGAAACAAAAGATCAGTGAGTCACATCAGACGCGCGTCAATGCAGTCCATTTATTATTTAATCAACTGTCAAAAGCTGAGATCGATACTTTTTAATCGATTCGCAGAATACGCTTCGTGATCATCGATATGAATTTTCATCATTTATTATTTTCTTACTTTATTTAAATAAACCAAATGTACTTTGTTGGTGGGTACACTGGGTGAAATCGATTTCAAATTAAAATGAAAGAACAAGAACGTTGAAGAGGATGGACGATCAGTTTTGTTTGACTTCGTGCTCAATATTCTTGTACGAGGCTATTCGAGCATCCTCGATCCTCGAACAACAAATATTGTTCGTCAAATTCATTCGAGCAATTTCAAGAAAAAATGGAGCAAGTCAATAATCGATGAGAATGTTACCAAGTCCCTAAAACAAATGGGAGTTTAACATTTTATGGATGACGTTCCACTTCTGTTCTGAGATCCATTAATAACTTTTCAATATTATACCATCGCATGAATCGAGGACGTCAGTTCTGTCTATGCAATTATATCAGTAAAATGCTTGAATATCAGTAAAATAAGAGAACGATGATTGTGAATTTAGATAATTCTAATATTTGTTTTGTAAAGATACTTCTCAAGACTCATCATTGAGAGCGCGATAAAAATTTATTTTATCTTTCATAAAATTCAAGCGTATACGTTAATACAGATAATTCTCCGTCCAGTCAAGGCACACAGCAATCTATTTTATTGTTGAACTTTTGTATTGAGTATGCTCAGTTTATCCTATTTTCATGGTGTTTCGTTAGAATTTCATGTCCGAATAATCCAGATTCGCTTTGGTCTCATTTTGAAAGTTCATTAAATTCAACGGATTATTGTCAGTTTTCCATAAGCCAAAGATACAGCAGGCTTTTTTCTACATTGAGAGAGCAAATGAAAAAAGTTATTAGAGAAACTTCACGTGAATACACTTTAGAAAATGACTATTTCAAAGCGAAGCTTTTACTCTGATCAGTCATCACCGCGAGGTAATAACAATTAAAAAATTGGTAATTGCACTAGGAACACGACAAGTAGAAGAGTCGGAGTGAAGCATGGAACCTGCTCTCGAACTATTATAATTAAATTTTGCAATTTCAAAAACTTTAATTTGCAATGCGTTTGCTTCGAGCGAATTCCGAGCAACAAAAATTCAAGTAATTCCGTGACAACTCGAATGTGAAAAACTCACAAATTTTTGTATTTCGTCAAATTTCCATTGTAACGTTCTTCGACCACTGATTATAAATGTAAATAATATAAAACCTTTTCGATAGGTCAAAATGACTATGATTATGCAAACCGGCGATGATCAACGACTGCTGATGCAGACAACAAAGGTATCCAGTAATTGGCATGGCTGTCATTGATTATAAAAAATATAGCAACGTACAAACGAGAAGGTGAGCAGTGTTGGATTATGTGCGAAGAAATTTGAACAGTTCGAGCTCGCGCGATCGAAGTCGAAGAAACGAAGGGGAGAAGAAATGTTAGATCGTACGGGGTGTGTTATCTCACGGCGATTTCTCTCTTGATCAAACGAGCGATCGAAAAGTTGTAGAGCTCCGGCTTTCGCAAAAGGTCTCTTTCACGGTTCCGTAATTTCGTTCTAACGAATGTCCGTTCTATAACGAATAGATGGACCACGCCTCCGACTTGTCTCTATAATGCACCTGCGACGCACCTACATATATAAATATAATATTTCTATGCTATTCGTGCACCTTTCTTCCTTGAGTGTATGTACGAATGGAGTTCACGAAACGCTCGAGGCTCCGTTCTGCGATCTCTCTGGAGAATTCATGCTACAATCACATATATACTCGATTCGCCAACTCGGCGCGTGTGTTCGCGAGTGCGAATAATTTCTCATTGTCTTCGTACGATATTCCTTGAAATTCGGCCTCGTTAAAATGGCTCGAAAATTTATTTATTTAGAATCCCACAGTCCGAATCGATGTCGATATTGTTTGCGAACCTGGGGAAAGGTTGGTTGAGTTATTGCAAGTAAATCTGTTCGCTACGGAGCCGGCCACTTTGATGACCCTCAGCGTCTTGAGTATTGACAGTGCAGGAGAAAAACTCTCGATAATTTCCGCACCCTCCGCAAAGCCCATTGAAAAGAAAAGAAGGACAAAATACTTGCAGAAGCTTTAAAGCCACGTTCATTGCTAACGATCGATGAAGCGGTACAGAATCTTTCGAGCACGATTCACAAGCGCAAATATTTCGATACCTCAACGAGAGCTGGAAAACTATGCTCCACTCGATATCTGAGTAAAATCATTTTCACCCGGCGCTTCACAACCGAATTAATTCTCCTCTCGAGTACCGGGGGAATCACTTCAAAGTTTTGAAAGCATCGAGCGAACTGTTCAGGAGAAGAAAAAACGAAGAAACCAATTATGTCAAAGCCTCATCAGCCCCCTGTCAATAACAATAAAAACTCTCATCCATTAATTGTAACGGATTTTCGTTGTTCGCTCCAAAATATTGTTCTATCTTAACAATAGACGATTCATCTTTGCTATCATTCCTTAAATGCATACCAATTTATAGCCCTGACTGCTTGGAGTATCGCTCAAGTCATATTCTGGCTGAGTGCAACGCTAGTTCGTGAGAATACGTTCAACTATTCTGATTCGATAGAATCAAAGATTACGATTCTCATTTCTTTAGGCAATTCAACAGACTACGATGAGAACAGATCAAAGAAAGAACAATAATAATGAATTTTATGTTTGCTATCATCACAATACTTGTGATATTTTGGTTCCTTTCATACTGATGTACAATTCCCACAAAGTTCGCTTGCCGCTGGTTCAACACAATCGCGTTATTATCCAGCTACGAAGTACACGCACTTTTCTGATGTCGCAGACCAGAAAACTTTGCAACAGAAAGAATTGGTCGGGCTGGTTAAAGGAGGGGCGAGGCCGCACACGCACACGCCATATTCCATGTAAATGCCGTGTAATCGGGGACACGAACCAAGAGCGATAACTTCATTACCTCGTCGGAGCTAATTGCAGGGAAATTAGCGGGGCTAATTGCTCCCTGCACAATCTCTCTTTTCTCTCGTTTCGTCTTATTCTCTTTCTCCTTTGGCTTATCGGGGCCTCATTTTTCTCTCCATTTTTCTCTATCTCGAGCTCTTCCACTTTCTCTTGCATAGTATATTTGATCGAGATTCAATCGACGTGAGCTCCCTGAGAAATGCACGAGGGCCATCCACATTTATTTTTTTCAAATTGAAAGGTAAGAGTACCTAAAAATGGCATTTAACCCCCCAGAAATTATAGAAACCGAGATTCGAAAGATTCGATAGTATTTTTTCCGAGCGGCAGCAACTCTTTCTCTTAAAGGGGTCCTGCTAGGGAAAGTCAAAAAAACTGATTGTTTTCGGGAATGTTTTTAGGACAGACGTTAAGTATAGTTTCAAGGATGTTTAAAAAGTACAAAAACATTTTTTTAGTCTGATGTCGAAGTTCCTCAGCTACGTACAATGTGGAGATCGTAATTATTGTCTGCAACAAAAATCCCAAATTCTTTTTCCATTTTCATACATTTTCCTTCCATATGAACCCACAAAAATTCGAAAAAATTGCGAAATTCTGTATTTGCAGAACGTTGAAGTGATATTCTTTTTCTTTAGAAACGTTTTTTTTTTTTTCAAATTTGCTAAAAATATAGAATTCAGTCGAGAATTAATTCGGTCGATGAAACCGGATGAGTATGTGTTCAGTCAAGGTCATTTACGATTACATTAACTTCCTTTGGATTGATGCCATTTGTTCCATTAGCAACGAGATAAATTCATCGATCACGTGTACTGATTTGCAGTGAAGAGTGATCGAATTTTCATTGAGCACGCGGGTTCATCTCGATGATAGATTCGATTGGAAAACAAACAATATCAGAGTCGACATGATGCTTCTATAGAATTGCTTTTGAGAAGGATGAAATATCGAGTCATCTTTTTCTCGCACAGACGGGGATGCAGAATTGTGTTCGCGGAACGAATATCGTTGCAGAACTCTGCATAGCACTGTACAGTTATAACTATCAAGTGTATAAATGTTTCCCGCTGGGAGGATGATGTGGCTAAATTTTTCACAAAAAAATAATTTTTCATATTCAACGATAATAATCAAACCACTACGAAAAGACAATGAATAATCTTTGTCATATTTATTGAGACCACTGTCAAGTATACGAAGTCGTCATTAAGCCGATTGATTGCTCTCGCTCTCGAGCCAATATTTCTTCATTCGGATCTTCGATAATTAGAATCACCTACGATTTAGTTTTTTTTTAATTTCGATAATTATTATTGACTCGAGTATACGAGTGAATCCTCTTGGAACTAGCGGGAGTTTTACGGCTCCAGAACGCGATAGGATTTGCTCCAGGATCGACGAGCCAATTACGAAAGGCTCATACACACATACACTCATATTTTGTATAGCTCCATCGATGCATTTACCTTCGAATAATACAACACCAAAGCAAGGATCATTCGTTCGTCGAGCCATGCAGGTTCGCTTGGCCACCGTCAAAGCTGCTCTCGCGCGATCGAGTGCATCGACGAGAGTGCGCATCGAGCTCGCGCGAGTACCGACGCCAAGTCACGACCTACTAATGAATGATTATGCTACAATTTGCCCCGAGACGGCAGCTATCGCAATTTATTAAATTACAGTGATTCGTGCAACTGCTGGTCGCGCGGCGCATCGACGCGCCATCCGGTAGTCGTGACGTACCTACGAGAACGAACTCGTGTGTCCTTTCTCGCGCTTCGCGTCCCAAAATGGCGACGAAAAAAGTGTCACGAGAATTTACCGATCGTTATCTTTGCTTACCGCAGAAACGCTTCCGTCCACTAGTCGGAAAAACGAAGATTCGACATTTTCAAAGCGTACGCACAAACGATGACAAAAAAACTTTTCGGCTTCTCAATAACGCTTTTAAATAAAGAAAAAATCCAGCACGAGACCGCTGAATCTTCCTCTTCTTGAGAATAAATGTTCAATACATTTTTTTGGCAAATAAATGAAAAAAAGTAGCTCGTATAGCTCCTGCATTCCAATTTGATGGATTTTATTTGATCACAGGAAAACAATTTTGAAGAAAATACGAAGATTCGATACAAATCGGACGGTAAATGGCAACGAAATCTGTTCGCCATCAGGTTTATTTCAAATCTTATAAACCTGCATGAAGAAAAAAATATTTACTTTAGCGATGCATGAACTGCGTAAGAACCTAAGAAAAAACATGGCTGGAACGATTTGTTATTTGTTTCTGTTAAGCAATCAAAGTGCAATAAAACGATCGTCGTTACCTTATTGCGTGGGGGATTGAAACTTCTTTAGGTGAGTTTTTTTGTCGAGTGCGGGTAATTAAAAAAGTATCGGTAATTGGTAGATCGAAAAATCTTAAAATAATTTTCAATTTCAGATGCGCATAAAAGAAAGAAGGCGGCGTGTGGTTGGGTGCGTGAAACCATAAATCGGGATGCGGCCGCGGCAGTGTTCTTTAGCCGGAGTTGGTTGCAGTTGCAGCTTCTGCCTGGTAGATGAAAAATCAAATCGGGCGTGAAACGAACGAGTAGCTCGCGAACGCTGGGACTTTTATACGCGGCGGACGGTCACGCCGCTCGCTCGTTATATCCCTTACCGGTAGTGATGAAGCCGCTGCCGCACGGCTGCTGGGACTCTCGGATGGGCGAACAGGCACGTCTCGGCAGAGTAGCAGAGAACGCGAAAGCCCTTTGGAACTAATAATCGCGTGAAGAAACCACGAGAGAAAGAGAGAAATTCGGACTGTCGAGGAGAAGGGGACGGAAGAAGAAAGAGAGAAAAACGAGAAATGAAGACAATGAAATATTTTTAAAAACCCACCAGCGCAAGGGATCAAATAAATTGTGATAAAGAGATTACTAATTACGAACACCGAAAAAATGTTGAATTTTCCAATAGTGTAGTTGAATAAACGTTAACGATAAGCAGTCGATTTTTATGATGACTCGGTCACAGCAGTGTAATAACTTCGAGCACAACAAGGTCTTCGATCTTCTCTGGTTTTATCGAGAACGTAAAGAATTTTTTGGTTACGAATAGTGTCTAAATATTTTTGTTCGAGCTCCTGAGAATTCAGAAGAATGAACTAACCCCAATCGAGTCCAATAATACCCATAAAATGGAAACCAAACATTTTTTATAGATTCTTCATCTGAAGGAATATTTTATGTAGCTGCATGCAAAATCCAACAAAACTAAATTGAAATTTACTTGTCATATTGAATCTCGAATAGATGCGAGTTATTATACAAAATACGTTGAATTTAGTGACGTAACCCTTGCATGCCCATAGCAAATGTGCTATTTACATTTTGCAGTGTTTTTATCGACAACGCAGTTTTCGTGTTTAGGAAAATCGGTGATAACGGGTAATCGATCAGAGCACCTTGTAGCACTCAACATAACCATCTACGTGCCGCACCCGGTTCATCGACCCAATCAGCCGATACACTTTGAATTATTAAAGTAAATTTACAGATGCGTGATAAATTTCATTGAAAAACATTCGGTTATCCATCGACATTACTTCATAACTATATTTATCGTTGAGTTTGGAAAATCGAAAGTCGTCGTTTATTGAAGAAAAGTATCGTACCATCGATGTTATTTTGACCAAGTGAATCGTGACTATTTTATTTTTTATTTTTTTTTTTTATAATCAAAAATCTACTCGAGTCCTTGCTCACATTTGTTGTCGTTTCTAAGCGTCCGAAAATAATAGTGATCGTTGACATTTTCTAGAAAAAATCATACTTTCGTTGCTGTTTATCGAAACAGCGGAAAATTCGATAATTCATTTTGTATGGCTAACGATAATTCACTGACCAATAAAATTCATATTTGAATTAACAGATGAATTCCGAAGCAAGTCAATTAATCAAAAGATGAAACTGACTGCGTTTACTGATTAACAGGATGAATTTATCATTCGTAATATCGAAGAGTCAAAATTACTTTCAATGTCGATCCTATCTCTGAATAAAAACTTGGATTAATCCACGGATATACGTTATCATTTTTATTCTCGTTAGGTGTGAGTATTATGAGAAATCATATAAGTGAAATAATTCATCGTGACGATTTAGGCAGCTCACGCACCAGAAGAACTCACAATAAAGAAGAGTTCCAATAAGTAATGAGCAAAAACATGTAAGTTTGATTTATTGCCAGTTTTTTTTATTATCATTTATTATTCAATGATCAACGGTTGTTACGAATAGAAGAGGAAAAGAAATATTGTTATCGATACGTTGATAAATGTGTTTGATCAACCTAAAGTGTTGCGGATTCGCAACAGTATAAATTGTTTAGCGTCAGTTATGGTTAGCTCGTTTCCAAATATTTGGAGACACGGCTAACGCGAGCACAGAAAATGTTTTTTTAAATAGCTATTTTGTATTTGTGTGGAGTGCCAATGGCACTCGGTGAAAAGGTTCGTGAAAGTAGCAAGTCACCAAACAATATAAAGTGGAAAATAAGTGTTCGGTTTGAATAATCGTGATTTTGTTTTCTTCAGCTTCATGAAACGATGAAGCTGATGCCGGATGCACGATTCGTGCATTTGGCAACGATATTAGCCTTTGGCTTAATCCATCGATCGGTGTTTTAGCGACGAAAAACACACCTGTTTATAGAGCCTACACTCTCGGGAATGATCCTCGCGTTCATTACTCCCTCATACCCAATGTGAGTGTATTTGAAAAATCAGAAATTATTACGAGCGAATATTTAATAGTATTGAAAATTGTATCTAATGAGGCTGCAGCGTCTTGATTGTAATTGTAATTTTCAATAGTGACTGATCATTGATAAATCGACTTTTCGTTCTCCAGGCAATGAGACAACTCGGTAACAGATATGGGAGGATGCTGTCAAAAGAGCTTCTCTCGTGGTCAAGAGAGATACGAACGGACGATATTCGATGGTATTGAAGCATCGCGCCATAAAGTTTCTGAATTAATTTACTAATAAAAATTAAAACTTTATCGAGAGCTTTCCATAATATCAAAAAAATGATTGTTTATGAGATCGATCTACGTATTAAGAGATCGTTGTTGTTTTTAGGACGGCAGCTGAGTGAGGGAGAAAGAGAAAAATGAGATGAGTGGGAGGGGGGAGACAGAGAAGGGGTGGGGTTGCCACTTTACGGAAATTCGCGACGGAATCGCGATTGCGTGTTGTCCGCCGGCAAGGCGATGCGCAGTCATAAACAAGCTGCCCATTAATTTAGCACGAAGAATGGAAGTGGTCCAATGCCTATAGAGAAAAGCTCAGTCCTTAAGAGAGATGAAGAGAAAATACGACATAAGCACGCACGTACAGGGAGCGAGTGTGATGATTGTGCGCGCGCGCGAACAGGACCAAGAGAGCGATAAGGAGCAAACGCGAGGATAAAATAAGTTTTAGGGGCGTGAAATTGGCAGTAATTTTACAAGCCATAACGATCTACTAAATCCGTAAAATAATTAAGGGCGCAGATGTTTTCGTCGGGAGAGTACTTTTGCTGCTGCGATCAGTGCACTCATTTTTTTCTCTCTTTTTCCTTCGCTCCTGTTTCTTTCTGCCTACTTGTACCGATTGTCTCACAACTGAGGGATGTGCAACCGAGAAGTCATTCGCTCCTCCAGGTTTTCGGCTCTATCAGGCCGACCGTGGGCACACATTAATCGATCAAAATCGAAAGAGACGGGAATCGTTTATCCCCACCTTTCCGACGATAAAACTCGCGTCCCGGACGTACGACGATCTCGATGCTCTACTTTCCAAACTCCAAGGAAAGATGCACATTCACGTATAAAGTGCATGTGCGCACTGAATTATGTCCACGTACGCGTGTATCTCTATATATTTTCTATCGTGTTTTTGTGTCGCAATCTATAATCATGTTGACGCGCGATCCACACAGTGTGTAACGTCGTCTCGTCGAGTCATTATTGAACGCGCGGCGCAATCGATGCATTTGCAACTCGAGTATGTAATCAAGCCAAGGAGACACGTGTGACAATTTGAGCCTCCCGTTACACCGTGTGAGTCACATAACTGCGACTCACCGTCCACCACCATTTCACTAAGCGAA
Source organism: Venturia canescens (assembly GCF_019457755.1). Classification (NCBI taxonomy): domain Eukaryota; kingdom Metazoa; phylum Arthropoda; class Insecta; order Hymenoptera; family Ichneumonidae; genus Venturia; species Venturia canescens. The sequence goes on from NC_057426.1 coordinate 7,915,029, forward strand.
CGCGCTCTGTATCAATCGATGATGCTTTTACCAGTCGTTAAAAAAAAAAAAAAATAACAACAAAAATTCACTTCCTCGCTCGCACCTTATAATTTACAAGAAATTATGTCCTCCGAACAAGAAAAAGTCCATCGATATTCTTCAAACGAGAACGATCCACTGGGATCTTGTATCACGCAAGTTTTTTTTCCAACTTTGGTATGCTTTAATGTTCTTTTTTCAATTTACCGTTCGATCAAATGTTTTACTCCAGTAGAAAGCTTCTGCCATCTTGACGAGACGGTTTTCTATGAAAATCGTAGAAATATGCCGATGAATTTTCGTGTGATTGGGTATTCGGCCGTCAAAATCAGATCACAAATCGTAGAATCATGATCCAACTACTGATTTGGATTGTTAAAATGATAAAAACACAGAAATTGAGTCAAATTCGGCTTCCGATTTTCCCCTTAACACTTATGAGGAGACTGCCACCTCAAGAAATTCCATTGACGTCAACGACGCGATGTTGAACGAGGCTGAGGCCCGCAGACACCACAGCGAGTCAGTCCCCGAAACGGGATCGTCGTAAAACTCTTTTTCATGCTCATTCAGACTGCGCGATCATTGCAAAATTCTTGGCTCGTTTCTTATCGACGTGTCAGGGATACTTAGAAGAACTAGTTTGAGTGCGAAACAGCCCTGAAGCAGAGTGAGAAGGTATCGCGAGAAGGACAAAGAGAAATACCAGTTTTACAGCTCGCAATGAGCCCACACACGCGAGGGTTGTAAAATCTGTGGTCGCGACGCTCGATGAGCATGACGTCGACGACGACAACGACGATGAAAACGGCTGTGCGAGAAAGGACAACAAAAACAAAATCCGCAAAAGCTTGTGAAGAGAGTGGAGCGAACTTTGTTTCAACGAAGGAAGATCCGCCCGGCAATCACCGCAAGATATTCTCTCCGTTCCTGCTGTGCTAGAACGCGCGTTGGGTAAAAAAGCGAAGCGCCGTAGCGCTAACGATCCGCGACCACCGAGCGATTCCTTCGTTGGCCCGAACATCTTCCTATACAGAGTGGCTCAAAGTTCATGCTCGGAGGCTCCACTCAGTCCACTCGCTCGTAGAACTCCGAGAACAGCCGAGTTTTTGTCCGGCTCATTCGATCGATGATTTATTAATTGAATCACAATTACCAATCTCATGGAATTTGCAGAGTAGCAATCAAGTCGGGCTCTGCTTGGACGTCACAGAGCTGCACGTACGTTCTTTGATTAATAACTTTTGCCAGTGGGCACAATGAAAAACCTACGATGACGTTCCTATTCGCGGAAAATCCGACGAATTTTTCACGTTTTTTATCCGACTCAGATTCAACCATTTGTGTATCTATAAATATGTATTTTCTACGATAAAGCAAAAAGCGGTGGGTCTTTGGGGCCAGAGCTTCGGAGATGCTGAATGGAGAGGATAATGCCCTTCTGCGTGCTGCCAATCGATATACACATGTTCGTACATCTATAAGAGCGACGCAAGTAGGCAGAACAGGGAGTATAAAAGATCGAAAGGACGAGCTGGGATGAACTAAGTTAATTACCGGTCTCGGCGAGAACTCGGCAAGTCCGAAAAAACTCGTGAAACCAATGAGAAATGATTTGACATGTATTGGGTGGTTAGAAGGAAAAGGCCCCCAAACTCGATTTCGTCAGACGGAAGTCGATAGAACTTGAGCCCTTTTTCGATCTCTAGCTTCGGCAAACGCCCATATTCACGTACGAATAAATGTAAATCAATTGGCGCTTCCGCGAAGGTCCACCATTTCGTATTATTTATACGTTTTTCAGTTATGAATTCGCCCGGTGGAATGAGCAAAAAGAGGAGGTGACTCGTCCCGCGGTATCCCATCACGATTTTTCAGTATAATAATGTCGCGCGTCCTTACGAAACGGGGAGCAGCTCTTCACGTTTTTCGATCGTTAAAAACCGTTCTCGTCGCGACCCTAAATTCTCGGGACGCGTTGCTGTCTTTCCCAACGTAAATAACAATCAGTCGCGGGCCGCAAGGACTCGCGTGTCCCCTCGTTAGCATAACGCATTAAGGCGACCATCTCTCCTCGACCGAATGGTCCGGACAAAATCGACGCATAAAAATCAAAGTGTCAGAGTCACGTACTTCGGGTATTATTGATGCTGGACAAGGCTTCTAGGAAGATCGAATCTTCTTGCCTACGTTCACCTGCGATATCGTTTTTATCCACGAATTCTGTCATTACGACATTTCAATCGTGTGCACTTGACGAAACAATGTCGAAGCTTTTCACGTTTTCAATCGGTTCACTCTCAATGGCACTCAATAATTAATGCCTCCAACATTACTATGACTTTAGAGCTAAGAATGAGAATTTCTTTGTTACTTTTTTAACGATTCAAGTTACTTTAGAACTGTAATAAAAAAATATTAGATTCTCTTCAGAATGGTGACTCAGAACACTAATAAGCTACTTATTATCTTAACTTTTCACAATCGTCGAACATTATTCCTGGTAACTATAAAAATAATTAAAAAATATTTCATTACTTTTTTTAATAAAAGAAATAAAGTAAAAAAATACATGGCGTTGCAGATTGGTAGTTCGATTGTAACTAAAGATGAAGTAACTCTGGTAAATTCTGCATGCAAATTGTTTGAAGGTATAAGCAAGGAAATAACTTATTGGAAGAGTTGTTACACGTCGCTCAGTGACTGAAGATGAAAGGGGTTCAGTGACAATTTGATAGATCGAGCCTTTTTATCCAAGAGAGACCGTTGTTCCTCGGAGTCGTTAAGAATATGCCGACACTCGATAGACAGGTTAAATCGACTTTTTTTCTGAGTAACATTACTTTTTATTCGTTCATCTCTTCCTTCAGGCCTCTCGCTGTACCATTAAGGCCTCCCTCGTTACCAAGATTGTATGCAAGTATAGAATTAGATATTTTATGATCGTCAACGACTAATAACGAGATTACTTGTCTCGTCCAGCTGTATACACGACAAAACTACACGAATATTGGCTGCTGTAACAAGAATATGTTTCTGGAGAAAAGATGAGCCGATACATCGAGCTCTAGCTTGTGTGCTGCGATTATATACAATATTAGTCCCAGCCTGCACGACGACTTTCCACTGTTGTCCCTGCTCTCTTGATCTCCCTTTTGATGGGAGCCAATCTACCATAATAAATGAAGTCGAAATGAAAAATATTGCGACTCATTCCCGTTGTCGAGTAATAAATCAAATAATTATAATTCTTTAAAATAAATAAAATAATATCGGTTCATACGAGATTTCGGCCTCCGCGCACTCCTGACTATGAAACCGAACTAAAATTTTTGACGTGAGGAAAAGTTTTCAGTCGATACGCGATTTGTCAATGTGGACTTCAAAACAGAAAATTTTTATTTTCTATTCCCAAGCCTGAATCTGAAATTTTTATTAAATTCTGAAAAATTCTTTTGAATTTATTGACGGTATGAAAACCATTGGAAGATATTGTTACAAAAAATTGGTATTTTACCCTTCAAATGAACTTGCTTCCAATAGTTGCCTCCAAAAATTCATCACTTTTGGATAGTAAAATCGTTTTCACTACCGTTCAAAGCTCCTCAAACTTTGACCCATCGATGCATGCAAATATTTGTAACAATAAAAATATTTATGTCGATAACAACCATAAAAAATTGGTCCCCATAATTCCTCGCCGTTTGTGACGCAATCCCAATATTTAATCTCCTTCTCCATCCTTATTTTGAGCCAATCGCATGCTAATATACGTTCAGTAGGACACAAGGTCGTATACAGTTACAATGTGGAATCTCGAACAATGTAAATTACGTTGAAGATTCGTCGCAAGAATCCGCGAGCAAATTAATGGTCCAGAGAATGTCCAGTGCAGCATCATTAGGCTTTCATGACTCGCAATCATCGTATGCTACTTGTGCATTTATCATCGAGCAATGCAGTTGCACACGCGCGCATTCAACCGGATGTTTTGAAGAAAACGGCTTTTTTGTAGCATAAGAGTTGCTCGACGTTATATACTGCGGTGAACATACTTTGTGTCGAACGTCCATATACTATTTAGAGAGACGCGACGCGGAAGGCTTTATGCTTCGAGTAATGAAAGCCTCGGGTCATTCGAAGATAGCAGTTTTCATGATAGTCAATTAGCATTTTAATCTCACCGGACGTGAACTAAGTTTTATGGAAGGAGAAGTACCAGCTCATTTTTCGTCATCGAATAACGTTTTTTCATTATCATCTACGACCTTCGGACTGTACAGATCGCGAGGCCTCTGGACAAAATGGAATTGTGAGACATTTTTTATCATTTTTATGATTTATTCAAAATGAAAAAATGATTCTGGTCAAAAAGTGACGGTCAAAGGAGATAGAAACCGTACGACTCTGTTGGTCGAACCTTCAATGTCTCGAATAGTACATAAGCGTAATCCAGCTCGTCCGACATACAAGTCAATAAAGTGTGCAATTTCGAAGAGCGTGTTAATTCCATTTGAGAAACGAAGAAAACAAATTTTTAGAGCCCATAGCCGTATTTGATACAGCACAAAAGTGATGAACGCGAAAAGAAACCGTGAAATCAGTCATGAGTCGGTTAATTCCTAGCGTCTAGAAACGCCACGGTCAATTAGACCGTTCAAATGACGAGCACACATGCCAGCCACGAGTGAGGGTGAGTGACCAGCAAACGTTTGCAATCGGATCATAATTATTTCAATTTATTAACGAAGAACAGTGAGAATGGAAGTAAACTCAATTCGATCATAATTACTTCGTTAAATTTCAGTCGACCTTATCCGCTGCCCATAAAATTGGACGTTTCGATTCTCCAATGCAAATACATTCGATCCAATTTTCTCCGCCGTCGAAAGTTATTTTCTCTTCGTGCGTGTTTAATGCCACGTTTCGGCGAGAAAATATCGAGAATTTGCACCTTTGATTCCACGAAACACAACGCCATCGCGACAAAATTGTAAATTGAATATCGATCCGGTGAGGCCCATTAGAGTCGGAAAAGGTGTCGTGCAACAAACACCTTCCTTTCTACGAGACCCTGACCCGAGCAACCCCGAGACGATCGAATTTCGAACTAATTCTATTACGATCCTCCCAGGATATTTCACCGACCTCGAGATTCATTTTTGTAAGAAGAAAATTTTCTTCCAAAATCCCGAAAGTAGAATTTTTCAATAAGTTTTGTTACGTCTGCGAAAATTCAATGGTCGTCGGTGACGATTTTCTTCAGTCTGCGTTAAATTTAAGGGCATGAAATCATGCAGAATTTAAAAAACTCAAAACATCGAAGATAAAACAGCTAGAACAGTGAAAGGACACTTCCGACAGTCCTTTTTAAAGCATACCTCGCTCTTTGACCCTTTTTACAGTCACCTCTGCCACTAAAACGTCCCCTAAATCTCGACTCCATTAAAAATTATCTCCTTCCTTCAGACATATATTACACGAGTCTTATCTACGTAGAATGCGAATTCATAAATATCTGTATATACACGTACGCGTGTAGAGTTTACTGCTGGCTTGGAGTCTTTCGGCTTTCGTGACTCGAATTTCTGGTGTCACCTGGGAACACGCTACGTCGATAAAACAATATACTACGATAGGACCTTTATGTCCTCAGAGCTCGTGGTATTGAGAGCATAAAGTTAGAGCAAAAGGAAATTATTTCACGCGAAAATATGATGCTATTCCTGTGAGATTGTTGTATCGAAAGGAAAACAAAATTGTCAGTCCCTCACAACCCCTAATTGACATGACCGGTTGGCACTTTCTCACGACGTTAAAGATGGGCTACAAAAAACGATAGCAATGATAATAAAAAATGATTATTCAAGCGTTACTCACAGTGCAGATCGTTGGCGTTTGTCCATGAACTTTGCTAATGTCTGTCGAGGCATCATTCGCTTCTTTCCCCGAATCACTACGACTCTTTGGAGAAGTATTCGCAAATGCGTTTGGATTCGTTGGCAGAGTATTCACTGGATTAGTCAACGGGATATCTGGACGCATTAGCCAGGAGGGAATCTGGAAAATACAAATACAAATTCCATTAACATTTTTGACGATACGAAAAATGAGCAAAAATTGCTAAATCGTTGCTTCGTTCTCTCATAGAAATGGGACGTAGTAGCTTTAGTACTACATTCGAACACCACGACAGCGTCCATTGTGCATCCTTCCATCAGCATCCTTAAGTTCTTCAAAAGCAGTCTGATTCGGATACTAAACGCGTCAATTTAAGGTCCTAACGTTTTTTTCTAGAAATGATTTTTCAGGATCCAATCATAAAGGAGGCTGCTCTAAAAAAAATGCGCTGGAACGAGTGAGAGAAGATTCGTGCAGGATAAATTTTGGACCAATGATAATAACGACGAGTGAGGGATGCATGGAAGGGCAGTACTGCGTTGATGGACTGCGAAAGCTTTGCAATGCGCGTACACAACAACGGAATAGGGCAAAGCATTAGTGTCACTTTCGATTCTGAATGTGAGAATCGTCAAGATGGATGGTCCAGAGAACTTGAACCCTGAAGAGGTAGATCGAGCCACGAGGAAGTGAAAAATACCTTCGTATCGAGGCCCTTGTGTGAATATATACGAACAGATTTTTCTGTGCGTATTTACTTGACGTCCTGCGTGTGGTCCACGCAACTTGACGGCGTGTTGTTGTCTAACAGGCCTGCTGCAGTCTCCCTTCAGTTCAAGAGGTGCCAAGAGAAAGAAAGGGCTGAGACATGAGAAATAAAAAAGGCAAAAAGTTCAATCGTGAAGAGAACAAAAAGGGGAGAATATAAAGGGCCTTTGATGCGTAACGATTCACGATTATGTTTTCTCGTTGTACAGTTTATAAGCAGCCAAGGACTTGTGTCGCTTGGCGATACACGCATGCATGCAGGCACCTTAATAAGCAACGATCTCATTAATCAGACGTGAATCGAGAAATCATACCGGTAGGAATTGCAATGAGCAGACGAGGGATTGAATTGATGATAACATTCGCTGTGGATTATTCTCGCTCGCGATTCGAACGTTCAAACTTTTTCAAAAGGTTTGCTAAGGAAAAGTGAATCGAAGAGAATGATCGAGCATAAAAATTTGGCAATCTTGCTCCCAAAGAGTGATTAAAAATGAATTGCATCGTTGTATTGATAAATCAGAATAAATAATGGGAAAAAATGAGAGATCACTCGTTATCCGCGACGCAGCATCAATTAATAAAATAAACGAGAAAGAGTTGAGGAGCTCACGCGACATATTTTACTATCAAGATAACGTTTATAACACCAAACAGTGTTTCATCGTGGAACAAGTGATGGTAACGCCTTCCTTTTAATATCGTACACTAATTTTGCGTGAAATAGTGTTTTTTCATCTTATCATTCGTGTCGATCAACTCAAAGCTTGGGCGTCAACTATGCATGCGTATGTGTCGGTGAGATTACACACCAATGAGTGTGCATAACACGCGATAAGGGAACATTTTACAACGCGACGTCGTCCACTTTTCCTCGTCGCGGTTTCGTGCTCCCTGACGACGTGCGCGTGCGACACGTCATCGTAATATCCACCGGAGGAGCATGGCAAATCTGCCTGTATTATTTGTGTCGACGTGTGTGTGGGAACCTCCGCGTGTAAGTGTCTCTCTGTGCTTGTATTACGCGTCGCGCTTCGTGCCGGGGCTAATTGCTTGCGACAAAATGCCGGTCACTCGTCTCTGGCTTTTTCTTTTTTGACCTTAGAGATTAAAATTACCCCCGAGAAATTGACGATAAACGACGACAATCAACGCAACTGTAAGTGAATGTTAAAAAATTAATCTAATCATAATTAAATGTGGAATTCGAAACGAAGAAACAATTGAAACGAGAAAGCAAAACTCGTTTCAAGCATGGAGTTTGAGATTTTTAATAGGCAATTATCTTTTTGTGATTTATCAAGAATGACAATGAATTAGTTGAATTTTTGACAGAAACAAAACGTCTGACGTGAAGACATGCGGAAAATGGTGAATTTGACGTCAGTACTCAGAAAAGATTTTTACACCGCCCAGGCAAAATGTGCAGCGTATCAGGATACAAGATTCTGCGATTTTTATTCATACCATTTTTCAATCGATTATTTGAATTCGTTATGACGCTGCTAGAGTTTGCAACGTTCGTTTTCTGCCGAATTTGCAGTTCGTAGTTTTTCAACCTGCACTGATACTTCGTGAAATAAAAAATTGGTCACAAATGTTTTTTCGTACATTTCGTTGGACGACGCTGAAGTTCGTACAGCGTCGTATAATTCCTTCACGTGACATTTTTACATCGATATCGTTTTCCGACATTGTGCAAATTCGAAAGTAGCAATAGAAGGCGACAGGGGGCAGTTCAATATATAATCGATGCCACGAATGAAATGTAACATTCTGTAAACACCAATGTTTTCTGTTCCCACATGTGAAGTCGTTTGTAAACGGAAGGGCGTGAGATGTTGGCACTTGTTTCCTTTGTGACATATATTTTCATTGAAGTACAGCTTTGCAGCATAGTGACCGCAATGTATGAATGTAAATATGAGGAGCATTTTCAACCATCTCTAGATCATACCCGGACAGTATTCTTTTTCAGTGCGGGAAGCATGAAAAATAAAGTTTCTTCTCGACCACACTCGCACGCCAACTTATTCCGTAATTTTGGCACCGTGAATGCATTCGCGTGACTTCTCGTACTCACATTTCAATAAAACTTCGATAATATACTCTCACTCATGGATGATCAAATAACGAAAAGTGTTTCGAATCGACCGAATGAAGATTCCAAGTGTATGCGATACTCAGCCCGAATAATATCGATGTGTACGTGAATTCTTTCTTGCACATAATTCTGGGCTTCGATAGCAGTAGCACGAATGCGAGTACTCGCAATGTATGAGCCACAGAAGAGATCGTTGGAGTGTTATTTGTGTCATGATGTAACGACATCGTTGCGGTCCTTCAGATGATCCTTTTTCTGCCAGATGCATCGAAATTAAATGATGGGAAGTCTAAAATGCGCAGTCTAAAATACTTTGTCAAATTCTTATAACAGAAGCAAAATTCTCGTCCTTAGTTCGAAAGTTGTTAATTTAAATGATTTTTTATGACAGAAGAAATCTTTTATCAAATTATTTCCGGCCTGTCAGAATACCTCGGCACAACAGGAATAACTAAACTTTGTTTCCGATGCTGTCGTTCGAGATCTACAAGGGACCAATGTATAGAAATAATTTTAATTACCAAATGCAGAATACAACAATCCCTAACCGTTTTCGGGGATGATTTCATTGATCGGGTGAGGCTGCATAAAGCTTTTCACTGTTCGTCCATTGATATACGACGCTAAAGTTCGCAACGTTGGGCTCCAACGAAATTAACGAAAATAACGTTTGTAATTAGCCAATTTTTTATTTCATAAAAACTTCATGAATGAGTTTTTTCAGATAATTCTGTTGGTCTCGAATGTTGCAAACTTTAGCCCCATATTGATGTATATAATTCTTGATATTCTCAGTAGAAAAGCACGAGCAGAACAGGAAAAAGGGAATCCGAAGAAGTGCGGTGGATAAAATCCACGCCCGTGATTAGAACGTTGTGGCTAACGACCGCCACTGCTCATTACGAGCGCTTTCAAACGAGTATTTGAACCAGTCATCATACAGTGTACTAGACGTTGTAGACACTATAAATTGTTCAAGTACGTATGTGTGCATGATAATAAACTGAAAAGTAATCGACCTCCGAGAGGCTTTGAAGGTGCATCCCAGCAACATTCTGTGCGTAGTAAAAATGGAACGGTGTGTGTGAAAATATCTGATATCTTTGGTGCATGCGGGATTCCGCAGTTGCGCGGGGCGTAGTATGACGTCACGGTTAATTGCCGGGAACATCGTAAACGGAATATGAAGCACTGCAGTGTGCCGCAACTTCTCAAGAGGTTTCTCACTAACTATTTTTTTTAGTTTTCTTCCTCACTGGATGCCGCGACGCGAAGTCGCGCGTGAGTTCGTCCCCTCGGTGCATGTGATTTCTTCCTTCAACTCTTCTTCTGCCCTTGATGACGAAGGGATTGAAGTAATCGAGTGGGAACCCAAGACTAGTCGCACGTTGATTAATAAATTAATGTAACAAAATTTCGAAGCCACGATCGAAGCTTCGTGCAATACGCGGTTATCAATAAACAATGGAGTATGAATAACCTGTCGGAGCAGGAGAGTAGAAATTGTGATTGAACAGTCACCAGATGTACTCAACACGCTTTCATAATACGCATGTATATCAACAAATATGAAGTGGCCGTTCGACTCCATTTTACATTCATATGACGATGTTGACTTCATCGAATTCAAAGTCGATTAAAGTTTCGCGTGTGGTTAGTTCGGCCACATTTTCCTCCGGGAGGCGTTTGCCCGGTGGCTTGGCGAGCAAGTATTACTCGCGCGCACTCACTATGATCTGCCGTTCGTACAATTCGGCACATGTGCTCGTGCTTTTAACGCGGTTTACTGTTTCAACGAATCGATCGCTTTCGGTCGCGCGGCGTTACCTCCAACCAAACGCCGGCACATTCGGAGTGAAAACGGGCTGACGTATATCTGTGTAGAGTCTATGATTCCCTCGCTTTTCAGCCTCGCAATGGAGCCAGTCCGGAAAAATGTCAGTGCCGGAAAGGGACCGGAGGCTTGTTCGACGAGTCAAATTAATAGCGTACACAAATTATTCTCAAACAATGCTATCTGGAATCTCGTTGCCATTCGCCCCAGAGCTCGCAGAAAGCAAACGAAAAGGAAAGGGAAGCAGGGAGGATCGATCGCAGGGGGGGTCATCCAAGCCTCGAGGGTCTCTCTCTCTCTCTTTCCCTCTCTGGAATCGCACGCGCTGGACCACACGCATCATATCGCGGGGCAAGCGTGCTCGGAGAGCAACGTCACCGAGAACACTGTTTCAACTTTTTTTCTTCAAATATTTACAAGCACACGAATCGTTCTTTCCAATCCTCTTGTCATTTGAAAGCAGATTTAGGCATAATAGTTTTCCGCATCCACTCAACTCCCAATAATTTGAGTCTTTCTCGACATTTTGGGGGACTCGGTTAACGGACCAATATGTTTGGTAAACCAATTTTTCTCGACAACTAGAATTTCACGATTCCCCATGAGCGAACTCTTATTTTTGATCCTTTGCAAACGAGCATTGATAATTACCTGAATAGATTTTCACAAAAGGGTAATAACAATTTTTCCCAAAATATGCTTTCTTCACTGAGAAAAAAAATTATTAATTCAATAACAATTGATCTTATCGAAAGAGTTTACTTCATTTAACTGCAATATTTTCAGAGAGAATGAATCTACAGTTTAATCTAAGACTCTTTCCTTCGTTTAATCATATTTAACCTTACGATGATCATACATTTCATTAGCACCACGTAATGGCAAATTGCCTTGTTCCAATGACTTTTTTCCTTGTGTTCACCATACATTCATCAGCGCATGAACTGTCGTATGTAAAGCCTATTGTACAGAATATTACAATCGCCGATGGTTTCCACGCTAACTATCGTATTACAGGCATTGTATCAAAGTTTTGTGGCCACTGTTAGTATAAACCAAACGGGGATAGCATAACTTAACCCGGCTTCATGCGGTGATGGGTATGCGGAGGACGTGCGTTCGCAATGTGCTCTGACGAGACAGAAGAGAAGAGAGAGAGAGAGAGAGAGAGTCATCGGACACCCACGCTCGGGTGTTACCGGGTATCGAGCGTCATGCCGCCATTATGAAGTCTCCACAGTCAGTTGACTAGATAGCTATTCGCATGTATAGATATATCTCATATGTAAACTCAAATGTAGAGGGTTTTCGTCTCTCACGAGCAATGTAACGAGCTGTCGTCAGCGATATCTCGAGTTGCTGCTTCGGACCTCTGAGCCCTTTATGTACATGCTTGTACGTACGTTCGCATACGATATACATGTATATGATAGGCAAGCGCGAAGGGAACTGCTGGGACAGGAGAGAACTCGTGCGCCATTGCATTAGCATCGTCGAACGGATTCCGAGACGATATGGTCTCGCCCACCGTAAGCTCAGATGCGTTCAGAGAGCGAGAGAGAGAAAGGGCTTAGGTAAACAGACCTCAAATTAATTTACATGCGTACACATCACCGCACCCACACACGAAGATATTCTTCAATAATGAATTGAATCGTCAGAGAGAACATCGCGTGGATTGCTTCGAGTCGACGTTCGACGAAGATGCATTGTGGAAAAAAGTAATTGGCCACGATGCATGGGAACCTGCGATAAAATGCCCTCGAGATGCAGAGCATTGAGATTGTGCTTGATGAAATTAAGAAATATTTGTTTAATCGTGTCAGGCGAATGGAGCCTCACGAATGAATCTCAATATTTCACGAAGTAGCAGCAGTGACGACATGCACAGTGATTACCAAAATGGTAATCGATATTTCAAAAATAGAAAAAGATGGAATAGGAAACAACGAATCTCAAGGTTCCTATATCCCTGTAATTTGTAATTGAGATAATTCGAAACTCAATTAAAAAGCCAAACGCGTCCTAATTAACTCCTCGATTACACGCGCCCGTTGAGTTTTCACGAAAGTGAGGTAGCGCGGAGTCGGCTTCACCGTGATTTCCTGGCAAACAAAGAGAGAGACGCGAGGGTGAGTGAGTTAAGGACAGGAAGAGGGATGTCATGGCGATAGGGGATGGACGCGCCGGGGACGAATCTCCGCAAGGCTTCCCTTTATCATTTGGTGGTTGTTGCTGAATAACCCTCAGTTGGTTTGAGCAAGAAGGAAGAAGAGCAGGGGGGATTTGTGAGGCCCCCACGGACTCGGGATATCCTCCAGCTATCTTTCTTCGGTACACATTATAATTGTGCATATTAAAATGGCGCTTCTGCCACGCGAAAGGGTAAACAGAGAGGGCACAAGGATCCATTGATTCTGATGAAAACGAGAGACTAAGAAGAAGCAAAGCAACCAAACTCATCGCCACCCCCAGAGCTAAATCGTTATATTTATATACGAATAACACGCGATGAAAGAGAGATTCGAGAATCAGCGTCGTCAGAGACCGAGAACCAGCCATCTTTAATCAATAATGGAGCATCACAGGGACCATGACAACAGAGAGATACCCTTTCCCGGAGTTTCCGTCTCACGGACACCCCCGGGCAAGGGTTGCTGGGACGCCTTCCTTGTGCCCGGTTTCATGCTCCCGTTTCTCCTCCTTCATTTTCTCCGCTTCAATGTGTGCATGAAATACTCCAAGCCCCCGACAAACGACCTCTCTCCTCCTTACACATACAGATATAGGCTTTCTCCTATTTTCGTCTGTCTATCGCTCCATCTTCCTCCTAATGTTCTTTCTCTCTCGCTGCACTCGTGCCTCCCATCGCGCTCTTTTCGCTCCCTTCGCCCCAGATTGTCCCTCAAACTCTTTGCAAACCCTGTGTTATAAGTTTGTACGTGAGTGTGTACGTTAGAAAGGATACTCCGCTGTGCAACGAGCCACCAACCCTGTCTCCGGTTACATCCGTAACGACCCGGCAACGGATCCCTCAAAACCCCCACCGAACCTCTATCATATTTCTCACGGTACGTGTATTTGATGGAGCGCTCGAGCGAGATGTGAAAAATACAACCGAAACTGCTGGTCCCTTGCTAAAATGGCTTCTACTCGACGAGTAACCATTTTGTCTCTATTCTGTAACAGGATTTCAATTGAAAAAGTTTCGGTCTACTCATATACGAGGTCAACTGAATGAAGATCAGTAAAACCAACATCGCGGTTTCACGAATGAGCTTATCGCCGAGACTCGACACGAACGGAGGATTCGAAAGGACTCAATTTACTTGTTATAGTGCCAATCAACATAAATTATTGTCAAAAATAATGCGGGGAGTGGGAAAATCGATTGAAAAACCGTATAGGACACAGTCGTCGACGATTTTTGCAACACCGCAACAATCGTCTCTACAAAATCATGAACCGAGTATCACCGATGTTAGTGCCACAGCAGCAGGAGGTGAGCCAACATACTATCTAAACTGAAAGAAAGGAAGAGTACATTTTAACAGAGAGAAGACTGAAGCTCACGATTATACGAGGGAACGTTTCAATCGGAGAATTCTCTTCAGTTCAGGTACATCCGCACGGTCACTCGATATTTTCTATACAGCCATAATAATATAATGTTGTAGTTTATCTCTCATACGCGCTCCGTTACAATACGCCCCTGTTTTTCTTTTACATCCATTTGTATGTATATATGTGTGTTTGTGTATGAATGTATATAAAATCGAGGTGGACGTATATGGTATACGATAAGTGTTGAGGATATATACAAAATTAATAGTGTGTATGGTCCTGCGCGCGAGGAGGACGAGAGCTGGGAGACTTCTTCGTTCTTTCGTCCTCTTTTAGCCTCCCTTGCTGTGGCTCAAGCCGTAGCGGCATTATCGTCCCTCGTTTGGCCATTGGGAAGCGTGTAAAGTCATGATACAGAGCCATCCGCAAGCGGCACAGGCCCTCAAAGCGACGCGTTCCACCATTGCCGGACACGCCGGGGGCGCAACAGCTTGATACATCGTTACACGCTGTTCCTTCCATGTGCCCTTGCCAACCTGTATATACACGTTCCTCACCAATGCGCTTCGCCAGTGTACAACGTACAACCAACTGTATGCTCATGCTGTTCAATGTTTCTCTCTTTTGCACACACTCTTCTCGATCTCCGTCTCTTTCGTTCTCTACGGGAGAAACGTCTTGCTTTTATTCCATCTCTCAGCACATGGAACAACACCAACCAGAAGCAGCAGGAGCAACAAACTCATCCTATTGCAGACTAAAGCATATCCCGCGGTTCGAAATTCTTGTCATATCGATCTTGACTCGACGTCCAGGGTGTGATGCCATTTCACGTAGTTCAAGAGCGACAGAAACAGTGACCGAATATTATTCACTGAAAATCAGCACCGTATTTCACGCTCCTGCTTCAGAGCTCTCAAATGAAGTTTTAAGTACCCAAAAGTGGCTTATTCTTGATTATTTATAGACTGGAACTTCCTCAAGGAATTGATCGAGGTCCTACTTGAAGCATTGTTAGGATCTACTACATTCTCGAGACTCGGCTTCTGAAGATCCAAGTGCCAGGAAAACTCCGAATCCTTTTGGATACTTTGCGCACTTACCTTGCGAGTACTCGAGCTTCCACTGTATAATCGATAAAGAGATTTTCCTGTGCGGTAGCTCGATTATCTATCACGATAAAAATTTGTGGAACTCTCTCCCCAAGTGAAAGAGCGAGAGAGAGAGAGAGAGAGAGAGAGGGAGAGACGAAACGAGAATGGTGACATGACAGAGTACAATGTAATGACCGTACTTCACGATGAAGTCGTGTCTGTACCAGCAATGAATACACATACATATAAAATATATACGATACGGCGAGTTGACGTCGGCAAAACGGAAAGCGAGTCTTTACTATCCATTCATACATATACATATAGAGAGCGAATGAGACAAAAACGAAAAAGCACACAAACATACATATAACTATATTTATCTACAAATATACGATCCTTGGGAGCTTTTGCACGCTTTGATCTTCTCATACACGCGAGAACCTCACGAAGTACTATCTAACCACGAGCCCGCGGAGCGAGGCTCGAGAACTATTGAGAGCCTTACTGTGACTGTATATCCCAGGGACATCGAAGAACCGCGATGTTTCACTGTTTTATGGAGGCATCAATTACTTTAATATTCACGGTCGTAATATCGCCTCTCGTGTCCGCCGCGCGGGGCCACTCATGGCTTGTACAACCATCAGTTTATTTTTTTACTTTTTCTTTTCAAAAATATATGCATCTATGTATATATAGGCTTGGTCACGAGCACGACCGAAGAGTCCTGCTACGGAAGAAGAGTCTCGGTAGGTGTCATCAGCGATCGTAAAGCACACAATGCCTGGAGAAGCTTTATCAGAAGAATAGCAAAAGATCATATCCACGCGCACATACGATTCACACTGATTTCGACGATCGTTTCATCTCGGCAACATAATCTTGCCATTATGTTCACTTTGTTTGGGTATTACTGCTCTTAACCCGTAGAAACCACGCACTGATGCAAATTTGCAACCAAGGAAATTTCAAGTGTCTAGAACTTCCAAATTTCTTGCTTCCATTTGTGACAGCGATTAACTAGGGAAATAAACGTGGTTTTGTGGATTAAAAACTGAACGTACGATACGAAATTGATAGGTTAATCATAGTTAAAGAAGTGAATAGAAATCTGGAGCACGAAAAACAATATCAGTAGGGAAGTTACGATTGACAATTTTGCAAGAATGTGTACAGACATTTCGTGGTTTATAATAATGTTTAGTGTCCAATTATACGGAGTCAAGCTTCGTTTTAATGGGCCCATAAAGAATGGCGAGTTCGCGCGAGAACCAGCCACCATCTGCTCGTTAGTGAATTCGCACGCGGTTATATCCACTTATATGTTTGTACACGTATGGAAGTAATTACAAGATTCGTAGTACGAATTTTCTGTTCGCAAGTCTCATCACTTCATTTGTTCCAAAATTTCGGAAAAGAATTGAGATCTCTTTCTTCTTTTCTTGGTTGAAGCCTCGTTATCCTGACGCACAACACGTTCATGAAAGAAGATATCCTAAAAAAGATTCTTAAAAAAGAACAGCTAACTTCCGGCGGATTGCTGTATTATTCGGTCCTGCTGAGAGTACAATAGCGTTGCACCTCTCGCACTGCAGGAACTAAATAATTAATTTGCGGTCTTGCGGTTGCGTACGGGCACGCGACTCTTCTGTTCGACCGGCGAGCGAGCGCTGAACCTGAATATCGGCCACTGCGTTGGTGCACCCAATATATTCTTCCCCTTGATTAAGAACGTATCAATTCTGTTTCTTTTCCATTATATTTTGTATTAAATATTTCGAACTATTCAGATAGTTTTCTGTTTTTTTTTCTTTTTTTTTTTTTTTTTTTTTAATTCTGTGTTTACTTGAGTCAACTCCATTTACCAATTTTCAATAACCAAACGATCTCCTTTCATCGGCAGGAAAATGAGTGTGAAGAATTGAATATTTTTTCTATTCACGATCCTCAAAATTTTTGGGCATTTGGGAATTTTGGTTTTCCCGGATTCAATCAATGCTACGTTGAATCCCTTCAACATCATCATAACTTTCGTTGAGGGTGCATTTTTAAAATTGTGTATACACGAGAGAATGCCATCTTGTAATTTATGAGGACGATGGAGCCAGCAGTAATTTAGCACCATCGCCAGTGGCGATTTGCGATAATAATGCGAGATTTCAAAGTCGTGACATTATGGTGACGGGTATATATTACAATTACGAACTAGTCTGTTGTGTGTAAACGTAGATTGGGAAGCACTCGAGAGAATTTTCATTCGGATGAATTATCGTTCGTATTTTCTATCAACACATTTTCTGCATACCCGCGGAGCCAATGTGAACAAGAATTCGAATGTAACTACCATAAAGAAAATAGAAAATGCCTGAACAATTTATTTGTTACTGGATCAAGTACCATAAAAATTGTGCGCACAGCTCTTCATTCAACGTGATCGATTAAAGCAGCTCATTCGTTTTCACGTACGCGGCGTTTTGGCGAGCATAGCAAAACATGATCGAATTGCGAACGCAGAGGAAAATATGTCAATAATGAAAGTTCCTCGTTTAGGAGCGACAATACAATCGACTAAAATAATGTTTAGGATCGTAAATCCACTACTGTACGTGTCGCTGGGATCACCTCGTAATTCATTGGGGGTGAGTCGTTAAAGTAGCTTCAACGAGTAGGTATACTCTAGACGTTCGTTAGTATATCATGTAAAATGAAAGATACAAAGTTCGTAACGCTTGATGGCAGAATAAAAAAAAAAAAAAAAACAAGAAGAAGAAAAAAAGTATAACGGAGCGGTACAGTGGCGTGAAATTTCCTAGTCCATTGCGGCAACATCGAATAAATTTACGAGGCGGAAAAATTGCTATCGATTTACCGAATCATTGATGATCGATACAAGAGCAACGACGAACTGACCGCACGGTACTGGGATCCCAGTTTGAGAGCATAATGCGAGCCAATCATTGATACGGTACGAGTAGAAAGTTGGATGCTTCAAGATATTTTCTGCTATTCATTTCATTAAAGCACAAACGCGATGATAATGACGACAGGAAAAATATGAATCAGAAACGCCGAGGGAACACTTTTGTCCCTTCAGAGTTTTCTTCGTTCCACAATTTCTTTTGTTAGTTCCATTATATTTTTTAAAATGTTTTTTTTTTTTTCAATACGTACGATCCCGTTGTTGTCTTGAGTGGAAAAAATCATTTCTACCAATGGTCTCGCGCAGAAGACCCAGGACCGAGGAGTTTTGAGCTGTCTCGTGCGCGCCCACGAGACGCGCCATGTGTTTCGCCGATTGGGCGCCCCTCAGGTAGAAAAACCCGTGTCCCATTCGACTAAGCACCCATCTGGCGAGCGCACGAGTAATTCTACAATGCGCGTACCTATATATATAGGTACTTTCATGTGTGTGTGTGTGTGTGTACTCACGTAGATGTTGGCATGTTTGTGTTTGTGTGTATTCAGAATGGAGGGCGCGAGAGAGAATGATTCTACTTCTACTCTGCTGATGCCGGGGGCGTGTAAACGTCGTCTCCGTTCTACTCCTCGAGCATTTCTCCATTTCGTTCATCTCCTTCGGCTCTTTTTTTTCAAGGGTTTCTATTTATGTTTGGAGTCCCGATGACGTGCTATGAATTATTTTAACCGTGGAATTTTTCGACTCTCGTATTTCTATAATAAAATATACGATAGTAAATTATGCTCAAAGCTGAAACGGTAATTAAAAAGGAACCTTGGAAGTGAACAATTTACATGTTTTGTCTTCCGCCGATTCTATTTGTTTTATTTGCGGAGCCACCCTCCAAGTCGGTGGATCCACATTTCAACGTCGTACTTTTGTAGAGTATTGTCAAATAAATTTCTGATAACCGGTGCTCACTTTATTTTTTATGTGCCACCCTTTGAATTGATTTTGGATGCAATTACATTTGATTTTTTGTAAAAAGATGGGGAAGGGGATCAAGAAAAATTGTTGGATCGTTACCAACTCGATGATTTTCAACATTTTGATATAATTTTTTCGAGGAATACGAAAAACAGCACGAAAACTCAAAATCATTTGAGCAACAACGGATGTAAGGAACAAAAAGCGCGCTGAAAATCGTACAACGTGCCAAGTGAGAATCCTCAATCTACATCAACGTCGCATACCGAAAGACTAGAAAAAAGTCTGAACAACGAAGAAATAAGGCGGCGCCATGACATCATTAGTACAGCATCCAGTAGATGGACCCAAAAGCGGAAGATGCATGAGGTTTTATCCGAAAATTGTCGATGAACCCACGCCCAAATTTGGTCCACGTCTCAAATGAATTCTCCCATCACGAATCGTTTACGTAACTGCGTAAAAGTTATCAGGATTAATACTGGAGGTTATAATTGTGCTAGCAAACCATCATAGTGTGGGTCGTCCCATAAAGTGTGCATATCAATTGAGCCTCAAGAAAATAAATTCGATGGAATTAACGGCGGGAGTAGAATCCGTGGATGATGTACCAGCAACGCAGCCTTAAGCTTGCCGTCGTTGTTTCGTTGCGTACGAAATTTAATGTGATGATGCACGCGGTGTATTGCAAAAAGATTGGTGCTGAAATGCTTACAGTTTTTTAAAATTAATAATCGACTCGAAACGATCGCAGGAACGACTTCCAAATTGTGAAGGTCCAAGAGCGCCCATCACATTGATGGGACGTTTGAGTCTGGGTGGAGGAACGACACAGTGGCCTTGCCGACTCGAATATGTGTTTATACACTAATCGGTCATCAGCAACGAAAGAATGAGACGTTGATCCAAGCGATTGAGCTGGTAAAGTGCTATTAGTTTCGTCCTTTTATCGAGTTGCACTGGGCATACGCTCACGAAGTACAACACTCGTACGATGTAGACGTATAGTTATAATATGCCGGGAAGAAAATAATGGAGGCTGCTCTCCAATGAGGAATAATAACCCGTGCGTAGACCTTACTGACTTGGGTCAATGACGGCACCGGCACAGCACGCGGCGATACTGGAATCAGAAATGTATAATGGCGTTGACTGCGAGAAGTTGGAGGCTCGAAGAGAGAGAAAGAGAGAGACTATTATGGGGGGCACAACGAGAAACGTGTACTTGATCGTTATGTCCTGTCTTTTCTGGCTCCGTCTCGCTCTTTTGCTGGTCCACGGGCTCTCTCGTGGAGATGAAATATTATCGCATCTCGACGCTTTCTGACGGACATCCAACACACGCTCGGTACATTCTCTTCCGTGACGAGAAGTGTTGCGAGCATTAACAAGAGAATCATCTCTCGGATACGGTGGCATTCGAAACAGAGAGCGTGAAACATCATTCGAATGGCGAAAAGGTAAACGGTAAAGTGAAATATATAAACATACACGTACATTGTAAACTCGGGAGCTTTTATGCTCCGAACGTTTGTTGTTGAACAACTATCCGAAGAGTTTACAATTTCGATACGGAAATTTTTCTTCTCGACTCTCCGCGGTGCTTCCGCTTGCGGGCACCATTTGCCGAAGATATTTGTACCGGGTGAGGGTAATTTATAGCAGCGGATTTTCTCTAATTTGAACGAGAAAGGCACAAAGAGGAGAGCGAGAGCACGTGTGAATGGAAGATCGCCGCTTAAGTTTCGACCGCCTGACAAGCCCAAAGGAATAAATACCTTAAGGAGTCGCGAATATAATCGTGAATACGTTTGACCGAGAACGAATGGACCGAGAAGAGCATCTTGACATCGATTCAATCCCCTTATTCATTGCAGAGGCGCGAAATCCGTAGCAACGAAGCATACCGCCGCTATTTTTCTCCCTCCTTCTCTCTCTCTCTCTCTCTCTCTCTTGCTCTCTTTCGCGCTCTTTGCTTCGCGTGATGAGCCCGACGTTATCACATCGCACAGGTGCGTACGCTCCAGCCTTCCAAACTGTCCGGGAGATAAACTGCGCTGCTTGGAAACAGCGCGAGGAAATAAGCTGCAGGAGACACTCAAGTGCAACAAGCTCCGTGGATTAATCAGATCAGAGTTTATCAAGGTGAGAAATACACTGGGAAATGCGAAATACTCTTGAGCACGTATATGCTGACACTGAGAAAAACGATAAGTTGGAGAATATTTTGTTCAACGTAACACGAATCATATTCACTAAACAATACAATCAGCACCGCAACCCAGTAAGAAATAATGCCGCAGTATCGTCAGGAAGGATCGAACGCACTCCTCATTCATTATCATGCAACTATTTTTAATCAAACAAGCATTCATCTCTTTAGAGACAACGGTGTCAATATTTGTTAACCCTCCGTGGTCACCAGGGGTCAAAATGACCTCAAGAGCAACTTTGACCTAGAATTTGTAAATTATTGGCGCCCGAGGAAGCTGGTAAAACCATTGCCGGATTTATGATTTTTTTTAAATAAAAAATGCTTCTTTTTCTAAAACATGGCCTCGTTGTTGATTTTTTTTCGGCATTTTGAAAATTGAATAAACATTTATTCCCATGATATTCGTATTCGGAAAGGTTCAAACTAATATCCTGACTTTACATGTGTCGTTGGAGACGATACTGGTAACGCGGCAAGCGTTTAAACATGCCTGGGGTCATTCCGACCCCGTCGGAACAGCGCGTTTTTCCTAGAATATGTGACCCCGGAGAACAGCCCAAACAAACCCAACTCCCGTGCATATTCGTGATAATCCTGCAACCCGAAACACACTGTCAAAACTCTTTACAACCAATTACAACAAAAATGATCAAGATGCAAGATAGAATCAGTACCGAAGCACGAAAGATGAGGTTAAGGCATGGCTCGATAATACGGAAAATACGACGAGAGTCTTTACACGCCAGAAATGATAATCTTTGAGTAAACCTACGGGGGCGAAGGCAAGAGCAGGGGGTGCGGAGGGCATTTCCATTTTCCCGTTGCGTATGTAATCAGAGGCCTCGGGCAACGGCAGACAGACCGAGGCCTATCAGCGAGAGAACAGTGCTACAGATATTTATTGGTGTATATTCGTACCGCGTAATGATATTGGTGTATGCATTTATATATAATTCCGTTGAAACGCACGAGTATGTGTAGAGCTAAGACGTTCCCTCCGTCATATCCGATATGCGTCCGCTGAGTAGCAAGATCTCGAGAGAGTGGTTGGGGAGTGAAGAGATGGGGATGAGAGTTGAGGTGCCGCGAATATCCCTGGGGGTGGCACAGGCGCTGGGAGATTCGTGGCAGGGCACGATGCTCCTCTCTCTCTCTCGCACGCGCGCGCGCGCGCTTGCCCAATAACTGTAATTTTGGACGTGCACGTTGCTCGCATAATTTTAGAGTGTGAAAGAGAGAAAGAGATGGCGAGATAGCGAGACGGAAAGAAAGAGGGAGAAAGGACTGCGCTTCGTAAGCGTTCAAGACACACTATCGCTCGTCTCGTTACAGTCTTCGTAGACCATTTACTAATTACGTGTATATATACTTGACGATATAAATTTCTGTAAAGAGAGGAAAGAATGAGAAATTAATGATACATTGATTTCAGGTTAAATGATTTTCAGCTCTGACGAATAAGAAACTCGAGCCCGTGAAATTCGTATCGATGAAAAGTCGATTTTCTCGTGTAATAAACAAATCATGAGATTGTTTTATTAGTACTTTGAGAGCACAAAAAATAACGAACGGTAATACTTCCTGTTTGAATGTAAACTGCGTTATTCCTCTAATGCTCCGGAGAATTATTTAACCCCTAGTATCGCGTATATACGGTCTAAATATAGAAATTTTATTTCCACTGTACAAGCTTTTAAACGAACCTCGTGTATGTAAACAATTTTACGACATTGCGCAATAGCACACGGCGACTGGGAAACTAATCGCGAGCCTCTATCTTTCATCAAGTCAGATGTATTACAGTTTAATTTTATTCCTAATCTATCATTCATTCGTTGCACAAACATAATTGGTCGAAATGCAATTCCGCTGTTGCGGTGCGCCAAATGAATGCATAAAACTACAACGAAGTCGAGCGTCGAGTGACAATTACTAATTCAACAGTTATGCAATTATTTTACGACGTTGAATCAAGTAACGAGCGTATACGTCATGAAACGTGATTGCACGCCTATAACGGCTCGTATAGAATGTCAATCGAATGTATCGCAATTTATCTCCAGGAGCCCGAGATGCGCAGTGCGCCTAATTTTTCAAATGAAAATTCACCGGTTAAATGCACATTTTTGAAGTATGAAGAAGAACCGAGCTTCATCAGCGAAGCATATCCCAGAGGGTGATACATATTCTTCCTGCGGAATGCGCATTCCAAGGAAGGATGAAGCGAAAATGCTTTCGTACAGAATTGAGTACTTTCTGCAGGACGAGTAACAAAACTGCGGAAAGGAGGAAGCGAGACGGACAGGTCGTTCGGCAAGTAACGACTTAACGGTCTGAACTTTCTGAACGGTTGCGCGATCTCAAAACTCTTCTATGTCGCGAGTTTTCCCAGCGTGTACCGCATCCGAGTCGTACCAGTTTTCAGACGCTTCACCGTGCCTGATTCTTCTCTATTCTCAAGAGACGCAGAAATCGTCCGACTGCAACCGATGAACATCATGAATTCCGGAATACGTAACGCAGCTCGAAATAGTCTCTCGCACACTGACGAATATACATACGCACGGATATGCTGCCGGCAGCTATTCCGGCATTAACCGCTTATGACCGAAAGGTTGTGGTCCGCGTTGCAACAACTGCTAAATCTCAGGTTGGTAAGCCCTTTTGTTTAGACGAACGCGATACCTCCGGCCTAAAGCTTAGCCGCGAGATGGATGGAATCTTCTGCGTTCTTCGCCAGGTATCAGTGTGTACGCGTAGTATGATACACCGTTGAACTAAGAGGGCGAAGTGAAAAAAAAGAGAGAGAAAGAGGGAGAGACGATCGCGGAGAGACTGTAAAATTCAACGCGAGAAACGCTCGCAATTTGCTCCAGAGTCGCGCTCCGTTCTCCACGTGAGATGCATCTCGTGTGTGTCCGTACGAATGCTGCTCCGTTCGCACACAACCAGCGAGCTATATAACGACCAGTATCTCTCGGGGAAGAGCGAAAGAACCGAGAAATTCACCGAGAGCGAGGAGTGTTCTTTGTGTCTCAATGCGAAAGAGCCCGGACAAAGGGGCACAATCGCTCGCTGGAAATACGAGATACACACCACGTATATCCAGAGATTTGTGATGCTGCTGGCTCGAAGATACGCGTGATTTTCCACTTTCGAGGTAAACGTCATAGAATTTGATGATAGTGAATCGCGTTTGGAGAATCCCATGGGAAAAATCAAACAATGGACGGGAAAACTGAACTTGGAAATATTTCAATCGAATCGCTGCACAAAAAAATCTTCACTGATGTGACTTTTTTCAATGCGGTCAACGCAAAGCTACGTAAGCAAAATACGATTAAAAAAAAAAAAAAAAAAAAACATTTATTCATATTTTTTATTTTGATTTTACAGCTTGAAAAATCCTAAAAATAGTGAGACGAAGCATTGCCAGCATTTTCAAAAGCCTCGAATACGTCTCCAAAATACACAAACGCATTTTTCCAAACTTATTCCTTGGAATAATCTGTGAAGCAGCCAACTTGAAGAGTCGTATTTCTTGCTAAGAATCGATATTATTACTTTTATGGTATAACGCCCGCGAGGCTTTTTCGTCGAGCGCCACACCGTCACGCATAGTTAGCCTTCTGTTCAAGCAAAAGCAGCGTATCACATTATAGCTATAAACAGTGGAAGAGAAGGAAAAAAACGATTGAATAGCGAGGTATTTCTCTATCGACGTGAAATCTTGCAAGATCAATCAATCTACGTTTTTTTTAATCCTACAAACATAGAAAACGATTGTGCCGAGCTTATAACGAAATTCCAGATCAGACAGAAATACTATTAAAGCCATAAAGCTGTTAAAATTGTATTCAACGTTCAGGGTAATGATCCATGAGCATTCTTACAAAGATTCATTCACTTGGCTGATGTACTCGCTCTCAATTGCCTCGCTAATGATGAGTATTGTGCCTTGAGGATGTGGATATCGCTTTAAGGTGCGGATTTTCATGAAAAGATAAGAATTTTTATGAAAAGGGAAGACCACCAGTTGGATAATATTTTTATTTAAACACATGGAAGATTTTACAATTTTGCTCAATTTTTACTAGATTAGTTCGTCCAGGCAACGATCTCTGGCTTCAATTGATACGAATCCATAATTATTGTCTTCCGATTGAAACTTAGAACGCATTGCTCCAGCTTGGCCTTTCTAAATTAACGCCGTGCTGCACGTTGCTTTCGCGAACTCCTTCAACGTATCATATTTAAATAGGACTCAAAAGACTAGTTGTACCTCGAAGTCTATTAGAATTTTAACCCATCTAAAAGAGGGAGGAAGACGATTCATATGCAATGCAGTTGAAAAGCGTTACGATATATTCCTCATAATGGGAATCCTTCTCCACATTCAATAAAATAATAAAATGTTTCAACTATTTGTTCCCAACTCGTGAAAACGTAAACAACGAAAGCTTGATGGTAATAAACTACAAGCGAAGCAACACGAATTCACAATTTTCAAACTCACTGAGTTCGGTGAGGCTCCGTGTGGAGGAGGATGGATCGCCCTCCCAGTCCCTGAGTTACTGTTCCACTTATTTTTATTGTTCTGTCTTACAGCGGTAGTATTACTCGAGGAAAAAAATTGGAGTTGATTTCTAAACGCGCTATTGTTATTCTGTTGTTGTTGTTGTTGTTGTTGATGTTGAGCATACGCCCTGGCGACCGTCGGACGAAAAGTTGGTGGCGCACCATAGCTCGTAGGAACGGTAAAATTCGGAGGGCACTTTCCGAGATGAAAGTTACTCAATTCGTTCTGATAATCACGGAGAAAAGCTTCGTTAAGCATTCCTACGGCGTTCTGTCGATAAGCAACGTTTGCATCGTTAAAACCAGCCGAGTCCTTTTCATCCTTTGAACGTTTTCCAGCACCGAAATGGCGTGCCGGTGAGGATGAAGAATTGGAAAACGGAGCTTGCTGCAGGGGAGGGTTCGCGGCATGCCGTGGAACAGGAGGTTGAGGGGGAGCGTAAAAATGTGGAAATCCAAGAGCCCTGGAGTTTGCTGTTGAAACCGTTGGAACAGCGGTGCGATAAGCTGGATGCTGAATCCCCGAGTACTGATGCACTGGCATGCGAGAAAAATCTGCACTTTGATTTTCGAGAGAATTATTTTCATGGAACTGTTTGGCCGTCGTAGCTCCAGGAGCAGTTACACTGGACGAGGAGTTTGACGAGTAAGCACCTTCGCCACGATAATCCCTGTCGATCGGAGCTTGATGAGTATCCACTGAACTTTTAGAACTCGACTGACAATCACGATGTTCCCGATAGCCACTAGCTAATTCAGGCTTATCGTTGATGCAGCCTTGTTGCAGATGTTGCTGAGCAGCATCATCTTCCAGGCTCTCCTGTTTGATTTTAATCTCTTTATCCGCCGCGCGAATCCCAGGTACGTGCTCGCCCTCCGTCGTCAGAATCTCGCTTTTCACTATCACATCTTTTTTCATGATAATTCCATCTTCGTCCTTGACGGAGTCCTCGTGGCGCGACTTCATCGTCACGGTACTCTGGCCGTTGGTATTTGATCCAAGACTCGCTTGCTGCATGTTAGAACTTAATGATAAAATTATTTCCTTGATTCACAGCAACGAGGATTATCAAAGATCGCTTCTGGTAGGGGAAAAAAATGAAATTTTTGGTTTGCTGTAATCCAAAAGCAAGTTTACTGTATCGCAATGTGAGCAAGTTAACGCGTAATTGGTATTCAACTGCCACGATAGTCAGAACAGAAGCGATTAGACTGTTTCATCGAAATGTTCAATGGCAGAATTCTCTCCCGTAATTGCGTTGCCCATCGTGAGAGAATCCAGAATAAAATCGAGGCTTTATGAAGAATTAAACGAATCGCTATGAAGCAGCATCCATTCTTGCGCGTATCTACGAGGATGATCCGCAGCGACAAATTTCTCAATCATGGTCGCCGGTTGATCCGAAGAAGTCAGATAGAGTGGCAGGAAAGAGGTGGGCGGATTGGTCGAGATAGCAGAGCTTGTTGTCCATGGGACGAATGCGACGGTCGGCGATGCGGCGGCGCTGATGTCTCGCACTTCGGGTTCAGTCGTGTTTTCGGTTGACGACGAGATGGTGGGGGAAGCTTGGAAGGGGCTCCAGAGGGAAGGGGGTATTACGAAGGTAGGGGAGGCAAGGGCGGCGTGACAAGTTTCCGTGTCACGTGTCCACCAGCCACGGCATCTGAACCAAGCTCCGCCTACGAATCTGATTTTCCCTTGGTTGAAACGTCGCCGTAGCCGTAGCCGCTGTGACTCCAGCAGCGCGTATTTCAACGCCGCTGCTGGTGCTCGCGTATCGTTTTCTTCGTACTCCTCGTTTTTGTCATCAATCCGTTGCCCTCCGTCTCTATTTTCCACGGGTTTCTCATCGTCATTGGATCAAGATCGTTCCGTTTGCCTCAGGACCAACGCGACCCGCATGCATGGTAATATTTCATCATTGCATTCCCGGTCAACTGTCACTTTTTCCGGACAATCATCAAATTTTTATCACACTTTATTGACCACTTCACGACACAACAATTATCCGCACCCAAGACCGTTGACACAAGTGTCCCCACACGATGTCAATTACAAAATTGAATCTCATCATCAAACTCTAGAAGATAAAAAGCCCATCACTGTAGCTCACGCCCACATCTTATTTCACCATACATTAATTGTCACCGCGCACTATTTCATCGGAAGCACGACACCATACAATTACCCACAATTTTAAGGCAGGTCATCAATTCCGTGAAATTAAATTGAAAACAAACGAAAAATTTTTTAATTAAAAAACCGACTTTGCAACTACGGCTGCTAAGGCAAAAAACACGTAAGGAAGCGAGGTTTTTTCAAGACGCGTGGTGTGTGCCCATATAACCACGACCGTACCCGCGAACGCACGCCAACCGACTCTCGAGGTTACACGGAGCGCCGCTTCGCGGCTATTCGTGCGTTTTCGTAATTAATCGTGAATACCGAGGAGCAGCAGCAGCAGCAGCTCCGCGCGCGGATTTCTCTCTTTTCTTTCTCGCTCGCTCTTTTGTGCCAATAATGTGATCTGTTCACGCGGCAAATGGTTTTTCTTCCTCCGATTTAGCAATGTGAAACGTCCAATTTTTATCCAGTCACGTTACTGCGGTGAAGAACAAAAATTCCTCGCGGTTTACGAAGATGTCACAAAGCTCGCATGGAGCAGTGGTTAGTATTTTTCTTTTTTTCTTTTAATTTTCCTTTAAGCACGAGATCGGAAGCCCAGGTCGAGCGAATCTACGAGCCAAGAGTTTCGTTCCACGTACAGCAGCGTGAAACACTCGGGGGGTTCTCTCGCTTGGTGTGTGCAGTATGTGCGCGCGGTCGGCTATTTTCGCCGAGAAATCACGAGAACCGACGAGCCAACCCGAACGCGTGTGAACTCACATTGTATACCTATAGGAGCGCTGATGCGCGAAGCACCGATACATTCCGCATATATATGTGGGTCTACTGGTATCTGCGCTACGGTGAGAGGGTGAGAGACGCGGAAACCTCTCGGCACAGACCACTTCACGTATGCCTCACTTTTTTTACACTCATACACGTAACTACACTTCGCCCTTTCTCTCTCAGGCTTGGACTGCGCGCGTGTATCCGCGAGTATGAGTGTATCGCATTTACGCTTGCACATGCACTTTTGCCAACTGCCATTATCATTCTTCATGATACTCCGTATCCAGATCCGAGACGTGAGATCATTGTCATAAATTTGATGAAACTACCGCTCATGTGCCGAGCAACTAATCAAACGTACTGTGACGTCACGTACGTTGATTTTGAGACAAATTCGGACCTGCCATTGCGGCTTGACGAACCCTCGAAAGTCATCCAAATCAGATGTAATT
Source organism: Venturia canescens (assembly GCF_019457755.1). NCBI lineage: Eukaryota > Metazoa > Arthropoda > Insecta > Hymenoptera > Ichneumonidae > Venturia > Venturia canescens. The sequence continues at coordinate 7,944,345 of NC_057426.1, forward strand.
GATAAAAATAAGTCAGTGGTATGTGGGAAAACAGGGCTCAATGCCACGTCGTGATCGAACCAAGATAATTTCAATCTGGTTTCGATACCAATGAGTAGGTTTGTTGACTTCGAATCCTGTGCGTATCAACAGCACACTGTGGTCGTGTGGTCATTCAACTATAAAGCGTTTGGTCATTCCAAAACCTGAAGAGCTGACCTTCGTAATATTTGTGCCAGGTGGATAGCTCCGCAGATGTCATTTGACATCAGCAGGCCCAATAAAATTGTTTTCAATCGCATAAAGATCTAATTCCATATGAAAATCATTTGATGTCGGAAGAAAGTGCCTTGAATCCCAGCCAATTTCGGTTGATCGTGAAAATATTCTGGTAATCGTGGATGCCAAATAAAATTGAAAATACTTTTTCGTCTGCTGAGGGTTCCGATTTCTTCATGGCCAATGTAGTTTTCTTCGCGTGTGGCAAAGGTTACACACACGTTTTCACTTCTGCATACGCATGCCTCTTGTCTTAAACCTCCCTCTTTCAATTTCTATTCATCAGCATCAGTATATCTAAATATGTAAAGTAGTACACAGAGATACTGAGCGAGTATATAGCAACTGATGTATAGGTCGTAGCATCGATATCCACGAGTCTGTTAATATGGAACAAGGGATACTACGCAATACAGCAGGTAGCAGCAGCAGCAACAGCAATGGTGCACGGAAAGAGCTCTCGAGACAAAAGGTGAGGGGCAAGAAGACGGCTACCTCGTGAGCTGTTGAAACCACGTACCCGTGTACATATAGCAGTTTCTCGCTCTTCTTCCTTCCTCTGGCATTCCCTTTCTTTGCTAGCTCTTCTTGAAGTGCGATATACGATGTGCGCGGACGACGACGCCGAGGACGACGTCGTCGAGTCGATACTTGGGACCGGCGCGGTGTTCTGCCACCATCGCAGCTATCCAACCACCCCCCTGACCCTCTTCGCTGCTTCTGCTGTGGCTGCACCTCGTAGATTGGTGCTTTTCTCCTGTATACGTTTTACAACCGTGTCTTGGGGTGTATATGTTCAGCTATGATGTACGCCGTGGTGGAGCCTTACAATTCTTGAGACCATTTTTTTCAAAATCCGAAGGGACATGCTGGTTTTTTTCCGATTAAGGAAACCTTTTCACTATTAGTTTTAGGCTGCAGAAGTGTATTTGTGCGTTTGGTTCTCGCTTACGCGGACATCCCCGGTAGGATCCACCTCGACAATGACTAGTGAGAGCATTCAATTTCCGTTTTTATTATCGTGCATCCACATCTTGAGGACGACGCCTCATCCATCTTTTCTCATTTCATCATCTCCGATGTAATCTTCATGTCGATTTCACGTACTCAGGCTCCCTGACTTCCTGTTTTATTCTGAAACTTTTGCCGTCACTGTGTTTTTGAAAAAAATCGTTCACAGACCCGATGCAGTTCTATTCTCATATGAAAATTGCTGGATTTGCGCGAGGAAGCAGAAAAAAATATTTTGCAATTATTATGCATCGAATAATGCTCGTTCTTGCTTTGCTGCATCAAAAATTTGACCCTTATTTGTCATTCAAGTTCCTAACCTCTTTATCGGCGGTACAAAAGTCCAGCATGCCTTACTATCCAGCTGAGCAGCAAAACATCATGTTTGTGTCATTTTCTCAACTCCCAGTTACAAGTCCTGAGATAAGCACTGATTAGGAGAACCTATGAGCGAATTCTAGGTCGTCGATGGTATTGACGATGTCACTTGATGTCACTGCTGAAGATAACAAGTGTGGCGAATCAGAGGTGCAGACAGATCAAATGTTCTTGTTGAATGATGCGAATGGGAATGGCATATCGAGACGTAAAAAACGTGGACAGCCGACGTTGTAATCTTGCCTTGAGTCACAATTTTTTTTATTCTCCGAATAATATGCGTCGGTTATGTTTGTATGGATGCAAGCATATCAAGAGTCGATAGCTCTAGTATTCTGCGCTCTACGCGTAGAGCATGAGCGTAATCTATTCTGATTCCCATTCCTTATCAAACTGTTATTCGCTGTCTAGCTGTCTGCGAGGGCGAACTCGGGCTGGGGTCATTGATTTTTGGAGATGATTCTTAACTGCAATCTTCATAGTCTGCCATTCCAATGTTTACGTTTTTTTCAGATTCTGCGATTTCTTTCAAGCGATCAGTGAAAAGTTAATTATATTTCTAGTGCACTTCATATCTGAAAATAGAACATCAGAGTTCCGTAATCAGCTATGATTTCACAGAGTTAACGTTCTGGATCATTCGTTGCACACTATATCCAACGATTCTTGAAGTTTCTTTGTAACGAACCGTAAAATCGTAAAAACATGATCTAGATTTTTCGATCGAAGAAAAGTATTGAATAGAAAAATCAATATAACAATTAATTGCAAATGTTTTTTCCAAGTCAACATCCTGAATATGCCACCAATTGATGGGCATGAATGAGCTAAAGTTATAAATTCGAAGGCATCTATTTAGTGAGGTTAATAGACGTTAATATTGTTTTTACAACCAGAATGAAGTAGTTAGGTAATAAAGTTGAAATGGGTGTAAAAAATGAAAAACTTCGAAATTACGCATTACGTAAATATGACGGTAAGAGTTACGAGAGACGGTTGTACGTAAGCTCGATCGATATCTTCAACCATGATAGGCGACTGTGTACATAATTGAAATCTATTTTACCCCAGCAATTGGACGTTGTCGGTGATTGATTTTTTTTCCTCTTTAATGTCCCTTTTATACCCTTCGACTGTCTTGGTGATGAAAAATCTTATTAATAATTGGTTGAAGCGAGATTGCGGAACACGATTTTTCCGGGCTTGAAATGGGCGTGTGTCGTTGTTGCACTTACGGGGACAGTTGGTAGCCAATGAGAGAGATCCGAAGGCGTGGAGCGACCTGGCCACGGGGACATCTAAAAGACACGCGATAGAGGAGAGAAAAGGAAAGAGAGACAGTCGACTCTCCCTGCGACGGCGTCGCTCAGAGACCCCTCTGTCGCGCGCGGAGTCGCCTTTCGACGACTCCTCCGCCGCTTCGTGTCGGAGTGGGGGGTCGCACCCGATGCCCCGATGGTGGGGAGAAGGAGAAAAGCCCACGTGAAGGGGTTTGAGGGGAAGTGGACGGATAGAGGGGATTCGTTGACACGCCCCTACCAACGGTAGAGGGGTCGTCAGACGACGGTCCGGCGGCGTCCGGGCAGGATCGCATCTGCTATGCTGGAGACGGTTGCTACGTTTATCTCGCACGGATCGTGCCCATCATCTCATGCAGTCTTACTTGGAGAGTAGAAGCTCCGAATCCGCAAAATCTTGGAAACGAAAAAATTACAGGCAAATTGTTGCTTCGATTATCTCTGCTGAGGCCAAACACGATTCATTGCTGTTGCAGTTTTTGATGAGTAATTTTAAAAACGCTGTTGCGATAGGACCTCATTGGGGAAATCTTCGTCATAGCGATTGAGGGAGACGAAAATTCTTTCGCAATCGTTATATGGGAAGTTTGAATATCCAGTGAGACAGTGTCAAATACAGAGCTAGCTGCTAGGCATTTCCGAGGACTGCTAGGATTCCATGTTCCATGTGTTTGTATATCCATAGAAAGACCGAATCCTCCAAATACTAGAACATTTCAGTCAAACCGTTAATGCCTCTGGATCTTCCGTTCACAAAGTCTTGATTGGCACGATTGCCGTACTTCTTAATTGTGAAGTTTTGTCTCTTATCTCTTGACTGTCACCTTACAACGTCCTACACGAGCATCTTACGTTCGGCTCCAGGAAGAGCTGTTTTCCCAAGTTCACGGATTACGCGGAGCTCTATCACTGCCAACCCACGTCCCACATTAATCTTTTCCTTCCAAGTTTCCTTCCTTCTCTCTCACTTCTGTGATCTGGGAAGAATCCCCCCTTGCATTGTGTGTGTTTCACACTCGGCTGCTACGATTCTCTTCTCAAGAGGGTCGCACGAAGTTCACTGCGCTATAATACCGAAGATCCTTATCCTTCTTATATCATAATTGAAGTCTGCTTATAGACGTTTCATTCAATCGCTCCGATTCACTTTTTAAAAAATCTCGAAAACACCTAACAATCTTATTCGTATGAGATTGTACGCTCATATTTTATGGCTCACTTGTATCGTAATTTACGTATTTTTCAATTTATAGCATTCGAGAGCTTTTTTCATATATTTTTTTTTCTTTTTCATTTGATTCATCAAAAAATAAAATCTTTTTCTAACAATTTTATTGGTAGTTTGTCTGAAAGACCTTGCAAGTCCTACACGGACGCATGAACTCATTCGTCGATCCCAAGGTGACGAGATATCAGAATATTAGGATAGTTAATAAAATCGAGAGCTCGTGAAGTCTGGCGAATTTGTAAAAAATAGGGAGCGAAAATCATCATTTTTCTGTTACGTCGACGTGAGTTAAATGGTCATATAGGTAACCGGTTACCCATATCGTGGATAACAGTGCTCAGACGGCCTTCTTTTCGACACTTGACATTAAAACTCGTGATTCTCGTGCTGAACTACGTCTCCGTCACGTCAAGTTGACGGATCGGCGTGCGCACTCAGGAAATTAGGCAATTTCCGGTCGGTGCCTGCTCGTGTCTGCATTTAATAGGGCCTCCCTGGTTACTTACAGTTTCGGATATAGCATATAACGGTAGCTCATGCTGCCGTTTCGAAGAGCTGAGAGATACGACGACTATCGTTGGCTAGTACCCTCGAGTACCTGCTTGGCTCACCGAGCTACGTGAAGTACCCCGCGCTTCGTGTAAATCTCTATACACGTGCCTTCATTCAGACCCTGTCTGTGCATACAACATTTTTACATAAACTTCATGCACATATGCAAAAATTCCCATGGACAAGAATCCTCGAATTGTGTGCAATGAGATGTTCCTGCGTACACGAGGCTTCGGTGTCGTCCTTGCAGCAACTTTGTGCCAACTTTTCCTGTCGTTACTCCCATTCTATCAATTTTGTCTCATGGCCCTTCTCGTTGCCTGTTCTCTCACAGTCGCAGACAAGGCCTCCCGGGGTCGTGTCTGCCTGACGGGGTAATCGATCGAGGTGGAAATTCCCTGGCCTCTTCCTTCCCTCTGGTTCTTTTAGAAGGTCCTGTGCTCTTTGAAGTGGTCCCAAGTTGCACGATCATGAAGTGTATGCACGAGTTCACATTTGCTGGAGTAATATCGACCACTTTAACGACGAGTCGTAGCGAAGTGGCATTCACGAGAGAGAGAGAATCTATTGGAATGGAGCAGCAATTGAGTAAGTTCGATTGCAGATGCACGTACGCAGGGGGACGATTGGAAACGAATCAACTAATTCCAACGAAAATCATCCAGATTAGGAAGCGACCTCGTGGGTCTGGCCAGGTATTAAATGTGGCGAATCAAAATTGTGACTGACGGCATCACTCGAAGCTCGTTCTCGTAGACGCGGCGTCGACAAAAGTACCGCGTGCCCCATGCATCGCTGCTGAGTGCAACCGTGACGAAATAACAAGGCGATAATTTTCTTCGTGATGATAGCGGATCCCAAAGAGGTCAGAAATCATCAGTTGCGATAGAACGCGTCGATTCCCGTCATTGGGCTTCTACGTACACCAATTTGTACGTGGTTATTAGTGTAGGTATATCGCTCGTATCGGCCAGGTACACACAGCCAGAGGAAGGTGGTGAATCGTCGGTGCAACGAAAGTGGCGAACGTAGTGGGAGCGAGCCCAAGGACCGACCCTGCGGGGTCACTAATGACACACGTTCCAGTGGTGCAAGCATTGCAATGGAAACGAGAGAAGAGGGACGATATAACCTGTGCGTACAACGACGTACTTTCAGCATCGATGTGTATTCGTAGCACTTGTGTGTGTGTGTTGTTTTTTTTTCATCTTTCTCATGTTCTCTCTCGCACGATCTCTCTGTTTCACGATGATCCGCAGCACGGATAAGGCAGAATAGAGGGCGATTCGCGAATAACGTGAATTGGCATCATCAAAGCGAGCAAACAATGCGCCTCGGATGCCGTCGATGGCTCGACAACGTGTGGTTAGCCTAATCGGTGCATACACATACAAACGTGCCATGAAACTTCAGCCTCTACTCGCTTTCTCCCTTCCTCTCTCTCTCTCTCTCCCTGTCCCTGGGCTCCAACCCTGTCCACATTCTCCATTGGACATCAACGAATTACTGTGTTGCACATACAGTTCGACGTGTCTCTCTCACCACGTATCGGATATACTCACGAGAACAACAAATACCCAAGAATTTTCGAACAATCCACAGTATCATTTGATGAAAAGCAAACGGTCATAAATCCACAAGATTTCACACGTAAAGTGATTTAGTTTACGCCCTTGTGTGCTCTCTTACCGATCACTGATTATTATATTCTCAGGACCTTTGGGATTCTCCTTATTCCGGCTGGCCAATAGAGCTCGGGGGTACCGAATCAACTCGATCTTCTTTCGAGGCGAAGCTGCGCGAGGTTCCTTCGCTCTACGATCGCAAAAACTTTCAATAGAGCTGACGTTCGTCACACTAGGATAGGCCAAGATAAAGCTGTATTGTATCCGCAGTAATGTTGTTCCACTACGAGAAAAAAAAAAAAGACACGACAATGAAATGAGACGTTAGTTTTGCTCGTGCTTAGAATATAGATTATGACTGTAGCAAGAGGATCGTAAGTTCCATTTGAAGTATACAGCATAAAGCACTAAAGCCACCTCGATGATCTCCATCTTTCGCTGAGCGAAATATGTAGCGAGTTGAAAATCCTTAATACCTATTATTCACTTTTGAAACAATATTTATGATGGTAAACGAGATGAGAATCTTGAAGATTTGAAATGTAAATTGTACCCAGCTCTTTGACGTGTTGAAAAAAATGGACCAATCGACATAACCGAGAGAAATAGAACGGATGGGTAATACGAGCGAAAAGTTCAGTCGAATCCATCTAATAAAAATGTTGATTGCCTCGCTCGTTAGAAGGGCCCCCCCTCGAAGCTTCGCCATGAAGTTCAAGCGTAAAGGTTGCATCGTGGGGCGTCCACATGATGTTTAATATACATATATTTATATGTTCGTATCGTATTTACCTTCCTTTAGACGCTTCACTCCCTTTACCGCTTCTCCTACTTTTTTTCGTCCCGTCTCACCTCTCTTTTTCCTTCCCTTTCTCTCTCTCTCTCTCTCTCAATCTTCGCTGCGTTCGATTATTTATTACCCACGCGAGCGGCCCACACTGCGCGTATGTGCGATACGTGCGAGCACGCGCCTCTTCAATCGCCGTAAGGAAAGCTTCGGGACGGATAATAAAACGACAAGATTAACCGCATAGTGATCAAAGTCAATAACGTTCTTTACTCCGTATATCTCTGTATTCATCGCACAAATGTTGTGTGTATAGATTTTTTCACTTATTAGCTTCCATCGTACATTTTTCTGGCTCATCAAATCGCTTCGAATCAATTTACATTTCAATTAATTAGCTCACTGTGGGAGGAAAAAAGGTGGAGAAACATTCGCGTCCCGGATATAAAAGGAGGTTTCTGACGAGAGAAATTCTTTGCAGCTCCTGGCTCGGTACATCTCATTCACGAATGACTCCTCCCTGCTTCCCCCTTCATAGCCTGTCTCCATCATACTCGGAATAAAAAAAAAGTCAAGCCCGGGACAAGAAGAAGCCGTTGCAGCAGTAGGGTCAACGCGTCTAAAGAATCAGACAGAACCCCTCAACATTCATACCCTCATTCGAAACTCTCCTTCCCGTAGCTTCACCGATCTATCTCCTGTGTAGCTTGTTTCACGTCAAAAGTCTCTTGGCTTTTTCGGCCCGAGTGAATCGTGGTCCAACGTTTGAAGAGGAGGGTGGGCAGCGGAGCTTGGGGGTGGTTGCAACAAACCGCCCTTGTGCGGTTTAGGTACATTACGCTACTCCGCTGAATCTCCCGTTGCTGCTACACAGAGGATCCTTCCTTCTTCCTCGCTCAAACGCTTTTTGTCTGTTTTCACTTTTCGTTGGCTCGCGGTGGCCCCGCACGTACACCAAAAACCTGCCAGGATTCACCAAGCGTCTCCCACAACGACGAGAACACACGTAAAAATATACGTGAATAATGTTGTGTGTATGAGCCGCGTTCTCACTTTTCGTCTCGCATTCATGCATTGACCAAACACGAGTCAAACCCCTTGCCCAGAATAACCCTCCACCCTACTTCCATCCCTTTGTATCTCCTCTTCGTGTACACGTACAAACTCCCCGGGTTGGTTTTAAGCACGGAAAACTAAAAAGCTAATTTACTTTAAAAGTATCCGGTTCGGCGCGCTTTCAGCTCCGTCCTACTACGTATAAATATGTCTATCCACGTATATTCCCATACGCCTACTATCCGCCTGTACGGATTAACGTTCCACATGTATCTGAACCGTTCAACGTACACTATCGAAAAACTCGGGACCAGGGGAAGCAAGCACGGGGCGTCGAGAAATTGGGAAAACGAGTGTATATGCGGGGCAAGAGTTCGATGTGGCGTTTCATCAAACAGAAGCCAATAATGCTTTTGACCCTCCCCACGAGCACTGCCACCCTCTATCATACGCTTCTGCGAAAGAGCAATTCGGATCACCGTCCATCCGAGCAGAGGCCACCGAACTCGAGTATCAAAAGCTGTTCCTACGCCAGGGCTAATGCAGCCAGCGACATATTGATGCTGGTACAGCCCCCTCCTCCAACTCTCTATGGCCACGGTGCTCGTATCATACTCTCCGCGAGTTTTCGAGTCTATCGCTCTCTGTTATCTCGTCGTCTCTGACTTGTTATCTCGACACAGTTTAGCCTCGGTCATATCACCACCTTACGAGACTCGTAACACCGTGGAGTAATAATTGATGGCACAATCATTATGACTTCTATCCCGGATTCAATGCTCAAATGCCTTAATCCTTGAGGAACTTGTGTAAAACGAAGATTCTCAAGAAACTTGTACACGTTAGCTTACACCAAAGAAAAGAAATATCACAAATTTTACTTTCGCGAAACTCAGCTTTCCGATTTCGGAAAAAAATGCTTATGCAAAATATTTGCATTTCAGGAATTACCTTGTCAGAGCAATCACGTTTTTCCATTTTCTTCGACGTCATTGGAGCGCATTGGGTTCTTCAATTGAAGTGACATTCAACAGAAGACATTTTTGGTTTCCTGACTTTTTTGGCTCCACCATATTTTACACTGATTCCAGAACACGCGAAATTCTAAGTTCTCTAAGCAAATGAAATTAGCATGAATTCGTTGTTAATCGAGGTCCAACTGTATATGTTATTATAGGAATTATGGACAGTGTGTGAAAAAATGCGTTGTAGGATGGCTTCGCGCTACCGGAGACCGAGGACCCTACTAAACGTGCGGCAGAGAGTTCGTCGAATGGCCATTTCGCTGATAGCTTTCTGCATTTATGTGTGTACAGTGAGCATACGAAAATGTCCAAACGATTCGGCGAGCCAGGCCAGACCGTGCGGGCGACGCCCTCTCTATCATTCGGCAAGCATTGGCATATAAATGCATTTGCCTTTTAGCGAGTCGTTATATATCGACGTCAAAATATATGTGTACTTGGATGACTGTACATGCAGCCATTCATCACTGCGGAATATGGAGATAGAGAGAGGGCTGAATGCCATGCGCTTTCGAAAAGTAAAACGCATGCGAGTTGAACTCTCCGGACCGTCCCAATTCGTAATGGTGCAACGTCCTTTCAGGGGGTCCCCAATAGAATATTTTTCGGAATTACCTAAAAAAATTCCAATTTTACTTTACCAAGGAATATTAGTATTCAGTACTCGCGAAAGTAGCATCGGCCGTTTTCACGAGAGCGTAATAGTATTTAATACATTTCGAAACTCGCACGAACTTCCAAAGGAATATGTGTTTCAGGATAATAAAACGAACAAAAATTGCTCTGAATTACGATTCTGTAAGAGATTTTGCATGCATTTAAATCCGTGGGCAACCGAACGGTCCGACAACATAAAGCGCCTCTCTTATACTTTCGTATATGCGGCTCGTTCTGTCATTACGCAAATTGCGCCAATGAAAGTTACAATAATTGTCGTGTGTCGACTTGAATATTCTCAGAGTCCTTTTTAAATTGCTCTAATTATTCTGTAATCCACTTAAATCACAAGAAATTTATTGTTTTCTCGAGTGCACCGTAGACTCTTTTTTTTTTTCAACTATCCTGCAATGATAAAAGTAATCAATACGAAGGAAAACGTCGCAACTCTCGTTGACAGAGTGCACGAATCAACGCGCATTGCCTGTGACTCTTCCTGTAACTATAAAAATTCTGGCCCCATATAATTTTTTAATCGCGTACACTCGGGTACTTAATAGTACAAGTGAAGAATCAGCCACCGCTGCAGAAAGAAACGTTACGGGTCTTACGTAGTCACCGTTTAAGAAGGATAGACTAGGCACCATTATACTTTTAAATCCGGAACAATTAACCGTAATCAAGCACAGGAAACTGTGTGCATGTGTGAGTAGGCGCAAGCGCGTTATGGAGACGACGAGTACGCAATTATTTTTAAATAAGATTCAGTCGTCCTAAGGTGTTTGAATCTCTGCTCTCCTTTTCTATGCATATATATTTATTATACAGGGTGTTTTTGCGAAAAAAAGGCAATTTTCAGAGATCCGTGGAGCGTCGAGAATAAAAGAAAGAAAAAGTGAATTTATTCGGGTTTTCGTCGACTTGGAAATTGTTCAGGAAATTGGTGGCGATTTCAATTCGTCTCTGCGACTGCTCGGTGGCGTGATCTGTCAAAAAGAATTCCAGAATCGATTTGAATATTGTTTTACAAATTCGATGTGTATGACCTTCAACTTTGAGGCAACCTGTATTTATGTGTTTAAAATGCACATGCTTCGGTATTCTAGAACGCCCCACATACTCTTTAATTCGTAGTATATATGCATTATTGTTTAAGAAGTCTCCGAGCAGGACGCCATCATCAGGGGATTATTAATCCAAGTAAGAGATCTACGATCCCTGATAAAACTCCATACACCACGAACCGGACGTCATTTTTATCTCATGTGAGAGAGGGACGTTATGGAAGTGCGCGCTTTGACATCGTAGCGATCAACTTTATGCTAATTCGACTATGTAACTGTGAGCGTACAATCACGGTCTAGGATCGAGGAAAAACGTTAAGATTCACTGACGTATAATCACCGCTTGCCAATTACTCTTCCCTATGACGCGAATTAAAATGTCATAAAAAATAAGCACAAGAACAATATTGCTCTTTTTTTCTTGAGGCTTAACAGGATTATTTATGTAGAAAACATCAAGTTATAACGTTCATGGGATGATCATTAAATTAGAATTCTAATAGCCATAGGAGTAAAAGATATTTTATTTGTTATGAACAGTATCAGTGAATACTTCAGTCGTAAATCTTGTTAGGAATATTCGATTAAAATTTCTGTCAGTTTTGAGTGAATATGGCTCATGGCATTTTTCGCATTATTTTTGTTTTCAAGTTGGAACGAATGCGAGTAAATCTTCGGTCTGAATACTCACGACGCATCGAATGATTTAAAAAGTTGGATAATCTGATCGATTCATTTGGTCAGAGACAAGAAGAAGGAATCAGATGACAAAAAAGTTTCGCGAGTCTCGTGTGAGGATCGAGGCGTTCTAATATCATCCTTTTTCTGGGATGCTTATGGGATGAAGGATGAGAGGCTTCGACCTCGAGACGAAGGAAACAAAAGGCGATTACCCGAGTCGCCGGTTCATTCTGTTATCGACGTGGTTCTTTTACTCCTACAAATCCGGAGCAAAAAAAGCACGCGAAGGCTCCCTAAAAGGGGGCTCCTAGCGCCCTTATAACTGAGGAAACTCTGTCACTTGGTGTTTGTCGAGCAAACACACGAAGAAGCGACCAATCATCCGTTCACGGATTACAGAAGTTTTAATCGGTCTTGAGCCTGAGACGCCCGGGCAAGAAGACTGGCGTCTACCAGATTTTTTCTACTTGATCGAGTGAGAAATGGCGATATAAGGGCCGAAAACTCAATTCAATTCGGCTAATGAAGCCAAGTATGGAACTCAATGAATCACCTTTTATTCATCCACGCTTCGCTTCTGACTAGCTCGTGACAAGTGAAAAGTAAGAGATTTGTCATCAACTTAGAGTCGAAAATTCGAACGCTTACACAAATTGGATGTGGAAGAAATTCATCGTATGAGCAGCGTAACAATTTCATTTATTTGTGCTTTTCAACGACGTATAAACCGAATTCCAATTTGCAGATATAATTCTTTATATTATATTGATTTTATACGAAGCGAAATCATCGCTTCGTATTTTCATCAAATTTTCTGTAAGCATTTATAATCAAACAGGAAATAGCATACTTTACAATTAAAATTATGCGAGGCACGAAACGAAGGCCCTGCTGGTAGTCCTACTACCGAGTATCGATCCGAGGGATTCGCTTTCACTCTTTCTCTCCTTCACAATATACGCAAAAATCTCCCTCAATGTATGAAATTCACCCTCCGGAAACCATACACGCGATGACGTCACTCAAGACGACGAGCATGTATTTCACGTCTCTAGGTCAGTGGTCTCTGCCCCCTCGGAGGAATCAGTTTGTACCAAGTCCGGGATTCCTCGAGACCGAAATATGATAACGCCCGTGCCGACATTTATTGCCCGAAATCTCTACGTAATTTCTAAAAACTTCGAATCAATTCCCATAAGCTCATAAAAAAATGCTAACGAATTTAGAAATCTGCACAATCGACTTTGATGCTGCAACGAAAATTTCATTGAACGCATTCCAAGGGGGTTTTCTCGATTCATAAATGTTGTACTACTCCCGAAATGAGTTACACAATCCTCCCGAATATGGTTGTCAAAAAATTGAACGCAAAGATTCGAAAAATAAGACACTGCCATCGATTTATGGGTGTAGAGAAAACCGATACCAAATAATCGAAGTACGGGAATGTCCATCGAGATAATGAATGACATAATTGAGCACGGTTCGTTCGAAAATGACCTAAAAACGACGAGATTCGTGAACAATTTTTTCTTTCAAATTCACGATACTGGAAGGAATTCGAGGCCGCTTTTTCTCGCAACACTGGCTCTGCATATATTAATACACATATGGACAGACTCGTTTATAAAGCGGTGGAGAACGCGACACGCCTCTGGAGATTGCCGGTATTCCGAGGACACTCTCATCAACGCTGTGACAAATCCCTTTAAAACGCCGCGCGCTGAGACACCGTACGTCTATACACAGATATAGCCACATATTCGTGTATATTATTTATGTCGCTACGAAGCGAATATATATGAAGATGAGGCGACGAGAGGCCGGGTACCATCGTAACCACATCGTCCAGGGTGGTCCGATTCGATTCACCCCTTTTCCCTTTCGGTTTCTCGTTAATCGGCATTTCTTATATCTCTGCTAATATTCTGCTGTATCTGTCTAGCTTTTTTGCTCCAGTGTGCAAAAAATGTCATCGGCAACTTAACGACCCAATATATGAGAATGATTTATTCTCTTTAGCCCGAATCTAAGGACAGAAAAATTCCGATTACTGAATTGTCGACCACAGTATATATCAGTGTCTGCGGAGAATGCTTTAGGAATATTTTGGCATAATCATTTCCAGGAGCTGCCTTTTCAAAGTCACAAGCTCAGAACTCCTGGTATAAAATGAACCGATTTTCTCATTTTCTATCGACCAAGAAAACTTATAAATTTTTACTGGTAGAAAACAAAAAAGCCCACTTCAAATTCACACTCCAACAATTGACAGTGCTCGACGTTTCTGTTTCTTGAATTACGTTACCAACGTTTGTTCTAATCGTCAGAAGTTTTTGACTAAATCACAGTTTAAATAAAAACAAAAGCACGCAACAAGTATTTTAAATTCGATTTTCACTCTCGAGCATAAAAAACACAATCTTCATCAATTTTAGTCCGATAATATTCAATAATTCTTCGTCACATCTGCCCTTAAAATGGATTTTCTAAATAAAGAATTTTATTGAATTCCAGTAAATTATCACTTCATCGCGTAGCAATTGTTTCCCAAAAATGTCAGTATTCTATGTGCAAAAGTGGCTCGAGCACGACACCACGAGCGACCCTCTCGAGCGGATAAAAAGGGGATCGAGCATGTATGTGAGTACGTGTATATACATGGCCGTGTACTTACCACGAATAGAAGATAGTTCGACGAATAGCCTCGATAATTGCGAATCGATCGGTTCACGAGAGGGAGGGACGTGAAAACCAGTCCGAGTGCAAGGGTGCAGCCACAGCGAGGGGCATTCCTTATCCCGGATATCGATTTCTTGCCTTAACCAACGTGAAGCTCCGAGATATATGGCGCCCCATGCCTGCAGGAATTGCAAACTTTTTCTGAGAGAGACACAAAGGGCACGGCGTATTTTCGCCTCGACAGTGCGAATACGAGCTGTAAAACAAAACGAAGAAAAAAGAAACACTTACAATTTAGTGGACAAAGTGGGCAAGATTTTTATTGATGGCGATTAATACGAAAGTTTCAATATACAGAAAAAAAAATCAAGCTCGTAACTATAACTTCATTTTAATATACGACAGGCGCTCTCCTCAATTTTGCAGACGACGATTGAAAATTGTCGGAAAAATAATGGTTATACACGGTTTTTCGACGAATGCTTCTCCTCTTCCTTGCCACTTACGATAATAGCAAGCCATTACAGTGCATCGTATCACAGAATACGAATCGAAGCTTTTTTTCTCACAAGTACTGACAGAAATTATTCCTTTCTTAAGAGGATAGTCATGTTTTTTTTTCAATTCACTTTACTCGTGTATGCTCGCACTTTACCCTTAAAAAATAACGCTAAAATTTGCAACGTTGGAGTCGAACGAAATGATAGAAAAAATCTCTCCACTAATTCCAATAATTCTCCAATTCTGTTACCTGCCTAATGAAATGCTTCGTGAAATCGAAAATTGGTCAATTACAAATGTTATTTTCCTTAATATTGTTGGACTCCGACGTTGCAAACTTCAGCGTCGTCTCAAAAGATCGTCGTGTCACAATGAAGCGTTTTCATTAACGTGGCACAAGTTACAGCTCTTATTTTGAAGTTATAAAAATGCGATGCCACAAAAATTTATATTTCCTTAGTGTCATTACCGATTGCGAATTGTCGAATAAAGTACAGCAAAAGTCATTTTAGGCCGAGGAAAAAGAAATATAAGAGCAAAGGGAAAAACAGTAGGCGGAAAATGAACTACGAGAGCGTCAGAGTGGAACGACCTAAGAAGGGTAGGACTTCTTAGGAGGGTCCCGTATCGTTAAGCATTACTTTTATTCCGTGTCATTTGAGCCCACACCCCTGATCCCAACATCATACACAAACACAAATACACTTGCTGTAGTTGTGTACATCGTTACGGGAAATGCGTGTCAGTTAAAGAGGAAAAAACGTTTGGGATGAAGAAAGAACAATTTTATCACACAACAACGTCAATCTCGCATTCGATCAAATAATTCGTTGGAAATCAAAATATTCTCGATAAAAGATTCAAATAAACGAAATCGAAACATTATTACGAGATCTCAATGACAGTGTCCATCGATATTTCCCAGATTTTATCTCTAAAAAAAGTATTATATTCATACGAACGGATTATCATCATATTTCACATATTATTAAGGTATTAATTTGATAAATTACATAATCAGTTATCAATTCACGAACTATGAATTCATCAATCTAATTGAACAACGATATTAACAAATAATGATTGAATTATTAATTCGTGAGTTCTTATTGAGCATACACGAGAGCCGAAGCTCGTACGTTTTCATATGACACATACACACGCATGCACGTACGTTTAAATGTACCCGTTTGTAATGTGAAGGGCATCATCGTCTTTGAAATAATATAAAAATGAAAAATTGATACTCAGCTTCAAGATCATCGTCGTACATATAGGCAAGCAATACACATAAACGTATATGCAGGATGTTTGCCCTAACTCTCAATCACTGAGGGCTCTTACGACCCCGGCACGATCCACCGGGGTAAAATTTCGGGCAGCGATCATGCCGAGCATGCGACATCAAATATGCAACGCGGTCGAATCTACGGTTATGTCGTGTGATAGTCTCTCTCGTATATACTTAGTGGACCATACTTTGGATCTCGAAATACGAGGATTTCTACGCTTGAAAACTAGTGAGAATTTAGCTACAGAAACAGTTGGAATTGTTGTTTTCTTATTAAAATGGAAATTGTGCTGTGGGTACGAGACTATTTCTGTGAATCGATTGTTCTCAATTCTTCCAGAAAGGTGGAATCATTTCTGGATGCAAAAGTTTTTTTTACCTGAATATTCACTTACGTATCGAGGGAGGAGAAACGCAAGCTCCAAGATCTCTTTTCTCGCTCTTCCTTTTCCTTTGGGCTTTTCCTGTTTACGGACGTCGATTTGTCAAGGGAGACATCATGTTAGGTTATATCCATTTACATTTTCGAAGTAACGTGCACGATTTGATTCTATCGTCGTACATACACTGTATGTGCTCATAAAAAAGGGTGCGCAGCGACTTGTGTCAGAGTATCGGTTGGTAACCGGTCCCTCTAGAAACTGTTACTTCTGAATATCGATAACGTTTCGTTATCATTTCACATATTCGATCAGCTGTCGTTGCAAAATACAAGTTATGAAGTCCCATCAGTCGGGTGAAAATATTTCCATTCGGCCGATTAGGGCATCGTTACTGTGGCGCAACAGTGACCACACGCGATCGAACGCAAACCCGAAACACTCCGCGATGTTTTTTACGAACGCACGCAACACAATAATGGACGCGACCGACTGACCGCGTTGACCGCGACGCTGTTGACGGGCGACGGCCATGTTGACTAGCGATACAAAGGCCCGGAGCCCGAAACAAGCTGCTATGCGCGACACTAGCGACGCCCCGACGCCAACCGTTATAAAGTCGAATCAAAACATGGAAAATTATTCTTTTTGTTTTAATCATTACAAATCATCGCGATGTTTGTCATTGACGTAATTAGGCTTAAATGAATTGAAAAATTACACGGAATTAAGGGGAAACCATTGCAGGTCTAAATTGATTTGAAAAATTTAGTAAATCAAATGAACAAAGATGCGCGTTACGGCGCATGCGCAAATCGAATGTTCGAGAAAAAATTGCGTGCGCGAACGAGGTTTTTTATATCAATTTCAATTTTTATTATTCAATTCTTTTTGTTAAGTAAAGCTTTTATAAAAATTAATAGATAATTAAATTGACTGAATTATGATATTTTCGGTGTAAAATAATACTAAAAATCATAAAAACGAACCTTCGCCCATCTCACCGTCGGTACTATGCAATAACCTCGAGCCAATCAAATCGCATGGACGCGGACCCTGAACCAATGAAAAATCGGAAAACAATAAAACATGCGCAGAACAGACTTCAATATCAACATTTGGCGCTCGACTCTACAGTAGTGAATAGTGATTCAGTGTCAGTGGGGTGTTGTTCAAAAATGAATAAATTTTAGGAAAAGTACTGGTTTCGATTGTCATTAAAATATAAAAAATTGAAAAAATCCAACGAATTTTCGAGGTATTCCGTTTTGCTTCGGTTTCCCGTCTATATTTTCACCTATCAGTGGAGTGAATAATAAATAACCCACACACGGAGAGACCGTCTGCGCTTATGGTCACGCTATTACCGTCATTGAGAATGCACCCAACACGAAATGGTCTTCTCCGCTTGTCACTCGAAATGTCAAACCGTCCGTGAATGGTTCAGCTCGTTCGCCCGACGTTTTACCACACGGCAAGGGAGCTATTAATTGATAACTTCTTCGAGTTGCTGCCATTGTTTCCTCAGAAACTGTATTCCCTGGAACACAAGTCCAAAATATATATTTATGGCTATCAACAATACTCAGCGTCGACAAGAAAGTATGGACTGGACTCTGGCAGGTATTCAATTTCTCTTACTCAAATCCATTTGTCATTCATACTAGTTTGTTCCAAAAACCCGATTACGCATCGATCAAGTCAAAATTTCTCGCCATAAGTGTTTTTTACGCAAGTCTCCTCGCGTTCGATTGAAAAATTAAAAGCATCGTTACATTCCGAATATAACTGTCAGTTTCGATCGAGAGAGAAAACAGCTGTCGCATCACGACAAAAGTGTGGTTATAAACAGCCGCTGAGGAGGCAGTTTTTTTCTCGATCTCAGTCACAATGCTCGAAATATTATCTACATATCGAACGTCCCGAAAATGAGAAAAAACTAAATAAAATTGTATTTTGAGTATTAATTTCTTGGCGTGTTTGCACGTACGCGATTCTCCATACGTTTTGTCTTCGCGTTCATTCTCATCGTTCAGAATCGTTGTTTCCCGAAATTCTTCTCATTTCGTCCAAGATTCACAAACACCGTTGTTCACACTAATTATTAGATAAGTAATCTCAGCGTAATATCTCAGTGTTAGTTATAATCGCAGCAAATAGCGGTCTAGACGCCGTCATTGGCACAAACGTCGGAACACGAGACGAATAAATCTGCAGTGACAGCCGAGCTCATAAAACAAAAGACAATAAGTTACAGGAAAACGCTCCTTCCTCACTAAGGGACCGCATCGGTCTACTTTATTTCAAACTTCTACTGCAGTTAGAGAAAAAATTAACAAATAAACTAGAATCTAAAACCCTGAAATAGAATCACCCGATTTACAGCGCGCATACGACCCAAGTCCCCGCTGTCCCTCCCCCCCATTTTTTCGTTTACGTTCCTCCACTTTCTTCATCCCGCATTGCTTTGATTCGGAAAAAACTGTGTTTTCGCCCAACGAAACGAGGCGCCTCCCAAGAATCCAGAAACAACACGCGCTCTCCTAATAACAATCCCCGCGCGTTTGAACCCCGCTCAAGTTGCATTTAAATTCACGCACGAAATTGTTTCCGAAGCAAAGAGCCCAGAACTCGCGTCGCTCGAATGACTCAGGCCAAGTGAGTTCCGCCCGTTCCCTGCTAAGCTAAGTTTCCGCACATTTACGTGCATCCATCGGAGGACCCGGAGAGATTCTAGTAGCAAGCGTCCAGTAAAACCGTATGCCATATAGTTACGTATACTGGAAGAGTTACAGCTCTTGAGAATCGTAGGTTCCACACGTATCACCTGCGCGTAGAAAGAGCAGCGGCGGGGGAGGGGGTCGAAAGAGATACGCATACACCTGCTGAATATTTCTGGTGTTCGCGAAACGTTCGCGAATGCGGCTGGTATTGAGGCGCAGGAGATACCAACACATTGACGTTGAATGCGATGCGAAAACTGATGGAGAACACACACGTGCGGACGTGCGAGCACACCGAGAAGATTCCTCCGGAAAAGGTTCGAGACGAGCGAGCCTCCGGGAGCACGATAATTAGCCTTGATTACGCAATATAATCACCGCGCTGGAGAAGAAGAGAGCGAATGTGTGTGTGTGTGTGTGTGTGGATGAAAATACACCGAGTCTATCGTCACCGATAGAAGTCGGAGCGTGATGGAAGTTCAAAGAACTAAGCTTACGTAAAAGTCTTTTAAAAAAAGGGAGCAGTGAGAGCGAGATGAATCGAAATGGCGTAAAGTTTCATAAATTTCCAGCTCGCAAGTTGAGGATCGTCGTTTAGGAGGTTGCGGCAAGGAAAAATTCGACTTGGTCGTGCCTGCTCTCGAGTTTTGCATTCTCATGCGCGCGAGGGAAATCGATCGAGCGAGGTAGAGCAGTAATAATAATCAACACTTCCTGACAATCCGAGTGTGCAGAGATTGATGGACAGAGATACTCGGATAGAGAGAACGAAAGCCCGTCTAGCCCTCGGCTAGTTAAAGTCGTCGAGGGTTAACCGAGACTGCGAATTGGCCGGAAGATTTGCCATGTGTTGCTGGGGACGCTCCATGCACGTAATGGCCTGAATAAATATGTCGTAACGAGGCTCAAGGATGTAAGGACAGTTCGCTGAGACGGAGTTGTCTGGAAGCCACAGATTACTTAGGTAATTGGTAAATACGCGAGAGAGGGCTGCGAGCTTTCCTTCTGGTTTCCAAGCCTTTCGCGAACTAAAGGAGAGGAGGGTTGTTCACGGATTGCGTTTATACACGAGGCGAGCTGAAGTTTAACCCCTTTTGATGCGGAGGTTACTCGATTCTCTGGCCTAAAAGCGATAACCAAGAAGACCGAACCGAGGCCGCCAGATTGTAGTTTAATTCGGCTGAGTTACGTCCTTTTGGGAGTTACTATTATTCTATTTTCACTTGTTTATCTAGCCATCACTTTCCAAACGGATAGGTGCAATTCGAAATAATTGGGAGTTTAGCTTACTGGGCTTAGTCTATTCTGTTTGGTAGACGATTAATCTGGGCCACCATACTAAATCGACTTTGGCCTTGGCCGTTTTCTCACTCGTTTTTAATAGCGCTTCAACCTATACCAGACCCAGAGACTACGTACGAAAGCGATCTTCCTCGCGCTAAAATCTCCCGATGACTGACAGCGACTTGGATTTTCCTCCTGAGCATTTGCGCAGACACAAATATTTTTTTTTTATTTCTTCAATACGCACGCGAATAGATGAAAACGAAAACATGCAATAAATATGAAACACGAGAAAGCCACGCAACGACGAATAATGAATTCTCGTGATAAAAATCATTTCCGATTGGAATTGGAATTTTTTCTTTTTCACTATATAACGGAATCTGAGTGACGTTCTGTAAACGCGTATGCCACTTTTCTCTTACGTTTTTTCCCCTCATAACTATTTATTGTTGTAATTAAATAACAATTATTATGGCTTAATAAAGAATAAAATATAAATAAATCGTCCCTCAATATTTATCGACTTACGAAAATAGTCCATATTATAAATAGTCTCCGACTGGTTAATAAATGCTGCTAAAATCAGAAAAGCTAAAATCATTTAGAAAGGTACACAAATACTCAATAATTCAGCTCTAATAAGCATTCGTGCGTTTGCGATAGAAAAAAAGTAACTTTAACTAGAGTTTGGTACTTTTTGGTCTCGGCTTAGGTCTCGAATCGAACGCAGCAATCAATCGATCGTTTTTTCAAGTGGAATACGATTCAAGTATAAAAATACGAACTTCAAAAAAGAAACGCTTCGGCGTAATCAGCTCTGTATAATTCGTAAAAAAAATTCGGCTTATTCCTCTGCACCATTTTGTCACGACTTTCAGTATATATAAATACATATTCTGGAATTGGCATTTATATATGTGCTCCTAGAGGGTGGGTGGCCACAAGGACGCACCGGAATGCCTGCGGCTCCTGTTGCCTGTTCGCCCTCACAGGATATTCGCTTTAAAGGGGGAAATGAGCCTTAAAATTGTTTAAAGCGGTCGGAAAAGGAGGGTAGCCCACCCCTCGGTGCGACCCTTCCTTCGAGGAGGTTTTCGTGACGTCTTGTGACTTCCTGTCCTTCCCCAGGAGCTTTCTCTACCGTTGAAAGGCATTCGAGTTGTTGAAAGATTGTCTGGAAAGAAAATCTTTTGCTAGCCCCCGAAAAATCGGAGTGTTTCGATGCCAAGTGGCATCCAACGTCATCGCATAACGATTTTTTTCTGCAAATAAATTTCCAGCCACTTTTGAGGATGCTCTGGTGAACGATGGCAGAGGTTGGTTGAGAAATCGGCTTTATATTTATTTGGAACATATTGAAAGCGTGTAAAAGTCCCGTCCTCCGGGGAAAACGACTTTATTAATACTTTGCTTATTATCCGCAAAATACTTCCGTGTCCGCGGACCGGTTCTGTATATTCTTGAGCATACGTAAAAGTGCATAAATCATTAACGCTCCGGTGAGGACGGCGTATCGTCGCGATCGCACCATCGCCACGCTTTGTCCATCGCTTAATAACAGACACGAGAGCACAAGGCTTTTTCTCAGAGATGTATAATAACAACAATAATCATGATAATCGAGATAGAAATGGCCTCACAGCAGAAAGGCGTATCGAGAACATGTGATCACGGTTTCGGAAGCACTTTTCACATTCGAATAAATATGTGTTTCGTGGATGCACGGCTACTGCTCCTTGCGTTTCGTGCGAGGCTCCGCGCATATCGCTAATTGCGAAGCCGACGAGCGTGTACTTTCACCTGGCTAACACATGCGTTTAGGCTTTGTGCGATTAGTGAGCTTCTTCCTCCAACCGTTTCTCCCTCTCTCTCTCTCTTTTCTCCTTTCTTTATCAATTCCTCGTCCCCTATCACGCATTCGCACCGTCGATATCCAGTAGCAAACTCGCGTGTGATACTCTGACAAAAGACACCAAAATAATCACGAAAAATGAACAAAACGAATTTTCATCACGAAATCGTCATCGAGACATTAACTTTCTGCTTTCGTTCTACCAAAGCAATCTCGTGATTAGCTTGTAGAAAGTCAGAAATTAATGGTTTTGGGGAAAATGAAAATTGAATGATTTGTTGCAAGGTGGTGGCTGCAAATGAAATAGTGAGTTTGAAATTGCCATATTTTGATAAATATATTTTCAGCCTGTTACGAATGTTCGAAATTGGAAAAAAAATCTTAAAAATAGGATACATAATGTGGCTGAATTCTTAGTGCATTCGAATAATGTTCTCTTGTGGATTTTTAAAAAGGGGAATATTCAGCGAATGAAATTTGTCATAGAATTCGAGTATCTCCCGGATTTCCTATTCACTTCGAAGAAAATATTTTCTTCAACTTTTCCATGCGCTGTAAGAATTCGTTTAAGTTTGCACACACCGCGGTACACGCTCCCATCATGAAAAAACTCACTTCACTTAGCTCCCGCGGTAATTGCAACAAGCAGGACTTGGAATTCCTCGCTAAGCCGGGTGGAAATTCCTTGCTGAACGATCGCTCTTTATACACAAAGCTACAAACACTTGTAATTTCTTTCCTCTGAATTCAACAATATCGCAATTCGTAGCTAAGCATCTCGAAGACGCGGAAATAAGGAAGATTATTTTTTCACCAAACCTCCCTTCTGAATAATAAAATTTGACAAAAAAATATTTTTATTCAAAAAGTGAAATTCATCTGCTTTCGAAAATATATAAAAACGATTGAACAAGATCTTTTTTCGCTTATTTCGGTACTTCAATTTATTGTTTAATTATTGTTTCCGGTCAGGTCATAATGTGTATAGAAAAATTAGTAAAATTTGTCTTTCGTTTCTATTCGGACAGAAACATACGTTTATGCACATAAAAAAACATCAGATCCATGACAAAATGAAGTGTGCCGTCCAATGTGCGTTTGTTGTGTACTCAACGAGAAGCCCTTCGATCTGAGGGCGTTAGGAACAAGCGTTTACTATTTGCTGGCTGCCAGAGATAATACAAGGGTGGAATTTATATCTCTCCTGCTATACATGTGAGGCTTGTGTGCGATGGTCTCGAGTGTGGGTCCCTAAAATACACGAGCAGTAGCTTTGGGATCTCCGGATCGTCGATTTCTGTCTCGCTCTGTCCCCGTACAATCGACGAAAAGACTGCTGGCCATGCTCCGTCGTCTGGACTTTTCTCTTTGGTATTTTTTGCACTCACGACACGTATCGCCGAGTACAAGCCATTCGAGGCCTCGATAATGGTACGTACTGCCTGTTCTCACTCGTATATCCGAATACGCGTGGAATGCTTTTTTCTCCGTAAACTACCACAAAGATTTGGGTGGTCTTAGAAATTCCGAGGTTAAAGTGAATTTCCGATATCGTGGAAAAAGTATATGGAAAGGCTCTCCGTTCGTGGATTCGATCTACTTGGATTCGAGAAATTATAAAGAGTACAAAATTGAGGGAAATTCGATAATTAAATAACAGAGAATGTTGTGCAGTTTCAAATTTCCATCAGTCTCCTTAAGATTGCAGAAAAGTAGCAATAACGGAGTAAACCTCAGTGGAGCTCGAATCACTGGCACAAATTCTCTTGATTTCAATAGAACCTCAAAGAAAGATTGATTCGAATATTCCATCATTTGCAGTAATGATCACGAATATCTTGGTCCAGTCTATCGGACTTTAATTTTGGTAACGTACGAGCTCGCCTCCTTGGCGAGTTCCCTTCATAAATTCTCCTCGCCCTCCGAGCCTGCGATGTCGGAGAGCTAAGATTCAGACAGGAAAATAGAGGAAGAAAGAAAGACGAGTTGGAGGCAATGCGAACGAATGCACTGTGTCGTGTATAGCGGATCGAGAATTAATACCCGCGAATGCAGCAGGCACAGGATCATCACCCTGGCTTATGCTGCACGTACGTATACATGTATAGAAGAAGCACTGGGGCAGCAGCTTATAGAAGAATTGTTCTCTGATCTCTTACACGGGTAGTTTTCCAGTCGAGCGAACTTTCGACTAATGTTCGCGATCAGACTGCTCTCCATCGAACTGTCTCTTTCTCTCTTTTTTTCTATCTCTCGTCTCTAAATAACGCAAGGGGGTAATAAAAGGATAATGACTACAAAGAGTTTGCTAGAACGGAGTCAGCATCGCGGAACACATCACGAGAGAGAAAGAAAAAATTGCGCCAAGGGCAGGGGGAGGGGGAGAGAAAATCTTTCTCTCCTGAATCGTGCCATCGAATCTACCCTCGTGTATATTTATATATTCATACATTTGTGTACCTAGAAAATTCATGCCTAAGAGTGTGCACACCGATAGTTGCGCGATCAAGCCCGACAAAATTTATATTACGTCTTTGCACAGTGAAAACGCCGATATTTTACGAGGACGTTCAAACGTCGTTACTTTAGAACGCGCTATAGAATTATCCTTGACCTCACGATTCCTTCACCACTCTGGATGAACCGCCCGATCTTCGTACCAGTCGATTTTATACTACTTGCATTTATCGCCCATGTGTGTATATATATGGATCTACATGACCTCCTCTTCCATCTATCCATATATGTACGTATATATTCGACAGAAACACACGTTCACACAAAGATTGAACGACCAGACTGCGTGCGAAAATTCTCGATTCAATCTAGTATCGATTTTTATTATCAACTCAGTGAGATCACATAAATCAGCTGACGTGGACGTTATAAACAAGCTTCCTGCTGAGGTACTATAAAATTTTCGTGATCGATGCTAGTCTATGAGGAATCGATATTTTTTTTCTTTCTCTATTTTATGAGTGCATTAGCGATCGAGAGAGAATAAAAAACAAACGTTCATTCTTCAAATCCCCTCGAAGTAAATTAACTCCGAACTGATATTGATTTTAGAATTCATGGAAGCTTGAATATGTTTGATGCAGTTCTTTGAAAAATCGTTACGAACCCTGGTAATTGGATACAAAATTAATCAGAGATTCTAGTGCAAAAATGAATAATTTTTATTCGGTTCTCCAGACCCTCATCCTCGGTTCCACTATTCCTAGAATAGTGAACGCTTCATTTTATTGCGTAATTCTTTCGAGAAAAAAGGGTTTATCCAACCTCTGTTATACGCGAGGGTAAAACAAAAGGTGGTCAGTTCCGAATTATTTTGCCTCAATTTATCGATGCACTGAAGCTTCATTCGACATGCTGCTGGATACGAATTCGATCCGAGGGTTTTATACGCACTTGAGAATGTTTTGGTAGCGAAAGCTTCTCAATTTAATCGTATCAAGATTAAAATGCTTTGCCAAGAAACGTTTCATTCACGGATGCTCGTAGGAGAACGAAAAATTTGTTCATTTGCATCGAAAAACAAGAGGATTGCCGAGTTAAACATACGCGAATGTTGCAAAGGCTCGTGGCAATTATACGAGACCGGTAGCTATTGCGAGTATGTAGCCTCCCGAGAGCCCACGATTGTGGTGCACAGGGCGAGAACCCTCCACCTTATGGCCCTGGACTTGCACATCCAACGGCAGTGGCGCGATCTATAATTGTTTCAATGATTTCCAGCACTCCGTGCTCGAGTATGAAAGCACGGTCGACGTCAATTGCACCTGCACTTCGATTTACTTCTCCTTTTGCCAGATCACTATTGCAGGGACCGTGGTTCTCATTTCGGCTCGGGGGGATGAAAAACCTTATTTTTAAGAGGTCGCAGAGCTTTAACTAAATTGTTTATCAAACAGCCTCGTTGCTCTCATTTCTCTATTTTACTGGGAACGACATCCAAATATTAATGGAAAGAAATTTCTCTGTGCGAATCTCCAAATATCAAGATTTCAGTAAACAAAACAAGAAATCGGATTCAATCAAGTTATCTATTCAGTGTTTGTACTTTGAGGAAGCAATAATTTGAATTGAATGCGATAAATTTAGTAAATTCGATATTGCATTGTCAACGAATCGCTATTTCATTCCCAACGCAGCGTCGAAACGCCAAATTCCTTCATTCTGATGCTACAGGAATTCGTAACTGTCAATTGAAATGTAAATATTTTCAATACGAATGCCAAGACGTTTCACGGTTTAAACTGATAATATTTTAGAGCTCGTGTGATGTCTTATCTGCCATCTGGCAATAGCGCAAAATCTGTATTCGGAGCGTGACCGAAAAAGCTTGAAAAACTATATCGCGCAGGTTCTCGGTCTCGCGTTTCTTTTTTTTTTATTCTTCGCGGCTTGTCTCCTCCCACTCGAACTAAATGGATCGTTTCAACACCTCCGAAAACGTTTCCATAAAAATATATTTAGAAATAGAATTCAAAACGTTGATTTTCATTAACCAACCAACCACGTGTTCATGATGATAAAAAAAGCACGAAGAAATAAAAAAACAAACATTTTTTATCCGCAAAATATATGAAAAATTGATCCGGAATTCATTGAATTCAGTGAGTATGAAAATGAAGGCAGAGACGATTCCTGTTGGACAAAAAGCGTCTCGAGCCTCCAGTAAATCTATATACAATAGTAATTGAGTAGAATTTTCCCATCACGATTTTTTTCCTTCGTATTAGACTGCAAAAACGTGCGTGTGTGGATGTAATGTGATCTTTTCGAAATAGCTGGAACAGTGGATTACAAACACGCGCTCTTCGATGCGGAGCCGCAGAAGCGAAACGCGATTTTGCCGTTCTCATCTCACGTATCGGCTCTCGTCGGTGAACGCGAGTGCGTGCTCCTCGATGTGCCGAATAGAAGAGGAAGAGAAGGAATAATGATAATAAGAGTAATAAGAAGAGGAAGACGATCCGAGGCAGGGGGAGGAAGAAGAAGAAGAAAACCGTAGTGAGAAAAGGAGAAAAAGAGCTGGTACACTGGACCAACTCTGCTGGCTGCTGGATGCTGCATTCGCTGGTACGTAGGAGCGACAATCGTCGGTTCCCAGCAGCTCGAACGACCTCTCGGCCTCTCTCCGGCGAGAGAACCGCGCCCACCGTAAAAGAAATCCCGCGCGCGTTATCCTCTTTTTCTCTCTTTTTTCTTTCTCCATTTTTCTGCGTGTCTCTCTCTCCCCCCCCTCGTTTTCCCTCCATCTTCTTCCTTCTTTGTATCAGGAGTACCGAGACGAGTCAAAAGCGTGTGCAATATACTCGCGGAGGTATAACGACGATCACCCTCTCCCCTCTCGTCGCACACACTACCGCGAAACGCCGATTGCAACGCTTTGCCTTCTTCTCGCCACTACTCGCGATTGCTACGCCAAGAAAGACAGAGAAAAAAGGAGGAATCGAGGGAAAAAGAGAGAGAGTGGGGCAGCAAGATTGCAAGAAAAAGCAACGAGAGTGAGAGGCCACGAGGGAACAGAGAAAAAAGGAAAGAGAGAGAGAGAGGGGAAAGTAATTTGTTCACTCACACTTACAGCTGAGCATTCTTCTCTCCTCCCACCGTAAGATTTCGTTTCGTTTTATCCCCTTCTACGTAAGTGTTCCACTCTATAGTTATATCAGTGCGCGAATCTGTCTCTTTCTTTTTTCACCGGGTACACGTACTCGATCTCTTCGTACATTCGAGCCAAGGGGGAGGGGACTTTGCCACGTACCTTTGCACCGCGTCTCTCTCTCTCTCTTTATACGTACAGACCAACATCGACTCTATAGTCATATGTATATGAGGAAACGATACCATCCCCAAGTACATGTACTCGTACGTACTTAGCCCATCGCATGTACTTATTATACGCGTCTTAAATACAGTACTACTGCCTTTTACTTGTGATATAGTGGGCAACGACGAAATTATCTTGTATTTAATTAGAAACAGCTAAAATTGCTTTCCTGATAACGGTTAAGGTACGATGCTCCGAAGGAACGTCTCCGAATTATTGGTTGTTGACGGTAGAAAATTCGTCATAAATCCTGAAACGTTGATAACAGTTGTTTGGCACACTTTTCTTTGCTATTAGATCACGATGATCATATTCAAATTCATTTTGTGAATATTTATTATTAATTTTGTGTATGTCTCCTAGTCCAATAATGAAGGAATCGATTGCTCATTCGTCGATCATGTTTTCTGCTGATCACTATTGTATATGTAACAGCTCGTACGAGCAAATCGTGAAATGCACGCTCGAGCAACGTCGTAAACGATAAAAATTAATCACTCGTTTAGCAGCGTTCGTACTAATTACGGAATCAATAAATTGTAGGAGAGTTGTTCGAATCTGGAAGAATAATAAATCGTGTTCGATATTCTTGCATGCTGAAGGATTTTATGGTCACAATTATCGAAAGAAGAGTGTGCTCGATTTTCTTATCTTGCTCTGCAACTATGTTGCTCCCAGCGAGCACACCCAATAATTGCAATAACTTTTCGATCCAATGGAAGTATTAATTATTTTTAATAAAACGAAAAAAATCAGGACTTATTGCGCCGAGTACGTGCGTACAGTGCAAAGTATTCGCGTTATTCGTACTGGCAAAACTGGAGTTCGATGTTTCAGTTTCAATCGCATTTTTGCACATTTTATTCGACGATTTTCCATTCACAGGCCCGCAAAATATCGAGTTTTTAAAGATGCGTAAGGAAGCAAAATTCCTGTCACAATCGACGGATCGGAATTCGCGATTTCGAGAAAATGATTTAAAATAGTTTCGTTATCGATTAGAAAAAAAAAAAAAGAAAAAAAAACAATTGTTTCGGGGTGAGTCAAATGACGATCCAGAGACAAGCGTCTTTCATTAAGGTATCGTCCAACTGCCATAACTCGCGCCAATGATATTCCTAGCATTGACTTTTTAAAGTCCTCAAAGCGAGAAAGAATGGCGGGCATCTCGTTACCTCAGCTTCTCACAGAGACGAGAGGATTGATGCTCCGATAGCAGCCCATAGCTCGGCTATGCGCACATGCGCTGCTGAACCGGTATAACGACAGGTAAAATATGGTGCGAAGTCGCGGTACGAAATATCGGCAATTTAAGGGTGCGCAAGAACTCGCGGTAACGACTCTACTCACGACAGATACGACTATGACCTCGCGGCTCGACGATGGACCGGACTCTTCTTACGTTCGCTTATCCGTACAAATACACACTGTCCATTTATATTGCGCGTCTATACATATATGCGTGAAACGTAAAGAAACGTTCGTTTTTTCGTGACGTGAAAAGAGAGAAACTCTCATATGGGCATCCACAAATGCAAAGTTCTGCTGAGTTGAAAGACGAGGTATCCAACAGCGGCTAATGCCTCGCAATTTTCATACTCTCGATACCTTGCTGAGTAGGTATCAAGTCAGGTTGTACTGTGGCAAAACGCAACCAGGTGCGAATAACGACCAAGGAAAGGGTAATCTCTCTGTCTCTCGGTTTATTTCTCTCCGCACGTAAGAAAGTATCGACGACGTTCGTCGTATTTCATTGGAAGATGATAATTTCAACAAATTTTTCACGCCGTCGATATACACGTTGACCCTATTGGCATCGGAGTCCACAAATTATCAGAATTTTTAGCGAAATAATTACGATCGTGCGCATACCGACCGACAAATGCTTTCCTTTTATTTTAAACTTCACTTTTTTTATTTCATCTTATTTTTTCTTCCGCCTCAAGATGATATTTCTGCTTCGATCGAAGGGAATGGCGATTACCTCTCGATTCACTGGACAGATGCAAGACTTTACTTACCGCCGCACAAGCTTCTCTTTTTCCTCTCCCTGTCTCTCCGTCTCTCTTCATTCTTCACGAACCAATTAATTCGATAATTGGACTCGTTGGTTGGTACCAGTCAAGGTTTAACAAAGAGTACTCAGTCGCTTGTTTTGTACGTTTGGAACGTGAAAGCTTTTTTTCAAATAAATCAAGAGTCGCGCTTTCATCACAATATTTACTTTCTGAATCAGCTGCTGGTCTCTGATTTGAATTATTATTACTTTTATTCCAAACATTTTTGTCGGAATAATATTCTCGAAGGATGCAAGAATTGCTGGAAACTGAGATTAAATTATTTTTCGATCAAATTCATTTTATCTGAGTAAATATCGTTGAAAAAGTTCATCGTACACTCGAAATCATCGGAAATTTAAACTACAAATTCCATATTAGCCATCAATTATTATCAATTGCGTGGAAAAGTTACTGTATTGCAGAGAACCTTCGCAACCACTTAATTAATTCCGTGAATAACGCTCTCGACCCTTCCATCATAACGTACACGTTTTTACATTCGGTTGTGAATAATTTTTTGAGCACTCTTCACGCTGCGAGCGCAGCGATGTTCAGTAGCACGATTAAATAAGTGAATGCAGGTGCATACGAGCAAAAAATATTTTAATCGTTTCAAATCGATTTCTGGTTTGCTACTGAAAGAGTTTTGCAACGATTACTTAATTGATGAATTTATTGAAAAAGATATTAGAAGAAAATCATTGAGGAAAATAATTCTCATACAGTCGTTACACGGCATAATATCAATGAATCCATATTCCGTCGGCGATTTTGAAGTTTTCCAGGTACAGTACAGCCTGCCACTGCGCAGTGACCAAAAAAACGCATGATTTTCTCGCAGCATCGTATTTTTTCGTTCAATACCGTGACGTCTTTAGGATCGAAGTAATTCTTGTTTACGACACGCAGAAAGAAGTCTGGTACCGATTTTCTCCCACCCCTCTTCCCTCGTGCTCTCTTCTCTCCAGGCTTTTTTCCTCCACGCCCTCTATCAGTCCTTTTCACGGTGCTAAGTCATTTCGACTTTATTGCAAGGGCGTTTTCGTTCTCTATTCTACCAGCATCCCTTCTTTCCCTCTCGCTTTCTCACGCTCGTCGTGTCTCCGTTCTTTGGGAACGAGCGTCTTCGGAAGAAAGATAGAAACTGAGAGAAAGACCAAGAGAAATAAAATGAAAAAAGAAGAGAGAAGAGCGGCGAAGAGAAAGATCCGGAGAGAACGAGAACAGAAGACAAGTCTCGAAGAAAACAGAGGGTTAGAGAAAGATCTAGTGGCGTGGAGCACTAATGCATCGTGAAGTGCTAATTACAGACTACCCTCGGTTTCCCAGTAACAGCCACGAATTTTATGGACAGCCGGTATAGTGCAACTAGAGAATACACCAACCTCGACCATTTACTCTCCGAGGAGCGTGTGTTCGCGCGTGCGTGTGACCTCAGAAGCTAGACAACCCTCGAGCGCGTCCCTGATAAGCTTCGAAAAGACGATATTTACCCTGACGGAATCGTCAACGTCTCGATTACTATTTCTCAAAATAAATTCATCCGCAGTAACATATCCAGAGAAACGATTCTCCCAGTTATATCCTTCGGGATTTCATTGGTTTTAGACTCCACTGGCGGATTCCCATGGGATTGTTTTGTAACACATACGCGTCTTGTTCCAACGCCAAATTGCATCCCACTTCAATGTGTAAATTCGTGTACATGTCTCGAGAAGCGGGATACTCGAAAGGAGCGCAGTCGTTTCGAAAATCCCTCGCGGTTATTCTCACGCCTCGAGGAATTCCAACATGGAGAACTCTATGCCAATTTGACCAAGCCTCGAATCCTCCATATTATTTTCATTGTTCTAAATAACTGGTGTACCACCCATGTACTCAGTTTCTTCCCAAATCAGCGGGTCGTAAATGAACACAGTATTAAGAAAAATTATCTCTAAATCGTATGCTGTGGCTCTTTTTTTTCCTCGAGGGTGTGAAATTCATAGAAAACTGTTCAAACGGGCGATTGAAGTTGCACCATGGGCCAAACGGTCACAGCTCATCAACTGCCGAAAAAAAAATGAATTTCGAGTTTGAAACTTCACAATAAATCTCTTCATTTTAAATGTTTTTTACCTTTAAAATAACCAATGACAATTTCACTTTACCCTGTGCCATGAGCAGAATCCTGCGGTGTTTTTTTTTTTTTCGTTTAAATTTTAAACGTGTCTTGAAAAAACCTCCTCCAGTTCGAAATGCCCCATGTATTTTCCATAGCTGTCCGACGATGTCGGTTGAAGTGTGCTATGTTGCGAGAAAGTGAGAGAGAAAGAGTGAGGCCAGAGAGAGCGAAGGAACTAGCTCGTCTCGACAGAGGCCGTACTGACCGTACTTCATTACCCAGGAGCCCTCGGCCCTCATGGGTCATCCGTTATCATTTTTACAACTGCCGCTATTCAACAATGTCGAATAAAGTCTGTTAGGTATTGCCAGGGCGTATGAGCTTTCGCGGCTTCGCCGTATTCGCGCGAGCACGCCTCGTTCACTCTAGGGATAGAGTAAGAGTCGAGGCTGACACTACTTTGGGTCTGAGCGTATACGGTCCGAAGCGCAACTTCGGAGCTATTTCGTGAACATCCCGGGCAGCATCTATCCCCATATAAAATAGCGAGTTACAAGTGATCCACCAGAGAATCTTCGAAATCCTATTTCTTTGTTCTTGAGAATTTTTTCCACAATAGATCTCGAAGTATCGTTGAGATCGAGCACAATAAGTTCGGCATTAGCAAATCATAACCCATCAACAACAAAAATCACAACCGCATGGCCAGTTTCATTTATTCACATCCCAATCAAATATTCTGCATCCTATTAAATTTGCTTACTAAATATTGTAATCTTAAGTACACACAAGAAAATAGGGCGTGAGCAAAGATTTGAAGTGTTTAACCGAAAATAAACTGAAACCAAAAATTCCTCACCGATAACCATCGCCAGAATCCAAATAATGGGTGAAGGGAAAATCAAATTCGCAATGAAATCATGAAAAAGTTTTTCAAAATCTTTGAAAAGTGTTACAATTAAGAGTAATTTCGACGCGAGGTCGAGAGGCAAAGAGGAAGTGAGAGAGAAAGAGGGGCAGGAGTGGAAGGATAAAGGGCCACGAACAGAAACAATGTAACGTCGCGAGGTGGTCGTTTAACAAGGAGAACTCATTACCATTCGTCAATTTGAGGTACGTTCGTAGCGAGTGACCAATGGCTCTCTATTCCATGTAATGGGCAACCGGCCGACATCAGTCACGAGGCAGAGAGTCCCTCATGGTGGGTCCGGGAAACGAGCTGCTGCTCTTTCTATGTCTCTGTAAATTCTCCTGTGCAAACGAATATCTCGGTGGCAATGGGCACAGCCGGAGGGCCCTCTGTCTCTCTCTACTTCTCTATTATGTACGGTGTATATAGAAACACGCAATTTACGGAGTGTTATATAACGAGTGTTGGGCACATTACAAACGAAACGATGAACGGTGCTTCGCCGGAGAATCCCCTCGACTCGGTGACTCCGCGTCGTCCGAATTCTCGACGAGCAGCGAGCGACGCGAATGTATATATAGACACGCTATTCACGTTTGTTGGGATAGACCGAATCGCGTGACAAGAGGGTGACCATCCCCGAAACAAACCGATCGTGAACTCCCGTTCTACACGAACCCATTCTAAGTATTTCATTTGCCAAATTGTAACGAGCTCGTTTTCTTTTGAATGCCACACAACGAAATCACCCCCCCATTCCGGCATCAATACTCATCAGACGGTAATTCGACATCGAACGTGATGAATTAACTGCACAACGGTGGATTACATGCGTATTCAAAAATAGAACAGAGAATTCTGTTCCTTTTATCGTCCAGAAAAAACTTCAATCTGCTCAGGGTAGAAATGCAAAGGTCAATTTTTTCGAGTGGAAGCATCAGTACATTTGTACTGCTGCTTCCACCGGAACCTTCCAAGGACAGACTGTTTTCGTTGGGGTCAGAGAACGAGTTCCACACGACATCATTTTCATCGTGGGGTCAAACGGGTTCCACTAACGAGTTGACAAATCGGGTCTCGCGGGGGTCGTCCTACAGGATACAGCGATAAAGCAAAGCAGTCGTGGCACTCGACCCTCGGACGAAGATCGAGGAGCTTTACTTCGCACGTTTTTTGCTCTTCCACGTGAATCTACTAAGTTTGACTTCGATATGGTGAAATTACTATTATTTTGTCAACTATCCGTACAGAATTGCAGCTTCGGAACTCGACTCCACCATCGCTCATTTCAATGATCGCTCATTTGATGGAAGATTGTGAAAGAGGAAACGAAAAAATTTAACACATTCTATGAGAATTTTTGTGCAGCAATATATATAATTTTATTTTCAATGTAACGACGACATTGACGTGAGAAATATTTTATGAAGGATTTTAACATTTTGGGGTATTTAGTCACACTCAATGGAGCCATAGCATTTCGGGAACCCTTTCGTCATATCATAATGGGGAATTACCTTTCCATTTTTACATTACCAATGGGGCATCTAGAGTTCAAGTACAATCAACTTGAAGTAATCTAATATCATGAATAAAACGTCATTTTTTTGGTATCGAAATATTCAAAATGCCGAACGAAGAGCGATGATGCCTCCAGTTCAATTATTATCGTGGTGAATAATTAATATAAATATCGAAGAGATGCGCAGTCGCATCCCGTTTATATTCATAATATAATCGTTTTAACGGACTACCACCAAATTTTCGAGTTTGAAAAAAGTTCGTTTTTCATTATGCTTGATTATGAAATTCACTTACCCGATTTGCCCTACACCGACTACTCCTTGGTCGGAGATGGAAGATTCAACACGTCAACATCCTTGAAAAATATCTTTAGGGATGTTCTCTAGTATATAATTTTCTTCATAAAAAAAAAATTAATATTGCTTCTCATGAATGACATCATTTTATTGATTTTTGGATAAAAATTGTTGAAAATATATTCAAACAAAGTTATTTTATTATGAGGAATGTCAACCGAGTCATCGTGAATGCAAAATAAATGTTTTCGCATTACCAAGATTTCTCCTTGTCAACAAATTATTTGATGGACAGAAAAGAACTTCTTCCGTTTTGTCGTCGTTGCTTGAGACAGCATAATACTGATATTTATTTCAGATACCAAAAAAAAATTGTAAATATAAACCATATTTTCTAATAAAAGAAGGGAATCAGATTGGTAAAAGTAAAATACTATCAACAAAAAAACGACGAATCGTTTCATCGATAGACACTCCTTTTCATAAGCACGACACTTGAATTATTGAACCCAGACGATATTATCTGACCTAATTTTTGAGGGTTATACATTCCATAGTGAGACTCATCAGTCTCCAATTATCTCAATATCAAAGTCAATGGTTCACTATTTCCAAATCAGTTCGCTGTTGTTTTTTGAAAGATTTTTTTTTTACAAATTTCTTAGTTATTACATACTGCCCAGTTCAGCTCGAATGAAAGGAGATTCAGACTGGCCTAAGATTTCATGATACACCAACACACTTAAAATACAGACGACGATTAGCGAATTTCATTTTGAAGTAGTGATTCTCGTAGTTCAACTATCGAGTGATGCTCGAGCTTATATTCTGAAAAACTAATCCTCCTTTGCACGAACTTATATATACTTGCTGACCCAGTCCGGTTTTACTCCCAAGAACGTTCAGTTTATATTTCGTGACTAGGGCACGTGTCAACATTTTCAAGCCATAACGATTCGTGGGTCTTATAAAATATTGTAAATTTTATTCGATCATACTGACATTGAATGACAAAGAAATGACCTTCAGACAACCGGGAAATAAGGAAAAGCAAATTAAATCCTCTAGTCAGCATAAGTTTGATTTATTTCCTTTGGTTTTTGAAAGACTTCTCAAAATCTGCAAAATCAGGTCGTATTTACGTCTTTATCATGCCCCAAATAACAAATGATTTTTCTCAGCGAATGTCGATCAACACAAAAAAAGTTACTGCTTATATACTCTGAATTATCGAGAAATGTACATTACAAATCAATCAGTAAATCTCACGTTACAATTACTACAACTGAATTGTATTGCAGCCAAACAGAGAAAAAACATTTTGATTTCATACTCAAAATGAAAATCAAGATTCCGAAGATTTTGAGGAGCTGAATATTCTAAACGATTCCAAGGCTAAAAATATCTTTAGAGACAAAATTTGGTAACTTTAACATGCTTGCATTAAAAACCGGTTTTCTGATCAGACTAAGTGTTTATTAGTATTTTTAAAGAGACGTTTGATAATAAGATAAATATTTATGAATTCAAGGGAAACGTAAGTAAATATACGAAAATTATTAATCTTTGCATGGAAAATTGTGAAATGATACACGAAATAATTATTGCAAACGTTTCTACAGCAATATAACTTTATATTCGATTCAATAACAATTTCCGCGTTAAGAGCGTGTTTTACAAAAAGACCTTAGATATTGCAGTATTTAGTCACATGTATTTGGACGACAGCAATCTGGGTACTTTTTCGTTAAGTCCGGGAGACCACCATAAAGATTTTTTCCATTGTTACACACTGCAAGACTGCATCTGGAATTCAAGTTACATAGTCAATGTAATTAAGTTTCATAAATCGAACGTTATTTTTGAGTATTGAAAGATTCAGAACGTTCGAAATTTGTATATATGCGACAGCTATTTAAATTTGGGAGCGTTGATGACGCAAGTTGTATATTTCCACATGAAAATCATCGAAGTATAGTTATAAAAGTTCAAATACTCCTCTTCGATTATAAAGATTGCGTTTGCGTTTATTGCTTCAAAATCGTTTTATTCAATAATGAAATTTAGAAGTTCAAAATGATTCAAATCTGAATTATCTGTAAATACAAGTTTGACTCACGGAACTTCCCCGAAACTGATTCCCTGTTCTGTTTTAATACACTCGATCCTTGAACAGGTATCAATATCCAGCTGAGAATAATCATTGTATGTGCAATTACCTATACAGAAAGTTAAAAGTTATTGAAACATGAAACATTTCATCCCATTCATTTTATCAGTAAATAAACAATACTTTTATAAATACAAATATTCATATTACATATTCAATGATGGATTAAGTTCTGAAATGAAGTAATCAAAAACTACGTGAAATGCCGATCTTATCGCGTTGACGGGTTTTTTTTCTAATTAACAAATAACTCATTAGATAAAGTAAAAAAAGCCTCAGGTTTTTTAGAAACTGAACGAATTTGTTTTCATATTGCTTGCTCCAGTTATCACTTGTACATGAAAAAGTAGGTTGCGGTATTTTCATCGATGGATTACAGTCTCACAGTGTAACAACACTAAATGTATAACACACTTCATAACTTTAGAATTATTTAAGAAAAACCATAAAATTTTCAAACTTCTAGAAATGTTATGTGTCCCTAAACATGTATCGTTGAATTCCCTCACAAGTAAACAATTAAAAATTGATAAAACTTCAATTATTCTATACTGAGTCGTTATTGTCGTGTTTGAATTGCATTCGAAACACAGTTTAATGATAATCAAAATATGACAATAATGGTTCTGTATATATAATCATCAAAGCTTTATGAATAACTCATCTGTGAAAAAATTAAATACAACCGAATTTACTGAAGTTTGAAGAGTCTCCGATTTAGAGGCGGAGCTAATGCTTTGTTTCTGCAATTTTCCAGTCTTGTCCATAAAAATCTTTTTTTCTACCAAACTATCAGATTCTACGTACCGGTCACTAAAGCCGGAAAGAACGAAGGTTCAGCTGGTTTGCATGAGGCTTCGTGAAAAGCCACCAAACCCAGAATACAGACGGCGATACCGAATTTCATTTTAAAGGATTGATTAGAGTAGCACAAAATCGAAATGATGCCGGAGACTGTTCCCTGAACACTGATGCTTCTGTAACCTGAATGTTCGGTTTTATATGCTCCATGGGACGAACGATTCTACTTCTCAAAATATTTTACTTGATGACACGATACGGGTCAGTGTTTTGATGTCATCACGATTGACCAATAAAGAATTCGCCCTTCATTGTGGGTTTTCATTGAATCACACTTATATTGGATGATGAAAAATATGCTCTCCAGAAAGGAGATAACCGAGAGCAAATCGAATTCTCAAACCATTTTCAGTTACTTCAATATACGAGCCACGT
Organism: Venturia canescens; assembly: GCF_019457755.1. Classification (NCBI taxonomy): domain Eukaryota; kingdom Metazoa; phylum Arthropoda; class Insecta; order Hymenoptera; family Ichneumonidae; genus Venturia; species Venturia canescens. The sequence goes on from NC_057426.1 coordinate 7,982,817, forward strand.
TTCTGAATATAAATTCGATCGTTGTTATCGTAATAATTTTCGAATGTGATCGATAGAATATTTAATTGTAATTTTTTGACGTAAACGATTAAAAATTTATAAAAATCACATTAAATTGACCAGATGAGATAGGACGTTTCACATGGGGAAAAAGTTAAAAACGCAATATTTAATTGATAAAGATATATATATATTTCATTCTGTATCCAAAGCATCATTGAATATATGTTGAAACGAAGAATATCATTTCGATAACACGTTTTGATGTAATTTGACAGCGTTTCGACACTTTTATTTCAGCGAGATTAATGAAGTTTTAAACCTTACCTTAGTCACTTTGATACAGAAATTTTTCGTAAATTTTCTCCATTTTAGATGCGCTCAGAATTTTTCCGACTCTCCGCAGCACTTTTAGATCCGGTTTAGGTCTCGTAATTGACGTACGTCATTAATACACAAGTATCATATAAATACGTTTGAAGCGTTGTAGAAGGACCTGGATAATTAAATCCTGGAAACATCATTCGTGCGGCAGATTCCTGGAATGTGTTACAATATGGCAGCTGCTTTATAAAAAAATCGACACGTGCGAGTGACCAATTGAGAACAATTTTTCGTGAGTCGAGGGGCCTTGAATATACGCCTTCGGGTCCATCAACATCTCTCGATCTTTCCGCATAGGTTCCAGGTCACGGCAAGTAGCGGTTATCAATGAAAGGGCGCACCGGGTCATGTCAAAGTGACCGAGATCCCAGCGTCTCGTACTTCAATCGTGCTCTCTTTTCCGTTGACTTTGGGGCACATTCCCTACACATTGCTCAGCGTGTATTACGGATGTGCTGAGGCTCATTCGCACGAGCATTCGCGAATTAATCAAATTTGGTAATACACAACGTGAGCAACTGTCTGACCAATACCGCAGACTTTTTACGACGCTTGGTCGCTCAGGAAGTGGCCGAGAAGCTAACATATATGCGTGAACAAATAGCGGTTGATTAAAGTCTGAATAGTAAAATTGTGGATAAATATTTCCGCAATAGCAGATATTTTCTCAGTGATTGTGGAACAACTCGAAAAATGTTCTTATATGATGCTTTGATCAACCTACACATGATTGAGTGGATCAACCGGTTCCTTGGATATCTGTAAGAAAATATTCTTGAGTCACTAACCAAATTCAAGACCGATTGAAAATAATTTTAAATTCAAATTTCAATTGAAGTCCAAAATCCTGAGGATTTTGAAAAGCTGAACATTCAAAACATTCTCAATAGAGATATATTGAAGAAAACGCGGTATTATGAAAAATTAAATTGAATAAAACCAAAACGGTATAAATGAAATGTTATATTTTTGAAATAGGATCGTTTTTGATACTTATTTTTAGTCAGCATTGGAAAGCGAAAAGACGAAAAGAATTCATTCGTATCGGTTACCGCAAAAGAGTGTACGGAAAAGGAAAACGGATCGAGATATGAAATTTCGTGCAGCATTATAATTTTATTTTCAATTCATTCACAATATTCATGCGATAAATATGCTCGTGACGTCGAGAGTTTTCACATTTTGTCATGTTCAATCGCAATCGACTGGGGGACAGCAATGGGGGTATTTTTTTGTTAGATCGTATGGTCCGCTTCCAATAGATCTTCCATCGAGACAGTTACCAAGTTGGCAACTGAAAAAGAAATTCGTAAATTGAAAAATCTTTGGCAACTACATGACAGTTATCACCACACAAAAATATACCCTGAAGTGTATTTAGCATAATAACCATGTCGAATATTTTACCATTCTTCGCTGAATTTTATTTTTTTCAAACGATTCAAATGTGAACCGTCGATGAAAACTACTTACTCATTTGAAGAAATTTTATTCGAAAGATTAAACGTTATTTTTGATGATCGATAAACTGACAATGAGAACGTTTAAAATTTGTGTATATGCGACAGCTCTTTAGGTTCGGAAAAGTTTGAAATGATTGGGATTTGAATCGTCTGTGAATACAAGTTTAACTCACGAGAGTGTCGCGAAACGGATTCCATGCTCTGTTTGAGTGCATCCGATCCGATGACACCATTGAATGTTCATGTTACGATAATGTTCTTGTGTGCAATTACCTATACAAAAAGTTAAATGTTATTGAAACTTACATGATTTTATATAATTCATTTTATTATTAGTTTAACAACACTTTTACCGCAATTTGTTGTTGCGCACTGTTAGCGCAATTGAGAAAAAGACACGATTTCAAAAATAATTGATAAAGTCGTCTGAATACACAATAAATACCGACTTGGCCGTACATGAAAAAGTGAGATACGTCATTCCTATTGATGGATCACAGTCTCATGGCGTAGGAACACATACTGTATAACACATTTCATATACAACTTCGGAATTATTTAAGGGAAAAACAAAAATTCTCAATCTTCTAGAAATTTTATGGCTCTAAACATGTATCATGGAATTCCCTCATTCTGTATATAATCATTAAAGTTTTATGAATAAATTCATTCATGAGAAAATCAACTACAAGCAAACGAATTTACTTAAGTTTGAAGAATCTCCGATTTAAAGACAGAGCTAATGCTTTGTTTCTGCAATTTTTCAGTTTTTTTCATTGAAATATTTTTATGTACCAAACTATCAGATATTACATACCGAACATTGAGGCCGGGAAGAAATAAGGTTCAGTTGGTTCGCATGAGACCTCGTGAAAAGCCACGAAACCCAGAATATAAACGGCGATACCGAATTTCATTTTAAAGAATTGATTCGAGTAGTTAAAAAATGAAATGACACCGAAGTCCAGTTCCCCGAACACTAATGCTCTGCCGCATGAATTTCCCGTTTTATATCTTCCGTGGTACAGACGGTTGTACTTTTAAAAATATTTTTCATAGTTCCGGCATTGATGATATCACACGGGTCAGCGTTTTGGTGACATCGCGATAAACTAGAAAAAAATTGACCCTTTATTGTGGGTTTTTATTGAATCACATTTACATTGGATGATAAAAAATATTTCCTCGAAACAGCCCAAGAGCAAATCCAATTCTTTAACCATCATCAGTTACTTCAATGTACGATCTACGTTTCTGAATATAAATTCAATCGTTCATATCGTATTGATTTTCGAACGGAATCAATAAAATATTCAATTATACATTTCATAGTAGTTTCTGATATTAACGATTTGAAATTTATAAAAATTGAATTAAATTGACTTTAACGTAGTTCGATAGCTAAGTGCAGCATAAAAAATAGGGTGCAGCCCCCTTTCTATGTGAACATTATTCGTTGTGAAATATGTCTCAAAAATCCTTTAAAATATCGTTCATTATTAGTAAAAAAATATATGCTTACGATATTTTACTAAAATTTCATAATTGCTCGTGATTTTAGAATTTTTATATTTTTTCTTTTGTATACGCCCCTGCTATTAATACATTTTCATGCCGTATGCACATATACGAGCATACAAATAAACGCTCAGAAGCGCGTCAATCGTGACAGCATTGTACACAGGCAACTGTTTGAGACGAGCGCAGCGTCCTAAAATATAGTGATATTCATTGCCCGTCTCTCTCTCTCTCGACAGCGTTGCCCTGTCGCGAACCTTGAAATTTTCCCACTCAAATTCTCATACGATTTTTATTACAATAATTTTTTTCTCAAAAACAAGACGGTAGATAATGTTTTTCTTTTTTTTTTTAATTTTTTCTCCAGAAGATACTCTAACACTGTGTTTTTTAAAATCAAAATCGTCAGAACCGTTCTCGAGTTATTTCGGTTCATATTTTTTGTTTGACGATTACTATGTGTTCAGATGGGGAAACCACGGAACTTTAACTTGCAATATTTGAAAAACTAAACGATAGAACTACTTTTTTTTTTAATCGATTCGTTAGATTTTTCTGCGCGACATATATATATTTTTTTTAAATCTTCGTCAGAAATCGGGTTTTGATATTGAACAACCTTAATCAACAAACGAGGTAATTAAAAAACGAATCAATATACGAAATTTTATGCAGTAGTACAACTTTATTTTCCATTTAATTAGGACATCATCTTAAAGAATAGTTTATCAGAGTTCTTTTAACATTTCGGAGTATTTAATCACAAGTAGAAGGAGTACAGCACGCTGGGTATTTTTTCTTTAGGTCAGGGGGACCGCTGCCGAGCTCTTTTCCATTTTGACACCGACTAAGGCTGCATCTGAAATTTGAGCACATTCCAAGTAATTTTATTCGATAGATTAAACGTTATTTTTGAATAGCGTTTGAATATCGTTGAATATCGTGAAATTGAGAACTTTTGAAATTTGTATATGCGACAATTATTTTTGCTTAGCAACGCCAATGACTCGAGTTATATTTTCACATCGAAATAACCCCTCGGGAATATGAAAAAATAAAAACTATCTTTCATTAGAATGATTGCATTTCCGTTCATCGATTCAAAATTATTTTACCGGTATGTCAAATTTACAAATTTAGAATAATTCAAATTCAAATTTCTCGTGAATACATCTTTAGCACTTACGGAACTCCTGATAATCTGATTTCGCCTTGCTCTGTTTTAGTACACTCGATCTTTGCACAGGATTCAAGATCTCTGGATGGGACTTCTTCCGGTAAGCAGTTCCCTACAAAGAAAGACAAAATACATATAAACATAAATGACTCCATATCACTTTCACTTCATTTTCACGTTGACAAAATTCACGCTAATTTTGATATCCGTGTTTACGAAGCAATTAAGAAAAACACCTGATTGTAATAGCGATGAATAATTTATTGGGTAAAGTTATTTGACATTGCAGGAAATACCGATTCAATCACTACCAGCGCTAATTTGATGGAAGTTTGGTCGTTACCAAATTATCGGCTGACTAAACCGATAACAAGGTCGAAAGAACCCGAATCCCTCTCCATTGTTGAAAACCGAACAAATTTGTTTTCTCAGCACTTACTCCAATTATGACTCATGTAAAAACGAACTTGGATTTATAAAAATCATTCATCAATGCAAAATGTAAGATACATTTCATAAGTTGAGAAATTATTTCAGGAAAAAAAAAACAGAAAATTCTTAACTTCATGAAGAAGTGTCGTTGTCAGAATGAATAAATTAAGTCACAATAAAAATACTGGTTCCTTTAAAATGGAATTGAAATAGTGTCGGAAGTGAACAAGGGTTGGCAGACGCCTCTTATTTTAATGTGGAACTAAGAAATAATTTTTTTTTCGGAAATTATTAAGAGCTCGTACGTTGAATCATTTTATTGCATTGAAAAATTTCTGAATTATTACGTACCGCTTAATAAGGCAGGAAAGTGAGCGTAAGAGGTGCATGAGGCTTCGTGGATAGCCAGCAATCCCAGAATGCAAACGACGATACCGAATTTCATCTTGGAGAAATGATCGCAGTAGCACGCAAGAATGAAACGATGCTCGAGCTTATTTCCCGAAGATTGATCCTCTACTGCACAAATTTTCCGTCTTATATACTCTACGACCCGGCTCGGTTCTACTTCCACAAATGTTTTGATAGTTTCGCAACCGATAGCATAACACGAGTCAACGTATTGATATAATGAAGATTGACGAAAACAAAATTGACCCTCCATCGTTGGTTGTACTTGAACACACTCACATTGAATAGTTATATGCCCTCCAGTCAGGAGATAACGAGAAGCAAATCGAATTCTCAAACCATTATCAGTTACGATATACGAGCCACGTTTCTGAACATAAATTTAATCGTTGCTTTCGTAATCTTTTTCGAATAGAATCAAAAGCATGGTCAATTGTACGTATGATAATGATTGCTCAATATTTACGAATTCAAATTCATCTAAAGCAAATAAAATTAGAGTTCAATCAAAATAAAGAGGGGCCTGTTTTATTTTTATTGAACTCACACCAGACTTTTGAGGCTTTATTTACAAATATGAAAACAGGGCTCTAATCTTTTCTGTTCCGTGGATCGTTTGCTTCCTCTGTCATTTTCAAAAAACTTGGCCAAAGTGATAAGAAAAATTTATCTCCTTTTCGTAATTTGTTTGTATAACACAACCAGTATTTTTTCGAGAATATTCATTTGTCAGAATTAGAATTGAGTAGTTGGATCGATTTTTCAAACTATTATTGCATTTGGCTAGACATTGTTCATCCTTGAAATTAACGTTATGAGAATAGTTTCGAACTTCAATCAGTTGAAACACGTGAAACTCAGCTGTGACACGATGAGTTCTTTGTCAAAATATCAGAAGGTTTAAAAATCTTCCTCACTAAAAAAGACAGGTTCAAAATAATGAAATTATATTCATTTGAACGACTTCATTCCTTTATGAAAGAATCCTTTCTCAATGAGTCCACCACATTTCGGGAATAATTTTTTCATTTTTCTTCTTCAGGAAAAAATCTCATCTCATTTCTTAATATGAACAATAAATCATCTCAGAGACACTGATTTTTATCAAATATTTATTATATTTTTTTTATTATTATATATTTTACATGGATATAAATACAAATTTACATTATTTTTTTATTAAAAAGTGACACATGAAATCCCAACTCCATGTAGATTTTTGTCGCCTTACAATCTATTTGATACTCATATCTGAATATTTTTTATGACAACAGATGGTAGCCCCAAGGTCTCTACAGTGATATAATATTTCGACCAATCTACATACTTGATAGCATATAGACAAACAGAAACGGGCTAAGATTATGTCTATTTATATTTTGTTTCTTTCGTTCTCTCATTTGAAATTTAAAATTTTCCAGACAGTCGTAGTTTAGATATCGTAGTTACTGTGACATCGTAATTACGATTTGTCACAGTTTTGGAACAATTTCACAAAAATCCAACTGCACAAGCAATAATTATTCATTCTCATGATCGACTTAAAGACGGTACAGGGGCACGACGATAAAAAGTCAATGAATATTCATGCAGCCATGTAACTTTATTTTCTGTATACAATAAAATCTTCATCATGATAAGTATTATAAATTGCAAAGTCTCCCAATTCATGGTATTCAGCAACGTCGAACAGGATAACAGCAATTAGGAAATTTTTTCGACAGGTCGTGCGGGCCGGTGCCGTATCGTTCTCCATTCGGACAATAACCATACGTACATCTGAAAATTAGTGTGGTAAATGAAAAGCAATTGAAAATGATTCGGTCAGATGATTTTTATGTGACAGCGCACGTATAGAAATGAATAGGAAAAAATGTATTCGTAGTTATATCTATTTTTCCTATTTACGTTCCCGAATTTTTCAATTAATCGATTTTTTCACTTTTAATACATATTAAGTGAGTCATCTTTTTGGATAGCGTAACTTTTCATTTATTTTTACCAGGATTCATTTACATTTAATAATTCAACTCATTAATAACTATTTGAAAGAATGTCCAATTCGAAGAATTTTCGGGAAATCGAGTCGAGCAAAACGATATCGACAAAATGTCAAAGGTGGTTTGAATGCCAAGCTGTCATTTTGACGGGACGAATGAAAGTTGTTTTTTTTCTGAATGAATTTATCCCCTCAATGGTCGTGTTTCAAGAACCAATCGGAATCGCGGAAAAGCTATGACAATGAACAGCTAATTCACGCGTCACAACCTTACTTTATAAGAAAAGCAAAGGGATGTGTGTTAACTTACCCTGACGCTGACCACTCCAGTGTCCCATTTGATTGCTTGGTACACTGGACTTTGTAACAACCATTGATTATATTTGTAGGAACTTCAGTTGGATCGCAGTTACCTACGATATAAGAAAACAAACGTCTTTAAATTTATGCGCAGGAATAAAATAACCGTTTTATTTCTCCTGTGACTGTAAACCGAAGATTCGCAAACAATAATTATGAAACTGGGGTTAAATTAGTGAAAAACTACTCAAAAATAAGCTTTGAATTTCTTCTATCTCGAACTGGTCAACTCATAAAAACAATCAAAACATTTTTCTACACGATTCAAGTTCATTGAAGAACTATTATTTATACGTATATTTTCTTTTATTACGCACCTTCTAGTGCGGCCGGATGCGAGTAAACTTTCATTACGGGACCTCGCTTTAGTGCGTAGGTTTCATGATATGCCAATACAACGAAAATACAACAAAAAATGAGGAATTTCATTTTGAAATTTTGATTGACTGTATTATCGCAGGAGTGATGTACTCTTCGAGCTTTTTTTGAGAACTGATGTACTTCTGCGGAAACTCTCCATCTTATATACTCTGCAAAGCCGTCTTGTTCTACTCCCCGAAATGTTCTACTTCGTCGTAACTTTTGACACGTGGTGTTTTTTGCCTATGAGAATGGACGATGATTGGATATCATTGATTGAAGACTTTATTCGTCTATGCCCATACATTCGAAAAAAAATTGTCCTCCGGTTGGACGCGAGGGAGATGAGAGGAAAAAAAACAATTCAATAAAAAACTGTTTGGCTCTTCCTTACCACCATCGAATCAAATGATTCGAGAACGCTGAGTTTCGTAATCGCTGTATTTAAAATATGCTATGACCGGAATTGAAGATATTATAATTCGAATATCGCTTAAATAATTAGAAACCGGTTTTATTTCGTTTCTGATACATTTTTTTCGTTTATTCAGTATGGTTGAGGATATTTTCCTCTAGAAACTGCGAATAATGATCATGTTTCCCAAAAAAAAAATTATTTGATGTAACTGAATTTATTTGAAGCTCTGAACGCTTCTGCGGCCCCGTTATTAGGAATCTGACGCATTTTTCAGAATTCAATTTGTTCTATTATATCTCATCATAACATGTGTGATGAATCTGGAGCATTTTTTTCTCAAGTCTCCGTTACTTATGAGTCTGTACTTGACCTAATTTTCAATGATTCAAATTTTTTTGGCTTCACGATATGAAAGCTCCTCTTACGTTGAAGCAGTACTCGCCATGAAGCTTTGTTCAACGAAGAAATAACGCTACGAGTTTTTATCTCAGACTGAAGGTTATTAATTGTGTGGGGACACGACGATAAAAAGTCAACGAATATCATCCCTTATTCAGCAATGTAACTTTATTCTGTTTACAATAAAATCTTCATCATGATGAGTATTAGAAATTGCAAAGTCTCCCATTTCATGGTATTCAGCAACGTCGAACAGGATAACAGCAATTAGGGAATTTTTTCGACAGGTCGTGCGGGCCGGTGCCGTATCGTTCTCCATTCGGACAATAACCATACGTGCATCTGAAAATTAGTGTATTAAATGAAACGCAATTGAAAATGATTCGGTCAGATGATTTTTATGTGACAGTGCACGTATAGAAATGAACAAGAAAAAATGTATTTTTAATTATATCAGTAATATTTTCATTAGTAAATTTAATCTATTTTTCCTATTCACGTTCACGAATTTTTCAATTAATCGATTTTTTCACTTTTAATACATACTAAGTGAGTCATCTTTTTGCATAGCGTAACTTTTTATTTACTTTTACCAGGATTCATTTACATTTAATAACTATTTGAAAGAATGTCCAATTCAAAGAATTTTCGAGAAATCGAGTCGAGCAAAACGATATCGACAAAATGTCAAAGATAGTTTGAATTCCAAGCTTCCATTTTGACAGGACGAATGAACGTTGCTTTTTTTTCGAATGAATTTAGCCCCACAATGGCCGTATTTCAAGAACCAATCGGAATCGCGAAAAAGCGATGACAATGAACAGCTAATTCACGCATCACAACCTTACTTTATAAAAAGCGACGATGTGTGTTGACTTACCCTGACGCTGACCACTCTAGTGTCCCATTTGGTTGCTTGGTACACTGGACTTTGTAACAACCATCAATTATTCTTGTGGGAATATCAGATACCATGCAGTTACCTATGTTATAAAAAAATAAACGTCATTAAATTGGGAATAATAATCATGAAACTGGGGTTTCATGTGTGCAAAAAAAATTACTAAAAAATAAACTTCGGATTTCTTGTATTTCGAACTGATGAACGGTGAGAGGTCAAAACATTTTTCTACACAATTCAAGCTCATTGAAGAACTATCATTTACGCACATATATTTTTTTATTGCGTACCTTCTACTAAGGCCGGAAAATCCCTATACGGTACAATCTCGGTTACCAATCTCCGTCTTGCGTAAGTTCCATGATATGCCAACGCAACGAAAATACAACAAAAAATGAGGAATTTCATTTTGAAATTTTGATTGACTGTATTATCGCAGGAGTGATGTACTCTTCGAGCTTTTTCTGAGAACTGATGTACTTCTGCGGAAACTCTCCATCTTATATACTCTGCAAAGCCGTCTTGTTCTACTCCCCGAAATGTTCTACTTCGTCGTAACTTTTGACACGTGGTGTTTTTTGCTTATGAGCATGGACATAGATATCATTGACTGGAGATTTTATTCGTCAATGCCCATGCAATCGAAAAAAATTGTCCTCTAGTTGGACGGGAGGGAGATGAGAAGAAAAAAACAATTCGATTAAAAACTGTTAAGGTTCTTCCTTACCACCATCGAATCACATGATTCGAGAACGCTGCGTTTCGCAACTGCTGAATTCGAAACCGGAATTGAAGAATCCCTAAAATCTAATAATCACATCCCTCAAAATACTAATAATTTTATGGACTTTAGTATTCAATAGGAGTTCGAAGAATGTCAGACTCATTTCCTGGTTTAGCATCGAGATGAGAACGAAAGTTAATATTTCGTCATCTCATTGTGGAAATACGGGGAGAAAAAACACAAGAAAATTAAAGTGCGAAAAGTGTTTACTCGTTCTATTTTCTTCTTTCCCTTTTTTCATTCATCTCTCTATTCAACGAAGTAGACACTGAAAGCTTCTGCGGCCACGTTCTTAGGAATTCGACGCATTTTCATAATTCCATTCGTTCTATTTCATCATGGCATGTGTGATGAATCTGGAACATTTTTTTCTCAAGTCTCCGTTACATATGAGTCTGTACTTGACCTAATTTTTAATGACCCACATTTTTTTGGCTACACGATATGGAAGCTCCTCTTTCGTCGAAGCAATACTCTCCACGAGGCTCTGTCCAATGTGGCAATAACACTAAGAGTTTTTCTCAGAAAGGAAGTTGTCAATTATGTTTGAATTTTGCAGGTATACACGCGGAATTCGTTAGCGAAGGTGTTATTGGAACTTAGAAAAAGCCACTATTTGTTTGAGATTCGAGCAAAACTTCCTTTATGAATGTTTTCTAATAAAAACGGTTTACGAGACCAATTTAGGCACGCCGCAGTATTTACAAACACAAAAATCGTTATGTAATGAACATTTATTTTGCTCCTTTCCCATTCCCGTTCTCTAGACCCACAAACCGTTAGAAACATCGTCGCAATTCATTCCCAGTCTGTGAAACAGTTCATGATGGATTTATTTCAAGAAGATAAAAATAATCGCTAATTTTAAGGAATTAAAATCTTGCGACAGAATCCATAAAAAGTTATTTTTCAGCTTACGACATTTCGATCCCAGCACGTTGAGAATATTTATCGTGATGAGAGATTTTCGTAAGCATTTTAAAAAAAGGTGTAAGAAAACAGAGACAAATAATCCTGAAATCCATTTATTTTCCTTTTTTCAAAGTTCATGAGTATTGCATGAAATTTCAATTTAGACATTGCTCCTTCGTCGTTCCGATTAGTTCATTATCTGCAAAATATTTTACAGAGTTCCGACAGTCCGTAAGATTATTTGGCATCGTAGTATTTAATCGCATTTGTTTGGACGACAGCAATTGGGGTATTTTTCCGTCAGGACATGTGGACCAGTGCCAAGTTCTTTTCCATTCGCACACTGAGTAAGGGGACATCTGAAAATGGAAAAAAAAAAAAATAAGAAGAAATTAAAATTGTAACACGGTTTTTGATTATCAAACGCTGAGGAATTGAGTTACGTGACTACTTCACAAATGTAACTCGCGTCTAAAAAAATAAATTGGAAAAAAATTTTCCACTCATATATAAGACGGTTCAGAATCATTTTTTTCAAAGGAAATTCATCGTTTTAGCATTTCTCGGGTTTTACTTACTCGTGTCGGACAAACGATCCTACTCCATTTGCATCCTTGCTGCATACGATTTTGTTGCAACTGTTGAGCGCACTTGGGGGAATCGGCACTGATTTGCAGTCCCCTTTATCATTTAAAGAGAATTAAGATTAGGATATTTTGCGTAAGTAAATTCATGTCGTATGTTCCTTTCAATATTTTTTTTCTTCGCGAGACGCGCCACAAAATTCTTCTCAATAGATATCATTGGACAAGTGAATATTTTGTTCAGTCAAAAAAGTACAAACGTCTTTTGACATAAATTCAGGAGCGTGTTTGCAATGGATTTTAGACAAATTGAGATTTAGGACGGTGCTGTCGCACGCAGAAAGTATGAGAAGCGGTAGATTAGAAAAATTGTTATGTATTTGGATATTTGTGGGGACAAAAAATCAGTCTCAACTGATTATAGCGAAACTTATATAACATTCTGTCCGACGTGTCATTGGGACTTGAAAAAAAATTGGAAAATGAAACGCCGGAAAAAATGCTTTTCAGTAACGAAAAATTCGAAACTCAGAAAAATGTTTTCTCTGCGGAATATGTAATTGAAAAAATAACTTCGAAGATCGATCAAAAATGAAGTTGATGGATACAAAATTAATGAAACACGCAATTACGAGTGAAACTTCATATTTCTGGTTGAACCAATTGACTTTAAAAATTATTTTTGACCAACAAATTTTCCAGTTTCTACGTACCTTCCAATAAAGCCGGATGGTCCAGCTGGGACTGGCCCAAGGCTTCGTGACAAGCCAATACAGCAAAGATACAAACGAAGATAGCGAATTTCATTTTGAAACGTTGATTCCGTTACCGCAGAAACGATTTCTACCTCAACCGTTTTTTTCTGGAAACTAAATATCTCTTGCTAGAACTCTACTTATATACTCGATGAGACGACCTTTTCCCACCTTTGAGAATATTCCACTTTGTCAAAACTTATGGCCCTCGTCGGTATTCTGAGTCATAACCAGCAAGGTAAACACGGATTACATTGCGTTGGATATTCACTTTGTAAATACCCATTCTACGTGGTGAAAAATAGTCCTCTACGATAAGTAAATACAAAAAAGAAATATTTCATTTATTTATTGCTCCTTGTCTCGCTTCACTGCAACTCATTAATTCGTTATTATTACTGGAATTGGGCATTTTTTATTGTAACGAATAAATCTCTGTACAAAATGTAATCCGACCATCATAACCTTCTCCATTAATCGAAAAATGATTTATAAGCTCGCCCCTATTCGGATGGAGGAAGCACAATAGTTGTTGCGGTAACTATCGCTAAAAATGAGTTTCAAGGACACTATCGTATTTGCGAGATAATAATAAATAAAATTAACTTTCTACAATTATTCTTAAGGAAGTTTTCAAAATTTGTCAACTAAGCCGTTCGAGGAGAGTTGCGGAGTGGGACGTAGTACTCCCACCGCGCCACCGGCCACACGAGCAGACGACACTGCTCGACGAGCTGGGCGCGGACGATCCGAATAAATTATTACTCGCAATGAGACGAAGGCTTTGAACGATTGATGCTAATGACGAATCTCATGCCCTTCTAAATTTAGTCGAAATACTGATTGGAGCAATAATAAATTGTGTAAACGTTGAAAAAACTAATACTCGCTAACCAAGATACTCTGACGCTTTGTTATTTTGTTTTACGAAAACGTTTTTTCATCAAAAATTATGTTTTTTTTTTTTTTTTTTTTTTTTTTTTATTGACATTGTGGAGGATTTTCCAAATATAAAGTAGCTTAAAAAATTGCAAAAAATTGCATTAGTAATTCTAACAATTTTTTTTGCCAACCACCAGTAAGGATTTTCGCAAAAGCTCGAACGACTGTTTCTACAAGTGCAATGAACCAACGAAGAATCGGCACTTTGGAAAAAACTAGATGTCATCGCGACTTTTCTGTTTTATTTGAGGACTCGCGCGATAAATGCGTATTCAGATATTTTGTTTTTTGCCACATGTCGGATACAATATCGTACTAATCGGTAAAGTCAAGCAATATTGTTTCAAGTCATAAACGCTGGTGTTAGCTAAAACGAAACTTTACAACTCGAGCTAACTTATCATCTAATTTTGGAACAATGTCAACATCACGCTGACTTTAGAGAAGAAGCGTAAACCTTCCCATGACATCCAATTTTTTAAACGTTTCGCTCATTTGTAATTGAACATTCTACACTGAAGCTCGTAACGAGATTGTTTAAATTTTTTGTTTATGGGTTTTTTCATAAATTTTGCTTAGATCGACTTTCGTGCGAAGGAGCGAACTTGGAAAATCAATCCACTCGATTAACACGAATAAACTTCGAGAAATAAATAGGAAATTCTGAACCTGGCATGAGAAACTTTGAAAATCCAAGAAAATTTGTGCACTCATTCTTATTTTTAATCGCCCTCTGACTTAAATTTCTCTGGATATGAAACAGTGCACTCGAAAAAAATGCAAATTTTAATCGACCGAATTGCAAAAAACTGTTTAAAATTTGAGAAAAAAATTAAAAAGACGCCTCTCAAGTCATCAATCGTTTCATTTCTCATCTTCACGTAACGATAATTCTACTGCGATATTCTAGAGTTATGTGAAATCTCGAAATAATATTTTGATTCAGTCGGTATCGACGAGACTGGAAGTAAAAAAACGGATGTGAACCATAAACACTTTTAACATCTTTATTTACATTGGATATTTCGTGATGAAAAGTTTATTCAAATGCCAACTCAAACTAGAGACCTTGTTCTAGAGGTTAAAACGAAACTGCCCAATTATCACTCGCTCGTGTGCGATACCGATAATTCGTGTTTTGTCAACGTATCCGTTGATTTTATACGCATATCGAGGAAGCTTATGATATAATCAACGATCGCTAGTTCCAGTCGTCAAGTTGTTTTGGTAAAGCAGGTTAGAAGTCATGTGAAATCACAAGGCCTATTACGTAATAAAGAGCTTCGAATTTACGCTTGATCCTGTTCTGGAAGGGGTAAGCCCACCACAATCATTGAATATATGACCAGGTTTCTCGAATCCGTAATAAAGTTATAAAAAGAATGAGCAACGGAATTCTGGTTCCATTTATATAAAGATCTCACGATAGTCACATCGCGATCGAGAGAAAATCTATTTTTCAAGATATTGTGGACCATTTAGCTCAAAAAATGCTTTCTTTATTCACGATTTCATACATCATTGTCAAATTCATCATAAATCAATACAAAACTCATTCAATTTGTAATTGCAAACTGTATAAAGGTAGCGATAAAAAGAGAAGTTTCTACAATAATTTATTGATTTGATGCTTTCAAATCACTCGCATATTCTGCAACTTTTGGTATGTATGAATTTTTTTTTTTTTTTTTTTTTTTTTTCACGAAGAAACGTAGTAACATGAATCTTTAAAACTTTCAATTTAGTCGAATTTCGTTATCAACAAAATAAATATGTTTCTGTATTTCGTCTCAACTTTTCCCTTTCCTTTTCCACTCCGGTTCGCATATCAACCCGCCTGTGATAATTTTGGTATCACATCACTCAACATTTAAGTATATATACGACTTACTTAAAAAGTCATGAATTTTTGAAGCTTTATTTTTCGCATTACTTAATCAAACGATACAGTTCAAAGGCATTGTATTTGAACACAACAGTCCGGGTACGTTAGGCTGTCATTCGTCGTCGCCTTAAAATCTTTTCCATTACACTGAGGAGCGACCAAACCACACCTGAAACATATATGAAGATTGATAAGACGTACGGAAAATTAATGGAATAAACGTTCTTTTTTTTCAATATCGTTTCTACTCGGTTCGAGTATTTTAGTTTATGACTGTCAAGGAAAAATGTCCCAATTTTGATTGAGCGAAATTTTTCACCAAAACTAATATTGAACACTCGTTATGGACCGTTTTAAAATTCCATCGTGTCCTTAATCCAGAATCGTTGTATGCTATTAATTTCACGACTTCAGCGACTCTTTTATTTAGGTTCAAAAATGCTTAAAATTCCAGATTTTTTATATTGCGTTTCCATGAGAAGACCATTTGAGTTAATCTATAACTCACTCTATTTTCACGGTACGAACTTTCCCATTTTCATCTCTGAAGCACGATACGTCCATGCATGACGATCGATATTCCGGTTCCACATCCTCGAGTGTGCAATCACCTGTGTCAAATGGTAGTATCAAAGGTTAGCGACATTTCATAAATTTTTTGACGGTTCAACAAATTGACAGTTTGACGACTGAAGCTCGTTGCTACGCGATGAGGCAAAAATTTTAGAAATTGGCATCCGGTTGATTCAATTATTGAGCGAAAATCGAGAATTAACGTTTCTATTTTCGGTACTA
This sequence comes from Venturia canescens, assembly GCF_019457755.1. Taxonomy (NCBI): domain Eukaryota; kingdom Metazoa; phylum Arthropoda; class Insecta; order Hymenoptera; family Ichneumonidae; genus Venturia; species Venturia canescens. Next base: position 7,999,296 of record NC_057426.1, read on the forward strand.
AAAAATGTTCTGAGCCGATTGTCAAGTGTAATATTGGATCCAAAGATAAAATTTGCCTGGTACAGACGAAATGTCAATACGTATTTCCATTTTTGCCGAATGGCCTGACCCCAATTCCCATCCAGTTCTACACACAGCACGCCAAAAATTTGGTACAAAGTCAGATTTTTTATACTCGTGGAGTTTTTATGAAAATTTAATAACAACTGTTCAATCAATAGGAAATATGGTAAGTTTATAAACATTACTATGGTTTTTTCACTGTGTTATCTCGAAGTTCGTTTGAAAACTGTAAATAGGATTAGATGTGAGTTTATTACCTGTAAGCCTCGGTACGCCACTACAAATCGTTACGTGGCATATCAGCAGACCAAGAACGCAAACGAAAATTCCGGAATTCATGTTCACGCAGTGCGATAGAATTTTTTGTCTCGCAATCGACATACTGATGGTTCTTGTGACGAGACAGGGATTTATACAGTGACCCCCCTGTACCCGTTCAATAATCTCCCCACTTCTACTAATAGCTACTTCCACTACTGTAATCTAAAGTTCAAGACATTTGAACTGTCGATAGTTTTCTTATCGCTTTTAATCACCAATCAAGTTAATTCCAATCTAATTCCGTTATAATTCGTATAATTCGGAGCTCCAAAAAACGCCTTCTTTGCAAAATTTTGACGTCCTAACGTCGGGAATGGATTTTTATTTCATTAGCCTCCGTGTAATCGCGAAACAACTGTTCATCAGATTTGACGTACAATCTCTGGAGGGGAGAGGGCGACGACGTCTGCGAAATAATATTTGCAGTCTCGAATAGCATTATGATTTCAGACATTTTATCCATACCAACGATGATACAAAGAATTTATCGTTGTCTGCAGAAAGTATTATTATTAATATTGGACAGGATTTCATGAGCAAATTTTTTAATATCTAATTTCAAAGAAACTTAGATTTTCTTTATTTCCTCAACACTAATTCGTCCGAAAGGACATTGTATTGAATGACCAGCACACATGAAATCATGCCGAGTGTCATTCGTTAATGAACCGTTTCGATATCGACTCGGCACTTCGAGGCCTGAAGGACGTTTGTGAGCTTAATTATATTTTAAATATAATCAAAAAATTATCCAACTCTGGAATTCGGTGTTTTCAATGGTTTTCCATCGTTGGTTCGCAGGGAAAATATAGACATGAAATCAACGTACAACTAACCCACATTACTTGTCGTTTGTTTATTGTAGGAAATAAATATTGATTACGGAATGTGTTTTAAAATAAAAATTGAGTCCGGTCAATGGATTCGTGACGCAACAAAGTTCATTGTCCACAAGAATCGATATCGCTCCTCGACGCAATATCATAGGACTTCCTTCGAAAATCATTCCAATCTGAAATTTTTTTTATGACATTTTGCAAGTGATATTGAATCATTTTGTCAAGAATTTATTATTCTCACATTGTGCGACGATATAGTGCAAAATACATTCAATTAAAAACTAATTTTATAGTTTGCAAGCTTCTATTTTACAAAATTGAACGATGTAATATTGTTTTATCGCTCATTTCTACACTCGAGTAGCTAAAAAATACAGTTTGTACTCCATTATAATTCGCTGCAGTATCGTATTCCCAGCAGCTAATAAAAATAGTCGAAAGCCCTGGTCTGCTCGATGTGACTACTTTTGTGTTGTCACTTCAATCGTCGATGCAAAAATAAAATTATGTGAAAATCAAACAATTTTTTACTTTTTCAAAAACTATAAAACTTCAGAATCTCCCAATATGAAGATTACATTCTTCACAGAATATTTATTACGCACATATGAATATGGACTCCTTCAAGATCTCAGTGTGAAGTAATTTCTTTCGATTATTCGCACGTCGATTTGGCACAACAAGCCGGGTATGTCTTGTTCATATCAGCTGTTCCCAGTTTAACCTTTTTCCCAGCCGGACATTGGCTCACACCACACCTAGAAACACCAAATAAATTCGTACCTGAGTAAACGTTTAGTCCTTTTTCAGAGAGCAATAAATTGCTTTACAAATTTGCTAGTAAAAGATACACGACAATAAGAATTCAGCTCTTTGAAGTTAATCATCATTTGACTATTCGAATTGACGATGTCTGTGAAGGTCAACAGTATACTTACGTCGTTGCAGTTACTGTGATGTTTCCATCAGTCGTTTTGTTACAAGTCACTTTGTTACATGCACTGGCTACTTGCTTGGGCAGATCATCCAGCTTACAGTTTCCTATAAGGAAGAAAAATGTTTCCAACTATCTTCTGAATATTCTTCAAAGTGTCTTTCGGACCAGATTTTATTCGCTGAATTTTTGAAACATAGGCTGATTTCGAAAACGAAGTTTTGAGTATTAACCTATTAACTGAACAGGGCTACCACTGCTCGACACTTCGTGCCAGACGAGCGCAATGAGCAAAGAAATAAAAATGATGAGTTTCATTTTATTGAGATTACAAAATCCGGTAAATTCCTTGTAAACAAAAATGATCTTTCGTCGCGGAACAACACACTGGCAATCTTCGAAATCATTCTTCGTCTTCTATTTATACCGCCGGTGATTCTCAGTCAATTCGGATTGTTCGCTCTTTTTGTTACTGCACAGACGACTATAGCTATCGTGCAATAAATACGAAGCGGATGACACGTGGCATGGCCAAAGCCGATATTCGCATTCTGCTACGCGGATCAAATTGTCGTGTGGAAAAGTGCACGGCAGGCAATGAGCTGCAGCCGAAGTAATTAAATGATAAGAAGGCGAAATGTCCTATTAAATTTTAATGGCCGTCAACTATGATCGATTCGTTCTTCTGATCATCTAAAGATCATTCATTTCGAAATAGAAATGCTGTTTTTAGCTTCAGGATTCACAGTGGGTGATCTCATATTGAAAATGTGCATTTTCGTTTCCTTTTATTTTTTTACAAAGCAAATTACGTCAATGAGGACTTACCACGACACCTTTAACGATTTAAGTATTTCGATGGAGATCATTGAAGACCAACGAGCGATTGAGAATCCATTTGTGTTCAAAAAGGGTAATAAATATTATCGTGACTCTTCGGTTCTGGTGAGATCATCCATTGTTAACGAGGTCGATGTCATTTTTGATCGCGCTCATAAGATGACAACATTGAGATTATTCGTTACTCGATGTGGTTTTGAGGATAAACGGACAGCGCTTCTTTCTATCTGACCTTCATAAGGCAAAACTAGCTTTGGAAAAATATGTGGAAATTTATGACAGCTGCAATCTGAATTAAGAGAAAGAATATTGTCAAGCTTCAAATATTCGACTCACGGTAGCAGGTGATGATTATTTCTGTTGAATAGTCATTGATAAATTCTCATCCGATCCATTCAAAAAGTCTTTATAAAAGTCTGCTGTATTTGGAGAAAAAAGTGGTACCTTGCAGCCAAACCCACACGTTCGAAAAAATGATTAAATTTTTAATTTTTCAACGTGAAATTGAATGTTTTTATACTTTTCCGCGAAGGATTATTACTTTCAAGAAAAAAGTAATCAAAACATGCTAACAAAGTTCAGACAAGGTAAGAACGAGAAGACCAAAATTACAAGGTTGAATAGGGTGTCCGTTTCAGGTTCACGTGAGTTCTGTTCTGTGGTTGGCCATCGCGATGTATGGATACACAGCTTTTCCATACTTATATTCCAAGCAAAGTACGTGTAAGTATAGTTTACACTAGAACTCTAGTATGCGACGCTTCGAGAGCTGTGCACGAAGGACGGAGTAAGGAAGAGAATTAGAAAGGGATGAAAAAGAAAAGTGGAAAGAGCAGCGATAGAAAGAAGAAGAAGAAGAAGAAGAAAAGGAGAGAGAAAGCACATGCTGCATAGGCAGTAGGATGAACGCCTCGCTCGGTCTGTGCAGTTCTCTCTCTCCTTCGCTCTTTCTCTTCATCTTTCATTCCTTCTTTCACTCACCAAAGGAGCAAACCGGCGCTGCACACCCTGTTATTTTCTGTAGGGCAAATTATCTGTGGGTGCATGCTGCTCTCGATGCACTTGCCGCTCGACGGCACGGTGCAACGCATTTGCCAGGCAGCATCAGTAGGAGCTTAACTGAGAGCAGCCACAGTACGATTTCTCCTTATCCTTTTCTCCTCTTTCTTTCTCCTTATCCAACCTCCTGACTCTCTTTTTCCCTTGCTCGGTCCATTTATCCATCTTCCTTCTACACTCGCCCTCTCACTTTTTCCCTGTCTCTCTTACTTGCTCTTTCTTCATAGCCGTACGGAAGAAGGTAGCTTCTTCGCGCACGTATCTTGAGCCACCACGCCGCATCAAAGCACGTCCTACCGGATTGCGGCTCTCTAGAACGATTCTTTCCTTCGGCTACCAGAACGAAAAAGCCTGAAGTGCAGAAGCCTGCACCTGATACTCTTCTTTATTGTATTTTTAAAATTAAATCCTTTGCAAGGACGGATCGACACTTCGAACTGTTGGAATTCATCGACATTCGTAATTGCGTATGTACGCATGCGCGCGTCGAATAAATGAGTTCATTGACATGGACTGATCAGTAAACACAACATTCTGATGAGATCGTACAATTTTTTTGACTGTTTTCATGTAATTTTTCACTCGTTCGATCGTTCCGTGTCGTTTTTCGAAAACTGCGGTTATTTGAATCTCATTTTCAATGACGCATTAACCTCTTCGTCGGTAAGAAGAAGCAAAAAATGTTTTTGGAAGAAGCAGCAAATCCACTGATCGCCGATACTGCAAACGATGAGGAAAAAATCTTATTTTGTCATTGTGAAAAAATGATACATTTTTTTCCATATCAAGACAAAATTGATGTGCTTCTCTGGATCGGTTGCAGCAGTATGGCTCCGCGTGCCGAAAGCAAATTGCTCGATTAGCCTGGGACACACGTCCTTGAAATCGATCCACAGTCGTAAGCACGATTGGCAGCAGTAAAACAGGGAGCTGAAAGGAAAAGCAAAAAGCAGAAAGATCAGGAGCCGGGAGATCAGCAGAAATCTCATTCCCCTACTGTAAAATCTCTTTGGTTGAGCGTGGGACACACGCGATTGAATATGACGACTACCGTTTGCATCTGCAAAACTTGCACGATCGTACGTGTGTACACGTGCATTCATACTTTGATAATTGCACACTTATACGTGCACAGAAAGAGCTGAATGAAATCTAGCCGGTACTGCCGTGGCTGTGCGCGAGTTCCGCAAGAGTAGCTCACATAACTTGATGGCGCGGGGAGAAACGCAAAAATTAATTAGCAGCTCCGCGGACTTTTCTCTTTCTTTCTATATCTTCCAGTAGCAGCAGCAGTAGCTCGTCTGTGCTGTGCACTCTCGTTTCAGTGCGTTTTCATCCTCCTCTTCGTACCCGCACACTCGCGGAGCGCGCGGCGCAGTTATTCTCATTAGATACGTCAGAGGACTCGATGAGATAGCAAAAGAAGTGGATTGGTTGCATTAACGTCAGGTGGGGAGAAATGAGTAAGGCAAGCGTGGGATAATATGATTTTGCGATTAAAACGTCGGGGTGGATGTGAGGATAGTCGGGCAAAATGTATAGAGACCTCGCGATTAATCCGTCTTGCCTCAAGAGACCCGTGATTACCGTAAAGACTACGAGGACTTTGTGCAACTCGAAACAAAAGTTGATGATCTGGGAACTACTGCTTATCTTAAAGGATCCTTCGATTCTGCGCTGATAAAAAATATTTTTTATTTTTATTCCCGCATTAGATAAGCCCTTCGACGTTATCGTTGCTTTTAACAATAAACTGCGAAGATAGAAGAGATGGCACACAGCTCTGGAACATGGAACACCCAATTGTCATCCAATTTTCACGTGTTTTCCTCCAAGCATAACTCGACTTTTATCGATCATTGACCTCCGAAGCAGAGCAAAGGAGGAAAAAATGTAGACTGTCGTAAATGATTTAGTATCGCGGCACGAGTTGTAACCGGCTTGTAAATTTTTTTTAATGACTTTGTTCTGACTTAAAAACAATATAATTAATCATATTATGTATGCATATTACCTAATTTTTGGGCCGATATGATTTACTGGTACAACAATCCAACAATATTTTCTGGTGCAGAATATGAATTGACTCTATAAAATGATAGAAAATATTGTATCGAACTTACAATGTTGCTTCCATGTTTTCGATATTCGTACACGTTAAGTTTTATATCTTACACAAAGTGGCGATTGAGCCAATCGAAATACGCAAATAATTACGACTTTTTTCCGATGTTTCATCTTTTTTTGTCAAAATACAAAAAAAACAGTTGATTGAAAAACGATTCTAGAAGATAATGGCCAATGTTTCACGAATAAATTAAAATCGGAGTAGAAAATACAAACTCCCAAAATTTTTTCTTCCACAAATTAAAAAAATTACACCACGATGCAAACATCATTCCCTGATAATAAAGAAAAAGAAAGATTCGTTTTAACAGAGCATTGTATTAATGAAAAAAACCCGCAAAAGTTACACTTTTCAAGCGTTCTAATTCAGATAACTCCTTGAAGCTTTGCTGCGCTACTCCAAAGATATCGAAACTAGAATAAGAAAAACGACGTTCGGCGACCCTCAAGAAGCCGAAGTTATGTAGCGCCATCGTGTAAGGTTTATTTGTATTGCACGTATGTATGGGCGTGTTTACCGGTGGCTCAACGACAAGGAGACATCCGGTCCGATTCTCCACACTCCATCCGCCTTTCCTTAGCGATTGGGCGATGTATGGACCTCTAGAAAACGCAGGGACGTAACTAGACGTTATTTTCCATGATCAAAGTAATCGCTCCACGCTCATCTGGCAGTCAACTATACGGATACGTTTTTGGTGAGACAAGCTTGAGCTCGGAACTCTGGATATTTCTGGTACGAGCACATGCGAGAGAGTCCGGAGAGCGCACTCTCGCGTTATCGCAACTTACAAAGCTCGTGTGCGTCTGCAAGCTCTCTCTTCTCGAGTTCGATGTCGCATCCTCGAATCAGCGAGCTTGTGACGTCACGGAGTGACGAGATCAGACACCCTCGAGTTCCGATACCTTTCGAGCGTTCTATATTCGCTCGATTCTCTTGAAAAAAAGAAATAAAAAAAAAACCGTTATAAAATCAAACCTCAAATAAATTGATGCGAGACTGATTATCTTTTTTGACAACACTTGAGAGCCGTAATCAAAATAGAACATTTTTTGTCTCCGTTGGGGCTTATTACGACGAGGCTCGAGATAAAAACTGAGAATTTCTCCCCTTTTTTATCGAATTTTTACACTCACTTTTCCATCCTTTATTCCGATTTCCGCATTACGATTGTTTACGAAGACTTTTTAAAGAGATAGCGCAATATTTGAGGTTTGTTATTTTGCGTAACTAGTATAATCGTTTAAAATTTTCGTTTTCAAATTTTGATTCTACCGAAGCACCATTTGGCTGTGCTAATATAATAAAACGTGTTTGAAGTCCAAGTGCTGCTGAGATTATTGTTACGGTCACGGAGTAGCTTATTTACGACAATTTTTGCTGATCTCAAAATACCTTGGGAGCTAAGAAAATCGTTATCGAAAGCAGCTTGCCAGAGAGAAAGACATCAACGAAATGTGCTCTTACACGAGTATTAGTTATAGATACCCCGTAGAACGGTGGCTGATGGATCGCTGTTGATAGTAGCCAGAGCACACCGTGCTTACTTGGAAGCGCTTTATCATCTTGACTTAATTCGGGACTTTAAATATTTATACCAAGGCCGGGGTGACCTCACGACACTATTCTATACGCGCGCGCGCACACACACTCACACGTCATTTTTCGCTGCGACTATCCCTTCACATCCTCTTCTCCTTCTCCTATCCTTTGGCTTTCACTCGAGCTATTTTTTCACGTCGACTTGGCCCCGCTCGAACATCACGTCCCAAAGACGCTCGCGAGCGCCCTATACTTCGTCTTCGAGTGTGATTTATGCGAGTAAACCCAAGAATATCCAAATTAATCTACCACCCTCGAGACACGAGCCACGCTTGCCTGACGCTCGCACTATGGATTGAATTATTTTTCGTCTCGACGCTAAAGTATACAGAAAAATGGAAGAACAACAATAAATAAGAACTAGTCACTGGGAAAATGAAATTGGTGAAACCTTCCATATCGAATTATTATTTCGGAATGAAATGCATCAAAATTATCCTAAAACGGGAGAAGTTATTATTTATTAAATATTTAGAAGGCCCTCATTTATTCTGTTCTCAAGAAAACTATTCATCAGTTCATCTGGTAAAACTTAAAAAACATTTTAAAAGTGCTAAATATTTCTCTATTGATGTAATTATATATGTCTTCGTGAATCACGAATCACGAGTAATCGATCGAATTGTTTCTTCTCAAGGATTTAGATTCTGGAAAAATCAAAATTCCCGTGTTTAGAGGATTTTGCCTAAAAAAATATTCCATGGGAAATTACGTTAATGCACTGAAACCAGCGCTCCCCGCGAGGAAGTGTATTTCGAAATGTTTTCCATGATTTTCTAAAGTTTTCTACATTTCGTTAAACAGAGCTGCGATATTAATATTTTTTAACGTTCGGTGTAGGTTGAAGTCGAAAAACAAGTGAAAGAATTCAATTGGGAGAGCATCCTGTCAAGTCAAATTTCGAGAGCATCCTGTCAAGAATAAACAAACAATTTCTTCGAACGATTTCACGTTCATTTTTTTTAGCTGGTAATATAACATTTTAATATGTTCAAGTTTAAGAGCGATATGTGCCATTCGTATGGTACGGAGGGTGCAACAACCTGAGAGTTTGCTAGTTCAAACCCTCACGAAGTCTTTACGTCGTTTCCCCATTTATATGTGAGGTCTTAACGCAAGAGACTTCGTCCCCTGATTCCCGATGGATTTGCGATGACCAAGAGAGACGAGAACGATGAAATCACCAAGAACAACTACCATTTTAGGGAAAAATATCGAGAGTGAAAGGGAGAAAGTAGAGAATAAGAGAACAGAGGAATGGAGGAAAAGGGCAAAAAGTAGGTTACTTAAACCTGGAACGACGCAGACCCTCGTGAAAGGGTTGAAACACTCCTTCTGTTATCGGTCTCTCCTGCTTCACCGTAAGCGTCGACCCTCCACGACTTTTCCCCATTGGTTTCCGATATACGAATCTTCCGATATACGAAGTTTCTCTTTTCACTTCTCTTGTGATTGTACACAAGACGTTCTGACTTCAATCGACAAATGTTTTTTGTTCCAAGTGCTCTCCAATTTCTGAACTTTCAATCATCATTCACTTCCAGTCTTCTCGTCGATTATGGACACATTATGAAACTAAAAAACCCCACTGGATTTTTGGATGCAGTGTTTGGCAGAAGTGCTCAAATTATTATTCAGGCCAACGTTATCGAAATATCCAGGTTACTTTTTCCCCAGTTTTGGTATGGAAATGCCAAAAATGTCCCAAATTCGAATACGTTCAACTGGAATTCAGTTCTTCAGGAATTGCAAATAGGAGGCCGAAATATGCAGCTGCCGAGGGATCCATGAACGGATCATTGAAAAAAAAAAAAACATTAAAAATCGACATGGGTATGAACGACATAGTAGAGAAACGAGGATGGAATGGCCCATACGTGTATTTTGGCCACATCCAAGCTCGATTCTTGTCTTGAAATGCACGAGAAAGGGTTCTTTCCTCTAACTAGCATGGGGCTGGTGGGGAAGTGGGGCGAACGTTTCTTGATTGCCTGACTGTTATTGCCTGTCAATTGTTCCAGCTCTCCGTACATTCAGGTTATTAAATTAATATTACGAGAGGAAGAACTTCGTCAAGAGACTGAATGTGTGCTTTTCGCTTCCCGGATGGACCGACAAGCAGGCTCTGGGGCCATGTGAGCGAAGGGTCATTCTTGTGCGTCCAGCAGTTTTACTCCTTTATTTGGAAACGACGGCTTTCCCATGAGGATTCGCAGCAACCCTTTCACTCTTAATACCTCGCTTGTATATATATTTATTTATATGTTGGTCAAACGTTTCAGACGTTTTATCCCTAATACGTGACGATCAAGTCAATGAGCGATACAAATATGTCTCCTTATGGACGATCTTCAAGCAGGAAAACTTTTGTGACGTCTTGAACGATTGATTTCTTGTTGGAGAAAACTTAATTTATAACTTTGTCCAAACAATCCTCTTAGCACTGGCAACATTATATTTTAGGATGTTTTCACAAACAATTTTGCTTCAGACAAGCCACAGCGATGGGTACTCGGCCAGGTGGGGAGCTTCAGAGATCTCTCAAGTCAAGCTGTTTCTTGACACAAGTTTATTTGTTCTACTCAGATAATAAAAATGAATACTGTCAATGCGCAATTTCCTCGTTGAATTTTTAAACTATCGTACTCTCTTCTTAGATCACCCATCTTCGGTCGAGGCTCCTGCACTTTGTACGTTTCAGATTTAAAGGATTGTTCGTACACAACAGAGATGGTAGCTTACGGCAGAAATAAGGAAAGCTCCAAAGGATAAACGTGACGACGGCACAAGCCAAGGAGACACACGAGAAGCTTCTGTTGTCAAATGCATTTAGCAACTACAAACGGAAACTTGTACACTCGGTACAAGCCCCGGGGCAGTGTCGTCGGGTCTTAGGGAGTTTAATTACCGTGGAATAACTCAAGGGTGCGACTAGAAACGTATATAATAAATATATGCACAGTGCGAGGACTGATTCGAAACAGCAATTTCTTGTACAGAGAGAATATCTTTAGCTTCATAGAGTAAATCCAGCCTTGGCTCTGCTGATTATTATCTTGATCGTTGATTTTAGTCTCAATAAATTTCCCAATTTTCCCTCTTTCTTTCTGTATGAAAGATCGATTCTCATATAATTTGTCTTTTTTTCGAGAGTTAAGTGTTTGTGTTTTAAACGTTTTTTGACTAACGTTTACTGCAAAATTGTTCGGTGGCTTCGGTTCTAAAAAAATTCAATAACGTACGTTACAACGTTGATCAAGTGATTTTCTAAAGGTTCTGTGATTCAACAATCTTCGTCATTTCTTCGCTTAGACGTTTCTTTTCGTTTGTACAAAGCAAGAAATTCCACCGTGTTTTAATTAGGAATCGGTAAAAGGTAATTCCGGAGTGGGAAGAGGTCGAGGAGCACGAGAAAAGGTTAAAACACAAAGGGACAGCCGTAGGATAGAAATTTACGAGTGTTTTCTCTTCCTCTTTTTCTCTCTTCCGTAGCTCGAGGCAGTTCTAATAAAATATATCCGCAATTAACTCCCTGAATATTCTCACACCGAAGCCAAGTGATCTATGCAAGCTCACGTCTCGTCGAGTATATACACGTTCGTATAATATATTCTACCGAACCAAAACAGTGGACTAACTGAGAACGTGTCAGATCCGTCGTCATTGACTTTGATTTGAAAAAAAAAATGCATCAAATTGTTTCTGTAGCATGAAAAAATGAAAGTAAGTAATCGTTGCGCTCTGCTGACGTTTTTCGACCTTTTTTAGTGAATAGATTCGTTCTAAAAATTCGTCCAGTCATTGCGAAATCGTCTGAGACGACGAGAAATATTTTACGAAGCTTAAACTTTTTCCACTGGTTCGCAAACATCGAAATACCAGACTCGTATTTCCTAACTAGTTGACTTCTCGCGAGCTAACTCATTTTTCTAATTATCCGATCACTTCTGTCGCTCGTGAGTGAAGGCTGTGGTTGCCCTTAGATTTTTCCTTCGTGAAGAAAAGATCTGCAGAGGAGAAAGGACGACTAAGTTACTGATAAACTTAGTTGTACGTGGAACGTGCACCAGTTCGAATGGACTCGCTACATAGACGTTGCCGGAGTGTCTGCTGGTGCTTGATGATGATGGTGTTGGAAAAAGCCGGACTCTCCGAAAGGCTCATTCTTCCTCTTTCTTCTTGAGGTTCTTAACTCCGCGCTCTCTTTTTGTCTCTCGCGTATCACGCTCCACGTATTTTCTTCGCTCCTGCTTCATTGGCCGATGGCCACAAGTCGAAGCCCTTTTCGTTAGATCAAAGCACGACCCTCGAAAGATCAATACGCTCGTGCACGGACAAGACTTGCTCCTGTTGCAACGAGCTAACTTGTACAGGCCGCCCCAAAAACTGCGCTCTAATTCTTAGGGGGTTCCGGAGAAAGGTCGCCATTCTCATTAATCACATTTTTCCAAATCCAAAATTGTCGCGAGTTCATCAAACTTCAATCATTGAAGTTTTGAGGAGGAGTGGAACAAAAGATTGTTCAGTGTTTCCATCCACTCACCCTCGAAGCCTGAACCATTTTTTTGCAACCCCCTGTACGATTGTGGGGTGGGAAGGGAGCAAAATATAGTGGATTCGAGTCCTCATGCGAGGGGCACGTGAATATATGTCTAAGTGGGAGAGAAGCAAAAGGGATGTTGTGCGCAGAGCGAGTGTGAAGGGTAAGAAGCAAGTCGGGATGAAGTGCGGTGGCTTGATTGAGGGCATTGGGCATTAGGAAAACGTTTGGCCTCTTTGCCGATGCTCTTTTTCATAAACATGTCACGTAGAATTTCTCTTTTCTCTTTCCTTCCGTGCCTACAGAGGCTGAAGAAAAAATAAATATATCTCGATTCTCTCCTTGGCGTTCGATACGAAAGGGGCATAAATAGAGGCAATTAAGAGTGCACGCTCGATCTTAGGCCCTCCGTGACCTTCGTTAGACAAGCACGACTTCCAGCAGCGAGTATAGAAACAAATCTGCTGGGGAAAAAAGCTTTTCAATTATTCGAGCTTCCTTTTTGTCAGCTATCAATGTCCATTCGTGTCGAACGGTTCAGTAACTTGCTGCAATGAACATTTTGTTTTGTTTTTCCTGCACACTATTCGCGATCAACAATTATATTGTCGATCAACAATTCATTTAATTTATCTCTGCAATCTTTCCTGCTCCATCGATTAAACGAATTTCAAAACATTTTATACTTTCGATGGTAACAAAAGGCCACATTTCCCAGAAATAATCCATCAATTGACACGACAATTTATTGATCAATTTTCAGTGAAATTTTTATTCTCAGCTTCATACATCGATCCAAAAATAGTGATCCACATTTACACCAATTTCTCTTTCTCCCCGTTCCGTTCTTTTTCCAGATACATGCACATATGTACGTATACTAAAACGTGTATAGTTGCAAGAGTCGCGGGCACGAATGCCGGAGCGTCCGGATATTTGGTTAAATATTAACGACGTCGTTAAAACAACGCATTTGCGGTTCGTTAAAGCCCCGAGGGGTGCGTAACGGGGTGCCCGTTAAGGCGTCCGTGGTACAAGCAATTCGGACGAAGCACATCTCTCTTTCTCGCTCTCTCTCTTTCTCCTTCTCTTATCGAGCTTACAGATAAACTGCTATGACTATATGTGCTCCTTGTTCTCATATAATACACGTATCTCAATGTATATTCACCATTGTGTATACCTTCGCTACCGCCGCAATGTTCAACAAGAGACGGATAGCCCTCGGAAAATCAGCTTGAAACACGAGAGCTTGTTATATACGATTTTTATTCTCTGCCCGCTGGCTCACGAAAACTAACTCGTGTGTATCACTGCGCATATGAGTTCCCCGGTAAATACATAGACCGGTTGGTGCACACCAAATGAAAAACAAAATTGTCAAACTAACGAAACGCGAGACCGGAATAAAAATGCAACGAAGATTGAAACTTATCTGCAGGGCTTGATGAAGTTTTTTTTTATTGGAAATTTTGTTATTTGATATTTCATGAATATACGTATAAATGTTATTTACAATGGCGAGAGTTTAATTTCCGAAACCCTACTGGAGTATGGATTTTTGTTGGTTGTTCCAGAACATTGGGGGTAAAATATTTCCGGACAAAGTTCTTCGTGGTCTTCTTGGATCCTTGATTAAATGGATATGAAATATTTTAAAAAAAAACGTGAGTATCCTTCGCATTTGAATTAAACGATTTCTGTATTTTTCGTGCACAACTTCTATTCCTGCGTTCCCATTTCCGTGGGACTCCATAGCTTAGATACGGGAATACACTTCTGCTGCTATCTCTATTAGATAAAAAAAAATGAAGTTTGAAAACCCTCGAACCAGTTTTCGAACCTGTTCGAATCTTCCAAAGTTCGAGAAATCCTACCCAGTTGTGTAAATTTTTAGAAACTGGGGCGAATGAAGAAGGGAAAATCGGAAAAAGTCTATAAAGCATGAAAAGATTTGCATCTTTTGGCTTGCCGATGAAAATCCCCTGAGGATGATCATAAATTCATCATGAACGTGCGCAGTCTTACTTCTCTAATCTCAACATCGACGCTCCTGTCTTTCGTGCATTTAAATCCTACTCGTTGATCTATAAACTTAGGGACTGAACCCTTCCTTACTTTTTCCTATCGAATATTTCGAATGAAGCTTTTATGCTGTTCTAGACCCTGGAACGAAAGATTTTTTGTTGGATAAAGGGGGAAATGGGGTGGTCCGAAAAGTGGCAACGCGTTAAGGTCTTAGACTCTCGAGGTCTCTTTATCCCGATAAAACTGTTGGCCAGTACGTGAACTCTCTTTCGCTCGGTCTCTCTCTCTCTCTCTCTCTCTCTCTCTCTACACAGTCTCTCAATACTCGAACCCGTAACAATAGATCTATCTGGAAAATTTTTCTCATTTTTTTGACGTTTCGAAATCAATAAGATTCCATTGCACGACGGGGTTACATCGAATTTGAGGCACACCTCGAGGAAAGAAGAGCGGTTGAAAACTCTTTTCAATGGCATTACAGTAACTTTGCTCTCTTCGACTCGAGCGTTATTTTTAGAGCTCCATATCCACGAATACGTAGCAAATCTCAAGAAAGCCTTGTGGGAGGTGATATTTTAAAGGAGTGTCCAGTTCACCCTCTTCACGAGACTCTATATAATTCCGTGAACACTTGCCACCGGTGTTCTCCCTGGTACTCGGAACGGAACGTTCCATCGTAGAAGCAACTGAGAGAACCAGCGTGGCATGTTCTTCCAAGCTGGACAACGAGTGCATACACAGTCCTGAGGGCTTGTGAGTACATAAGTGGCTGGACTAGTTACGATGGTGTGTTAGGGACAACGAACATAAATTCTCGATGCTGAGACGGTGAGGCGAGGGATGACCCTGCTGCACGCAAAGTCCCACGATCCTTTTCATCCCTCCACCTTCTCTACTCAATTCTCCAATTGTCTTTCCCTCTCTTACTCGCATCCTTTCTCTTACTATACTACTTTTCACCCTCTTTTCTCGTATTTACCCTCTTTTTTGGAAGTCCATCGGACAATCCTTTGTTTCTATTCTTTCAAACGATGTATTCAAGATCGTCTTTTGTCGTCTTTCAACAAGGCCATTCTAGTTTATTTCGTGCGAAGAGAATTATTCGATAGAAATACGCCTTCGTCTTGGGAAGAACGTTTGTTCAACGAACGTATCGTTTTTATCGAGTTACACACTATTTATCTACATTATAGACCATCGTGTAGTTGTCAATTGACTGCAAAACCCACGAGAATATTATTCAGCTGAGCCTTCGTATAATTGTAGTCCTGCGAGGACTTTTTTCATGCGGATTTTCGTGTTTCTGCGGAGCGATTAGAGTAAAAAAGTATTTTAAAATACGTTTTCTCACTGGTCCTTAATAAAATAATTATCTGAGAGGAATCAATACGAAAAGACGAATATTATAGAAAAATGTTAAAATTTCAGCAGTTTTTCCTGTTTAAGGAACTCACAGAATTGAGGTTATCCTTTTTGAGTAACATCACATTCAGCAATTCCTCATACATTTTTATATACTTTTCGTTCTGTTTGACGGGAAATGTTAAAATAAAAGCAAATTTTCCAAAGCCCAGATTTCAAACCGTTAGCTGCCCTTTGCGTGAGCGGTGGCGATCAAAGGACCCAGGGCCAATTCGAGAAAGCTTTGGCCAGGGCTTACTCAACTCTGGTGGGGCTCTGTACACCCACAGAGCAAAGGTTTTCCATATAATGTGTTTCCTTTTATGCCCACGCTTTCGGCGCGCTTTCAAACCTTCGAATGCTCTCGAGTATATGTGCACATAAATATACGCATACAATTGCCTGATCCGCACGTTACTTTTTCCTTGTAATACCGGAAACCTGTCAGATACCGCACTCGTACGTGTTATTTTATTTCTCATCACTTAAACTTTGTGTACTCATCGGGGAGAGTTTGGTGGGGCTCTTAAGATTTTCCAAAGACTCGTGTATGTGAATTGAAGTATATACTTCCGTGAATTCGCTCATTTGAAATAAAGAAGGACCCTGTAGTTTTTTGATGTTTTAGAAAAGATCACATGCTCAACATTTTCAATGAAATTCTGACCTTCCAGAAAACGTTTCGATCTTTTTCATCCCCTTTACTCCGAGTCAGAACTCATTTTATTCGTTTTACATGCTTATTTTAATCAAAACCCTCGGTCTTCATCAATTTTATCCATAATTTTTATGTTTTCAAAAATAAATGATGGATTTTGAAGTTCCCGTACGTGTTCTAACCTAAAAAGCGATTGATTCGTGTTACAAAGTTGAAAAAAATTATCCATGCACAGACGGGTTCAGGAATTTGGGAAAATCGTGGACAGCAGAACGATATTTTGATGGATGTAGTAGAAATTTTCTTATTCTTGGAATACAAAAAGAATTTTGCTGAGAATAACATTTTTGACTGGTTCTATTTTCTTAATTATAAATGTTAAAAAATCGTGAAATATTCAGTTTCATTTGACCTCACGGTATCGTAATTCCATCACGTTTTCTCTCAGACGTCAGAGAGTCGGAGAAGGTTGTACGTTTCTCGAAGCAATTTGTCTCAAAGTCGTTACTTCCCGAAGAGAGAACTTCGGATGATGAGCCGAAGCTCGAGGATCGCGAGAAATTCGTTGAAAGACGTCCGAGAAATCTGATGTGCAAGAGAGGGAAGAAGAAGATTCGTGTGTATCGTGGGCCTGGCACGCGCCCGCATCTCCGAGAACGAAGGGCGAGCACGGACGTTACATGGCGACAGAGGGCGTCGAAAACGTCACCTTCTGGACATTCCCGCGGCGCATGCCAAACAATCTCAAGATACCATCCGCCACTCTCGCCCACCGGTAATACGTATTTCCGGTGTATGTGCCAGCCACTTGCTCTTTCACAACGTCCCACATATTTCGAATTCCAAGATGCTCGCGAATGTGCCACCCACGTGAGTTGTCATCCGCACTTGGTCCGGACTCCGATTCGTTCCGACTGAATTTCCACAGCATTCCAAATCAACTGTTTGAAACGAAATTTCTTTTTTATCAATTGTACAAAATAATTGACAATTGCGTTTTCGAATATGGAAAATCGTAGTTGTTTCTCATCTCGAAAGACTGGCAACGTCGGCATCACCATTTTTAACTCATAAAATGAAGAAAATTAATTTGACAATTCATTCTCCCCATAATCGATGATCTCAGTGAGTCATTTTTGCGTTCCTAGCAACTAATAGAGTGATTGGATTGGGGGAAAAAATGTTCGACAATTCTTTGTGCGCCGGGGTGTTAAACGCCGATTCTGCAAAAAGCGAGAAAGATACGAAACGTGCAAAAGTGCGCCACAGGATATACGCCATTGGATAGCGAGTTGAGCGAGGAGTGTTGATCGATGGCCACCCGTCAGTTGGCACCACTTTTAATTAAACCGCCCTCAAGATTAACTCTCCCCTCTCCGCGTGGATGGTTCTTCGGCGTCGAGTACGGCAAACGTTCTGAACCAGACGCGGGAACAAAACCTACCCTTCGTTGCTTTTTCCTTGTAATTGTTTTAAATCTCTCGCCATTCTGGCACAAAAAAGCTTCTCCCTCGAGACGCCACTTTAGACACGTGCTGCTTGCGCACGTTGAGGGGGAAAAAACCGCAAAACTCGTCTCGCGACCCGGTGACAGATTTGTCCTGGTTCAGCTGACGTTTATAAGATTTCTTCTCGTCCGTTATCAAAAGGGTTGCTAACATAACCGTCTGCTTACTTATCATTCTTCAAGATTCATCCCTTCCATTTCATCTTCTGAAGAAATTCATCATCCCGTTGCAAACGTTTCTGAAAATGAGAAATTATTATTTTTTTTTCTAAAAATTCGTCTTCTAGACAGTCTGTACGAATGGATTCATTTTAAAAAGCTGCTAGTCATTGTATAAAACGATTGAGCACAATCAAAAACAATGTAAAACGTTGCGAAAGGAACTTGTTTAGCAAATTTCAAAATATTTTAGCGTCTCGAAACAATTGTCGAATAACAGTCGAGCTGACGGACGTATATAAATTGAATTATTCGACGAATATCATTTTCTCGACACAAGCAATTTTTTTATACTGAAAAATTCTCTAGTGAATGAAAAAACTAACAAATTTTTACACCTAAATTTCGAGTATTTTGCTATTAATCAACTGACGTCAAAATCAAACAAACGATCATTATTTTATCCCCCAATAAACAGTGCCATCATTTGTGAACCGTTTGCTAAACTAACTCGAAAACACGAGGGTCGAAACGATCCATGGATTTGTTTATCTAATGCATAATTATATAACGCTGTATTATTCGATATCCAACTACTTCAGCTTTCCTGCTTTAATAACATACCAGAGTGAAATGAGGATGTATCGAGAATTAGGATACTTGATAACTATTATTTGCACTATGCTTCTTGTGGGCTAAGTAGTAACAACGAACTTAGTATATTGCCCAAGGCTGCCCGTTTCAATTGCGTATCATCAGTCCATCGTCTTATCCACATGGCTGGCGAACGCCGTTGTTATGCCTCGATTCAATTGTACAAACTTGTATAGTCAAAATCAAGAACAGTTAACTAATCGTATCGCTGCTAATGATTTTCAAGTGTGATAATATCAATATTTATAATATTCATTCCAAAACACAATCCATTTGTCTGTTTTATTTAGTGATCAGAGAGAAACATTACTAAAATTTGTCATCCATTAAAAAAAGCTAACAATTTTGTTTTCTCTCGCAATTGTGGTTGAGTGGCCGTTCTTAATTATTGATTAAATGAGCTTCGTTCGAACGTTCGACCGAATTCAAGGTTATCATCGTCTGGAAAAAAATGTGCTTGCCTTAGAATTATTTCTCTTCTGACTGCATCGAATTATTCAGTGTTTATTCTTGCTGTTAACTCTTGTCGCGCATAGGATTAGTGCCAACCGGAACATCAAAGAGTCTCAACAAAGAGCTAGTCCACAAGCCACACAGATTTTTCGAAGCTGCTATTCTCAGTCGGCGTCTCTAACCACCGTGTGTTTATCACTAGTATAGGTACAAAACCAGAGACATTATCCAGATGGCCGATCGCTGTGGTTTCTTTAGCCCGATATTTTTGGCCGAGTACTCTCCTCCTCCAATTTTATCCGTAACTACCTGCCGACTCGTTTGATCGTTTTCTCATTTCGTCGAATGCGGTGTTAGAACAACAAAAAAAATCTCCATTCCCCATGACAGGCTCATTGATTTTTGGGATTAAGAATAAGCAAAATTCACATATTTCGACGCTGAAAATCTATCGCTTTTTCAACCACGTCAAACCAGGAGAAAGTTCCGACACTTTTTTCTCGTAATCTTCGTCGGACTCTGCAATAGAAAATTGTGATAAAAAAATACTAAGTCATTACGAATTGAAATTGCATTTTATCAGTGACGACTCATGATCGAATGCCTGTGGGAAGTTACGGTACGGAAAAAAAAAATTCGACTTCATCAAACTGTTTCATATACTCATGAAGCGCATCGGAGCCGCTGGTATATCAATTTCGGAAAGCTGTAGCAAGGTGAACAAGACAATAGAGAATTTATCAAACGTTTTACACTGTCATCTTCGTCTCATCCCGCCTGTCAACACCGATTTGCATTATGAATGTTGGCCAATTTAAAATTCATTACCGCGAGGCGAGCGGCAACAAGAAATTGTTTCTTCGCCCCTCCGCCCTTCATCTTCGAAGGTTGGCGATGTCGTTTTATCCCCCGTCCGTCACTCAGTCAGTCACTTTCGTTCTCAACGACGGTACACATGCAAGGGACTCGTCCCCCCTTTCTTTCTCTCTCTCCCTCTCCGTAGTTTTCCGTCTTACCAACTGTTTTGTGTACTCCGAAGCGTGCTCGATACAATTCTAGGTGGGGATAATTGTTCGTCACTGAAAACATCGAGATGTGAACTCGAGGGAGAGAGTTCACGTTTCCTCATCTCCGTCGCACCCACGCTTAAAAAGGATGCTTTAGGGCTTGAGATGTGGCTGAACCCGACGACGAGGCAGCCAATCTTTGGATATATCTCAGTCGCACCCTCCCTCACTCAACCTCTTTCTCCCTCTACCAACTCATCCTTCTGTTTATTTAAATAATGAACGGGGAAGAGGGGGTTTAAGCCCTGGAAATGGATGACTACAAAGCCTCCAAATCCGAGAGACTGTATAATCGCGCCCCTCTCGCGCGTGCCACCCCGTGACAACGAGATACGTTCCACCTGCTCGCCACTTTGTCTCTCTCTCTCCTGCTCTTTCTATTTCCTTTCTTCACTCCTTCTTTTTCTCTGTACGTGGTGTCAGAAAAATGCATATGAACTCGTTCCATTAGCCTTCTGAACGCTTCTTAAACTTCTTCCATCCACTTTGACCGTCTCACGTTACCGAAAACTTCCATTTATTCTCCTTTTTTCTTCCAGTCACGCAATCAATATATTTCAAAGATTTGGAAAAGTAACTCGTTCAGCTCGAATTTCACGAACTCGTTCGTAACCACGGAATGTTATGTTTTTCAGAAGCTCCTATGCAGAGATAGATCTTCGCTTCAATGGCTGCGGAGTAAATTTAGAGCAATAGTTCTGCCCAGTTACGAGTGAACGTGCGGAGTTTTTCCATGCTTTGTTTTCGAAGAAATAGGCTAAGAATCCGGTAAAAGCTGCACCAACGAGATACGAAGCGTATGCCGATTAGCTCGGTGCCAGAAGTTCAATTTCGGTTTCAGTAATCCAGAAATTTCGATCGATTTTCCTTTTGATTTTATTGACGAGTGACAAAGCAATGTAACATGGACAATTTTCAGTAGAAATTAAAAATAGAAAGCGCACCCCTTAGCCGATTAACGAACATGAGACGCCGCGCAGTAGTAGAATCAGAAAGACGAAGGTGCAGGAAGCGGCGACAGCAGAAAATAGAACAGAAGAGCGAGAAAAAGAGAGAAAGACTTGTATGCCAAGATGAACATTGCCGGCTTGAAAACATTGCACGATCAATCGCACCCCGTCGACTTGCCAGGATTGTATCTCTTCTTTTTTGAGTGAGAGAGAAAAAATCAGGTCTCAAGATGCTGAAGAGAAAGAGAGGCAAATGCTAAGGAAGAATTGGAGACTGCTCGCTCGTCGAAAAAGCGAAAGGAGGCTCCAAAGCAGTTCAGATATTCACCGGTTGATTACCGCGTGCTCCGAAGTCTCTCTGCTGTACTATACATATATATGTATAAGCAGCCGTACCAACATATTCTAGTACGAGGGTGAGAAGAGTGAATACTGGCAACAACCCCTGCCTCGCCTGCTTAAGGCAACATATACTATCTCTGTTTCCCTCTCTCATTCTGTTGCCCTTTCGGTTTACCCCTCTGGGGAATTCCCGCGAGGACGCTAACTCGACAACTGACAAATTAGCCCTGCGTACCGACGACACTTGCAAAATGGGGCGACATGAACGAGCCCTTAACTCTGTATCTCCAGCACTATTTTGGTTTACCAAGAAAGCAACGGTTGCTTGCCACTGCGCGGGAAAGACATAGAAAGAGAGAATGGCAAAGCAGAGCAATGGGTCGAGCGATGAAACGAGGGTCTGTTCTATTGGAGCTGAAGTGGATTGTACCGGACTTTGTGTTTTCATCGAGGTCTCTCTGCATCGACGAGACAGAGAAGAGCCAATTTTGTATCTAGGAATAATATGAAGAGGCCTCAGCTGCCTAAGATTCGTCTTCGCCGAAATCTCGTTCATCTTTGTCGAAAGAAAATTTGCATCCCAATTTTTCTCGCTCTCACCCTCCCTGCTCTCTCGTTTTCTCCAATCGCCGAAAACGTTTTCGTTGATTCTCAAAAAATAGACAAACTCGATGAAACATACCTACGTGCACTTACCCGAATTTGACCTCATGAAAAATTCATCCGTTAGAAATTTAAGAGGTTAATTTCCCGTCTTTCCTGCTGGGGGGTTGATTTTATTACGATGGCGGATGGACTCTGATAGCTAGTCGACGCTGCTCTGTAGAACCTTTCGGTTTCTGATCGCCGCACACTCCCGAGAGATTTCGTGATAACCGATTCCAGATCTAGCCAATAGATGGATATATCAACCGGCAGGCTGAGCAAAAAGGCGGAACTCCATTATTCGAAGCTTGTAACTGCGGTACTCAAACCTATCGAGGTTACGACCGTTCGTATCGAAACCTCCATACGTATAGACACTGTGTAAAATTTTCTTTTTCGTTCGGCAAGTCACACGGGGATATCTATCCTGAGTGGATTGAAAATGAAAAAGAAAGAGGTCGTAGGTCGAATAAATGACGCTCCGCTTGGGCCGATCGCTTCCAACACCACGCTCGAGGTCGATACTTTTTCGCTGTATTTTCCATATCACTGTACATCGAAGTTTCATTCGTGTATATGGGGCCTTTACAGAAAAAAATACAAAAATAAAGCTCGCAGTGTTTTTGATGAAGATTTTTTATTTCAAAATTTTAAATAGTATTTTTGAAAGTTTGTATCTCGTCGCTCATTGGCTTTAAAAACCTATTAACAATTTAAGAGTATGGTGACAAAAGTCGGTACTTGCAATGATCTGTGGTGAACATTTTTTTTTACAGAGCTCCAAAAATCGAAATAAATTATCATGGAGGGCCCAGGACCGGACTGGTCTCAAGAGTAGTTAATAGAATAGTATTTTGAAATGAAAAATTTAAAAAGAAAATCGAAAAATACGCTCACTTTTAAAAACATCGTTAAAAAAATTTGATCAAAAATATTTCGGATTTTTTTTCTGTAAGAGACATTCAAACACAAAGATTTAGAAAAAAACTCCAACTTCGGACATTATTAAGATAGTTACGAACAAAAAACCAAAAAAGTACGATTTTTAAAAAAATTCTGTATTCTTTAAACAGTTAATCAAAGATATCTCAAAATTTGCCAGAAGGGCTCGTTTGAGGGGTACTGAAGTATGTCGAAAAATTGCTGAAATGAAAAATAAAAATTTTTCAAACAGTACGATTTGGCGTGAAGCGCCCCTATAAGTATGGAACACGAACACATACATAAAACATAATGTTTATAGATATATTCGTAGCGAAGAATCGCGGGCTAGCGCGTGTCCCGGAACTCTCGAGTAACCCGCACCGCCGCATCAACCCCACCGATTGTTATTCCCGGCGCGTATAGCCCTTGGTGTCGCTTTCACTAGACTCGGTTACTGATAAACGAGCGGTTTCTTCCCCTCCTCTGCAAACTACCGCCACCATTTCCTCACGTGAATGTAAACTCACCACCGATTCACCAAATCCTCTTTTTCTCACCCCTCATTTTGCAGTGAACTCTTTTTCTCTGGCACGCCCTTTATAGCCTCCTTTTCTCTCACGTTTATTTTCGTCGAATCGGTGTAGCAGTAAATCGCTTTTTCACTTAATCGATGGTCGTTAATGTCCGAAAATACTCAGCTTGTTTGCACTGTAAAACGAACAAACTTTACCAATGTTTTTGACAATTACACGTCGAGCTCTTTATCACGTACGAAGCTTGTTTGACAGAAATCTATAAATTGATTCAACGATTTCTCCTGATCGTAGATGGCACACTCTTTCAAGCATTGAAACTTGGAAACTCACAACGTCTGATATTTCAGTGAAAAAAATCTTTCGAACACTGTTCTAACCTCGTAATTCGTACTCGAGCAATTGTGAAAAAATAGCTTTGGGAACAACGTCCAAGGAAAATTCAATGCTCATGAAAAAGCCGTGAAATCTTCAGGGAATTTCTTTTCGCGCTCACTCAGAATCATGCCGGGTCCATTACTGGACAAAATGGGCCGTCAAATCTGGCACGCATTGCCATAATGTTTTCACGTGCCACGTAACGATAACCGCGAGGTCCGCAGCTTTTCTGCCCATTTTCATCACTCGTACGTTTTTCTCGAGCAATAATAGAGACGAACATACGTCCGCATACGTTTTGCGACAAATCGCCTGGCAGCAAATATATGGGGTGTCTCGACAGCTGAAATGAAGATCAAAAAGTTGAGTACATCCCAGAATTGTGGAGGTACAAAGCCGAGAATCCTCAGACGAGTTATCCACATTTTTGGATCAGTTTTTTGAAAAATTCTCCAAAATTCGGGCTTGACATCCGCAAGGTTTATTATTTTCGCCTGGCTCGTCAAATCAGTTGCATTTCTATTGGTCGATGCCCCATTTTCGACGCATCGGAGGAAAAATAATCAAGGAACATTCACTTTAGAACGTTGAGTCTTGCTGGAAAATAAATCATGAATTGTGGGACACCGTGTACTTAACGTAGCACATGAAACGTGTTAGGGGCAAAGGTGGAACGTCACGTTTCTGGGGCTTCTGTGTTCCCTTTGGTCTCACGGGAACGATGTCTCAAAGCGACCACCGGGGAGTCTCCGCCACGCGAGGAGTCGGCCACGCACCTGCAGCCGCGTCTTCCACACCAAGAGCCAAGCAGCCACGTTTTCTCTTTTCTTCTCGTCTATTCGCTCTCTTTATTATTTTCTTCCCCACCATTTTCTATATCGTCGCTTCTATTTTCTCTCCCGTTCCGCGATACACGTTTTCCTCAACGGGAAAAACGTAACTATTGGCTGTGCATCAAACGAGGACTTTTCCCACGTGGTTCGACAAAATATGTTCCTCCCTCGCCTCGTATGCGGGGAGCTTGCGATAAGGACGAGTGGCGCGGCTAACCAAAAAGACTCACGAATCCCACAAGGCACGATAAGTTTGTCGTAGCCAATTTATACAATTGCCATGGCACAACCTACTTTCCCACTCGCTTTCTCGCCCTCTCTCGCTCTCTCATTCTCTCTCTTGCTATTTGACACAAGGGACTCACGAATTTATTGCTAATGTCGCTAGGTATGACTTCGGACCTGCAGTCTTTCGGTCTTACTCATAATTTTGTTACAAACTTCGTACATACTCATGAGATTATTTTCCCTCCCTAATTAGTTCATTGCAGAATGATCAATTCTTTTTTAATAGTCGTGGAAATAGCATGGAGCAAGGTAAGTCTGCCCAGTTTCCTAACGCTATTTTATTTTGATAAATAAAACTTTCTTTCTGGGTGCTTCAGTTACATGACCTGCTAACATAGTCAGGTATTTACTAACTGTTTATTCTTTTATTGTATTTTTTTGAAGAAAACTCAAATTTATTGAGAAAATTTGACACGAGATTAAAAAGAAGAGTGAAAAATGCATCACGTGCTTCTCATAACAGTAAAGAAAATATGAGGAATCCCTTTTCAAAAAAATTTTCTAAACAGAGAGGAATTCACAATAATTTAAAAAGTGGAAAAACAGCCGCAATAAATCGGGGCTGGACCACACATGTCGTTCTTGAAAGACCTTGAATCCTTCCTTTTTGCCTGTAAGTATCGATCCGAAGGAATATCGCATCGTTTATGTGACGAATAATCTGTCCAAGCCCATAAACATTTATCCCCATTGAATGAGCGAACGAAAACGATTGGTATTCCATAGGAACGAGGCACGTTCCAACACGGAAAATAACTGCGATCGCGTGTATAGCTATCGAACCAGCATCGAGGACATGTGTCACACAACCCTCCAAAACGATTGCTCGTCTTTGGCTCTTCTGTTGGGGAACTCGAATAGCTGTTTAAAATTGTATAGTCGAACTACCCGTTAGGGACACGTGCGTTTTTTAATGTTCCACGAATCCACCCGATAACGTTCTTTAAACTTTTATCAATGGTTATCACGATTACGTGGGACGAATGACCATTGCTGTTATTTTGTGAGAGTCCCCGGCGTATTTTTTTTCAGAAACATGTGAAAACGAAACGTGTTTACCGTCACAAGACACAGGAATTCAATTTTTTTATTGTTATGGTGTCTACGATTATATTGATCAGCTGTTTTTATGGTGATGATACTAAAAATGAATTCTCATGGTGCCTGATGAACAATATTATAATTGAGTAACCATCGTTCGCATTCACTCGAAGAGAAAAATCTATTTCCATCGCTCAGCTTTTCCATGCCCATAAGTCAGCCAAGAGTCGATAAATCGAGGGGGGGAAATGTTCGTACGAGAAGAGAGTTTGCGGAATGTCCATTATGCTATTACCGAATCGTGCGGGGGTTTCGTGGTCTCAAGAGAGCCAAAGTTTTGTCAATGTCTAACCGACGTTAAGCTATCGACGGATGATCGATGCTTCGTCTGATTTCTGTGTGTTTTTATCAAAATTTTCAAATTTTTCTTCCATTTTATTTTATGAATTTTGCTTCCTCTTATGAAAAATTGAAAAAAAAACGCCTCGCAGTCCATTTACAGAACTAAAGCTTTTCCGATGTGAAAACAAAAAATGACTGCTGAAAAGTTGACAATCTACAAACATGACAGGTTGGCAAACCGATCATCAAATCGGACAACTAAGAAGCAGAAGTAATTTTATTGTATTTCTTCCACAATCGCGACAATTGGAATTCAAAATTTGTACAAGTGAAACGTCATAGAATGAGTATCATTGCTGCAGCCCTACGATGTCGGATAATTCAGAGATATTTTCTGTCAATCATTCAGTACAGGCACACGTCACATCCGGCGCCATACGGCATAGTGGGTCAGTATCATTGAAAAGAAAATTGTTCCCCACGAGTCCGAGCTCTTTTTTTGGTATCCGAAAAAAGTGTCAATTGATTTTTGACATTTTAGCGTCTGTCAGATTCGCCAGCACTGAAACGAAGTCAGGATTATTGTCAAGATTGAAGAACATTTTCGTCCGATCTTCAGGTAAGAAAAGTGCGCTTTCGAGCGCCAACTTTTTTTCTTAATCGCGAATATACTTTTTATCATGGTACAAAAAAACGCATGGATTCGTTGCATCTGTCGAAAAAAATTTGTACAGACCAAGCGATCCCGATGAGCCCTCAGATCGATAGTGCGAAGGACCTCGCGCCGAGACATTTGCAGCCTGTCATCAAAGATTCACACCTAGCCCGCGAAAAAGGGATCGAAGACGATGACAAAAGCTTGAAGGATACAAATCTTCTAAGCAAAGTTTGCAGCAGTGTAAACTCCAATGACCAAGTGACGGTTTTCAAGTCTCAGTGGGGGGTCAGAGTACCGGTTAACGGTAGCGATCTCCGGGACGATGAAAAATCGCCAAATTACGTAATAACCCAAAAGTGGGGGGTCCAAATGCCAAATTCCAAAGAAACGCAAAGCTCGACGAGCGATAAAGAGAAGCAAAGCGACCAACAAATTCCTGAAAAGTCTGGTGAAGCGACAATAGAAAAACCGCGGGACGTTTTAATCTCTCAGAACTTGGAAAAGACAACGGAAACATTGACGTCTGGTATCACAGCTGCGCCATCATCGACTCTTGACGCGATACTCCCATCGGAAAACGAGGTCAAAACACCCTCGATAGATATCAAGTTAACCGTGACCCCCGGCGCCGTTTTATCTTCCGATTCTTCCATCCACGGAGACGACGATTACAATATCCCGAAAGAAATGCCTCACAACGGTGAAATATTGGCCTGGCAAGATGTCGTGGCCAAATCAAAATTACACGAGAATGAGTTGGCTCGAAAAGTACCAAAGCCTACTGAGATTCAACTTGATCCGATAGGCAGCGTTTTCATACGGCCTGAGCCCCCGGAACGAAAAGCTGATGTCGAAACCATTAAACCCGTTAGCAAAGTCACATTTTCCGAAGCAAACGTACG
Source organism: Venturia canescens (assembly GCF_019457755.1). NCBI lineage: Eukaryota > Metazoa > Arthropoda > Insecta > Hymenoptera > Ichneumonidae > Venturia > Venturia canescens. The sequence goes on from NC_057426.1 coordinate 8,027,385, forward strand.
AAATCTGTTGGATCTCAATACCCATATTATTGGAGTTAATTCCACGGAGTCAAAGAAACTGCACACTTGTGGCGTCGTAGAACTCGATCATCTAAGACTCACCAGGAGCAGCCTAGATTGGACGGAAGCCAAATCTTTTTCGACTTCGTCTCGATGTAGAAAAGAGACATTTTCTGCTGATACAGAAAAGTTGGAGAAAGCTGGGACCACCGGAAGGAACGAGTTTCAACCTCCAACGGAAAATGCTGAGGCTCCGAAGGCTGAAGAAAATTTGGACGTTTCGCAAAAATTGTCCCAAACGGAAGTTCTGTCTTCGAACGAGCCACGAAGTTCCGTAGATAATGGAACTTCACAGACGCCGGAAGAGATGAAAACCATTTCGTACGAATCATCAGAAGAAGCAACAAAAGTCACTAAATCAGAGTGTGAAAATCCAAACCAGTCATCGACCGGAATCACAAACGTAGAGGAATTAGAGAAAACAATATTGAGCTCGAAAGAGAGAGATGACAAGGAAGACGGTAATGAGATTAAGGACAAAAAAAACATCAAAGATGGCGATTACGTGAGAAGTCCCGGTGACCCTTACCCTTACAGTCGCGAACATTTCGAAAAATGGCGACTCCCACATGGCAAGTGTCCGATCGTCAATGACGACGTTCCGAAAGTAAAACCTGTCGAAACGAACGACAGCCCACGGTGAGGACTTACCCCGGGCTGCTTAACGTACACGAAAATCCATAATCGTCAAACAATTACTCGAATCCCACCTCATTTCGTGTACAATTTTTTTTTCATTTTTTAAGTTGTTTTAAAATTCAATTATTTGAATCCATATTTTTTAAATTAAATTTTTTTTTATTATTTCAATTTATTTTTTAGTAACGATTAGTTTTTTACAAGGAGTGAATAGTCTTATGAAAGTGTTTCGGTTCTCTCGACTTCCTCCGTGGGAAATTTGATTTGAAAAAAATCGTCTACATTAGGCATATGTGAAAGTGATAACAATCATTGATTCCTCGAACAAATACGTTGGCTCAAACTGTCCCAAAGTGTTTTCTCGTCTTTACGTTTCAGACGATAAGTTTCCTCCAAATAAAAAGATCGCGAACGAATCGAAGAATTCGTCTGATCAGAAAAACAAACGGAAGTCGTTGAGCTGGTTGAGGGAAGTGGCTGTCGGTGCGGAACAGCCAACGGATCGGGTACAGACAATTCACCCGAATATTCAACCACCGAAGCGTGTTGTCATCGAAAATTCACTGTCCAAAGATCGTAAGCCCGTTGGGAAGTTCATTAAGCTTCCCGAATTATTTTGCTGTCTTAAAAAAAAGTTTTTGTGTCAGTCTGAATGCTGGTGAGCGATTATCCAAGTTTTTTTTTAAAGATGAAATTAATTGAAAGAAAAATTAAATTTTTCATTATTCGCCTGAAGCAGGAACTCGGAATTCTGTCATTTTTGAGAAAGAAACCTTTAAAACTGATGGCAAAAGCATCAGAAAAGGCATGAATTATTATCGTAAGCCACACGCTAAAAATGACTGCGTAATGTTTTCGTTCAATATTCCACAGAAGCCAGTAAACTTGTTCGGTATCCAGAATCAGTTGATGTCAAGTCCTCAAGTTTGATTGTCTCAGAAGAAATTTCAAATAGTCCCGCAACCATGAAGCAGATCCGACAAAAAGGTATGATTTTTGGAAAAAAGTTCACCACAGTCGAAGACATTGATGCTGATGAAGTTGATTGATTGACGTTGATGTTTCAGCCATTAATAATGAAGTTGAAGCGCAGCGAGTTTACGAAATGAAGAATTACGCTTATATTGCACCGGAAGACAGCAAAAATTCCCAAGAACTGTTAATAAAACGGTCGACAAAAAATTAACTACGTCAATCATTGCGTTTCTTGAGTCTATTTTTTAAGAATGTTTTTTTTCCATATTTTACGTGCAATTATAAAATAAAAAAAAAAACCTACAAAAGTCCACAACTCTTTATTGAACTTTTAAACCTGAAACTACTAAGTGTTGCCACTTCTAAGCAAATGTCTGATCAAATTCTCATCGAGTGACAGTATCCGCTCGTTTTTGTTTTACAAACGAGTCAATCCTGATAGACTAAAAAACTGTTGTTCGCTGCACATTCAGCTAATTTCTCCTGATCGAGTGTACGCTGAAATGAATAGAAACCACAAAAGTCCAGATAGTTTTGACCTAAGCAGAGTTGAGCCCCAGTCTCTAATCAAGATAAGAATCAGACTGTGACACTTTGCCAGGGTTACGGTGCTCCGAGTCCAGGTTCTAACCTCCATCTTGGGTATCATCGTTTCGATAACAGGGTAAGGCGTCTACCTTCTTATTATTCAATCATTATCGATACGAAAAAAACGAAAAAATAGATTGAAATCGACGTGTATGTTGCACCTGATTGATGATAGTTCATGGTTCTCGCGGACGCGATATCTCGTTCGGATTAAAAACGTTCTCTTTCCCCTGTACTTGGGTGGATCGATTTCCCTCTACCATATTTGCCTCCTCGATCGTTTAATCGCTCAAACCATGAAGGGTATTTATCGTTCGGTCTTTTCTCTCTTCGGTACGTCTCGAGGAGGCATCGCAGAATCTCTTATTCCTTCTTCCTCTCTGTTCGAGACTATACGTTTGAGGGGGATATGCGTGCGTGCCGGGTCTTTCTGGGCGCGCAGTCACGAACACGCCACAGCTATGGTAGAAGCTGTTATTTGATCGTCATCTTATACACTCATTCGCAGTACTTATACATGTATATATGTCCAGATACGCGATCATCTTCTCGCGGATTTTTCGTATCTCGAGCGTCCAATCATTCAAATCCGCATATATAGTAGCTCGATATCAGCCACGGCGTCTAATGCCGTGCGGCAAGCCGCGTAATAATCTCTGCTTTGCTCCGCGGAACCTCCCAGTTTTCGAACGGGCACCATATTTGTGCCGCATCGTTCTTCTGCCGGGTCTCTCGTCTATAGGCTACCAACATTTGCTCTTCTACTCCGAGTTTCTGTATTCTCCCGACTCTGAAGGGATTTCGGGGTCGAGACTCGACGGTAATAAGCAAACGATAATGAAGCTGGGGTTCCGCTTTTGATTACCCGTACTCGAGCTCTTCCATCTCCTTCTATCTCGCTCGCTATGCCTTTCTTTCGCCTGATATGACAGTAAAGGTGCCAATCTTGGGAGAGAGAAACGAGACGAGACGGACACAGCTGCAGCCTCCCCCCCCTCCCGCCCTCTCGGTCCTTTATTTTTCTCATCTCTCCCTTTCTTTCTCTCATCGTTTCATTCTCTTTCCCACTCTCCCAAGCATCGCGCCGTGCCAATTTTCTCGAGATCAACGAACTAGGATTGGTTTGTTGTTCGGAACAGACTATTTTTCTCTTCTTTCTCTTTTTCTGCGCATCGAGAGAAAAAAAATAGCAGCCGAAACGACTGTGCAACACGTGCATCTCGAGAGTTTTTAAAATTGGGAAAGACGATCGCTGCTATTCGCTCGACCTTGTTTCTTTATGCTGCGGCAAATGTGCACCTATCAGTACTTTGCCACTTCGAATATTTTTTATCGAACGAAATAAAGCAGGCGGATGAAGAGTCTCCGACTTCATCAGAAGCAGATATGTAGCTTCAAACATCAAATTAACGAAATGAAGACTCCTCGGAAAATCTTTGACCCCACTACATCGGCTCTTCTGAAAAATGATGATAATTGAGAACCGATTTCGGAACAGAATACCGAAAATTTTGTAAATTTTTTATAAAATGATTTTACACATTAGAGCGAATTTTTCTCTCGTTCCATAAAAACTGTCACTTTGCAGTGTCGAAACGGCAAACTCGTTTTTTCCTGCTTTACTTTTTTCAATTCTCTCAGATTCGTTCCGAAAAATATCGACTTTTGTTTCGAACTCTCCAATTTTCAGATGACTCGTAGGCCTGCGAGATACTGAAAAGAAATTCACCGAAACGTTGACGTGTACTGCCGTCCGTCACTTCGAGAATGAATATTCATCCATGTTAATATCTTTCCGTTGAAATATAGAGAATAAACGATCAGGTGAATAGAGAAAGCACATACGTCAGGACCTCGTACAGCGCACTAAAGTGCGGCTTAGCAAAAACAGCAGTCACACAGTCCTAACCACCGGTGAATTGGCATTGGGTAGCAGCTAGTTCTTATTTACGACCTGTAGAGGGACTGGAGAGTGCTCCGGGTTCGCTTATCCTTGACCCTCACGGCTCTCTTTTCTCTCTCTCCGGGGTTGCTAACGATACGATCTTCCGACGTTACACATACGTGCACACTAATGCGACGTATATGGGGTGTCCGACTGGATACTTGAACTGTGTGATTCTCGTTAAAATCATGAAACGTGTCAAAATGCCAATTTTTCCGAGACCCAGAGAACTTTGAACAAGTATTTTATCCCATTTTCTTTCTTCGTGTAATGAGACCCCTGGCAAATTTGTCCTTCGCGTACCCTTTTCTGGATTCGACTCTTTCTCATTCTCTCGAAACGACGAAAAAGTTCATCCGCGTCACGAAATGTCTAACGAGCATTGCGAAATGATTACGTGAGCCTATACAAACTCCATTTGCACCACAAACCTCCTCCTTCCTCTCGACACAAATCCCTTTCTATGGCAATTTTAGTCCAGTTCGATGTCATCGATTATCGTGGGTCGAGCTGCTATATTGATTGAAAAAGAATGAAAGGACACCCTATACATGCGATACCAACACTCGGTAGATCATTCCGGCCATTCGCCTAGTGAGAGAAGATCGAGAGTCGCCCCCAAGACACGCCAAGATTTGCTCTCTCTCTTTCTGATCCGCTCCATACACAAGTAAAAAGATCACCCCTCGCAGGTTCTATATTACTCACGCCACTGTATTTTCACTTGGCGAGGCGATCGGTGCCGATATCATAACTCCTTGTCGTACGAGAAACCCGGTTCAGAGAGAAGCGAGCTTAAACTACCCGCGATATCTACTCTGCTACCCACAACCGAAGAATCTCTCCGGACATTGCGCGGTGGCTGCGCCAGCAACCGGGCGATAGTAATTCTGCGATAGAGCAACCACAATCGGCTCTATTGCCCATCTCATGGACACCACACGAGCTTCCTCCCATCCCGGTTTTATAATATGTCTCAACGATCTTTTATAAATACGGATCCGCCTTGTCAACTATCTTCACACTTAGCCGGCAGCACGCATTTGGCTGGGTTACCGGGCATCATCGAGAATAATAAAGTAAAATTGGAATCGCCGAGTCCAATTAGCTTCACCATGAAAAATTGACGATTCTTTGAAAACGAGAGTTTCTGGAGTTTCATTTTAGTCGTTGATAAAATTGAGTGTTCCAAATCAAGGTGTTCCGTGAATTATTTGCAAAAATACCGAATCTCGAATGGAACGGTTGCTTCCAAATATTTTTCTTGGTCTTATCGCGTCCTTCTGTTCACAGAATTCGAATGCAAACTCTTAAACATCAAACGTCCATCGTATGGACAAAATTTCGGATGAGAATTGTATTTGAACGATGTGAAACGTTTCGTCAAGTTCGGAGACATTGTAAAGCAATCGAAGAGCGAAATTTCAAGAGTTTCAGCAACTGCAAGAGAGTTGCTTAAAAGTGGCACCTCGTTTAGCTTCGATCACGACATGTCGCGCGATGAAAATAGATGGTTTACTGGGCAACCTTAAATACGTCAACGTTTACCCGGACGAGAATTTCCGAAAGTAAATCGACGAGGAATGTTTTCGTAAACGTCGTACAACGAGCGCTCGCGCGCGCGCGCCTCGTGAAGGTTCCGTGACGAGAAATGCTATAACTCGATGGCGAATAGGTATGAGGAGTAAAGAGGGTTGACGTATACAACGAGTCTCAGAGAAGCAGACCCCTCTCCCGATTTTCAAAGGCTATTATTAATAACGCAAAGTGGAAGAGGAGAGAAGAAAAGAGAGGAAGGAGAGAGAGAGAGAGAGAGAGAGAGAGAGAGAGAGAGAGAGAGAGAGAGAGAGAGAGAGAGAGAGAGAGAGAGAGAGAGAGAGGGACGAGAGAAAGAAAGCAAGAGAATAAGCCGTTGTTTATGGTGTCGCGAGCATGTATGTACTTAACGCATCTAGCGCCAGCATAATGGCTCTCGTGAATCAAGAACACAGCCGAAGGCGATTAAGCCAACATGTCGGAAGGCCTGTTATTCCTCCAAATTTCGAAACACATTTTTTCCCCAATTCAAGCTCCTTGAGGAGCAGCGCTCTCTTCGGAAAGTTTCAGTAAGTCAAGGCTTCGTCAGATTTTAATTGATATTTTTTGAATCAACTAATTAACGAGAAGCGTACAAAATACGAACTTGGCCGAGAGTTTCGTTGCGATGTTGGTATACATTCGATGTCATAAAAATAATCAAATTTCATCGCAATCTTTAAATTTGTTGGCAGCTATTTAAACACGAATAACATTTTGAAATAATGAACATAAAAATCAAAATTTATGAAAAATCATTTTATTTAATTTATGTGCAATGATGATGAGATTTGATGTAAGAGTCGAAAAGTTTGAAATCCATCGAACAGTTTGGCAATGTGCCTAGGAAAAGAAAACAATTCATGGATAGAATTTCTTTCGTATAGCTTCAGTGCAGTGAGGTCACGTCACCTTTTACGTAAACGTATCTACTCACTTTTCCTCATGCACTAAACAATGAAACGATCAATCAAACAATATCGTTGCTCGCACGAAAGTTAATTAGTTTCCTAGCAATGTTTCTGTTCAGTTCCAAGGACCGTCGTTTCTATTTGTTTAAAAAATTATGACGTTTTTTATCCACCCAAATAATAGTAGAAGCAATGTGAATTTATTACTTTTACATATTCTCGTGAATTTGAGAGAAATCATTATATAAACGCACTGCGGAGCTATTGAACCGATTGATGCATGGGTACAATTTTATCTTGAAAATAATCAAAGTAGCGAGCGTTTCGAAAGGGTTTTTCCGCCGCTTGGTAAAGAGAACGATCGGTTAAAATTCAGTCAAGCGGATAAGTGCACGGTGCTGGTCTGCAAGTCATTGTAGGATCGTTGACCACAGCAGCTACCTTCGGTCACGATAGCCCAGTGACACTACAAAAAAAATACATAATCGAGCGAGCTTTCCGACCGGATATCTTTCAATTATCGCCTTACTATGATAGGCAGCGAGAGAGAGAGAAAGAGAGAGAGAGAGCTCTGGCGAGTCAGCGTCTCGTCGTTCGCCGCAGCACACGACAGAGACTTTGTACACCCCGTGTGATTAATCGACGTCAACTGCAGACCTTACGAAGACCGCAAAGGATCGTGATTGGTGGCGCTCGCGCGCCAACGCATTAAATCGAAAGGGCGCGTCACATTGGTAATCGATCTACGAAAAATTCGTATATTACTACTTTTTAAAGATACTTTGATATCCGCCCAACCGTTGCGAGGCTAATTGGGATGACTGGCGTAAAAATTTTGGTAAAAATCATTAACGACGATTCGTTAGCGATTCGGTTTTTCGTCAAGTATTTTACGTTTGCAATCTTCGAGTCGACATTTGGAACGTTTGCTGTCGACCAGGACAAGTTTTCCTCCAAAAGATGAATTGGAAATTGGAGAAGAAAGTTTTTCTGACAATGAGCGAGGCAGTCGATGAGCAATAAAACAAAATATACGATTATGGTTACAACGAGCCTGCGAATTGTCCGCTTTTTCTTCTGGCATCGTTAAGGGTGCATCGCGAAGGGGAAAGACCCGATAAAACGATGAATTGTACAAATAATGGCCGCACTTTTCGATGACACGTAAGTGATGGGGCGTGTGATGAGAATTGCGATAGGTACGAACCATTACTCCCTTGTGCGCGACTACCAGGACCAACGTGTGGAGTAATTAACAGCTGATCGACTTTCGTCTTTCCCCAAGAGCGGGAGCATCATCCCTCCCGTTGCGAAGGCGTGCGTACAAAAGAGCTCTCGATATGCTCGACGACCTCGGTTCGAGTATCGACCTTCACCTTAAGGGAGAAAGATTTCCAGGGTGGTAATTATCGCGTGGGAAAATGGCCAAGCGTCCTTGTCCCCGTCCTCGTTGTCGTTGATCAATGATAAACTCACAGAAAAATTTACACGTTTATGAGAAAATCCTTCCCACTCTGTTTCATCGGGCGACGATAGTGATTAACTCGCCACGCAGAAAACTTGACAAAGTTGAAGAAGGCTCAGAACGTGTGTACAACGTCGTTTATTATCGCGTCGAAGATATTTTTCTTCGTTCACGAGTAAGCGGGCGTATTTGTTCTAAAATGAATTAAAATTACGTTTTTTCCTCAAGTAAACCAAGCAGTCAAAAGCCTGAACAGAAAAAGTTATTGTTTTTCTCGCAAACAATTTATTTGTGCACATTCATTGAGTTACGACGATCATTATTCCTTGGACAACGCCAATAAGTCAGCTCATTTGGTTTTGCAATGCGTCAGATCCTACAAATTATTAGCAAAAACTATGGATGTTAGAGGAACAAAAATTACTGCTCGAATAATTACACGATCGATAGTAAATGTGTAATTAAAGATTGAGAAAAGCGAAAGGAAGGATTTAATGAAGCAGAGATCATGGAATATGTGGAATATCTGTCGTAAATCGAATGAGCTCGAACACCCGCACCGTACGCGATGTAATCGATCGATCAATGATCGTTGGGCAATAATCATCATTTCTTTCTCGTAGGATTCGACGTGCGATCAAAATTACGTGTGCGATGATGAGAAAATTCTTTTCACTTTTTTTCAGCTGCTTGAATACGAGTAGCTTTATAAACTCAACATCTTGCAATGAAAGTTTCCACGTCGAATGCCCTACAAAATGATCGCCCGATGAATTTTTTCGTTCCTCGTTAAACTGGCATTTGAAATATATAAAAAAGTGACAAAAAACCCAGATTTTAAGCATTTTTCGAACCATCACGACTTGCTCCAGTCTCCAAAAGTCGCAGTAAAAGTGCTTCAGATCACGAGACATCTCGAAGGCCTGAAAGAGAGAAAACCTGATCGATTTTCCGACCAAGAGAACTCTGACGTGCCGCGCGCTCCAGAACCCAGAAACAAATGACTGTGCGATTTTTTCCGCAGCAGCCGAATATCGTTCCCTCGTTAGGGAGGTGAGTCGCTCCGAAAACGCAATAATAACTCGACACACTGCCAAGAAAGAAATAAATAGGAGTCTTGTTGCGGGGTAGAAAAGCTGCGTATCGCTGACCCACGCAACCCGGGGCGTTATTAATTGTTCCGTGACGAACGTTTGATCGGGTCACGCGCAACTGCGATTCTTCGTAGATCCACATCGTGCGAGTCTATATACGAAAACAATCCGGAAATAGATGCTGTACACACAAAAAGGTGTCGATTGCAAAGCCTCGTAGAGAACAGACTCGACGCGAGCGAAAAAAGCACAAGAAATCGTTCTCTAGAAGTGCCAGGAACCCACACTTCATCTCGGCTATCCGATGGAGCAAAAAATGTAAATTCAAAAATTCAACGAGCCGTTTCACCGAGTGTTTTTCTTCCCCATAATTTCTTTATCCTCTCATCGACAACCGACGAACAGAGTAGCGCGGTCCAGGCAAAATCACATCGAAAACGAACTGTTTTTCGTCCTTCTATTACTCAGCGGTTAGCACGCACTCGTGTAAGTGTATACATATTAATGCTCCGCGCCCGTATGCTGGATAGATGATCGAACGTTTCATCTCGGCACTGATTGAACTCTCCCGCGGGAGCAGAGTTCGTCCGGCCTCTCTGTCTCTCCTTCTTTATTGCTCTTTCTCGTTATTGGACACATAGCGAGGAGCCAGCACGAGCTATCCAACGCTTTGGTCTCTCACGTAGCAACGCTTATATCCCGTGAGAAAGATGTCTCTAATGGATGGGCTACGCGATTCCTGCTCGCTTCAAAGACTTACGCACACTAACGTGCACGCACGCACATATTTTTCCGACACACCGCAATCACAGGACGTAAAGCTTTCGAGTATGGCAAAGCGTTTTCTGCCCTCCTCCTTCTCCTCGGGCATCTAACACGCGAGCTACGTAGCTTACCCTTGTTTCTTATGCAACACCGTCACCTTCGTATACGCCACGTTCAAACTCTCATACGTGCCGTTCGGATCGTTTACTCTCGAATCAACATCGATCGTGTACCGGATGTAATCACGATTTTATGCCATTACGATGCGGTAGTCATTTCGTAAGATTATGCTCTATCAAGTACGCGATGCGTATTGCTTATTTCGAACACTGACGCACGTTTCTTTTCGTGACAAACGGCTTTTCGTTCGCTGTGATTGGACGGGTTACGACGAGTCCCATTCTTGGTGGACGTTCATTCGTCAAATGTGACGAGAAACGTTCTCTCATTCGTCGATCGTACTTCGTGCAGGTAATGATTCATGAATTTGTATCGCCTCCCGGTTTCCTTTGATAATTCGCCGTTCACGTGACCGAAAAGGATTCGATATTCTGTTCTGGTTTCGAAAAGCTGAATCCTTGTACTGGCAATTCGACGTGATATACAAACGGAAATTAGATCTTGCTCGATCTCTGAGTCGATGTTTTTATAGAACGAGAGCATTTTGAGCTGAGTGAGAATAAAATGAAATTTTTTCAGTTGTGTTTCAAATAAAATAACTCGTGTATAAACAGTTTTGATGAGACACGAAAACTGATATGGAAGGTTTAATTTCGTTCATTAAAAGAAATTATTAGTGGACCGAGAAAGCGTCAAGAGGAAGTCGTCGGTGGGACGTCAAAGAAAATCATCTCTCCGTCATCATCGAAGATCTTTCTCGTTTTTTCGACGTACAGATCGTGACTGTTTGTTTTATCGGTGGCTTATACCATCCCTCGTTTTCTTCCGGGGGAGACTCCACACGTTGACAGCTCATAAATGCACCCAAGATCATTAGGTATTTCGTCGTTTCGTTTAGTTTTCAGTTCTTTCTTTCTAAGCCGAACGACAGCCAATGAATTACACGTGAGTCCTCTGACAGTGAAAGAACAGGGCGTCAAACGTGAAACTCGCCTCGGAAGATGAAAAGAAAGAAGTGAAAAAAAGCTTTTAGGGGACATGAAAACGATCTGGGAGACGCGGTGCGTTTGACGATTCTATGAATTTGTCTCATGCTACCGCCTTTTCAAATAAAGCGTCGGGCGAGGAAGACTACGAGGGAGTCGAGGAAAACGACGTTGTTTGGCTGAATCATGCATCGCTGTGATAATTAGAATCTCTAACTAGAAATACCAAGCGTATAAGCGCATCATTGTACTCGTCGTGGCGTCAATCGGAGTGGAATAAGCCCAGGGTAACCCTTTCTCCGTCAAATCACATCGTCTTAATTCCTACGGAACAGACGTCTTTGATGCTTCCTGACGTTAATTTTCATAATTCTATGAAAATTACATTACGAACTAATCGTCTCTATCCTCTGACTTCAAGATGCAAATAAATGTCAGTTGATTCATATCTTCGAAACAATTTTAACTTGGAACTGAAAATTGGACCAATCTTTAAAAAAAATGGTAATTAGAGCTGTTACCTTCATGAGAAATCCCTGCAATCAATGAAAGATCATGATCATTAAAAAACCATTTACAAAAAGGTTTTTACTAAAAATGTGTATTTGACATTGCTGTAAGTCAATCTCGAATCGATCTTCGCCTAATGAATATCATTTTGAAAATTATAATTATTATAATAGCATTGATAGACACCCGAGTGCACATAAGCATGGTGCGTAATCTGCTGATTTTCTAATGAGTGCAGCGATCTCAAAAAATGTTCGATTTCATCTCTTTGGTGGCTTGCTTTGGATGAGAGAAAATGCAGATGCGGACGTCCCTAGTTGTAGATTGTAGGCTTAGAAATTTATACTACTAATCATTTCTATCGATGATTCGGTATAAATTCATGTAGCGATCACTTTGGATGAATTTTTTCGTCTTGATCGGCCTTCGATATTCTCGAGAGCACGTCAAAGAGGAGAAGGAGGAGGACGTCAACGTCAAAGTCACGAGGTTAAAGACGCGGGCAGTCGTTAAATATCGAAATAACTGTGCGCAAGAGCACCGGCCTGGACCAGCTGTTCGAGTCCAGCCTCTCAATGTTGACACAACGCGAACAAAGTCGTTGACAAACTCGCATCTCGTTCTTGGCATGCGTCTTCCATTTCTCTCGGGTGCAGTTTGCACTTTTTATGATTTCTCGGATCCATTAAAAGTCAGGATAGATGAATTCGAAAGAATTCTTCGTTCCGCGGTGTGTGGGTCCAGCGCGCGTCGAAAGTGTAAGATTCTTCACTCACTCATACTGGAGAGTGGAAGCAGCGACGGAAAGAGAGAAAGAGAGAAAAAGAAGGAAAAGATATCAGGCTCGCAGGCAACTTCTTTCGGAAGTCTCGACCATGCGTCTATTTTCGGTCGCCTTTTTCGTCGTTTCACTGGCCTGTTGGCTCAAATTCCTTGTATATATGTGTTTTGCTGGTATTTGCTCCTAAGACGAGTGCGTCAAAAACTTGCGGGAGATCTACAACGATGAGTAACAGCCTGTAAAAACATACCACGGGACGATTAACGCGACAGTTTGCCCCTTGTGCAGTTGGAGGTCCACTGCTTTCTCTCTCTCTCTCTCTTTCTCCCTCGGACTTGAATTTTCGTCGTTTTCGTTTTATCCCAATCTCTCCAGCTTCACCTCGCATGCTCTTCGCGTTATTTTTTACTCGTGCTCTACTTTCCATCGTTCCTGTCACCCTAACGCATGTTTGTCAACCGTTTTGCTATCGTCTGCCAAACAAAGTCTTCGCGAGAGAGCTATACGTTAGTAGTGACACGCAGTTATCGTCACCATACTTCTTCTGGATGCCTCGTGCCGGCTCTCAGCCAGTATTATTAATAGCGAAACGTCGACGAATATTCTCTCTCCCTCTGACTATCTTTCCCACTTTTTCTTTCTAGCTCTTTCTTCCTTTCTTCTCTCACAGATGTAGAGACAGGCTTCATTTATATTTATATATGTACGTATACATTACTCAATCCGTTTATTCTTCGTCGCTCTCTCTCTCTCTCTCTCGAAACGACGATGAGAGCCATCGACGGATATCGAGGCGCATACGGCGCCAAGAGGACGCGTGCTTTCTGCCCTCCAGACAGAGTACACTGCTTTTACTCATACACGCACTATCTGTATTGGCCAACCGAGTATGCCTAATCTCGTCTCCGAAGCAACCTGCCACGAAATTTTTTCAAGCATCGCCACTCGAGTGTCTAAACTTCTTAAAAATATATCTCATGATTGAACATACGTTTTCGCTTTTGGACTGAGTTCTACGTGCTATTCTGATCGGTTTTCAAGCAATCGACAAAATCAAGCTTTTGACAATTTTATGAGCGTCGATGTATCACGAATCAGACGTTCCGCTAAAGTTTTGCACGCTGGTGATTTTTCCAGGAATCCAAATAAATTCTCAATCATACCGTTTTTTTTCATGCCAAATACTTCGCTATTCGTAAAATTTTGACAGAACTGAAAGAACTTTTTTCACTTTTGTTTCATTTCTAATTACAGATTCGAAAAAGCTTCTTTGATTCAAAGTGACAATGAGTAAAGATAAAAAGGGAGAAATTGGCTCGGTTCTGGAATCGCCGAGGACAATAACGAAGAGAATTGAAGGGCAGTTCATTCGGTAAGTCCTTAAATATGGAGCCAATAAAACTCGATAGTAACACAGATTAATGGAAAGTCGATTTTTCCTAAGCCCCCAACTTTACCTAGTTTATGATTTAAAAATTTTTTTTACATCTTCTATAATACCGATTCTTCTTTTCGATGGCAATACTCAAGAGATTAAGGTATAATTAAAAAGTGTCCGAATTGTCGTAAAATAAGTGCAATCTCGGAGATTTTTTCATCGAACTTGGATTGCTCCATCCCTCTGAAACATTGCAAGAAACAAAATATCAATGTCTGCCGTGTCACTGCTCAATCGAATGGAAAATCATAGAAAAACGGTCTTCCGAAAAAACTAGATGAAACGAATGCAGAGTTATTCGTGAATTGATATTACAGATCGCAATACGCTACATTTTCCAAGTACGAAAATCATTTATCTCGGAAAAAATATTCGTTTTCGTTGGGTTAATTAATCGTTTTTCAACGTAAATAAATGTTAGTTTCTAAAGATCGTATAATTTTTCCTCGACTCATGGTATTCACGAGCGCACCTGTTTGCCGAACGTAACTAAGAGCCCTCATATTTTATAAGCGAAAATAGCGATTGCTAGAGATAGAAAGTGAAAGATCCGGATGAGCTTAGAGCCTCGGGCGGATATGGCCGAGCGCGTTCGAGCTAAAAGGGGTAAAAGACTTGACGTGGATGGCCGGAAGGTCTTGTGTCCATTGACCATCGTACTCATCGGAACCCGGGAACCCCGCAGGGTCTTATCCGTTGATTACCGAGACTGAGCGAGCTCGCGGGGCACCACGGGATTTTAATTAGCGTCGTTTGCTCTTCACAAACATCGCCGGACCTATGTGTTCGGAGGATCCTCTGCAGTTTTCGACAACTAACGGCGGCATCCGAGCTTTTCGCAAATATACATAACTGTACTGCTGCAACATTATCCATGAGAGTTGTTTTTCTTTGCCTCTCACCCCCAATGATTACGATATAAAAATCAAGACTCGCTCGTTCTATCCAAACCTCATTTCCAATCCCAGCTCGTCCGTCAAAAATCATTTTATTCATAATCGCCCATTGAAACTTTGATTTCACGTATACGGAGAGAATTAAATGATGGTAATATTTAGCGTGAAATTCACTGTAAAATTTACCGGATATATTTGACTGCAAGGACAAGTTAACGAAAAATATTTGTTCCAGTAACGCGCTGTAAAATTTTCAATATTTTCCGAAATTTTCAGTTTTATAATGGTAAACATTGCAGATTGTGAAATTTACGGTACGTGTATACTAAAATTTACGAAACGTTCAGTGAATTTTACGGTGCATCACGGTAAAATTCACCGAGACAAAATTTACTAAATACGATTAAAGTTCCTACTGCAAACAACGAATATTATGTTTTTTATACTCGTCACCGCACCGCACTATCGTTACTGGACGGTAATTTTTCAAATTTAATTTTCTCCCTGTACTGTCCTTGACCTCGATATGCTGTTTTTATAATATTCATTATTCTGAATCAATTTCATGGAGAAATCTTCAAAAGTAACGACATTTCGAAACGTTATATTAACGAGCATATCCGAAGCTGCGTTCAATTTGTTCCTAAAATTTCTCGTTCCAATGGAGTCATTATCCCCCCCACGTATAAATATCGAAAAATAGCCATCGTGACAATGAGATTTTTCGAAATTTTCAAAAATAGCACAGAATTAGCTGCCCGTTATAACTTTTTTAGAAGAGCCTTTGACATTGTCACTTCCGGGTTATTTCTGACGTCAAGGTATAAAAATAAATCCTTTGAAGAAGTTTCCTCGTTATATTGTATAATGTCTCGCGTGCCTCGCCAAGAGATGGATATTGGTGTGACACGTCGTCTGTAAGCGCGAAGAGACGGGGGACAAAAAGTGTCCATCGACGGTGTATCTGGTATGCGGTAATATACAGCCGTGTCACTCATTAACGTCGTCAAGCTCGCGTGACAAATGAGACATGTTGTCGCGCACAGTGTTTGTCGAAATTGCTGTTCATCTGCTCTTTCTGTTGGTTTCGCTACTGATGATGCTATGAAGGGGCACGCGAAACATTCCTCATCATCGCTCTCACTCTCCGCTTCTCTCTCTTTCTCTCTTATTTCTTTTCTCCTCTCCAAAGTGACCCACGTCACAAAACCCCTTTGAAATATTACACGTACTCGCGTACGTCGACACTTCCGTTTCCCCGTGGCTGTGTGACTCGTGCGCGTATATATACAGTAAAATATACACTTGGTCGCGAGAGGAGAAGTCGAAGACAGTTTCCAGCTCGACATCGACTGACCTCTTGCTCGTAAAGTGAAAAATCGCATGCGCACGCACACTCTTGAGTGTAGAAATATCCTGTCGCAGCAAATTCAAGGCATGGGAGTCAGGAATCTGTGTCTAATAAATGGTCATAAAATGCTCAAGAATTCGTAGATCAAATGAATAGATATTTGAGCACTTGAAGTATTCTTGAATAGAGATGAACTCGCCTTTGACTATGACTGGAATCTGTAGCCACTTGCTTTGAAGTGGGGGAAAAAAAACTGTAAATTGTTCAGACAAAATTGTGTGAAGACGGAACAGGAATACGTAGGAGATGAAGAAATATTGAAACTTTTATAGCTCTTTTCTGTGCTCGCTTCACCTTTCGTCAAAATCCCTTTATTTGTTTGATAACAGGAAATACGTCTACGTCATGCTCGCCGGAACGGTTTTGTACGTGAATTGAACCTGAGTGCTGAAAACGATTTTATTTTTTCAAATTCAATGGGAACATCAGAATTATGGAACAGAAAAATATCTCAATTTCTTTAACACAGTACAAGTTTTTTCAAACTGAAACATTTAATGTGAGCGCTTCGAGTAGCGTGTACCGAACGAAAGGCTTTACTCCCACTTTTGATGAACTAATTTGCGCAGCGTATTGAAAAGAATTTCAGAGTAATTTAGCCTGACATGAAAAGAAAACGAGACGTTTCCAGGGTAAATCATAGAATTGTGAGTAACGGAGAACAACTCGGAGACCTTTTTTGTTTCTCCTTTTAGTTTGTCTTTCTGTAGCTCTCTTCTGGTAATAATCATTAATCATTTGCTACTTAACACGAAATTCCCCTGGCGCCTACTTTACACCGAGGAGCGAGAAGGAAGAGAGAAAGAGTGAGGCAGAGGTAGTGGGAACGATACTAAAATCGCCTCGTCATTGGAGCTTTTCCTTTGCCAACGAGAGGGTTGTTTTTCTCTCCGATATTTTCCTGTTCTTTCAGGAGGGTGTCACAAAACGAAATGTTCATTCAGAACAGAAACGATTAAATCCAGAATAAAAAATCTTTCCAATGCGCTCGTGAATTAGTCCAGGAAAAAATCAGAATGAAGTGGTGCGAAGACTGAAATAACTCAAATGCATTAGCGACTCAGATGAAAGTGAGAACGTGACAAGAAATAGATAGAAATAAAAAAATAACGAGAGAAGCGGAGAGCGCAAAAGGTATGTGTGAAAAAATGGATGACGAAGAACACGAGGAAAAGCAAAACAACGAAAATAGTTAAACGCCACCCAAGCGGTTGATGTAACGTGAGCAAAATCGTTTTACGCACATGTTAATCGTAACTGAGCAAAATCTCGAGCATTTTCTTTTCAAGCTTCCATACCCATGAACTGCATCCACATTCTATAATTAGACCGTGCATTGTGTTACTCGCAAGAGGATTATTGCGCTCGTAAACCACTCATAAAGTTTTTTGGAACACCGTCAACTAGTGTTAGGACACGGCAAGATCGTAGAATCTTTTCTTTTTAGTTACCGAAGAGATTCTTGTTCTCTCTGTCTCTTCGCGAGACGTTGTGACCGAACACACCGGCATCTAATCTCTTTGTCAGCGATTATCCATTTCATTTTGATTCACGTTTGAATTGTTGTTCGATTGTTAAACGACAGAAAAAAAAAGTCATTGAAAAACTCTTCAATTGAAAATGGATCTCAAGAAAAGATTGGAAGAATAAAACCAACTAAATAATGGTGCTATTCAAGAGGCATTACCCTACAATTACGTAGGGACACATGCACAAATGCATGTCTGCATGCACATACACAAGAGTTTCGATTAATCAGGAGTTATAAACATTCCTGATAAAAAGTCGTCAAAGCTGAGAAAAATAAAGGATCTGCACGAAGAATTGAAATGATAAGAAGAAATGAAAAATGAAAAAAAAAAAAACTGAAATTATTGCGATCACTCTTCCTGCAGCACAAGTGAATTTTCTAGTTGTCAATACCATTTTATTCAAACTTTCTCAATGTGTTGTGATACCCCTCTAAAAAAATAGTATTCAAAAGACGATTTTAAGTCGCGAGATGTTTAAACCACATTCATAGACGGTTGGTCGGGATTGGTTTATTTTCCCATAATTTCCCACACTGCAGGTATTTCACATGTACGAATTTGACTTTTACGGGATTGACACGATCGTTCGAAGTCGATCTAATTTGCCGTTGAACGTTACAGAAGAGTTCGTAACGTTGCGGGCGCCTTTTGAGGTCGTCTGTAGAATTTAGAATGTCGCAATATCGATTTCATTCCAGGTTTAACCGTTATGCCATTGCGGAGCTATACACAGGATGAGTTGTGTATTAAAAAGAGCAAAAGAGCAGAAGAAAGGGAGAGAATGAGCGAAGAATCTGAAGCGACGTTCTTGGGAGGCTGCGCAACTATGTATCATCTGTTATATACTCGTGCGGGTCAAATCGAGACCACTGATAGATATTCCGAGCCATGAATACTTCATTACCAAGAGAGAAAGAGAGAGAGAGAGAGGTCGATCGAGAGATGCACGTACAGGGGGCTACAAGATGAAGAGACTTATAAAAAAAAGGCTGCTATGACGGTGGAGCGTCGTGATACTCTCTTGAGTGTTCGCCTCGCATGTTTCATACACGTTACATTCACTCGCGCACACACTCGAAGCAGCTTCGAAACACCCGAGCGATACGGGTTACAGCTGCGACTAACGATGCATCGATGACTCCTCGGAACTTGCTCTCGCGCGGATCGTTTCTTTGCCTAACTACGTAGAGTACTTTTCTCTCCCTCGCTCTTTCTGCTTCTTCTTCTTCGTCTTTCCTTTTCTACAGCTCTCTTCGGCAGCTCTCATTTCCGAGCGCAAGAGCAAACACCCAAGCAATCTTTCGCCACATACCGTTTTCCTAGCAAGCTCGTAACATTCGATACTGACATTCCTCAGGGGCCCGCTACGACATTGCGTATGGTGTAAAACATGGCAGAGTATGCACAACACCGATGCGAAGCAAATCATTATTATCAGTTAAATTAATTAAACATTATCGCAAGGAAGATCGGTATCGGCACTTGCCCGGTCAAACCGGCTGCTGACTCATACGAGAAATTCCAATGATTTTATCGATTTATGTATATTTATATATATTGAGCATGAAAGTATTCTTCGAAGATTTCCCGTGCGTCTGGTCGAGTTGCAGCTATTCGCAGCGCCCCCCGATACAGCAAAAGTGCGCATCGAAGGCGTGACTCGTTCGTGATGCGCGCGAGATGCTACTGAGCCGGTTTACTTCTGTAAAAATTCGTACCGGTACGAGGCCACTGCAGTTCCTCTCTTATTTACTCCGCTAAGAAAACCCATTACCAACGATCTACCGCTCAATACAACGACAGAAAAGTTCTATTCTGAATTACAATTCAGAACATAAAAAAAGTTTGACCATTAGTCGAGAGACAAATTCTTCCCTTTATTTGTTGTGATGCTTTTTTTAAGATTCTTTTTTTTCATAGATTCCGTCATGATTCATGAGGTAGTTTGAATCTAGAAATTCCACAGAATAAAAAAAATCGTGCGAATTTACTCCCACTCTGCTGCTGTCTAATGGAAGACACATTTCATTGAAAATGATCTTCGAACTAATCGACATCGAACTCTGTGACAACCTCGAATCCCAATGATCTTCCCCAGTAACGATTCAATGTCGAATTACTCGGGAAAGGAAATCTCGAAAAAATAGTAGAAAATCATCGGTGAGTTGCCAAGGCTAGTTAAGAATTTCGTCGATTAATGACAAACCTCCTCTCTTTTATTTCTTACTCGTTTCTATCGAATCGCATTCATGGAAGACTTGCTCGACGATAGTTTCATTCGTCGAGGGCCCTCGTTAACGAGCTTGGAGTCCCTTCGGTTCATTTTCCACCACGTACATATATTCCGCAGCTATACATTAAGAGAAAAGAAAGATTTAAGGAAACGAATAGCGTGATGGGTGTACGTCTGTGGGTACAATACGTGTGTTCGCGGGTAATAAAGTCGCTTGGACCGGAGGCGAAGTGGGTTTTGTCCCGTGCCAATAATGGCCGCACTTCATCAACGGGAGCTTCTTGCTCCCCTCCCCCTTCCTGTGGGACACTCTCGTTTCGTGTACAATGCTTACGCTTTATATATAATATATATAGAGGCTGCTTGGACGTCACGAGTTCCTTCCGTCTTTTTCCTACTCGCAACGAACGTGGCGAGCGGCTCTCTTCTCATCCCGCAGGAGACCATCTGTTTCGTCATTACGACGAGGCAGTAAACCACCTAGTTCCATCATCTATCTTTCTTCATCATGCTCCACAGCCATCGCTCTTTCCTCTTGTAGCTTCTTCCTCCGAGGGCTCTCGCTGGTTCGTCCTGCGATGCGCACTCTTTCGCTGCTTCTTCCACGCCGCTTTTTTCTTTCGTTCTAGCCTCTTCTTTCTCGTGACGGTAGGGAACCGGTAGAAAACTCTGAACGACGCTCCAAAGCCCTCGCTGTCGTCTCCCTGGGGTGATACATCGTGTTTCCTTATTTGTCGGACGTGCGGCGGGAAAATCGTCCGAGAAAATCGAGTGATTTGTCCGGGCTGTGAGGTGTTAACGACTGCGGACAGACGAATGACTCTGCGGCGCTACATTCATTCCGATACTTCCTTCCTCGTCCTCTCAACTTTTCTCCTTTCATAAACATTACTTCGAGTTCCTTCAGTTCCGGGATACGTAGAGAAAAGAAACATGGTGATCCTGCCGTTAGTTTACACGGCGGAGCACACACCCCCACGCTTCACTGGCCACGCGAAGCAACTCCCGGGGATTCCAAACTTAAACGTGGGACCAGAAATCATTGGAAAATTTATCGAGGAGGAAAATTCAGGCCAAGGGAAGATCTATGCTGATCGAATATACGCATGCACGGCGTCAAAATTATTAATGACCAACTCCCATTTCCTATTACATTTATTAATCGCGTTTTGACCTCAGCGACTACCCAGTCTTAGGGTCAAATTGGCGAAGCAATAACATTAATCTAGGGACCCCGAAGCTCTTCGCGGTAGCGGACCACCGACCCGCTACCTTTGCCGGACCTTCCTCCAGAGTAATCTCTAGCGGTTAACGTCCCTAGACGCTTTTGGACACTACAACATGGTGCATAAGGACACTGCACGGGGTGTCTCGAGAGTTACGACGAAGCTCTACTGAATGGCAGTAGATCACGATCCAGGGTAACACGAACGTTTTGCTGCTTTTATTTTCCATTCTGATACGCGAACAAATCGCTTCTGTCGTAATGGAAAAAAATGGAAAGAACTCTTATGCTTAACATCGGGCGATTTCTATGAAAACGAAACGCAAAATTTTTGGCGCGATAGAAAAATTTTTATTCTCTTGTCATAAAGTATTTCATTTTGTTTAATAATTGTAGAAAAATCGAGGTTGCCTCTACTTTTATCGCGTTTTCACGATTTCATGAAAAAAATTGGTGGACAACGAAAGCAGAGTCCGAAGATTCTGGACCCCTTGTATACCAGTGAATACAGAAGACACTCGAGAGCGAACGGGCGGGGAGTTCGGTTGCTGTCGCGGCACTCGGGGAAGCTCTCCCTTGCCTCGACTGTCTCGGCAGAAACGAGACATTGCCGAGGTCCGTCCTTTAGACAGAATGTGGTGGACGCTCGAAAACGCATTGTTCGACCTTGGCTCGCTCTCTTCCCATCGCGGAAGGTCTTCTGCGGGGATCTCTTCTCCTCCCGTCTCGTGGTCACTGTAATTTTAATAAGCCATATTACGCCGTTTCTCTCCTGCATACGTTAACGGTTACGAAACTTCCCAGTGCTGCCCTAGCGTGTCCGTTAAATCTGATGAAGGCAAAGCAATCCAAGCCAAGTACAGGATTCAACTATCAATTAGCAGTCGCAAGATCGTCGGTTACGACATCATAAGATGTTACGAGGGCTGACAGAAAGCAGAAAATCGCTGTGCCGAATTCGCGTCGATAAATATCCTCTCACTAATTTCAATGCTAATCCCACATTGAGTAATTATTTTCTCTTCCACTCAAGATCAACTAATATGAAGAAATAATTTCACGTAACCGAAAGGAAGCTTGATAGAAACTGAAACTTGGCATCGCATCGACTGTTTCGTAAGATTATTTTTTATTCATTCGTTTGACTCGGGCCCCTCGAGTGTCAATCAACAGGTAAAAAATCATGTTGCAGTAAGGAACGAGAAAGGGGTGATCGGCGTACACGCGAATCTTCATACGTTAGTCAAATGTATAAAATTTTATGTAGGTATTTATGTATACTCGCTGAAAATACACCGGCAATCACAGTGAGCCAAGTCCTATGCTCTTAGTCCACTCTGTTTCTCATCGCCCGATATAAATATGCGTGCGTATAGTGGTATTGTGTC
The DNA here is from genome assembly GCF_019457755.1 of Venturia canescens. Lineage (NCBI taxonomy): Eukaryota > Metazoa > Arthropoda > Insecta > Hymenoptera > Ichneumonidae > Venturia > Venturia canescens. The sequence continues at coordinate 8,049,922 of NC_057426.1, forward strand.
TTGAACTAAGAGTTGAACAAGCCTCACTCCAATACAGTTTAATTGCTCTGCCCCTTGGGTACATTTGTTACGTTATTTAATTGGAAAATTGGGGAGTGTCTTGAACAAATGCGATAGGCCACTCGAGCTTTTAATGAATCCCTCTTCTTCTCCTTCTTCTCTTTCTCTCTCTCGGTGTTTCTCGTTCCACTCGTTCACGGTGAGTCCAAAACGCGTCACGGAGACGAGAAGGCGTCATGCTCGCCACTCTGCCTCAACTCCACCGGTTCGCGGGGATTAAGAGGGGCAATCTGCGGCTACGTTTTTTTTCGACGCAAACGAGCTGCCGCGCTCTCACGCACCATCGATCGTCATAATTTCGAGGGTACGTCGAGGATTAGCGTTGAGAGGGAAAAAAACCAACCCGCCGCAACAACGGCCACACCCCTCACCCCACTATTTTTTATAGCGCTAATCCTCCCGAATTATTCAACTGCGATTGCCCACATTAAAACTTAAAAAAATCTCGTTGTCTCGCCACTGAGTGAAAAAAGTCCTGTCACTGATCCAGTTACGGTGGGACTTTTTACCAATAAATCTTCAGAAAATTCAATGCGAGGGCGTAGATTTCGATGAGTAATGTCAACAGATGCGATGAGACGCGTACTGTTTTTCTTTTAAACAATTTAACAAAACGCTTCGATTCCTCAGAGAAGCTTTGTTGAGCTTCCAAAAAAAATGAAAATAAAGTTTTCCTTAAAGCTACGTTGTCTTAAACCCTTTAAGAAAATACGACAAATAACGAAGAAATTAAGCCTACGATCCCAATAATATTCAGCTTCGTCACGTTCTCCAGCGGTGCTTAAAAAAGACGAAAACTGCAGTTTGTTTTCACTTCTCTTATCTATGCACGCTCAAACACATGCCGTCGAAAAAATGTTCAAAAACCACCGTATATATTTACTGTCAAGAATAATAAACTACGGTCGTTCATACAATTTTTTTCCATACCGAAGACAGCTTCGAACGCGCGTGTGTTTCTGTTTTTTTATTTATTTTTTTAAAGAATGCACAAGCTCTAATAAATCCACTCACTGACATTGGTACCCCGCTACTTCAACCACTGCTGGTGCTGTTCTCGTTAATTAGCCAAGTCAAAGTTCGTTGAGGGGAAAAAAAAGGTCGAAAAGTCGGTCTAGGTAGTACCGCGTTGAGAGAGGCAACGCTGCAACCATGTAGAAACAAGAACTATGTATATGTTCTTGAGTAAGCTCCAGACGCATCGAGCCATTCTTTCCGTATTCGCCAAAAAACATTGCTATGTGCCGTTCCTTTTGCATCTACCCTTGTCCAAGCCTCTCCTCTCTCTCTCTCTCTCTCTCGCTCGGCTTCTATTCTGCATGCTTTTTCTCCGTATTTGGAAAAGTCTCTCAACATCGAGACAGAACGGCGTTGAGTTCACGAAAGCATGAGAAAAGCTTTTCCAGGTCCTCTCTCCGCCTTCGCTCGCTCGCTCTTTCTCCGCTTCTCGCGAGTCTCGACGAGTCACGTTTCATATCCTAACGCTCGCTCTCGAAAGGAGCAGCACCAACGTACAACGAAAATCCAAAATGAGAGAGGAAGATGCAGCGAGAGGTTTAAAGTTATTCCAAGTTTCGAGTGCGCACAGAGCAGTTGATTTATCGGACTCATTACTACCACGGACCTGAGCTTGGATGGGGGTAGCTAAAGAACCTTCTCTCTAGCAAAACATCCAACGAACCACCATCACCAATCCTCCTGTACACCCTCTGCCTCGTCGACGCGCTCACCCTCCGCCCCCGACCCCCTCGCCCAATCCAACCACCCCCGTCTGCCCTTCTTTCCTCGGTATGTTTTACAAGACGGCATTAATTGCTCGAATTAAATATGCACCTCTCCTTTCTACTTTCGCCCCTAATTTATTTCAGTTCTCACCGCGCCGGGAGACTTCGAGTCCTTAGCACTATATTCTTGTTGCAAATACAGTCTTGAGACGGAGCAAGATCGACACGAATTCGCAGTCGTATTGTTACGGGTACATTCTAAGAAAATGATGGAACTAAAAACAGGAATATTCCGCGTCGATTATTGAATCTTCTGTTTTTTAATCGTATCGTAATAAGGTTACATTTTTATGCTATTTTTCTGAGTTTTGATTTGATTCGTGTTCAAATATTTTCTGTTGAAACTTGCAGAATGTAAAAAATATTTTTTTCGCACTAGATTTCTCGCAGGATTTTGAATTGTCGAGCGTTTGAATTGCGCGCGTTTTTGTATTTGTGTATATGTGAAGATAAAAAATTATTCACATTTTTAATATCAGTTATTCAATAAAAATATCTGATATCATTAAATTGATTTAATCAAAAAGATCTAGAGATCTTGGACCCTCGTCCACTCATTCACCCCTGCGTTTCGTGCATCCGATCAGCGTCTAATTCCCCTAGCGATTTCATCATCTCCGTTTATCCTATAATTACATGTTTTGAACATATTAATTAGGGGAACGTAAAAATTTTTACGCCTGTACTTTTTGATTTATTAGCGACATAAAATTAGCATGATTGTTCTTTCGTTCGTTTTACTTTTCAGTGGTGTTCTCGACGAAGAACGTAAAGCCCAGAAAGCTCTTTCATTGCTCAAAGCTCGTCACCGTAAAATTGCTTTGTTGGAGGAAAAAATCGTAAAATTGAAAAATGATGGAGAAGATGGCTCGCGTGGTATTTTTCGGAAAGCATCCATGGACAAGGCGAATCTTGAAAACAGTTCAAACAAAGAAACTGCTTATCTTAGTTTCTCGGCATCGAGGACAAGCGATCCTCAGAAATTCAACGATGAAGAGAAATTTGAAAAAAATGGTCATTTCGTCAGAGAAATCACTAAACTTTTTGGAGAAAAAGAGAATCTTCTGAAGGAGTCGATCATGTCGTTCAAGTCGATCAAAAGTTCAGACACGATGTCAAGGCCGAATTCAACATTGGCATCGGCGTGTATCTCGAATTCCGAGCTCGAGGCTGCTGTTTCGCGAAACGTCAGTTCAGACTCCAACGTTAGTTTGCATTTGACTAGCGACGAATCTGGCCACGACGATAGTTCGGTCAATCTGGTGGTGACTGCTGCATTAGCATTTTCAAAGTTCGACAATATTCAGTCCGAGCCTAACGAGCATGTCGAAGTTTCTCACAAGGAACGAGCAGTCAACGACGACGAGGATAAGAAGCACTCGTCGGAAAAGTCGTCGAAGAAAAATCTTATTTCCACGAGGTTTCCGACTAGCCTGCCCGGTATAAAGACGCGACTCTCGAAGAGACATCGGAAACGATTGGGAAGAAAAATCGAAAGAACTTTGGAACACGACTTGGTCAACAGAAATCTCGAGAAAGTTCAGACCGGGTGAGTTTAAATACTTCAACTACGTCTTCGTAGAATTTTAAACTGACACTAAAGGCGATTTCGTTTTCATAAAATGGAATGAAACAGGATCGGCAACAATTATTGTCGAATTTAACATTTGATTGTTGTTATTATTTCAACAATTTCATTTACCGTTCGTTTTTCCAACCTCAGGTTGGAAAAACTAATTTTTAAGCACGTGGATTTAAGTAAAAGTTAGTTTCCTTGCTCCACCACGATATTTAAACGATATTTTTAAATCGAATATCGTCGTCGATATAAGTTTTCGCAGCAGCTGAACAACGTAAGTCCAATTTTCACATTGCATTTTTCTCTGAATGATTTGTCGTTTCATTGGCTCGACATCTGTTCGGAAAACCTTGCAATAGCATCGTACGAATAACAATTTCTACAAGCCAAATGATTGATGAAACCGCACAAGAAGATGGAGGAGTCGTCGGTCATTACGATGAGCTTTGAGTATTATAGGCACGTTTCCTGTGCGTTAAGTTGATCGCAGCGATGCAAACACAAATCAAATGAAAGCTGCTAACACGAGGTAGTCTAAAAAGCAAGAAATATGAAAAGGGGGGATAAAAATGCGAAGTATAAAAAGAATAACGACGAAAGAAAAACTTGTGCATGCATATTTACACGGTTCACATTGTAGAGTTCGTCGAAAAGTTACGGCCACCTTAAGCGTCTCGGTTCATCTCGCATGAATGGCAGAAAATGATTACCGGAGTGAGCATCCAGCCAGTGAGTATAGTGACTCCCCGGTTCTCGACCACTGCACTTCTGATGGCTCTGAAAGCGAGCGAAGAGTGCAACAAGCCGGGGTCGTCGCTAGTGCACGTACGAGCGATTTTTACATTTTTTTCATTCTTTTCTCCTTTTATTACTATTTTCCTGAAAATGACTAAGGGACGCTGGTAAAGCACGCATCATCAATAAGATACTGAGAAAATAGGCTTCTCCGCGTATGAAGACGAACTGCATGAGCACATGGATACATAGATAAACATAATACACGCGACTATGGACGTGAAAATGCATGTAATTAGCTGGAAATTGATGTCCGAAGAGCCGCGAACCGAGAGAATCTCCGGCGCATTTTTAATCGGCTGTCGTATGATAATTACCCCACTGCCAGTTAACGGCAACCCACGCTTGATAAATCACCTTTGTACCCCCTCCCCGACCAGCGCTACAGCCCTTCTTCTCATTCTTCTTAACCCCCCACCTTTGCTTTCGCACTCCTCTTTTTATCCGATTGATCGGACGCAAACGCTTCTCAGGTATTCATTTACTTCGTATTAATCAATGATCGGATATTGATTACGATCGTTCGAGGTGCGAGAGTTTCCGATTAAAGGATGTCGGCGTCGTTTTGTAACTGAGATTAAGAACCCGTCTTCGTACGACATCAGATATACGATTATTAATTCGAAGAAGCATCGTTACTCGTGCCGTGATATTGAAAGATCGCTCGATGATTATTATTTTTTTTTCTCCATCAATACTTTGTGGCAATTGCATTCCGAGAATTGAGTGGAGAAAAAATGTATTTTTACAGATGGTCAATCGGTGGACAGTCCTAGAGAAAAAAAAATTATTTTTTAACCTTTAGTTCTATAAATCTTTGTTATCGGTTTGCTTCCACAAATTTTCGTCCCATTTTTTTCGATGCAGTTTCTTTGAATTTCCAGTGTTTTGTCAACCGTTTTAAATTTCCACCGAGAACTTTGAAAAATCAATTAAGCTTTCAAGCAACGACCTGAAATGAAATGCTTGTTCATTTCCCTACATACGCTTAATGCGTTCAATAAATAATGTTGAAATGGGCGACTCACTCGGGTAAGCCTGAATGTGACGTGATCTGACAGGGAAATGGGAAATCCGAAATCTGCTTTCATGCTGTAATATTCGAATATTTCAGAAAGCTTTGTTTCATACCATACACGTCGCCGCGAGCAGAGGCTCATTGGCTTTCACGTACAAAACCATAGGAAGTATCGATACTGATGAAAGCAATTAAATGTCGAACAACCGTGGGCAGACTCATCGACTCGGTCATAGTACACGCATCGTGCCAGAGAAAACAAGTTACAGGAGAGTGGGGATGAGAGTGAACGACACGAAGAAGGATAATGTGTTCGATCTGTAATTCTAAACGTATCCGGATCGCCACATTGTTATCGTAACTCGTATTATTCGAACTGACTTGTTACGAGCGTAATCATCAGTGACATAAATTATCTATCGGAATTTCACTGACATTGAGAGAATAAATTATGCCGTTAAATATCAGAAGACGACCGTTTGCAAATCATCATCATTGGCATCTCATTGGACACCGATTTAGTCTCACCGAGTTAATTAGCTGCGACGTCGACTTGTGTTCGTAGGTATGTGAACAGAATTTTATTGATTTTTCTGAAATCAAAGGCAAAGATCTGACGAAGAATGTGTCCGGAAGATCCGGAAAAGTTTTAGATATTTCCGAATTCCCAGTGTTTAATTGCCTCGTCGATTTTCATGTTCGAATGCGCACGAGGTCATCGATCGTATGTTGATGAGAATTCGTAATAGTGTCACTGATCAGGACTCATACTGATGGTGGAATTTTTCAATTTCTGAATCGCAGTTAGGACGTTTTATTCCTTCCAAAATATGCGATTATTTTATTGCCAAAAGTACTCCTGAATTTTGATGAATTGACAGAAATAATTGATGGAGTACTCTCGAATATATAAATCTAGTGCACTTTCGAATATATTATTACGAAAAATCTCATTCCATTCTCGAAACCAAGCGTTGACGAGTATCCTCAACAACCAGGAATCCCAGTTCTCTATCCCTGCCGAATGAATGAATATTCAATATGTTGCACCGACTCGGGGGCTTCGTATTTATTGATGAATTTATCTCGCTCCATTGGCTGCGACATTCGACAAGAGTTCGCATGACACGCGAGCTTGACATCGAGAAAATATACGTATGGTTTATGAAACTCCCGTGCCTCGGGTAAGTTGCGAGTGACAATCCTAACGGATCTTCTCTCGCCGCGAGAAGTGTCCTCTGCCAAGTTGGACGAAATCTAACGACAGGTCCGGCATTCCTTCGGTATGTTCAAGAAGAATGAGAGTGCAACGAGAAGTGCTTCTTCGGTGTATCACCTTGATTGCTCTACGGCGCTCAACAGTCAGTCGCCTTGAGAAATCTCTCCAAACGTCCGATATTGCGTCTATCTAACAACGAAGACCAGAAGACTTCGACGGTACAGTCCACATCAATCGAATTCCGAGATCAGAAAAGATATTTGTGTTTAAACTTCTTGTAAGATCGATTGAAAAAGTACGTTGCTTGGACCTCTCGACAGTTCGTTGCCCCTGATAAAAAATTGACTTGGTTTTTCGAGAATGATGAACAAAGTTCCGGTTTGTTCAGTCTTTCGTAGAACCGACTCCAATTTTCAGGAAATATCAGATCCGAGAATATATTTTGAAAGAAGCGAATGAAATTTTGTACCGGAGAGTTTTGTTGGCACTAAAGGAAAAATCGAGGAAAAACCTCATTTGTTTTCAGGCCCGGAATTTTGAAGGAAAAGATTTTCATGCTTTTGTTGGATTCAGAAGTTTTCTGTCAAGTCCAAACCTCCTTCGAATCAAAGCCATTTCTAGTAGCACCGATGGAATGATTTTTTGAATAGTGAAACCATTTTTTCATCGATCTCGATTGACCCGACTGTACCGGATAATGTTTTTTCGAATCGACAACTCCCCTTGGCGAGCACAGTAGAAAGAGGATATGTGACGGCACAACCGTGAAGAAGAGAGACCAATTAAGACGGTGAGCCCGCGAGGTGTAACAGCTCTTAACGTCAGAGAGAAGCATCGACGCGCTGACGCTCTTTCCTTCAACGCAAAGTAGTATCGCGTGCATATACCTATATGTACATAAAGTAGAGCTTGATCGAGAGAAATAAATTTCACTGTGAGTACGTGGCGCAACTAATGTGCTAGAAAATGCAAGACACTTTGGAGATGTCGAAGGACGGTCTTCCAGGATCGAATCTAATTAGAACAATGATCAACTCTCGCCTGTCCCGACGCTTCGATTGTCCGTTCTAAAAAATTCTTAATCCATTCTGACATCCACTTTATTTATACCGTTAAAAAGTGATGGTACGATATGTGCTAACGTCCTTCGGTAGCTTCCAACTTTCGTTAATCATGTATCGCATCACGAGGAACAGTTATTAAAAAGTTATTAAAATTGAAAGTACCGTGATTTTTTTAAAAGATTAGTATTTTTCTCATTTTCATTTTGAATATTTTAAAAAAGATTATACGAATAAGTAAAATGACGTAAATCCTAAGAAATTCCCTAAAAATTCGTTTACGAAAAATCATGATACTTAGCAATGAAAGCCTGAAAACCGATGGTACAAATTTTAGTTGAAAGTTATAAACAAGAATTTAAGAAAAATAATGAGACCCCAGGAAAAAAACAGCTAGAAAAGCAGAGCACTGCGAGCTGTCAAAGCTTATTTCGAAGGCAGCAACGGATTTTCGAAGAAAATCCATTGAGGCAGTGTGATAGGGCACCGCGTTGAATTCTGATCAAGAGATTAGAGGCTTTTCGTTATCTCATCGACGTAACATCGTTGGTTTCGGCCGGCTTTTGGCCAAGAAAAAAAGGAAAATCTCCGAGGTTTTATCGAGCCTGTAAGTTCCTTAACTCGAACGGTCGAAATAAGACCCACATACCGATATACTCAGGCTCGTTCTCCAGGCAAATTTGCATACTCGTCGTAGTCGGAAGATGCGAAACTGTACACCGACACACTGCCTCAACGGGGAGGACGTCACAGTGGATAAGGTAAAGAAAGAACGATGGAGAGGAGGAAGAAGACGAAGAAAAGTAAGCATCAGAAGTTGCAGAAGAAAGAGGAGAAGGAGGAGGGAAGCTACTAGCAGTAGTAGTGTAGTAGTATCGCAGTAGTAACGGCTGTGTGGCGAGTCTGCAGTGATTCACCATGCGCCCCGATCGATCTCCTTAATTCCTGATCGCGAGTTAACGAGACATCGCCGCTGGCTGGACAAGTAAATTACGCCTGAGACTGTATTGCTCTCTTTCTCTCTCTCTCCATTTTCATTCTATCGCATATACTGCGCAAAATGTCAAATAAAAAGGCTCGAGTGCGATATCAGCGCGGGTTAACTCGCTCAACTTACGTCCTTCCCACTGACAACACGCTCGGTACATCTAACGTGTGTTGCACCAACTCCGCTGTTTCTTTCGCTTCTCCGTAGGTTTCTGCATGCAGATATCTGCAACAAGGCCTGTTATTCTATATATAAATGTATATATATTAAGGTATTAAGGTCCTTGAGGCGTGTATGCTCCGTCTGCGCAGCTGTGGCCTAACGGCATACCGTTATAAAAGAATAAAATAGAAAAAGAGAAAGAAGATCGTAAGTTGGAGACTCCGCGTGCTTCAGGCCATTTTACCCGCTCCATGCGCCCCTCCTATTAATACCACGAAGAATAACAACGTCGCGTGCATACGTCAATAACATACATATTCACGTATGTACGTGAACATCAAGTTTTCAAGGACGTTTCACGTGCACCATCGAGAGTTTGTTCAAGGTGTCAAGACCTCGAGATCTCGGGCATAAGAAGGCAAAAACTGGCACGACTTCGTGTCCATGGAAGTCCACTATTAGATAATGTTAAAGCCAAATGTACAGATAAGTTCGTAACGTGAAAAATATTTAGTTCGACTGTTTTATTTGCGTCAATAATAATCAGCGTTGTCAACCAATTTTGGGCTCTTCCGCAGCTGACCAATTCTGTCCGAGATCAGTAGACACCACACTGGTGCAAATTTGCACCCACGAAAATTCCAAGTGTCTAGAACTTCAAAATTCCTTTCGTCAATGTGGCCATTTTTCTATAAGAAAAATTGATTTTTCAATTTTTTAAATCATCGTAATCGATTACCAAGGAATTGTTATCCCTAAAAATTCTCGTTGTGAGATTAATTCCATACTCCAAGTGCAAATTTGCATCAATGATCGGACAAAAGATGATTCACCAGTGGCTGTCATATTCACGAGTTTGCATTCGGACTGGACAACGTAAATTTTATGATTTCCCGATTTCACAAAAATCCGTCAGAACACTTCAACTGCCTTTCACATTTTGGACATGCTCCACGAATCACCACAATTCCGCCACGAAAAGTGGGTTGTCCGCGTTCCCCTAATCATTTTCATCTGCCAAGTAAAGAGATGGTAAAGTGGTAACTTGAGACTGCTTCAGGTACGCAGGATATTTTTGCTCAGTGTGTGCTATTACAGAACAGCAACACAAAGACGAATAGATTTTTCACGTGTCAACGTACACGCACGTGTATGTGGAGCTAGTATGCATAGAAAGACAGTAGTGATATCCCGTGGAGACGCGAACCGTAGCCCGGTAAACTTAATCATGGCATGTTCCCTCGACGTCCCTTTATAGTTGATCCCGGGTGCTAGAGTGATGCGATCGAGGACGAGGTGATGCTGTAGTCCATCGTGCATACATCACGCACATTATACCACAATCTAGCATTCCCTCTTGCGCAGAGGCATTCGCCGGGACGTCCATTTGGACACGAAATAATGCGAGACTCGTATACATTCAACAATATACATTTATTTGCATTTGTACGAGCACTGAAGAAGAGTCAGCAGACTGGAAGCAATAGACGAGATAGTAATAATGAGGCCATATGGCGATGGTACATGAATTCGAACGCGGCTGAGAAACGCTCGTTTGTACGATCAACGACATTATTTTCATAGCTTTCCGGAAGTAAGAATGATTTTAATAATAATTAGAATGACAACAGTGTGCCAACTCTTCCTATCAGCCTTTAGCTCTCGTAACCATATTTTTCCTTCTACCCCGATGGTGCTTGATGAATTTTGTTGATTTTCTCTTTTTGTCTCCCGGCTATGTGGTCTCGACCGAGCATCAAGGACAATGAACGTGGCAGCTCGAGGCGAGAATAACAGGCTATATAGTGTTACACAGCGTACAATGTACGTATGGTAGCCAACGGAGCGGTGAAATTAAGGCCCAGACTTTTGTGGTTTGCCACGAATGCTCACGCGAGTTACGTCCTTCGGTATCTCAGGCTTTGATACTTTATTCCAGTGCATGCTTGTGTAGATCCACGGAAGTTCAATGTGCAAGAGGAAAAGAGCGAAGGAGAAGCGTAAGGTGAGAGGACCTTCTCGCTCGGAGATCGAGATAGCGGTTATTGTCCCGGAACGGGACGCCGGCAGGTGTGTACGATAACAAATCGAGCCTGCTCGCGGTAGCTCGATGCGGTTCTTCGGAAACTCTCCCCTACACTTGCTTCCTTCAGAAGATCAAATAAATAATGAAAAAGCCTCTCAAAGGGCGCAAGTACCTTTTTTTTCGAAAGTGCTCTTATTTAGCGAAAGTGCTCCACTGAATTCACGTCGATTTATCCACGCTGTAAGGCAATGAGTTGTGAATACCGAGTGCTCCTAAATCGTTCATCAGGCTTCGTGAGATTCTAAAAGTCCCTGTACTAGCTTATTTCCCAACGTCATCAAATTGATCAGTAAATTCTCAAAAACTGACATCGCCTGCAAATATCAAATCGAAACCAATTCGACGAAATAAAACGTAATCCTGTGCTGGGTATAAAACGTACGTAACTTGTCATAGTTACTTCACACCCACGTGAGCAGACCAACAGAACCAGAAAGATGACCGTTTCATAGAAAAGAACTACGACTTGCTGATGGTTACTCAGCTTTCACGATAACGAACCTGGTTCGATAAATCATATTTCTTTAGCTATGGGAACGCGGCGTAACATTGCTGTCAGTGTGCGAGTGTGTAGGTGTTTTTGCTCATACCCGCACATCTGATATCCGTGATGCAGAAAACTTTGTCGACAACTCTGCACTGGAGGATAGTAACCTGCTTTATCCGCAAAGTCTCCTCAGACACACCGAATTATTGGTTCCTGAAAACATTTAAAAATGTTGTCAACGTATGTGACAATCGCAGGTTCTCATTGATATGATTTTGTAGGTTAAATGAACACGCGATGAAAACGCACTGTGGATTGATCGCTTCGCATTTCCGGAATTTTCCTTCCCATCTCGTTTCTCCACCTTTCTAAGAGTAAATTGCATCTTTTATAACAAGATTCCCAAGCTCGTTTCCAGCTAATGGCCCGATCATATAGCGCACATTTTATCCGTATCTCGTGCCATATCTTTGCCGATAAAAATCGCGCGATTCGCGGAAGAATTCGTTTCCGATCTCTCGAGAGTATGAAATATTTATTATCTGATCTCCCGTGTATTACCGTCAAAAGTAACGTTGGATATTCTGGACTCAAAATTGCGGCACGCGCACCGTCCTGCTGCGAAGATTTGGTGGGGAAGATTGTTGAATCACACGTTCCGCGCAGTTTTTTTTCTCTCTCTCTTTCTCTCCCTGTATTTGCGATTCTTTTTCTACGAATTGACGTATGCGTGCGTCCGCACAGTGAAAGTTTTCTAACATTTTCTCAAACAACATAAAATCGCCGTACACGCACACCCGCCACGATATAGTTAGCGAAGTTTTTTCAGAGCGTCTCACAAGCATGTGAACAATTTGCCACCAAGATCACTCGCTCGAGCACCGCTTGAAATGACCGCAAGGAAAAACCGAATTGCAGCTACGTGTCTCTATGAAGAAAATCTCACATTCGAACGCTCCTAGCAAATTACATATGTGCAAATAAAAAGGTGCTATCCGGAATATCTCTCGGACAATATTATTGCCACGACCAAGAAATTCTTTTTCTAGGCCATTTGAATGACGCTCGAAATATCTCTTTACAATATGATTTCAGTACATTTTACACGCACACGTTAATTTTCGAAAGTTACTTGAATAAGCCACAAGATTGTCGAGTAGAAAAATGTTTCCTGTGGAAAACTTGGTCACGGAAAATATACAATCGACATCGAGTCACACGCCCACAAAAAACGTTGCAGTTTGCAGACCGTACATTATAATACAATGTAAGGTGACACAATATGAAAGAATGTTGCGATCAAAAGGGTTGAAGATACCCCCTGTTTTGCTTTCTGCTGGGCAAGGTCCTTCCTCGACATTAAAATGGCGTGGATGTTTTATTTTTGTTAAAAAACACTGAAACATCCACGAAATATTTGGGATTGAGGTGTCAATAAAATTTGAATGATCAGAGCTGATTCCTTAATATTTCGTGATTCTTTGCATTGAAATATGAAGAAAAGAATGCTTGATGAAATTAAGAGATCGAAGCCCGCTGCAGTCGATTAGTAACGTACGAGGTGGTCGAGCCTCGTCAAAAGATTGCCCAAGGGCTAGTACAGGAGTGATAGACAGCAGTGGTCAGACGTGAGACCGAATTGAATCTTTCACGCGCGACATCCCGTTGACTGGCGTAATCTTTGAGGTCAAACATCGACTACTTAATACGGTGTCTTTACTTTCCAATCTTGCGATCCAAGCATTTTAAACTTTGATGTAACAATGAGCACGTGTCTCTTAATGATAAAGATCTCCGATTAATAGATCGTTCAATCTTTTGTCTATAGATCTTTGAATTTCCGTGCGAACAACGCACAAGGAGCGCGGTTTTTTGTAACCAGGACTCCATTTCGAAATTTCTTTGACAAACACTGACAAAAGGCATCGATCAACTTTCAATTCGTACGACATTTTTTCTAAAACACCTTTCACGAATATCAGCTTTAAAGATCACTCACCAAATATCGGATTATCTAACCTCAACAAAAATTCTACAGTGAGATTCGTTTTTGGGGGCAATAAGAAAAATCAAAATTCGTAGGAAATCATAGCTCGCAAAACTTCTGAATTTGCAATGAGCAAAGTTCTGCATGTCGTAAAAATATTTTTTATGTATTTTGGCTCGGTCGCCGAGTCATGTTCTGCGAAACTGATTCTTATAAGGTTTGAGGAATAATTACAAGATTTCACGCCGACGTTCCCGACGAGGAAGATTCGAAAAGTCGGAAGATTCAGTAGAGTGGTGAAGCTCGCACACGCGCGAGAAAACCAAAGGCTGGCGAACGAACGCACTCTGGCGAGTGACTTGGTCGTTCTTGTGCCGCGGTTACGTCGCATTGGTAATTGATTCGGTTCGTTTAATTTAACGAAAATTGCGCACCAGCTCGGCAGCAAGCGAAAGCGAAGGGATGGACATTTCGATGATCGTCGTTCTCGGGGCGAAAATAAGTGGCCCCTAATGGTTGTAATTTGCTGAAACGGGACTGCGCGCTCAGCTCACGAGAATAAAAGAGAATGAAAGAGAGCGAGAGAGAGAGAAAAGCCTAACCGCATAAAGCACCCGGGAAAAGACGCTTCATTAGTCACCGAGAGTGCCGCACACGTTTTGTAGCAGAAAGAGTGAGCCTTTTCTCTCCTTTCTCGTTGATCCCTATATTCCTCTTCGTCTTATCTTCCTCGTTGCTTTCTTGACGAAATTATAAGAGAAAGAGTCTTTTCCCTGGAGCAAATCCAAACTCGGTCTCCTCTTCTTCTTTTTCTTTTTATTCATCTTTCGCTTCTCTTACTCTTCTGCTTCATCTTCCTCTTTCCGTAAAAGCTTGAATATATGACTAGCCTAATTGAGCCACTGATGAAGCTGCTTACCCGCCAGCGGTGAAATACAAATTTTCCTCTCACAATTTAAACGATCGCCATATCCTGTATACTTAATATTACAGCCATTCTTTACTCCTACATGAGTAGGATGAAAAATAATTTTATCATTATTTCAAACAGTTTGCGTCGATCCCTTCGTCGTCGTTGTATCCTCGTTCGTAACATTTTTGCCCAAATTTCTTAGGTCATGCTTCTACTATTTTTTAGTTAATTTCATTTCAAGTATCATTCTTGTTGAGAGAAGAAGCAGTTATAAAATCCGCGATATTCTTTCGCTTCAGCATTCGCCCGTCAATCGCAGCATCTCTAATCCATCATTTCAAGAGGTTCCGTACAACTATTACGACAGAAAAGTGTCACTGGGGTCCCATCGTAATGGCGATAAAAATCACGACGCGACATTCGTCTGCCCACAATATTCTTGTTGTCCATGGAGTTTTGCTTTCTTCGCCCCTTTCCATACCTTCATTTTTGACCTCACTTTTCTTCCTCCTCAAGCTTTTTCGCCCTCTCATTCTCTCTCCTTTCTTTGCGGACACCAAAAAAAGTGTACTCGCATGAATTCAAAACGAGGCAAAATAAAAAGATCACCTCTTTTCTCTCGGCGCGCGCGGTATCGTATTTATCGACAAGAGGGGCAATGCGCCACGTTGTTTTATCGCGTCAGGATCTTCCGCGAAGAAACGGCAGTCACGGCGTTCGGGTGGTACCAATTTGTTGTACGTTTTATCGAGCGTCATCTGATGGCGACCCGACACCACCAAACACAAAAACACATACACCAGCTTCGTTTCTCCAGTTGCTTCTGCAATACAGAGCCAGCTCTGTCTCCCTCTTTGCTTGCGACTTGCGTTTTATCTCATGCACACTCTTCTCGAGTAGCGTTGAGCCCTCTTCAGCTCTGTGTTATATGTGTGTATAGGTAATGGGACCTCGCACGTTACCGGGAATGACACCGAGCACAATGACGGAACAAAGCGTTTCAGGAGACGAAGTCACATATCCTCAAATATGCTATGCCCAAGGAAACCCTTTTGGCACATGCACGCACGTATGCGAATAACAAATAGCTTCTCTCCTGGTTTTTGTTTCATTCAGGCACCACGACATCCTCTGTTATTTGTCATACGTTTTCACTCTCACCGATTCCATCTCACCCATTTTTTCTGCAAACCTTTTTTTCCTACTCACGAGAGCAATGCTTTGTCCCAGAATAACCAAGGAATAATTTTCATTCGGTCTCTCCGAGTGAATGTTAGCAGAGAAGCAGGTTCTTTGATTTTTGGTTAAAAACAGGTAGTGAATAGAACGTGAAGCTTACAACTCGAGAACAGGAAAAGCGAATTCGATAAAGAACATTTCGATAGCAAAACAAAGTCCTCTAAAAGTAATCCCAAAATAATTCAAGGAATGTTCGTTTCTGTCAATAAATTTTGAGCCAAAAGTGGATGAAATTTTCTGGAATCGAGCTCTCGACATTGAATACGCGCCATACCAAAACTGCGTTAAACGCTGCATTAGAAGTACAGTAATTTCCAATACTTTTCAAGGAACTCCGACCCCTTACGAGAAAGCATGGAATCACGACTGGTGCATTAATTTCCAAAACTTAAGCGAAGTGTGTTCTCTGTGATCAAGCCCGCGCGCGCGCGCGGAAGACGTTCGAATGCATGAAACCGGAATTATGCGATTTTCTTCGGGCACGTAGGATGCATCGTGCGCGAATCTCTGGAACATGCGCCGAGATCCGCGTACTTATTGGTGGTATATGAAATGATCGGCATCGTAGAAGCTTCTCTGCTGGGGAGCGTGCGCGAGGACACACGCGAGTTCTCCAGGCACTGGGGCCAAGTGTATTTTACCTCGCAGCGTCACATCTCTGTGAGGCTTTTGCATATGTGTGTATTAAAGACAGAGTATTGAGCGATCTTATTGCGAGGTGTATAGGCACGATCGTGATGCAGGCGAAGGGTCGTCGATCGTTGCCGGATAATGCGGGGAGACTCGACGATTAATTTGCATCGTCGTTGCACTATAGTTGGAATCGCTATGACGTTGCTCGGCTTATCTATAGATGCACCAGCGTCCATACATTATACATATATGTGTAATTGACAAGCGAGTTGGGAGCGCACGCTGAAGTTGAACCTATTGATACAACTTGTGCTCGAGAGTTGCCGGCACACAAAAAGTAATAAGCCGCTCAATTTCATCGTCGAGAGGCCGCGTGTGTGATATGTACGTACGAGCAGCTCCGTGCCTCCGAGGTACAAGTGTACGAGACGTATTACACGAGCGCTCGTACTCTCTCTCTCTCTCTCTCACTTGTGCTTTTGAGTGTATAAGAGGAAATGAGAAGTAGAGAATACTGGCTCGATGCTCGCGGCTTTGGTCCCGCTTCAGATCGATATCTGTACCGATCCGATGTAAGGAATCTATATGCTTTTACCTATAAATATATGTATAGATATACGGATGTATGTACACTGGTATAGAACACATTGTAATATAGTACATCGAAACGTCCTGCGGTGGCTGCCGGCTCTCATATAACGACTTTATAATGGACCTCGGGATAGCCGAGTAGTTACGATTTTCGATAAGCCCCATCCCGAGCGTCTCGGATATTGAATTATATTATTTGTCGTCCTCGGAGAAATAAGGGAGTCTTAGCAATTTTACGCTCCTACGGTAATACTTATACGTGTACGTACCAGAAGCAATCGATTCCTCATAATTGCCAGTCCATCTTCGGAAAATCATTTCCATCATTGGATTATACGCATCTTCGTATATATGGAGCATTATCCTTCACCGCGCTGTGAGCTCATTCGTGACCTTCGTTGGCTGGTACCTGGGTGCGTGGATTCCTCATTGCTCTTTCCATATGAATTATAATAACGGGCTTTGGTATTGATACTCGATTTGCCACACTTTTTCAAACAGCCACACAGCCATAAGATCGTTGGCTGAGGAAAATTCTCAAGCACTCCTTAAATACCATAATTTAGACCTTTGCACTACCTAACTACAGTTTTGCTTATTTAATTATGGCTTCAGGGATATTCAAACATGTGGAATTTTTTTTACGAGGGTATTAAAAAGTATGGTTGAGAGCCCTGCAATTTTTTGAAGCTCACGCTTCGCGTTCACTGCACATCCAACGAATTTCAAATCTTATTTCGAATTTTTTGTCGATTACGACAGAATGTAAGAAGAGCTTTGTCGACATAAAGCGTCAGGGACAACGAGCAGCGCTGTCATTTCAAAGTGTTTGAAATAAAAAACATTCACACTTGCAGACGAGCATGTACGAAGGTCGTAAAATTAAGTATACAAAGCTTGTAAAAGCGCCTATTTGTAGCTTAATATTACTTCGATAACAGGAGGCTACGAAGCGCTATAAATCGCGGCTTGTTTAGTGCTTAAGTGAGTGAAAAGCGGGCAAAGCGTTTATTCGCACGATATATAAAAGCTTAACAACTGGCAACGATCGATTTCGCACTCTGTTCTCGTTGCATCAAAGTGTGCATATCAGCTGCACAAGGGAACCAGATTTCTGTGCTCGAATACGTAAAGGGCCCTCGCAGTGGGCTTTGGTAGTCGAGCTGTAGCGAGAGCAGGGCCATCCACACCGTGTGATGTATTTTTGAGTAATTACCGCTAACACGCGACGCTTCGAGACGGCAAGGTGTTGTTCGACTTCTCATGAAAATCGAAGTTGCTCACGTTATGTATAAAATATACAATCTGTCCGTGTACTCTGAGACATCCGGTGTCTGCAGAAGAGAATAAGACTTGTGACCTTCCAACTCCTGTGACAGTAGAATCACAACGTGAATTTTTCCCCCAAAAAAAATATTCACTCGCTCCACTGAGGTCGGGAAACCTTAATGGAATATGCGAGCGAGAGAAAATGAATGATACGCCGATATTAAAATGGCATAATAATGGATATTGATAGATTGTGCAATGATCAAATGAGTGTGCGAGTTAATTGCATTCCTCTAAATGGGAAAATCGATAAATTTGAAAGTGCACGATCACATGCACGGCTGATAAGAGAGTACGTTGGATTTCGCGTTGTCGCCTCGTAACTCGGACTTAAGCATTACAGCGGGCTCTCTCTTTCTCTTGTATCTTAACGACCGGTTACCTACGCTCATTGCTGTTCTCACGACATCTCGCGTCGCTTATGCTTCCTCTTCCTCCTCGACTTCTATTTCACATTTAATTTTACTTTTTCTTCCATTTTTATTTTGCCACGTCTTTGATTTCCGTCATCCGCGCTCGTGTTGAACCACGCGCGTAATTTCTCAACCGGGAAACGCCAGGTGTATATATACATATGTATGCATTAAGTAGCATAAGGATGAAAAAGGGGCGCGCGGATGTGCACCTGGGGAACTGTGCTGATACGCCATGAAGAGAGAGAGAGAGAGACAGAGAGAGACAGAGAAAATCTACGCTTCATCCGGCTAGATCACATTAATTTATACGATTGCTTTTAGTTTGATGAGAAAAAAAAATTTACATTGACCACGCAGAAATTTCTTCCCTCAGCTATCGTCGGTAAGACGTGGGTTTATCGGTACAATTTATACACACTCCGGTGAAGTCATCCGGGGTGATATCGGTTTCATTCCTCGTGGTCAACTCCCATGTCTCTTTAATTAAAAATCGATTGGATTAATCAAGATAGTGAGAAAATGAGTAGTAGCGATAGAGAAAGAGTGAAAGAGGGAGAAATTAGCAGAGCAGAACTATGGATGCGTGTATACCTTCGTTGCCAATATCTCGTTGAATGATTTCGTGATATGCAGATATGCTCATAAATAAATAAGTTGAGAGTTCAACAATAACGAGAATGCAGAGGTTGAAGGGCCCAGTGCAGAGTCGATCGAAAATCGACGCGAATCCGTTCTCTTCGTTCTGAATATCACGAAGGTTGGAAAAAGACTTTTTAAACGATCAGGCTATTGGTTGAAGAAATAAAACGAATGTAAAATATCTTTTAGCGTAGCAGTTTCGATAAGGTTCATTTACTGTGACTCGTAAGTCGAGCACTTGACGAGCGACGTAAAGTTCACCTTAAATTTAATACGTACTTAAAACCCTGCAACGTCACGAATGCAGTTCACTGTACACTTCTCCTTCCTCATTCTCACCACTTGTACTTCAACCCGACGATTATACGGCCTTAATACGCGAATGCAACTTCTGCTTGGCGAGAACGAAAGAGGAAAAGAATCTGGTGGATGTATTTATGAGTGGACACGCTCGGCCGCTTTCGATCCGCGATCGTTCAGTCGTATTAATTTGCTCGCAGGAGAAGAGGAACGGCGAGCATAGCGCTTAGGCGTAGAGAAATCGGAAAAAATCGAAAGAAAGATGAGCCACGGGGAGCGTAATTGAAAAAAAAAGACCAAAGAGACAAAACTATCGTGAATATGTGTCTTTGATCAGAAGCTTATTTTCCTTAATGCTCGATCTTCCTTGTTAATTGTAGAAAAAACATGCCAATAAAAAAAAAAAAAAACACTCGAAGGAAGAACGTATAAACTCCTACGGATAAAAGTGTGAGACGAGTCCACCGAGTCTCGTGAGAACGACGGTGAGGCTCAAACTCTTTCCAGCGGTGGTCAACATTCTCGTAATCAAGTTACAACACTTTAAACAAAAGTATCTTCTCGTATATAGTCGTATGTTATGGGTTTTCCTAAGTTTAATACTTGATGGTCGCGCAATCGTAGAGTGCCTTGTCTATAAAATGAAATGTTCTTTCAAAACGCCTTCTACACGGAGAAAAGTCCAAGGTGAAAATCACCGTTAGAGCAATAGAAACCGAGGACGACGTTGAATGTTTAGAAACTTTTTGAGAGCAACGTGTCAATTTTTACGAAAAATTTTTTTTTTTGACACTGTAAAAATTTATAAAGAATCGAAATTATCCTCATTTTTCGTTGCTGCAACTAGTAACTTCTATCTCTGAATTTTCTTTGATCCAAAACCTATCGAGTTTTGTTCTCATCTGCAAAGTTTTGGCAGAACAGTTAAATACCGAAACCACATATTTTATTTCATAGGTCTGCGAATGATGGTTTCTGTAGAATCAACGAATTTTAGTTTTTTCTTCGGCTCAAAACTCAGTATTGCTTTGCACAAAAAAACTCGTGCAAATGTATAGAACCATGCTAATGCAAGGTTTTTGCACTGTTATATTCGTGAGTGTTTGTTTATATGCAGTAGTTGGTAGATGCCTCACAAGGTATAAAAACGAAAGAAAATGCTGTCATTTCACGATTATTAATGACACAAATTCGGAAAACAATTGCTAGAACCATGGTGTTCTTGGTGGAAGTTCCTTGTTGAGACTCCCTCTCGTCTCGAGTCTCTACTGTGTCTTAGCCACGTAAAGTAAAACACCCAGCCACAAGCCACGTACCTCTTGTTATATTTCGTTGGAGTGAGAAGAGTGTGCTGGATGGCTGGATGAGTCGATACTCGTCAGATTCATATTAAGTACGAGCAGAGCTTGGTGGCCGGTGACTGAGTGTCTTACTCAGAACGTCGTTGAAGATGAGCAAGGATCGAGGATTCTTGTTCATCTCTATACGTATATCGTCAAGTCCTTCCGTGTAAGTGCGCCTGCAAAAAGAGTTGTTGGACATGTCCGCTCGAAGTCTTCTTCTTGCTTGTTTCATCTCGTGCGATTCTGTTGGACATGAGATTCAGCTCTCCGGTCTCGGAATGCCGGTGGCTTGGGGATGATCAGCGGCGATTACTGTCGCGTTACCAAGCTTTTTCAGAGTATCTTCGTGGCCATTCTCTCGTCTTTCTTCTCTTGTGTCAATCTCTCGTGCCGCTCGCTTTGCACGCTGGGCGCGAGCCAGGATCGTACTTATGAAAGAAAAACGTCTATGACCACACCGCGCAAGAGATTGTTATTGCTGGTAGAAAACTCAAAGGCTTTGCTGGTGGTTGACGTCGTGTGTGATGCCACATCGAAGAAAATACGAGGAGAGTAATAACGATCAGAGAATAAAATGGAACCGGGCATCGACTCGAGTAAATTATATATACGAGAGGATAGTCAGGAGTCTTTATACGAAGAAGCCTCTTCTGGCGCGCGCGCGCGAATTACAAGGGGCATCAGAGTCAACGGCAAAGGGGACGATCAAATGGCGGGAGGAAGGGAGGAGGAGGAGGAGGAGGAGGGCTAATGACCAGGCGAATATAACGGCCAGCGTGAATATACCGCTTTAGAAACAATTTTCCTGTCTCACTCCTTGCTGCTTAAACACACGTTACATTCGAGGTAAACACCTCTGGGTGAACTTCCTCGCTGTCGTCTTTCAATCTTCGTCAATTTTTTTAACCCTCTCGCACGGAGGACCCAAATGTACGATTGACCGATCAATCGTGCCGGCTGACTGATTCGCTTGAGCGCGTAGCACACGTGACCTTCGCTAGCTGTTCAAGTATTTTTACAAATTTCTCATGTCGTCATAACAGATAATATTATTTTGAATTTCCCTGTTTTTATTCATCATCGAGTCGCTCTCAAATCGGTACATCGATTTTAAAAACTCCAAAAAGGAGCCAAATCACTCATTATCCGGGGGCGATTGTTTCATACTCTTTGCTCGACTCCCCGATGGAATGGCTTTGCCATCGACACGGAGATCGTTACTATCGATCTGTTCTTCCCGAAAAGAACACGCCGTACTCGAGCCCCTCGTGGTTATTGCGAATATCTAAGGACCTCCTTCTTCGGTGACAATTGAAGTATTTCTCCATGCGGAGTGTAATTGACGTTATCGGGTTAAGTCCTTTGAGAAAATCGGTTAGCATTGTGTGCAGGACACGGAATAGCCGGGTACAATTATAGTTGTCGCGGTCTCAACGTTCTCCGCGACTTTTACCGATCCCGTATCGTGTGTCGCCACAGAGCCTGTCTCATGCTATGCCAGCAACGAGAGACAAAAGTACCAAGACGCGCGCGTTTCGATATAGACCGAGCTCTGAGAGAACTGGGGTCAGATCTCTATCTCCGTGAGAATCGACGGGTCCCTTTTTCTGACTCTCAGGACTTGTGTGATCGAATGTAGAACCGACTAACACTCGTTACAACATTTTTCAATCGATTTTACCTCGACCTGCGATAATAAGCGATCAACTGTAGCAACGCTCTCGCGTTGTTGACACTCCTGATCTTCGATTGGTGCTAAATAGCATGAATTTTGCGTCCTTTCAAAATGATTAGATCAAATCGATTTATCAAATGAAATGAAAGTTTTTATAAATTGGTTTCATTTCGAATGGTACCCGAAAGAGTTTTTAGTCGTCTGAGCATTTTAGTCATTAACTGCATCGCTTTCGTAAATAGGAAACTTTTCAAATATCACTTTGTAACGTATTTCACCCCCATACGATAAAATTGCTCAATAACAACTCATGGGAAATCATGTTACGACATTCTCGAGTCGCACATCATCCCGGGCAGTTCCCTCCCCAACTTTCCGTTGCGTTGGCTTAGTATTAACGACACTCGGTAGATCGTAACTTTGTCAACTAGTGGAAAAGGGGTTGCTGTAGAGCACAAGACTCTCGTTCGTTGTCCCAAGAAACCACCCTCTTACGCCATAAGAAAAAAGGCTAACGGTCGGCTCTCTCTCTGCCAGAGTTTCGAGCGGGGTTAATTGCATGCATTTTTAACGCTGAGACGTCTTAATCGGCGTAAGCCCGATGATGGAAAACGGCCGAGTGAAAATACCAGCCGAGTTTCAGGGGAACTCCTCGATGGAGCTCGATCTTTGGCGAGATGAAAGAGAAAAAAAACAAGCTAAAACAAAATGCATGGGAACGAGGGTTGGCTTATTAATTATTATTACCATGCTGAGGAAGATGAAAAAATTCGTTGAATACATAACAATAATAATATCGTAAAGGGTTATAGAGTAAAAGGTTCAGAGGAGACCGAGGAAGGGCTTCATCCAGATTATGTCAATGCGCCCTAATTGTTCATTTTTATACCAGACCGTAGCACTTTCATTTTATTAACTCAATTAATCAATGTGTTGGGCTGTCATATTTTCATTTTTTTCCTCGCGATACGCCCATATCATAATTTTTTATCACCAACATGAAAGAATCTGACGTCACTAAATTCTCAGCGAAATAATTGCACACGATTTATACCGAGTACTTCGAAAACGTTTTCGTCCGATGAACTGACACTTTTTCATGATTCTTGATCAATTTAATGGGTAAATGAAAATATTAGTCATTTCGAATTAATATTCTGGTGTATCGTTCATTTCCAGTGATGTGAACGCAAATTAACAAAACTCAACGTCAACAAGTCCAAATAATTCGTACTCTCAGCAGTGATTGATACGCTTTATTGGTTTTATTACAAAATTCCCTTCGTAACATGCTCCCAACTGCATTCGCTTTTTATCCCTATTCGACAGCCATTAAAACAGAATTGAATGAGATTAGAACCCTTATGTTCTCTGAATTCTTATCAAATGGTTAATGGACTGTCAACATTGGACGGAATCATTTTGCCCGATAAACCAGTACACGTACTGAACAAATAAAGCCAAAATCGTACCTACGAGACCCGTATATGTCGAGAAGACTGTCTTGTGATGGGATTCACGCAAATCCCAGTTAAACCTACTGATCGAAGACAGCAAGAGGCCTGTCATGGGGTGGTGGTTTGTTATCCAGGCACACGAGGACATCACAGGTTGTGTCACACGACCCGTATAAATCGCGTTTCCTTCAAACGTGAGAGATCTCTGTCTTTCGGCGTCATGTGCACGTGCATTTGCGTGTGTGTCTGTGTGTGCTCTTTTCCTGCAGTCGAGGATTTAATGGACGTTGATACATCTACGTCAACTCTTCTCGTTGTCACTGCTAAGACCGGTGAGAGAAGAAGAAAAGGAGAGAAAAACGAGGGAAAAATCTGGCATGATAAAATTTATCGTCCATTTAGTAGTGCTCAAATGCTCAAACGCTGTTATACCGGAGCGTGCGTCGACCCTCTTCATGATCCTTCAAGTTTGCAGAGTGCAAAAATGCAACACTGTCATTTTGGTGCTGCGAAAACTGATGAAATCAACGTATGAAGTTAAAAGTCTCCATGTTTACTGATACTTAATATTTGTTTTATGAAAAAATTAACAAATACTCTCCAAATTCATTACTTCAGGGACGTTAGAAAAAATGACAAAATAATTGAACAAATTTTTCGTCGCTAGACATCTTTGTCGCGCGACGGCAGGCGGATGGAGGGTTCGAAATTCAAAAAAGTTTGGAGGAAACGACAGTGAGAGGCCCTTGAAACGATCTATCACTCTGAAAAAAATGAACTCGCATACTCCGCATGATTACATATATAGCTCGGCGACAAGGCGACAATGTCGTGTCTCTCACAAGCAGCCACAGTACGTAATACAAAGAACGTATATCAGGCACATGTACTAGACCTTCGTCGAGGATAGGGGGCAGTCCCAGGGACAAGAGTTCTCGAAGCGGTTCGCTGGAGCACCTTTTTCATTCCCCTTCCTTCAACGTGCTCGGTCAGTCCGATTTCCACCAACTGCTTCACGCGTTCGAAGTCGTGACCTCGTTGTAACCGAAGGCAAGTAGGTTGAAAACGGATGATCGATTAGTTCCTGCCTCACTGCGATCAGAGTTCCATGAAACATTTCGACGATGACAATCACAAATGTCCTTTGATTTCGATGTCGAACACGAAAGCATGGAAAAATATGAACTTTCGTTATTAATTATTGTTGGAGTGCACCCGAGCTCTAGTTCTTGCTTATTAGTTCTTATATATTCTAGGAATATTTCTCCCGGTACTTTCCAATTTCGCGTTAGCTCGTTAATCTTTGGCAGACCCGTAATTTGTCTCTCTGTTTTGGGCTCTTCTCGCGTACGAGGATAAACGAGGACTCGAGCCAAGTCTTCTCCCGGCCTTCAGTGGATACGGCATCACACCTATGAGCGTATACAAGCGCGTTGGAGAAGACGAGGGTGAAAAATAATCGAGGGCAGTCACAAACGCGACTGCCTCGATGAAGCGAAGCCTCGCGCAATTTCGTAATCGCTGCGTCATTCCGTCAAAGTAATTCCATTAGTAAATGGTCCTCGATTAAATCGAAGAAAGCAGGAGAGAAGAGATTCCTTTTTTGGTTCTTCCCAGGCGGCCCACCGCGTCGTTGACGCGACGATGATAAATATGATTCAAATTCCAGTGGAATAGTTTCCGAAAATCTCTGAAGTAGAGTTGCCACGTCGATGAGCATTTTCTCCGTGTCAAAAATCGAGGGTTCCGCTTCTCCGAAGGTGGTGTGAAAGATTCATCAGGCATAAGCGAATCATGTCCACCGTTCAGACGTCACTGCTTGTCAAAGGCAAAGAGAGATTGCCAACTATGTGTGCACGTGTGTCGGGTTGACTTGGCCCGATATCTTGGCTGGCTGAACTATCGTCGAGCGTGCGAGCGATTAAATCTCCACGCTCGGATGTCACCTCGCGGCATGCGTACCTCGCGAAGAACCCCTGACAGGAGGTCGCCGGATCCCGCGCCTCCTCCACGCCCCCGCGAGCCCCCTGTGGCGCTTGATGGTGGCCTTCTCGCCTTCTTCATTTTTCGCTTCATTCGCTTTCCTCTATACCATTTCTTTTAGTATCTCTTTTATTTTATTTATTTTAGCTTCTCTTCCTCCTTCCCTCCCTCACAGCTCTTCAACTTCTTCCTAACCGTGCTTCTCTCTCGCTCTCTCTCTCTCTCTCTTTCTCTCTTGTTCTTCCCTTGAGATACACCCCGCCGCAGCGTTGCGCATGAATCACCATGTCCACCGAGTCTTGTCGCCCGCTTGGAGGGTGACAGCTGTCAAGTAGGTTCCGCAGTATATACGACGGGGCAGGACCCTCTTATCGTATGTGCATGTACAAACACATATGCATGGCTATAACTGTGTACCCAGTTCGGTAACTTATTTACTCTTGTATATACGATGTAGGTGGAGGCGCGCACACTTTCTCGCAAAATTGTAGTAAGCGTTCTTACGCACCTCTTACATCTGCAGGAGTCTTGACCAAAGATACGACGTATGTATATCTGCATATGGGAAAATAACATCCTGGGATTCCGCATGAGTTCACAACAAGAGTTAGATCTCGTGAAATTCCAGCTTCTTATTTCTCTCCTCTCCCAACCTCTCTCTTTTGTATTTTTGTTGGGGGAGCTTCTCAGGCCACGGAGATCGGGAGAACGAGACGGATCTCGGTGCTGTGAGAAGGCACAGTTGGAAAGTCGGTTTAGCACCAAACGTCAATGGTTTTGGCTTCAATTTCCTGGGTGGACTTGATACTCCATTAATAATGTTACAAGTTCAGTTAGATCTTGAATTTCCTCGCATTCACATGGGCCCAGAAACCATTTGGGAATGATTCTGCGGAGCATTACTTGAGATTGTGAGATTCGCTGAGGGCACGAATTCTCTTGCATGTGGAAATATAATTTATGTTGCGCACGAACTGTAACCGTCATCCCCTGAAAAATTTTTTCTCCACTGTGACATTTGCCCATTTAATTGCAACCAGGAAACAATGGAAGAGAAGTTTGGAGTAAAAGTGCGCGCGTGTTGATAAAGAGATTGAGAAGTGGCAAAGCCTTTCTAAAACGGACGGTGTACATCGAGAGTGGAGCGAATCGGTACGTGATTAAAACATGTCACGAACTTGGCCAGCCCAGGTTTAGTCTTTTCGCACGTTTTCGCACTACTGATGTTATTATGCACACCGACAACGGAGTATTCGTAACAAAACGCCCAGTTTCCGGTCGGAACAACCACAGAGAACGATCACGAGACTTTGAACCGGGAGAGGCTTGAATCTCGGTGACTATATTGTGTTGGTAACAGACCGACTTTATACTCCGTTACAAACTCGCAACAGTGACCGGGGTTCAAGTATTTCCGAGAACGGCGTCTCGTGACCCTGCTCCTTTCGTGCGATGACTGATTACGATTGTCGTGTCACCAGGAGAAACGATGACCGCTGGTTAAGAGCGTGTCTCGCAGCCTCTGAAACTTAGCGCAGAACTAGAAAGTTCAATCTCGTAAGCTAAGCTGCCCACAAAGTAGGGAACAACGAAGTTAGCAAGAACTCGTCGTCACGTCGTTGCAACAGAGATCCAGAAAGCTTCATTCGGCGCGATCCTTATGGAGCATCGTGTCGTGACCTTGCATGCCCTCATAATAGCTAAAGAACAAGTGGCTCGTAGACCTATCGCTGATTATAACGCTCAACGACCATGCAAGGCAACCGATGACACTTTCGTGCCATGACCGTTTTCCTGCTCAGCAGGATCCTACCATGACCTGCCATGACGTTGCTGAACTCACCAGGCTTCTAACACGAGACTGTTGTTCTCTGATTATCCCTCATCGCCTCACGTCTACATAAAAACTTTGTTTCGGTAAATTGCGCAAGGATTTCATAAGGAAAAAAAGTGGTCACGAAAAATTGAAATAACGTGAAGCTCCAAACAATAGGAACGTTGCTCAATTGTTTTCCTGGCAATACTTTCGTCAGAATAACGCTCACATTCCATTGGCAACTCTTTGTAAGAGTTGTACATGTAAGAGTTAAACGTCATAGAATCAGCGTCAAATAAACATAATAAAAACCCCTTAAACAACTGTCTCGAAAATTTATGACTTTAATTCATTGACGAGCATTCGTGTTACAGGAAATTAGTAGAAACAAACGGCGATTCAAAAGGTTCGCGACCTGAGAGGACGCAAGTGCCGCTTCGTAACGACTTTTGAACTGTGACACCAACTATTCAAAGTTTAAAGTAAAAAACTGCTTAATAATCGCAGTTTTTTCTGTGAAAAAAATTTTCCTTGATAAACAAAGTGAATCAATAACGATTTCATTAGATAACGAATAAATTCTTCATTAGTCTTGTCGAGGTTCACGCTCTTCAAGCTATTATTGTGTCAAGCTGCACACGAGTTGGACATTTGTTACCGTACCGAGTGTCCTGAGTGACGATATTGATGACGATATTGAGTTCACATATACATACATATTTACTAATACATGAGACAGTTTTGATCTACGATCTGACATTTAGGAATCTTTCTCTCGCTAACCTAAATTAGGACTCGAATAGCGAGCTATTCTTGAGAAACGAAATACATCGCACTTGGATTCACTCTCAGGGCAAAAGCATCGATCGAGCATAGCATATCAGAAAAAGAGACACGGGAGAGAAGGGCCACATCCAGCATTCCCCAGGATCTAGAGTCACGATCGAACCGAGAAGTCGAACAAAACGAGCAAAGATCCGTGGATGACCCGAGTACCGAGCGGTCGCATCGATCGCGAGAAAACATGAGAGACGAGGCATCATTGTTGAACCGCGACGACGACAACGGAGACGACGTCGAGACGATCGTCGAGAACAGAGAAAGTTTATCCTTTCGGCACGGATCAGACACTTCTGCGGCTCTCTGCCCCACCTCTGCTCTAAGAAAAGCCTATTTTACCTTTTTGTATATAATATTCGATCGCTTTTAAAGTCCCGGACGTGCGAGATCGTGTCGAAGAACAGCGGGAGACAGATCGCAGCGTTGCTAAATCGAGGATTTTGCGATCCAGGGGCTTCTGCATGGTAAAATATTATCTGATCATTTTATCTCTCAAGGAAATATGCAGATCGTAATATTTTCAAATGATTTTATAAAAGCTTTTCTTTTCCTTTCTAAGAGGAACTAAATATCGGACTGCCTCTGGGAAATGTACTTTCTCAATCGGATTGAATTTTAAGTGACTCGGCCAGCAAAAACGATGTTGCGCTTCAGCAAATTGTTTTGTTTTCATAATTTTTATGCTCCAACGACACAAGCAGAGCTACAACGGTTCGATGTTTGAAAATTTTTCAGTAATTTCATTGTAACAAAATAACGACGAACAAGACGAAATGCATACGGTGTATCGAGAAGAGAAATTTGACGAAAAATTAACAAATATTCCGAAAGCTCACCACTTTCAAGACAACCTACGAATCGCCGTTGATAAGCCAATACATAAATATTGGAAAGACATTTAGGAACATGAACGAAGCCGAAGCGCGCGGTTATATGAAAACGATCGAATGCAAAAACGAAGCAGGCGAACGCACGTAGGCCTCGATGCTTGGTTATAAGGTGACACGGTGTACCGTAAATTTTCTCGTGTGCGTTGGTCGTGGGAACGTGACACTTTCACGGCGCTTATCTAATTTATCCAAAAGCCTGAGGCGCATTTGACTGGCATCTGCGCCAATACGTAGACGATTCTTACTTGGTATACTTGCCTCAGACGGGGTATAGTCTATAAACATTTAAATGATTAAAAAGTCACGAAGTCGTCAAAAATCGACGATAAAAGATACCGGAGCAGATGGAAGTGAAAAGAGGATGGAGAGCGAGAAGGAAACGCCGAGAGAGTAATCGATTTACTCGCGACTCAGGTACATCGTTGGATCGCTCATATAATCCAACCAATAGCCATCGAACCATTGGAAAAAAAACGAAGCACAACAATTTTAATCCACTTCATTAATGGAATATCGCCGAGACTTCGCTCGAGACTCATCACGCGTATGCCGTACTTTCTCCGCATCCTCGCAAAACGCTTAGAGTTTCCTTGTCCATTACACGATCGCATTACGTAAATTAAAAAAGTAAAACTATTACGACGAAAAAATATCGGTTACCGTACAAATTTTACTCATCAATAACGACTTAAGGCACATTGTGAGTACATAGATATATTTAAACATCATGAATTTGTTGACCATTATTAAAATTCTAAATAAATTTATGTAATTCTGAACAACGTTATCATTTTAATGGAATTCAATGTATTTTTTTTGTTTTTTGTAGTTTTTCTTCTCCCATTTTTGTATGGCTTACAAACACAAGCTTTTGCTCAACTATGAATTGCTGCTTTTTATTTATTATAACAATTTAGTAAGAGCAAGATTGATCGAGGTCCTGACCAATGTACCTGGAATCACCTGCATCAAAGCAGTGAGCTCTTGATTTAAATATAATTGATCCCATCATTAAATGCTGTTGTTAAATAATAAATTCGACGTTTATGTTTCACCGATTGGTCGATAACGTGATGAATTTTTCTTGTTATTGTTATTGAGACATAAGATAACACGCGGAGAGTTGGCCTATCAGGCTCAGGCTGAAACCGTGACTGCGATGTCAACGATGTCCTGGAAGATGGCTAAGTGTCATCTGAGAATTTTTCGATATGCAAATATGAGGCTCACACTACACTCAGAATATATGTCCCGTGTGCATGAGCACAAGACAAGGAGAGGCCGCTCTCACTTAGCGGCTCATCAGAAGTAGCTAATCTTAATTCGCTTATCGAATTACCCCGCAACGAGAGGCTCTGAGGTGTTTTGCACTGCGCTTTCGATCTTGCAGCACCACGAAGGACTTCTCTCGGCAGAGGCTCCGCGTCTCACCTCACGATGGAGATGTTTTGCGCCCGAAAGATAATCCGTCGGGTATGGTAATTCGAGAGTAGCGAAGCACCGGAACACCGCCACAGATAGAGCAGTGAACGCACGTAAACGAGGGAATGAGATAGATCCGTCGAAGAACGGAGCGATGAAGAGAGAGGAAAGAGAGTGAGAGTGACAGTCAAAGATATGCTTCGGTGGCTCATCTTTTCAGATGCACGAATTTTTCCCTCCCAAACAAATTTATTTTTAATTCCACTCGAAACATCGATATTCCTTCGAAATTCCGGTCGACTTATATGCTGCCAATAATTTGTAACCGCTAAAACTCATCTTACCTCGGAGTATAGAAAACGATCGCCTACTGGAATCGATTGTGAAAAAATCTGTATCGAAGTGACGGAGAATTTCGAAAACATTATCAACTTCTAAAAATAATCCGCCTCCTTAATGACCTGAATTGCTATTCCCGCCATTGCCGATGCATTATTGAGATTACTAAAAAAAATTACCTCCCTGCAGAAAAAGCCCAGTGAGTTACCAAGCTCCGAGACCACCAAGGAAGGCACAGTGACACGAAAAAACGGACAGGTAGGAAAAAAGTTCTCGAGGATCGCGAAGAAATGATGAGAGAGCTCGCTTAGCGTCACTGCTTCAGTCTCTTGGCTCTTACGTACTGTGTCCCTCGAAGACGAGAACACTTCGCATTTCACATTATCGTTATACACAAGATGTGTCCCAAGTACAGCAAAACATATTGGTCGCAAAGCAACACACACACACACACACACACGCGCGTACATACAGATGCAAAAATAGGCGACAGAGAGAAATATGTTTCGCCTTGGTGAACGGTACCGTTCGTTTCTTCTTCTTCTTCTTCTTCTTCTTCTCCTTGCCTTGGACCAAGAGATATTATTATATTTAAGTGGGATATATAAGATGGAAGAGAGAAAAAGAGAGAGCGAGTGCGAAAGTTGGTACATAGCAAGAGGGTAAAGAGGTTGTTGACCATCCGGCATCGCGCATTCACCGCTGCGATAGCGGAAGATGTGCGTTTGATAGGACTCTCCCGCCTTATACAACTTTTAGATGTTGGCTTATTTCGCCAAGGAGCGGTCTCAACCAACTGCGCGCCTCACCCTTTTGCGTCTTGCGTGAACGCGGAGCTATTGAATTTTCGCGAAAAATCACTCGCTGCATCTTCCTCAATGACGCGGTATTCCACGCGCTCGATATATTGAATTCGTGTTTTTCTGCATGTTTCTATTCCCTATACATTGGCTCATTATAAATGAAATCGTCTCTTTTCGAGCTTCATTATTTTTCTAGATTCGCAACTCTACGACTCGGCTACTTCGACCTTTCTAATCGTATCGTCTGGCTGCTATTCTTATGATCTTTATCCGTTTACGTAATTCAGGACAAGTAATTAATCAAAAACCATCCGTTGTGCCGACTTCCTGAACGGAGATTTTTCCTGTTTTTACATGAACAAATCGGTACGAAAAAATTGTCGATATCGTTGAAATAGTTTCTCAGTTTACGTGCCTGTCCTTTTCCCTGGTGCAAAATTTGTCTGGTACATTCACATGATTAAGTATTCTCGACAGGAAGACTAAGAAGAAGAAGAAGAATAAAAATAGTACAAAGTATAAAGCAGAAAGAAGTTTTTCGGTCGTACGCTCTCTGGCACCCAAGATCCAGTGCCGTGCTCGCCCAAAGACTGTTAGAGATTAGATCTGCATACGTACATATATGAATGCCATATGGAAGAAAAATTCGATATGGAGATAGTGCTAGGCACGAAACATCATTCGAAAACGCCTTCGTACACGATTTATCTTTTACATACGTGATTACATCAACAGTAATATCAATAAATTATAGATCTCTTTCTTCGTAATTTTGCGATAGTTGCACAAGGCATAGATATACCAATCGTACGTGTGATTTATCTTTAAGACAAATTTATACGTTTCTGGGGAGTATGTTCGAATTTTCCAAAATACAAAATCCAAGTGTGATAATCAATTTTTTCGAGCAATACTTATCAGTTCTTGCACGTGTACGTCCTCTCATAAACTGAAACTTCTGTGGTTGCTTTTTTATATTCAGTTGTTTCGAATAATATCGAAGCAATCAAAGATATCGTTTTGTTACTCTAGGAATGTTATTTCTAACCAGTTTCTATGATGGATCAATATTTCGTCTTTTGTCAATTTCTATCGTCTTAGGAAAGAGGATATAAAACGTTGACATGAAAAAGTTGAGCGTCGATTCCCAACGTGATCGTTTCCTCATGTGCGGCCTCCTGAAATGGCCACAAGAAAGTACCAAATGCAGATGAAATAATTCACAACAAAAATAAAGAGACAAGTACGTATTGTTGAATTTCATCGAATCGGCCATTTATTTTGTAATATTGAAAAAATGGATATTAAGAAAAATTTTGAATTTTTTTTCACAATATGAACCTTCGAAATGCACAAATCAAAAAATTTCTGAAACGTTGACTTTTCACCAGTTATCTCCCATACTGGGAACCATGAGAAAGAGAGGCAGAATTATCTTATGTCCTTGGAGGCGGGCCCGTGTGTGTCCGTACACGTCCATTAATTAAAAAATCGATTTGAACGAGTGTATTAAGGAACGGGTCGCGTGTGGTTCACACTCTCTTGAATCAGTGTGAACGAAAATTGCGTCACGCCTCGTATACGAGACGTGTTATAGTAAGGTCCGGAGTGTTCAAGAGCCCGCATGCTGGCAGGTATTATAATGCTGCATTGGCACGGACGTGGAGGCGATGGAAGAAAAGTAAAACCTGCCTTGGGGCAAGCACGAATGCGTTATATACAAACATGTATGCATATAAGGCAACATGTTCATCAAATGCTACAACAAACGATTAAATTTTATAGAATTGAGTAATAAACGTGGAGGGAGAAAAAAAAAGATGCACATTTTCTAATGTGAGCCAAATCGAGGCTACGCGGAGGCCAATTTTTTTCTCACTTTAACGATTTCAGCTAAATCGGAGTGAAGTTTTGACATTTAAATTCAGAACACTCGATGCACACTACGAACCAAGATCGTTAAGCTTGCATCGAAGTCTAGCTTAATTGTCGAGAGATAATTGGGTAGTTGCGTGCGTCGCAGAAATATCGCGGTCGCGACGTTTTTCCCTACGAGGCTCGAGGAGAGTCTCGGTGTGTTACATCGAGCCGTCCCCGACTCAGCAGCGATGTCACTTAACGGGTCCGATGCAACGATACGTGTGCGCTGAGGGAACATTTTCTTTCTCCTTTTATCTATCCACCTGTCTCTCTCGCTCTTTCTCTCGAGAATTCTACGATGCATTCGCCATATGCAGGAATGTGTATGTCTCAGGGCGACCCGGCAAACGATACGCGAGCCGTGCGCGCATCTCACCAACTAATTATAAAGAGCCCGGCGAGCGAGTGAAGCGCAAAACGGACTAGCCTTTTCTACCGCTGTTCTTCTTAAGGTGTCCCTTCGTGTCCATTCTACGCGCTCACGGGCATAACAGATACACCGGGAAATACAACAGCTGCTTCCACCTGCCAAGGTGACACTCTCCCAACCCGTCTAACCGTATTCCTGGAGCCAGAGATGCATACTTATACGGGAACAGAATTACCGCACAACGTTTTTCAGTACGAATATAAGAAAACTGTAAACTCTCTTCAATTTGTTACGCCACTGAAGCCAAAAAAGTTGATATCTTCAGATAATCGTTTCTCGAATCGTTGACGAATGTTTGCGCACATCAATCAGATTACCGTTTCGTTCGAGCCGCAGTGGAGACTTGATCCGAGCATCACGCTCGACGCACTCTGAGATTGTCGAGCACTGCTCGCAATGAGCAGTCTTGCAACCTTCGCGATGATTTTTCAGCAAGCGCCGTCGTCCGAGATGCTAAATTAAAAATCTCATGATCCACAACATATCCAGCGAGTTCGAAGATTAGAGAACACGCCTGTCAATCTACTTGTCCAAAAATTCTACCGAGTCTCCTGGCACTCCAAGTTTTTCCAGTCTTCTAGTTTTCCTTGGCTTTCCTAGTTTTGGTTTCGTAACCGCTAAAGTTAACGCAACTCATCCGATCCAATGTAATTCGACCTCGGCCAATTTTTCACACTAATTCTAATAAAAAAACCTAACGCACAGCATCTAATCTGCGTCCGGTTCCCTCGAAACTACGTCACTGTAATTAAAAAAATACGAGTGCGGCATACTATCAACGCGGCTCTTCCCAACCGCTTCCCATCGTATAAGAAATTTGAAGCTTTTGAAACGCCGTCTTACTCTCAAACTAATACAACAATTGATCATAATTACTACAGTAAACAACCAGTTTTCTTGTACCCAGCAGAGTTATGAGCCATCTTTTCCGTCTATGAATATACTCAGGATAATAATTCTGCAGAAACTTCTTGATACGTTGATACACTGCCCCGCACGTACAAGATCGACACAATTCGTGACTAAACTTTCGATATGGAATTAACGATACACGTTTGAAGCACGAAGTTTTAACGTGTACATATTTCACAGACAACATATGTATTTGCAATAGCGAAGGAATAACTTGTCCCTCGTTGTTATTATATGTGTTCATCGATAAATCGCAATGTCGGTTTGCGTTCGTAGGATCGCCACGAGCATTCCTCAGGGAAGAAACTAAGTGAGAATACGAAAAAATACATTGTAAATATACTTTATCGCGTAATAGCGCAGTCACATACGTGAACGTACAACCCGAGAGCTTACGGTAAAATCTCTGTAAATTCACCATTTGCACATAAGTGGTGTCTCGAAAGTCTTTACGGTGAAGGGATTAATGGCTTTCAGGATTTCTGAAAAGTTTGACTTTCGAACGAAAGTTTCGTTGAAAAGTTTCGTTGGTGAATAAAATAGGAACGAGAGGCACGTATGAACTTTCTTGAGTCCAATTGACTGGCATAATTTTTCTGTGGATCAGCGCACTCACTTGATAATTTATCTCCAATCAATGATTGATTAAGGTAGTTTTAAATTTTCCTATTTCGAAGACTCCCTTTCAAAATTTCGTGAGCAACTTTCTCGTCCAAGATATGCTCTTAGCCATCGCTCTTTGGACACTCCGTATGTAAAAGGATGGCCATGTTGCACGTACAGGAAGACCAATGCGTCGTTGTCCTAGTCGCGGGCGCGCTCCTTTCGCCACACCCACGCCCAGGACATTTACGTAGCTCAGAGTGATAAGGCGCGAGTTTCTCGTACAGACTGCGAGCCTCATCGCCAAGAAGAGTTCACGATACGAGAACTAAATCCTCACGGGTCAAGTAGACTCTCTTCTCCGGAGTATTGCCGGGGAACTCTTTACCGAGCTTTCTTTCGTCGCGACGACTCACCCATTCTTCGTCCTCGTTTCATCCCTGCGAAAACTATCCTCTTCCATTTTGCGTACGACCTCTCGCGACCCACGTCTCCTCGTAGATATAACACGGAGACCTCGTAAGTGAGGCTTTCAACGTAACCGTTGCACTCGCGCTACAATGACCGCCATGCGCGGTTTCACGTTTCAGAAATCCATTTGGCGACTTGGGTTCCGCTCCGAGATTAAAATCCGTCTGGGATGAAAAATTACACTTCGAGAAGTGACATTTTTCGACAAACATTCAACGTTGTAACGCGATCGCTCGGATTTTTAGCCCGTCGATATACGCGCGGATTAATGGCGAGAACTTTTTCAATATCAGTGAACAGATTTACTCGAAAAAATTTGACAATTTTTTTATTTTTCAAAACGATAATTTACGACGAATGTACTTTTCGTATTTAGTACTATAACTGGTACGATTTCATTATTCCCGTAAAGAATTCAACGACTCTGAAAAAAGTGGAGAAATATATTATTTTCAAAAAATTCCGAAACTTCCTACTCATTTCGAAACATTGTTCTTCCAGAGAAAATCGTACGAGCGATTCTCCCTGGTTCGTCGCGTGCCTGACGAAACCGTACGCTATTTTTTAAAGACGGAAGTAAAACACAATGTAAATGCATAATACGTTGTGGTGAATTGGCAGAAATGAGCCACAGAAGATTGAAGCTTAGCCGCCTGTAATACACGTCGCTTGGCTATGCGCTCTGATATATATCGCGAGAGAACGCGCATTAAGACGTCGGTTTGTGCACTCGTTAATTAATATCTACAGGCTTCACGAACGTCGGCGGTGCGCAGGTGAATTAAAATAAAAATGAAATAAGGGCAGAACGATCACTCGTCACGGTATTGCGTGTTAAATACAATCCTGCCAGAGAGTAGCTTTGAGGGAAAAAAATGGGGGAAAAACACACACATAAGTATATTGAATAAGACATTCTCATTGACGACAAAAGTATAACATTGAGATCGAAGCTTTTTTAGATTGTCGATAAGTCTCTTTATTTTTTATTTCAACAGTTTGCACTCTCTCAATGGAACTTAAATGTACGTTGATTAATTGATCGTTACAATCGCATCATCGATCGTTTTTATTGCATATTAAATGAGACATCCGGTTTGACATACGATCTCATTATTACTCGCACGTTCTACAAAGAATTGAAAGGAGCAAATATTTTGAACGCTCTTATACTTTGATCTGGAAATTTATGTGAGGAGATTAATGTCTGGATAAGTTATCAATGAAATAAGATCGTTTAACTTTTATTATTTTTATACATTTGTTAGGGGAAATGATTAACATTTTCAAAAGTTCATACAAACAAATTTATTTTACAAGAGATAATTAATTTTATTGTCATTCTTTATGATTGATTTTTTTAGCGAGTTAATTTGTCTTTGGAAATGGAATGATCACACCTTGGAACTTAATTATTATACTTGCCGCGTTAACGCGATGGGTGGTCGAGATTTACCGAGTCATAATAAATCCACCGTCGTGCGACGACCGCGACAAAGCTTAATGTCAACGATCTAAGCGTGGCAAAAGCTTGTCACGGATTTCAACTCGAGAAATTTCTCTCTTATGCTTGAAGTAATGTAATATTGGAATTTCACGAAATAGTAGAAACTCACGGTCCGTACGTTCGAACGTGATCGCGAGAAAGGTTGAGAAACATTTTTCTTTCTAATTTATTAACGTTTTTTTTTTGCAAAAGTCATGTTTTCTGGACTTGAAACGCTGAATTTTTATACCGTTTTGCAGCTCTCGTTCTACCCGCGCATAACCGCTCCTGACACGCGGAAATTCTGCCTAACACTAATTTTTCAATGCTCTCGCAACGGCACAGGTTCTCCTCGGCAGTATTTGACGCTTTTTCTAGCGCAATTGCAAACCGCGAAGTGGAAAAATCATTCAATTACGCGCGGATTAGTCGTTCCAGACGATTT
This sequence comes from Venturia canescens, assembly GCF_019457755.1. NCBI lineage: Eukaryota > Metazoa > Arthropoda > Insecta > Hymenoptera > Ichneumonidae > Venturia > Venturia canescens. The sequence goes on from NC_057426.1 coordinate 8,088,043, forward strand.
CACCGAAACAAAATTTCATTTTGCATTAGTATTTTTTTGATCGGATAGCTCTACGGACAACTTTTGAAACCTTGTTTGGCTAACGAGCAATTTCAGAGATTCACGAGGGAATTATCAAGAGGGACTATTAACAAAACTGGTCTCAAATGTGCATGATCGCATAATGCAACATTCGATGCAAACGAATATCGAACGAGCGTACGTTCCAGTAGTAAAAATATCCGAGAATTCATGAAATTCGATCCGAATCAGTGTCAATCGTTTTCGCTGAATTTTTATTGTGAACCGATCGAGAGCGATCTCAAAAGATTAGACGGCCAAATGAGCGCGCGCGGGGCTCGCGTACTGATTAGCAATTATGAAAAATACGCATATTTCAATATCATGTAAATGGTTTTTAATCGATAGGTACGTTCGGCGTGACCGGTCGAACTGACCCGTTCATTAAACCCTCATAACTCACGAGAAATTTTTACCTACTTTATCCCCCGGCCCCTCGTTTCGCGAACTAAAGTTTATAACAAACTCTCGAATGTCCCACAGGCAGTGAACGTTCCGGTATAACCGCGTGGCCCCGCGCTCACTTTCAAACCGAGCCACAGTATGTACGAAGTTTGAAAAACGTGAGCGCGCGCGATCGTTAATTAAATCATATGGGCGCAAGTCTAATGAGAAATGGCTCTAACGATTTTTCAACTTTCTGGTATTCACCTCGTCGCGCGTTTTCCCGAGTTGCGTGTACATTTTCTTAGGAGATAAATAAAAAGAGCTCTGGGTACGCGCGTCGTTAATTAAGGGGTATGTACTGATGATGATATTAACACTCATATATTTAATTCTAAAAGTAGATGAAAAAATGGTGGATGCTCGAAGGAGAAATAAGCGTGGGAATGTCCGGGAGAATGGTGAATATACCGAAGGAGGTGGTGGAGGGTAAAAAAGAGGAAAAATTTGCGGACCCGATGAAAGTCGATTGAAACTCACGCACTCAGAGGATACGCGAGAGAGTGTCGCCCGCTTCGGGGCACGCGGGTGGCCAAGCGTGAAAATCGTTGGCTTAACCTTTGCGTTAATATCTTTTGCGCTCACCTGGATTTATATTATAGATGTATATACAGACGCGAAAGACTCGCGAGTCAGGCCCGGAGCTGGATTAATGACGCGACGAGAAGGAGAGTGCGTGGGATCGGGCACCGTGGCCTCTGTCTTTTTGTACACAGTCTTCTCGTCCTCTGCACAACTTGTGTATGCGCATATACGTATGCGAAGGAAGGATTCCAGGCTCACTTAACCCGACTCATTTAGTCGGGGATTCAATCATCCAATGTTCGTACATTAAAACGTTCATTCGCCAAATTTCCAGCTTCAATTCCGTTTCGATTCTATGCATTCCCTTTTCATATTTTTCATTCGTTGTCCCGATAAAAGATATTTGATTCGTCAAGCTATTTTATTTAGGGAAAGTCTCCAATTCAATTATGTTTCACGATAACAAGACGCTGTTTAGTGTCTTTGTTGCTTTTCTTCAGCTCGATGAATCTATTTCTCGGATTTATTATCGCGTAAACCTAGTCCAATAAGGTGCGTCTCGATAGGCGTATCAAAATCGAGAAACGAAGAACGTCGCCTAGGAAACATGATTTTTTGGACTCGATTCAATGGCACGAGACTATCGAAGAACCGATTCCTCGCACGGATGAGTTTAACGTTTCGATGATTTTTTTATATTCCGTTGGACCAGGAAATTTGCCTGAATGATGAATCAAAAATGGCGATTCACCATCGTCATTTTTCGTTCGAGAACTGACGAGAGTTTAGCATCGAATGTCCCATACCGTGTGTTTTGTGCAGCGGAATAAAAACGAGCGCGAGACGTTTCCTCCGCTCCTGCTGGTGATTGCGATCGGTCGTGCAGACGAGAGATCGGTGCAGGTATACATGCAACTTCGCGGATCTCCGTGTGTCCGTGCGATGATACGGACTTGCTCGATCTCGATGTGGAAGTCCTCTAGCGAGGGCGCAAGGATGAATCAATGTCCCGGGACCAAGAGTATAAGAGAATGAGATATGAAGAGAGGGGGAGAGGAGAAATTCTTTCCTTACCGTAAGGCGAGACAAGGACGCCGGAGCAGCGTAGACAAAGCGAATGCTGTCAACTCCTTCGGAGACTCGCCAGCGCGCAACTGATCTTCTACCGGTCCCCAGACAGAAGTTGTGGGACAAGGATAACAAAGATAGACAGTTCTACGTTGGGATAAAAGTCCACGAGTATGCGAGTAACCGCAGATGATAATCTGGAATATTTATTTGCTCAAAGTATCGCTATTGACAGTTTTACATAATTTTTCTCGTCCTTTGTTAAGGAAGTACGACAATCAGATGATTATCTTTAAACAATGTAGATTGCCCCTGATATAGTTTGACATTTGAACAAAATTTTTGCTCAGTGCTAAAACGTAGGGATCGCGAGAGTGAAAATTACAAATTGCGATCTTTTAAGTTACAAATCGCAATGATAAATTCATTGAAATGCGCGTTTGCAACCGTTCGTTATGCAGGACACAATGAAAATGATTTATCAGTGAATACTGCAAACGTTGGATGGCGTTGAAGACAATCGAACTTTGTCTTCACACCTCGATAATCCATCAATTTTTAGTTCATTTTTTCAAAAAACTGTACGAAAAGGTGAACTGTTTATTGTACCCCAAAAAATTGACTAAATTAATAATACGCACAGTGAAAATACAAACAAGTGTCGTCGCAAATTTGATATTAACATTTTTTCATCATCGTGAGATTATTCGGAGTATATTTAAGTAATAAACTTGGCACGATCTCGAAGCGGTGGAGTGAAATTGCTCACAATATAACGATTACGTAGAATTTGCATCGAAGCTGAAAACAAGGGAGTCCGATTGACTGAGATATCCATAGAAAATGATAGCACTTAATAATCATTAGATAGAGTATTCGATGTTACAATACAACGATAAATCACGCGAATTATATCATCGTGAATGAGCGTACAGTAGAAAAAATACATCAGTTGGTAGGTAAATGTGGGTTTTGAGCGGTTGTGGTTTCGCCGAGGGATTGGCCGTGATATTTATCCCTCACGATTTCATGAATACGTAGCATGGGCTCTCCCGCGAGTGAGAACGAGCGATAAATATCGAACGATAACGATATTATCCATATAAGAGAGTAAAGCGAATGTTCTCCTCGCTTTTCGATCTCCGGCTCATTCCGGCTCGCACGTTTCCCTTCGGATTTCTCGAGCTGGTCCAGTCTTGTACCATTGTCCAACGAGGACATCGAGAAACGAACCATTGTCTTTTTCATCCGTGCTCGCACATCGTATTCGAGGAGAACGATGTGTGTAATAATGCTCTGGGAGCGTGTTAAACTCCACGCGCTTGGCCATGTTGCTTTCACCTTACGTCGAAGCTGCGCGCGAGATCGCGTGTTTTCGCACTTACCATTATTACACCATACACCGTACTTTGACCATTTTTATCAATACTCAATCCCTCGTATCTAGTTCATTCATCATAAAAGACGCAAATTTCGAAGAAAAATTTGTTCATTGAACTCGGATTTCTGTTTCCTATCGGAGTAAGACTTCGTGGGTATTCGAGTGTTCTCTCACGTACTTAAGGCACACGTAAAACCGCACGGTATGGTCAAATAAAAAGTCGTGGAACACTACGTCCATAAATTAACAATATTGCACTCGCAAATATTTATGACCACTATTTTAAACATAAACGTCCAAATCTGCAAATTGTTTGCTGGATAGACTTTATTCCTTCAATTCTTCAGATAAACTCCATTATTTGTAACTTATATCTGATGTCGGGAATTGAATTTTTTATCTGTCCCCCCGATCAGTCAATGAAAATCGTCGAATCATCATGAATATTGAGCTAGAAATTCCAATCGTTTATATACGAAATAAATTATTTCATGATCGTATCCCATAATTATGAGCCTCCATTTTTGAGTGCCGATCACTTTTCATTTTGATTCGGTAAATACAGCAGGCTATTGGACCACGTCAAGGGACGCGCCTGGATATAAATCGAAGTCCTCAATTCGATTATTTCCTTTGAGATAACCTTCGCCGATTGTTTTGTCATTTCCCTCGAGCTATGACAATTCTTTTGAAAATCAAAATATTTTCAATTTACGTGTCAAACTCACGAGCCCACAGACGATGTATTAATTTGCACTTTAACATTTTTCGAAGAATAATTGAAAGATTAAACGAATGTGTGAGTAAATGAAAATTGATCGGAAGCTATTTCATTCTGAGTGGAGTATAAAATAAGCAGAACCCTGGGACTGCGGCCATACGCGTATGTTAGTTTTTGCACTTACGGTGTGAAGAATCCTGACAGGACAGTGGAGGTGTTAAGGTAAAGCGCGAACTGTGCACTGCTGCGGCGTAATCAGTGAAGAAAATGAAAAACAAGAAGAGGGAGAAGAAGATGGAGGTGAACTGCTGCTAAACATGGGTAGTCGAGTCGCAAAACCATGCAAGGAAAACACGAATAAATGAGGAAGAAAAATGGCGGCACTGAGAGCAGAGAAGGTCAGGGAAGAGGTGAGGGCTTAAAAAATCGTAAAAAGTGATAGAAGCCCGGAATACCAGAGCACTGGAAAACACTATTGAAGGAGAAGGAAAACAAGTAAAACAGGAAGAAGCGAACGGAGGGAGAGGTTTTCGAAATAAAGCAAAAAAAAACGGGGGAGAAAAAATAAGGTGCCGGCTACGGGTTAACACCATCGGCGGAATCCAAAGTGCACCCTCGCGAGATTTTATACGTGTGTGCTCGCTGTGTCTTGCACCACTTTGTACAGGTACTATTCCTTTGGTAAAGCGTTACTGCTGCTGGACACCAAGATCAGATCTCTTCCCTTTTTTACTCCTCTCTCTCTCTCTCTTTTCTTTTCATCCACTATCGCTTTTCTGCCTTACACTCAGGTTCTTTCTATTTTTCTCTTCTTTCTTCACGCTCTTTCTCCTCGTCTCCTCTCTCCGCTCTGTCCGTTTCCTTTTCTTTTTTCCCACTTCGCACTCCATCTCTCTTTCTTCCTCTTTCGCGTATGTGGTCTGAATCGGTGTTTAAATCCGCAATTGGTACCCATGCGAGCTCACACCGGTCTGCGAGCCGAGCACGCACGCTCTCTGCACTATATATGCTGCTCTCCTCTATGGTTCACGACTCCTGCTGCTTCTTTCGCTCGCGGTAACATCTTCTCGCGGTCCTGAGATACTCACTGCATTCTGAATCTTTCTTAGATACTACTACAGACACCTGAGCCCCCGCGACGTGCAAATATACGTATGCGCTTTCCTCCGAGATCACATCCGCCATTGAAGTTACGCGAAAAAAGGATTATAGCAAAAAATGTACTCGAACGAAAGTGGAAAGGGAGACTGGATGATCGTGGTGCACTTGGAGGAAGAGAAAAGTATAATTTTGTTTGGAAAATCACAGTTACGAACACCCGGTCAAACTTCGCCGAACGAACATCGTTTTTTTTCACTTTCTTATTGATCCCTGCAGAAATCTCGTCGGCAATCCACTGCCTTCTGCATACGCATTCTCGTCCCAATTAGACTAGTAAAAAAAAAATCAAACAAAAAGCTACAGTTTTGCCTCGACGCAATACGAAATTAACTGATTTTTAACCCGCTCGTGCTGGTTCTATATCGTGATAAAGAAACGTTCGAAGCAGGCAAAGATCCTCGGGACTTTTGTGGCGTCGTCTCCATTCATTAACGAAGAAATGTGTAACGTTATTCGTATACATTTGCCAATGCGAGCGTTGTTGCAATACCTGACATCGTTGGATCGTTATCCCAGGCCTACGGTCAAATGCAATTTCAACGCGATGGCATAACGAGCGCACAAAATTCCCGCTCCCCGGGAAACGCTACAAGTGTTTCCTTCTCGCATTTGCATCTACGTATGTATACCAGCGAATAAATATGTGCACATATATACATCGAAGTATGTAAATTTAAATATTTCACTAGCTTCTGTAACGGTTAGCACAGAACACTAGATAGAAGGTTCTAACATTTCGCAACAGGAGTCCTTCCGAGATTCTCTAATAATAATAAAATTCTCTGTGATCCTGGTGTCGAGAGGTTTCGCGCGCAGAAATGTCAACTCCGATCGCTTCTCGGCGATAAGGACAAATTTTCTCAGACTCTCGTGGTCAGGCTTTGAATATTTCTCTCTTTGCCGAGACAAAAACCGGGCATAATTCCAGTACGGTGCGGAACTTTGCATTTCTACGAGGTATGCGAAGTTCTATACGCCGGATTCTGAGGTTAATTGGAACATGGAATAAATTACGAGAGGAATTCGGTGCGATGTTATTCCAGCTCTTTTTCTCATTTTCTATGAACATTGTTTCCTGTTAAAAGAATTGAGGGACCCGGTGGCGACGCGAAGCCGAGTATTTGAGGAAAAAGATTGCGCCACTTTTGCCGCATTTTTATGTACTCGAATAGCAAGATTTCAGGGCTTTGGAATACTGCAAATGATTCCTTTTCGCTTCGGTTGAGAATTTATCAACTCCAGAAGTTTTCCTATCCTCGCACTCTCATTCACAATGAAAATAAGATCGAGGACCGTCCGAAAATGGAAGCTCGAGTACCCCCAATTGTGCGAGGAACTCAAGCAGTCGATGCTACCGCAGTGAAGTGTCGCTCTCGCTGGATCAAACGGAACATTTTCGATGCCGAATTCGCCAAATCATTAAAATCGACTGTCACGAGAGAAACTCATTTTCCACATTGGAATGTCACGAAGGAGAATCGTTTTCTACGACCCCCCCAATTCTTCAGTCTCACACAAAAAGTCCACCGAAGAAGAATCAGTTGAAATTGTCCAGATAATTTCTTTCGGTAGAAAAAAATAAGGTGATAAGCCTCCGTTGGCTGGTGGTGGATATAACAGAGTTGCGTCGCAGGTTACTCGTGGATCGCAAATTCCTAGGCACACACCAAGAGAGGAAACCTCACGCCGAGCTGCGCACAGGGCTCTCTACAAACTTCCAAGACATTACGTAAGCTCGTAGCAGACCCAATGATTGCGTTCACACGGTGACTCTTTGTGGGTGTTATGAAATGGATATCACGTTGCCCCGCTGCCACCATATTGCCGTTTCTGCATGTATATATACGTTTATTTAAATAGACTTTGGGTCCACAAATAGCGTGAATTCACGAATACGGAGGAGTGGTAAAAAACACGATTTCTACGTAGGCATATTCTTTGGCTATTGTTATATTTTCTGTATCAGGCGAATCTGACCCGTAGCGAATGCAGAACGAGCATTCGCGAATTCATGCCGTTTCAAGACAACCCTTTTCGATTAATAAACCTCAAGCATGGAGCAACTTCTCCTGGAATACTTTCTAGAGAGTGCAATCGTTTGAGTCCGATAAGAGTTTGAACGTTTCTCTGATTTTCTGTGTCTATGAATAAAAATTCTGAATCCAGGCAACTCCGTCAGACTGACTCCGAGCTTTACGGTGTAACCGAACATTCCTGGAGGCCTGAAAATAACTACTGTTGAGTTGAGAGGCTCGTTTACAATGACTTTTTCGAATACCGAAAGTCTATTGATTACGTCTATCGACTTCATTATAATAGGAAAACCTTCCACTTTATACGAAAGCACAAGAATCGTTATTCCGTGAGCGTTTTACGTATCTTTTCATCTTTTCCTCGTCCCCGCTTAATAGTTTTTTTCCACGTGCTCGTAAACGGTAATTTTTTTGTCATCAGATCGTCACGGCCACGAAAGAATTAGTCTCGTTGACAAGTAGCTTGGTAATTGCACAAACGTATTCCAGCACGCAGGAAATAAAATATCCCCGCATGTAGGACTGTAATGTGGCGTAAGGTTCTGTATATCATGCGCACATTATGGCGGACTACAACAGTGCTATTAAATACCCTATCGTTCGGACGCTTCGTGCTCCATTTTTTAATCTCCCTCTCACCTTTCCTGCATCGTGTCGCAGCAGGGCACCCTCCGATAGTCGCGCAACCGATATGACAGGTGGCTCATTCGTCACTCCCGAGAATTTCTCTTTCTGTTTCTCTTTTTTCGCACGCCAAATGGACGCTCCACGAAGATCGAGAAGGACACATCCTCGTACGCATAATTGCTCTCGCATTGAGACTCATGGTCTCCATATACTGTGAATATTCAAACGAAAACGAAACGGTTTTATAACCATATTGGGTCAAAACCGGTGCTCGATTCTGGAAAAATAAAACCGAGCCAAAAAACAATGCAGTGAAATTTTTTTTTTCCAAAAGTGTCGAATGTGAAATTCGTCTTCGTACACGTACTTTATATTCGATTAAAAGAATTTTCCTTTTCAGTGAAAACGGTTGGATAGCACGGGCACATCATCGTTTTTTTCGTAAGTTTGGGAGAACAAATTTGGGTAAACGCTGAGGACCACAAAATCGAAATGAAAATCAATTTTTTTAGGATGACAGCGAACACGAGTATTTAGGAATTTGAAGTCTTGAGTAGAACGAATGACACCGAATATTCTCTATCGATTGCAAATTCGTATGAAGCTAAACAAGAAAACTCGGTAGAAAATTTGTCACTACTTTGAATAACTCGGTAGAAAAAAAACGATGAAGCAGAAAGCAGAGACGTTGAGAAGACTTTTTGTTCCTCTAATGACAGAATGGATTTGAGTGTCGAGGGTTCAATATCGAAAATAAAAAAAGAAAGGAGGAGGTTGAGGAGTACGATGATGGGACCTTGTTACCACACACACGTGCATACTTTTCGTAGTTGCAAGGACGAGAGAAACGACTCACTCGAGAGAGAGAGAGAGAGAGAGAGAGAGAGATCGGCGTTGACGACGACAACAACGAGGCGAATAAAAGGAGCAGAAGAAAAAGTAGAAGAAGAGAAGGAACAAGACGAAGACTAAAGACGGTGGTTGGACGTGGTGCACACGCGAGATTTTCTCAGCTCGGTCACGCACGGTCACGCACTCTCTCGCGTATATATCCCCATACATCAAGTCACCCGCGAGTGGTTACATATAAATTGCGCGAGGATCGCAAACCGAAGCGACCAAACGATGTGTATAAGTCGGTATACAGAGTGTCCAAACTATCGCCCAATAGGGACCTTGTGAAAGTAGAAATTCATCGCGACGCTCCGAGCCTCGTTGTCCTCGCACTTGCTATGGATCGATTTACCTTCGTCGGCACACCGAATTTGCTGTCTCCATTCAATCAACATTCCTTAGGCACCGTGCCAAAGAAAAAGTGTATTAAAAATCGTTCACACTGGCCTTCCTTTTTCGGACAAAAGTAGATAGCAGCCCCCCTTAAGACGACTTTTGAAACACCCTGTACATTCTTCCGCCCCGTAAAAGAAGAGAATCCACATTTCGCCTTACTCGAGAAAAGTAATTTTCACTGGACGTGCTCGCGCGACAGCCTTTCTCTCGCTCTCTCGCTCTTTCTCAAATATTTCTATAGACATTGATAAAACGTAAATGCATATATGAACCATAATACACTTCGATCGGTGCAACGTGCGTCAGAGATAAACAAGATATTGAAGAATTCTCGGGGGCCTTTCTGACCCGCGCTCACCGCAATTTTCTGATAAATCTATGTACACCTACCGTGCATTTAATGTTTGTCATTCACAATAATTTGTCGGGCATTGAGCCGGGATAAGTTGCACGAAACGTTGGCAACCCGTAACCTATGTATGTACACACGGAATGGCGTGATATCATATTGAAAAGATGGAATAAGATGGTAGCAATAAAGTATATAAAGTGTGCGGCGCGCCCCGCTAGTCGAGCTGCGGAGCCACGGCGATATATAGGAGAGAGAGGGCTTCGGTATACCGACTCACGCGAGACTGTCTTCCGGGATCTCTTGGAGATTCTCACAGCATCTCGCACTCTTAAGCCTCAAGAAATATATATCGGGCTTCTGGTACAGAAAGAGCCCCGGTTTAGCGAGAGTTTAACTATCTCGAGAGAAAGAGTATTGAGCTGTGAGGAAGTGCGAGGAAAAGAGAAACAGAAACGCGGTGAGGAGAGCGCACGACGCGGCCTTCGAGGCCTTGGCAGTATACACTCCTAGAGACTTTCCACATCCTAGAACAACTTACTGTCAGATTTCATGGGAGAAAATGCTATAAAATCCAACTAGCGATATAGCCCTTGAAGAAAATCAAAACTACTCTCCCATAGGTTGAATGCCCGTCTCGTGATTCAATCAATTCCAGCTGATCCGCGCACAGGGGAGCACTTCTCTAGGCTAGAAGGTCACATTTACTTCGGACGTTATTGTTTCCTGGTTTTATCCTGACTCGAAATGAGCCAGTAAACTCGGGATAACATTTTATTTTCAACACTTCAATGACGAGGATATGCACATTTTATTGGTGATTTGGAAAAGCCCGCATTCAATTAGCCTCTTTGATGAATTTATTGATACGACCTTTGATGTTACCCTTTATACCGACCTTTAGCCAGCTTATTAATAATTTAGACATCTTACCATTAATTTAACCACTTTATTTGGGACTATCAAACGTTTCGAGTTTGTTCATGAGCCTTCGTATTATGACTCCTGCGTTCGAGTAACTGAGCACAAATATTTTCTAAAGACGAGACAACATTTCTACAAGAATTTTTCGTTTCGTTAACGGTATATTCGATGTACTGAAAATTGCAGACGTAGCAAATTGTCGATTGCAAAATTGTCGAAGCGTTGGAACGATTTTCAAGATTGGTCAATTCTTGATAAAGGAGATAGACACATACAGCTAATAAAGATCATAAATCGCTGATAAGATATACGAATGACTCTATCGGATGGTGGAATCACCGATGTGGTGCGGTGATCGGTGCGATAATGCTGGTGAATCATCGATAAAGTAGCCACCAACATGTGTACCATTTGTCCCATAAGTTGTAGTGCAAGATGAGTCGCGCGTGGCTTCAAAGCAACGCTCGGTCTTTTCAGACTCGCGAAGCGCAGGGATCCCACATATTACGGTTTTACAACAGCTTCTGCTGCAACGGTCCAGTCGAGCGAGATCTCTTTCTTCCTACATTGCAAGGAGTGTCCGTTTCTGCGCCACAATCAGTTCCGTTAGCTTTCCTTTTTTCCTTCTTTTTTTAATCCATCCTCTCTCTTCTTTTGCCGCGCGGAGCAGGCTTGACTGAAACAGCAGACGCGAATGGATCGGAGAAGGACGAGACGATGAGAGCTCGAGGCACCAGCCAAGTCCTATTAATATGTATGATCTTTCGAGCAATCGAGGATAGAGAAGTAGATTCCTCCGGGGCATCAGCGCGCCGCATGGATGAAATGAGACTAAAATAAAGTAAGAAGGAGCCCCGGAACCAAGCAATGGGACGACGTCCTTACACGCGCTTTAACCTCCAAGTTTCGCGTTCGGCATGGCAGATGTTGCCCCGCTTCTTCCTCCCATATAAATCCACTATGGGTCCGCCAATTAGTTGAAACCAGCCAATTACTTCTGCCGCGCTCCGACCTTACCCAAACAAAAGCCCTCCAACGATTTTTGATCGAAAGTCTTGGTCCAAGGGCTCTCAACCCTTTGCATTCGACCATATATCATCAAGAAATGGAATCAAAATTTATTCGCGGTGTCCGAACTCATTTTTCACTAATAAATATCAAGTGCAGAGTCACCATGAGAGGAAGTGCGAGTAACTGAGGAGGAAACCAAAACCAAAACGAAAAGCCGAAAAGGAAAGTTATGCCGAGCACAGAAAAATCTTAGAAACTAACCAAAAGCCGAGAAAAGTTTTTTGAAGAACAAAAAAAAATGGGGAAAATGAAGGAAGAAAAGGGGAAAAGGCATAAAAAAGTAGTAGGAAATGAGAGAACGAGGAAGAATGGGGAAGGGAAAAGGGGAGAGAGTAAAAGAGCAGAGAAAGAGAGAGCGCGAAAGTACTTGATCGCGCGCACACGTCCACCTACACACGATATGTGTTGCGCACGGTAACGATATATTACTCGCGCGCCTCGTGACACCTCACCTGCCGGAGCTCCGCTTCCTTGTGGGTGGATCTTGGTGAACCGCTTGCGAGTGCTCTTGGACCTCGCGAAAAGCCCTCCGGGCTCTTTCCTTTCCAGAGAGAGATCCAAACTCCGTATATACGTACACACGTGTCCTCGTGTTGTGTGAAGAAACGAGTAAAACAGCGAGACCCATAAGCTCGGCTCACTCTCAGAATTTCGCTGACGCTTCTGCTCCGTTGCATCCTCACTGAGTGTGTATGTGTCGAGTGTCCATGTGCGCATCTCCTAAGAAGAAAATCGAGCTCGTAGAGCCTGTCTCGCACACGCGAAAGCTTTGAATACCTTCAGCATTTACCTTACATCCACCGTTATCATAATTACTATTATTATGTTTGGCATTGTTGAAATATTTATCACATAATAAATATGGCGCTTGTACGAATACGGAAGTTTCAAGTAGAATCATGCCAGCTCTCGCGCGCTGTTGAGAATCTCATATTTTTTTACGGTATGGCACAATTGTCGATAAGCACTCACTGCTTAATATCGTCCACCCAATTCCAACGGAGGAGGCAGCGGAATAACATGAACGTTGACGGCTGGCACGATAAACAAAACGATGAGTAGTGGGAGATGAAACGAAAACGTTTGAAATGTTTGTGAAAAATTAGCGATCGAAAGAAATCAAGAGAGAATTCCAACGTTTCCGGCAGGAATTTAGCTTTTTAACATTTTGTCTTAGATTAAGACAAAGAGTTGCTGAGAAAATCAAGGGGGTAAAGGAAGAGAATTCAAAAAACAGAAATGCACAGTTCGATTCAATTTAAATATCGAATAATTGAAATATCGTTGGATCGAAAAATGAGTTCTCATGACCGGAAGATCGAGTGCGAGCCACAGCACTAATTATCGGCTTTTAACTTCGGTAACGAATTACATTCGCGAAGCTATTACACGCATCTGATGAAACTGTCCCTAATTGAAAGCTCCGCATGAAAAGACACCCATAAATGAAAATAAATTTAGACATATTCTGTGACGAGATTGCAGTCAAGGGAGATCAAGAACGGTCAGGAAAGCCCAATCCATCTTTGGATCAACTGATATATTTCAAATATATACGTATATGCAGGCAGGGAATGACGTATTCTTGCGATTGGAATAGCAAGAGAGAGTATCGAGGACATCGAATAATTCTCCTTCTCACGAGTTCCTAACGATCCGTGACAGATAGCCGTTCCCCGTGTATACAGATATATATACAGCTCGCTTTGTATACGCTTATTTATATGTATGCAACAACGAGGAAGTAAGTACAGTGTTTTGCATTCTTCGTACTTATTGAGCGTATCTCTCACGCGATATCGAATGGCGATCGATTCAAGCAGTCTATTCGACGATGAGCACAGAGAGATACACATTATGGGTATCATAATTCATAATTGTTAGGATGCCGGTACATAACGGAGCGATTCACCCTCACGTGCGTAAACACAATATCATTTACTTTCGAATATCGATATCGATCGTTTTAATCAAAGCGAATCGATATTGAAGCAAACTAATTTCAAATATATTCGCTTACGGAAGCTCGCGAGCGCACATCGAAATTGTTCTGTTCCCGAAACTGCACGAGTCCAGCACTGTGCAAGAAGAAAATGCAACGGTTGCATGTTATTTTACGACATTTTTTCAGATCCGAAGTTATGGTTCTATATGATTTTCCACAAGAATTATCCGTTGAAAGTCTTGCATCGAATTGACGATATTTATCGGGCGTCGATGATCGCGTGAAAATCTAAATCGCACGAGTATCTGTACCGGGCAACGACAGACGTAGACAGAGAGCCGAGCTGATACGCGGAGGTGCATGGAGCTCCGGACCTCGAGGTATGGGAACTCGGCGGCATTTAACTCGGCAATCGGTAGGACACCTGTGACATTTCATTAAGTGTTCGCCGTTACCGGTTGGCGTTATGGCGATTCGCAGACACAAAGACACACGAATTCATGCGCAAGTACGAGCTCATCTGTATATATTCGTGAAAATTATACACCTGCAACATTAAACGATAGACGCGCAGCACTTTCAAGTGTGTTCCTTGGCACGCGGTACAGATTAAAGGAAGAACGTTAAAAAGACCCAAAGAAACGTGTAATAACCATTGCGGGCAAGCCCGTTGAGCGCTTGGAGTAACAGCAGCGCAATAAGTGGATTCATTAAGGTGACTGTACGGAATCTCCGCATTTACATGGCGTCGACTCGCAAAGAGCTCAGTAGCAAACGAATACATATTTTATATACGACGAGTACATACATATCGACTCTGAACAAACTAAAGGGTCTGTCCAAACATCGTTTGCCGTGCTACATCACATAACTTGGAGATTTTTTATCCAATGAAATTCTACATTAATTTATTTAAGTACTCGTGAACAACTGCCTCAAGGAATTCGTCGAGCATTGAAATATTTTGTTAATATCTCAACAAATTTATATCCACAGCTCTTAGAAGCCTCGATTTATCTTCGTCTTACCGAAAAATGAGGATATTCTCATTGATTCCAGGATCGCAGATTCGTTTTAAGTCCTTCCATCGCTAATCCTGCGACTTTCGTTTTGGGCGTGCGTACGATTTTCCTCTAAATTCGCCATCAACGAATTCCCCAAAGTCAGCTGTTACTTACTCTTTCGACCAACGTTCTTTGTAGCAACTGCCATATGAAAATAGTGAATTTAACTGAGATTCTACTGTATCTTTGATGCATGTAACGATGCACCCTTTCACCATACGCGGACGTACGATCGGAGCGATTCACGGCTGTAAAACTGGGTGCGATATCAAATGGACTCTAGCAGAGACATACACACGTTAGTGGATTAAGCTCATTCAGTTGATTAGCGTAGCTCACATTCGTGCTCGTGCGTTGTAGCACACAAGCTACGGTGGTAATACATCGTAGCATGTAGTCACACATGTCAGTGGTGGTATACACGCTTGGGTTACACTGTGTACGACCCAATGTCGTATAGCTCCGCTGAAGTGTATGTACGACGGATCCTCGGACATTAGTCCGCGTCTCGGTGTACCGTGGGACGCATTTAACATCGGTAACGGGGCTAAAGAGTCGCGTTTCCAACAGGCTTAACCCTTTTTTCATTCTCCGACGCTTGCTCCTGCTGCTGTTGCTGCTGGACTCCGAGCTCGTGTCACAAACCAACATGCATGTGTGCGTTGGCGAACCGCACGTATGAATATATACCAAGTGTGCCGTCCCGGTGAGTTGGAATCAACAGATAACATTTCCGACGAAATTTTGCATCGAAAAACTCCAAGACATTTCTTTATGAAGGTCGGCCTGATGGTAGGTTAATTACTCATCGGGAACCAATCAACTGAGATCGTTCGGGATACTCACGTGGATTCGAGATCTCGTGGTCATGCCTGAACCAGTGTTTTCCTACAACGGCGATGTCCAGAAACTGGTAGCTCTTCAGACCCCTAATAAAAACGTCGTTCCAGCAGTGCTCGTCCTAACTTGTCATACGAAATCCAATAAAACTGCGTTTGAATCCCCAAAGCCAGGACACCCGGTACGTACTTGGTTACGATAGTTAAGTAGTGAAATAATAAAATCGGCGAACGGAGTCAGTGGCCTTAGCCAGCAGCTCAGCGCACCGGCAATTAAAGATATTATCGCCGATGCGTGTCGCCACGGCTAGCGAGTACACCGCGAAAGAGACCAGTGGCTTATAAGTACTCTACTATGTACCAAAGTTATATATAACGCGTGTAAGTTGTACATACTCATGTGCATTCGTGTGTACACATATATTCTCGTATTTCACGTACGTATATATGACACAAGTATACATGGGTGGTATAAGTACTCTGCTATTTGTGGTTACACGTTACAGGATACCAGGTAGTTTCGACTTTGCGCACATAGCGCTTTTAACGCAAAGTCACGAGTACGACTCTCTCGCGGGATGTTCCATATTATATATCAGCTGTGGATAAACCTGGATAATAATCGCGTATAGTTTAATGCCAACGAATGGGAAAACTGAAAAATCAGATTGAAGAAGTTGCGCTTGAAAAATTTCCAAGTCGGAAATATCGACAAAGGTGTGTTCTTTGAAGAGTTTTGAGCTTTTCTGTATTCCAGGAAGCAGTTCATTTCCTGTTGTGACACATTGATACGATTGATCGATCAAGTTTGTTGTTAGATCAACGGAAGACTTCAAGTTTCCATCGAAAATAACGATATTCCAGTTACTTCGTGAGGCTCTTAATAGGCAAGGATGGTGTGAAGCTCTAACAATGGGGAATGACAGATGAAATTGTTACTTCTGAGACCTCAGCCCAGTAAATTCCGTTCGTGAGTTCCACTAAACGACTTGTTAACACTGCGTCAACTCACGACGAAGAAGATCGACCCTGTGTATCATTCGGACAGATTTGAAGAAAAATCACTTCAGAAAATGACGACCGGATTATAAAACGTTCACGGAACAATTGAACTACGCATCTCGATTACAGAGGCCCAACAAGACTCCCAGAAGACCACGACAATCTGCGAGACACCTCCAGCCATATAACGACAATAAATCTCACATGTTAGTAGAATAGCAATAACAGCTACTGGATATCCAGCGAGAGGGACAAGAGACGGAAGTGATAGGCTCCCATAGACTACCTGTGGGTTGGCTTCGTCCAAAAGTCACGAGTCGCCGAGGAGTCTCTCGAGGATTGCTCGCCCCGAGAAGTTCTATAAACGGCATGGTGCTCCTCGCCATCGAGATCCACCTGCGTCATAAAGGCTTCAAGTTCTCACAATCCAAAAGACTCTAAGCCCTTTTGCTTACAGCGATATTGCCACGCGGATATATACACATATAGAAAATTCATATATAAAATATACGGTGGAAGAGCCGCACGGCTGGCCGAGCACCACAGCAGCATCCCATAACATTGGATGCTTCCACTTCATCGCATCGCGACGATCGCCCCCTGTACGAGAGCGCGCGGGGCCCGGCTCGTATAAAACGAGAGTTTCTCCTCGCCGATTTACAAGAGTCTTTCTCAGTCTACCGCGCCATCGTGAATATGTACATATATATCGTTTACAAGTTGCTCACTGACGGGCTACGTCTCTTCAGCAGAGCTTATATGCGACCGCAATATATTCGATCTCTTTATGCTTACACACATACTGGCTCTGGATGTTGCCAGTGTCCAACGATCTAATAGCAAGTAGGCTAGTAATGGTAGAGCTACCGGGTCAGACAACGGCGACCAGGGCCCTATCTCTGCTTTGAGAGTTGTCTGCTCTCGCAACGAGAGGAATACCAAAACACATGATATTATATGCGAATCGTGTATAGGTATATACAGCTGTACATAGGCGCGGTGTGGGTGACGTCTTGAGCGTGCGAACGCTGTGACATATGCAGTGTCGAGCTTTCTTTAATGGGCCCCTGCTCGAAGCGGCCAGCAGACTTCACATGTCGCGGTGAAGTAAATGTAGCTGGTGTGGGGAACGCTTCTCAGATTTATGTGTGATGCTAAAATAGTGCCAATTTCGAACATTGGATCCTACTTTCAGGACAGTTGCTTGCGACATGGATGTTACTGGGTTTTATAAACACTGATATTAATACTGTAATTTTTGCTGTTAAATGAGCTCTATTTATCTCGTATTTCATTCGACTTCTCCTATTTTCGTTATTATTAATTACTATCAATAATACAATCACTGTAAATACTATTGCACGGGTATTAGCCTCATTATTATTATAGGCATTAATAGGAAAAATACTGTTATTACTATTATCGTCATATCGTGCACTCACTCTCAACACCCAAGCTTGTACTCGTGTACATCCGCACTTCCATTCATTTCCTACATGCTAGCCATCACCTTTTTCTTTCTTCTCTCTCTCTCTCTCCTTCTGATTAGCCTTGATTTCCCCTGGAGCATCGTTACATCGCTCCTGTAGTATGCTTTATGGAATACCTACCAAGACCATACTCCGTACGTGCGTGCTCGATATCTCCTCTAGGAAGACTTCGCATAGACGCGAGAGAAATCGTACCGTGCGTGTATGACTCTTGCGTCAATGCTTAATGCGAGACGGTTTTATTCTACAATAATTCATCGAGCGAATGAGTTGTAAACAAAATACCTCGAGGTTGTTCCACATTTTTTCATTCCTTCGGATACGTGCTCGATTGAAAAATGGAGTGAGAATCGAGCTCAGTTATGACTTTTCGACAATGTTGCTGTTTTGTTTCTGCCTCAGCTCATGCAGCATTGAAGCGATCAACATTTTTCGTTCGTTTTCTTTTTTCAGACACTAAATTTGTTCTGAACAAAGTGATGGATTTTTGGGGAGAGAAATTAATTCTCGATCTCGGCTTGCTCATGAGCAAAAATCAGATAGTTTGCTCCTAAGAATTACGAGGGCAATTTTCTTCATACGCATCTTTTTCATCTCAAAAGCACCTGCGCAAACGATAAAGCGTACTGGAGTTTCGTATTTAGAATAATTCGATCGAGCATTCAACCAAGAGAATTTAATCGCCTCGTTATCGACTTGGCTCACAACTACGAATTGATTTTTTGCTGCAATAAACCTACCTTCAACGAACTGGTATGTTGGTCAAGAGGTTGGCATGCTTCCCCGCCTATGTAAACCGAATCAGCAGGTGGTCTGGGCATCGAATTCTAATGCTGTGGTTTTACCAAAAATAATAATATTGAGGTAGCGTAGTTAAAGATTATAAAACCACGATAGTAACCGTTTTTTATAGATTATTATGAATACGATTGTTTATTCGTTGTTAAAAATATACACGAGGAATGTTCGACCACAGGATTCTCAAGTGCTCATCTAATCAGGGAGCTAAGGAAAAATTGATAGAGACTTGTCAACGCTTCAATTAGAAAAAAATATCGATTAATGTTCAAAAAAATCAGCTTCAATGTACGTCAACATTATTTAGTGGAAGGACTATACTTCACAAATTGTGATCGCGAATTCACATATAAATAGTCTTCCCATCACTTTGGTCGTCGACGCAAATGTAAGGTGATAATTTTTTGCAACTACTTAGTCCGCTATTTTTCAATTAATCCAAACCCTAATATTATAAATGTGAAAATTTATTAGTTTGTTTGTCTGTTTGTCCTTCCTTCACGCCCTAACTGAGCGACCAATCTACTTGATTTTTGACATAGAATTAATTGAAAGGACAGAGAGTAACACAGGCTACTTTTGGTCCTGGTCGGGGTGTCTTATTCCTCCTGGCAAATTTTTCAACTTGCCACACGAGCGAAGCCGCGGGTAAGAGCTAGTAAATAATATTTTGCGATTGTTTTGACTATGAAATGGGCATATTCTGAGACTCCAGGAACATCGGAACAAAATCAAAATAAACAAATATCATCACCGCCGCGTTACATCAACGGCACTTGTCCATATGAAGAAATAGTCTTGATCTTACGTAACTGAATGTTCAGCCTACGACGACTTTCCGCATCTCTTTCCACGCACTGCTAATCTGTTCTCTTCCGCAAAGCTGAGCTCCACTGTAGATGTAAGATAATGAACGTGTAGATACGGAACTCTAATATAAATTTTAAGGCTGAAATCCTCGTCAGATTTTGAACGACCGATGACGTGGACTAAATCCCTTGAATCGACACAGAGGCGTCCATCGTGCCACGTCAAAGTGTAAAAAGGCTCAATTCTCGTGGAGCGAGGGCTCAGTCCGAGCGGTAATAGCCCTTGCATTATGTCAACTGTTGCCGACAACCGTTTATTACCGGTTCAAAGCGATTAAAAGAAGGTAAAAAAGCTCTCGCATTTTGCATAATGCAAGATAATCGGGCGCCTGTGAGCGTCAGGAAAAAAGGCAGTGAAGAACACACGCACGAGTCTGCTCCGGCGTCTGGTCGCGGTATGAAGAGGGCGCTTCTCGGACAGGATTGGGACAGGTGCGAAGAGACTCTTACTCGACCGCGTTCCTCTCCGCGTCCACTTTTCTATCACTCCCTTTATCTTTTTATTTTTATTTGCGTCTTCGTTCCTTAACCTATCCACCATTTTAAGCCCCTGCTCCGACGCTCTTCTTCTGCTTTCGCTCCTTCTCGTCGTTTCGTCTTCGTCGAGTGTATCTCGTCCGCGCCGCGGCCGATGTGTAAATTAATAATCTGTAAAGCGCGAAAGAGCAAAAGAGGGATGAAATTCTCTCGTGGACCGTGCACTCCGGCTCGGGATCTCCAGACTCTCCTTAAACCGGCACCATGCACCGCGCGGCTTCTCTCACTCAAACGTAAGTAAACGCGAGCACGAGAGATGAGATGCCTCGGGCGACGAATTAACTGGCGCACCAAGAAGATAAAGAGGAAGAAGGAAGATACCACCCGATCTGCTTCCCCGATACGGATACACTTTCAGTTTATATGAAAATTGATGCCTCTATACGTACGTAGTCAGAATAATATCGAGGGTGCCACTCTTCAGCATCTCATACATAACTCATCCGCCTAATTTTCACGGGCTTCGAGCATCAGTTAAAAATCAATTTTCGTAATGAATCGATCGATAAATGGGCCACGCGTCCTTTATCGATATCTTCAATTTCGTAACCAGTTGCCTTACCGCCGACATAAATTATGGTCCCGAATAACTTCATACATGAAATCTATACTTTGCTTCGATGACAACTCTCAAAGTGAAAAGTTTGCAGTGAAATTATACGTCATGACAAGTTGTACCTTGCGCAAAGTTGATTAAACGCCTCATTCGTCTTGCACAAAATTGCGATTTGAAGCACGATAATGATTTGGAAAATTCTACTTTTTGGAGGTAAACCCGCCTCACTGTGCTGGCCAGAATTTCTCTTAAAATTTGGAAATTCCAACTCATATGGAGCACATTTTTTGCTGGCTTTCAAACGTTCATCGATGTCCCAAAAATAGCGAATGGACTTGCAAGCATTTCTTCGCCGCAAAGAGTCGACGTGTCATATCACCAAGGCAGAAATGACTTTTTTCTGCAAGGAAAGTCCAACAAGAGCGACCGAGAAAGAGTGAGAGGAAACACGGGGAGATATACATTGAAAAAGGTAAATGGAGAGCAGAACTCGGAACGAGCGAACAAAAAAACCACTAAGAAAGCCTCAGAGAAAAAGAAAAAACAAGAGAGAGAGAATTGTATCAGGAGAGATATTGAGAGAGACAGCGAGAGAGTAAGACGAAGAAGCACAAAACAGAGAGAAAGAAAAAAGGAAAAGAAGAAGTGCTGTTTAGCCATTACGGCGTTAAGTCTGCAGCAAGAATACTAAGTGGCTCATCTTCTCGGCAGAGTAGAAGCGCCGCGCTCCTTCTGACTTTGATGGAAAAAATGAACATTTTACACGCATGCACATGTGCATATCTCGGCTCGCGTGGAACAGAAGGGCATAACCCTGGCATGATAAGCCGTCAAGCAAAGTGGGTTAGACTTTTTCGCGCGGTCAAATATATATAAAAATATGTATATACATACACATGGAGCAACGTGTTCACATAAATAAAAACTCAAAAGTGGGATAGACTACGTTAGGTGCAGGGCGAACGGGCGGCGGCTCGGACGTGAGTGCAACTACCATAGAACATCACAGGAGGACCGTTCTCTGCCCTTGAAACTGCCTTTTATCTTGCAGCATCGCGCTCTTTTGATCCAACGGTTGAAAGAGGCTGATGCGCCTCTCCCAAAGACCTCAGCATCTTCAGCACCAATTTTTTCCATCTTTTTTCTCCCTCGATCGAGGCTAACTCATCATCGCACCGCCATTCCCTCACATCCAATACAACCAATACCGCCCATAGCTCCTTTATATATGCACATCCATTATAAATATCGTTGCACTTGCTCAACATCGTCTACCATGTCCGCCCTACCTCCCACACACGTTCTAACACCCCACGAAGTTCACCTCCTGTACCCCCATAACGAGGAGATAATGCATCTTCGTTATACACATTTTATCCTCTATTACGTCTTCAATTTCACGGGCAAAATATTCGGTAACTGGAGGAAGAGAGAGAGAGAAAAAAAAGTGCGATCGGTGTCAAAGAAGTTAAGAATAACCTGATACACTTTTCACGTTTTTTTATCATAACTAATAGCACTGACAAATTTTTTGACGACTGGGACGACAAGAGCAACTATAAGGAGAAAAATTATTATGTTTTTTCATCGCGAAATATATCACGAATTTTATCATATTATCATAATTACTGCACACTAATATTTTTCTAGGTTTATTCGCTATTTTGTAATTTGCAACTTCTGTTGAACCGAGATAATTTAAAAAATTGAGAAATGATTGGACCGAGACATTGCTCACTGAATTTTATACAAAAATCTTGTGATTTAGTGTTGAAATAATTCCACTAATATCCCAACTTGGTTGGAAGCATATCCAAGATTTTAAATTAATTGTATGAAAAAAAATAACAATATCGTAGATTATAAATTCAGATTACAATTTTCAAAGAAAAAAGAAGCTATTGAATGGAATCGTTCGTGCTTCCGAAGTGACCAAAGGCAGCAAGAAAACGATTTTTCCTACGTATGCAGACAGATTTCCAGTAGATAATATTAATTTCGTTTTGCATAATGTTATCTATTCAGCAACTTTTATCTACGCTTTTCTGTTTGTGAGAAACGACTGAGCTACGCTCTGAACGTTTTACCTTGCATTATTTAACCAGTACGTGTAGGTTTACCACAGAGCATAAATATATATTCCAGAAAAGGATTGATTTAATGAGCCAGTCCTCGCTAAATCGCAGACTCCGGTCTCTCGGCTCTAATTCGTACGATGACAACTCTCGCTATTGCGAACGAGGATCGTTCCAATGCAATCCGTTTAAGTAACAAATCTTTCGCAATGATCGAGAAACTCAAGAGAAATGTTCGCTGAGTAGACTTTTTTCTAGACTCAAAAAATCTCAAACGAAGATCTTACAGTGTCAATTAACCGTGGAAATAATCAAAATTTGATATCACCAAATGTAAATAACACACTCTGATCTCGGGATAACTGAATATTATTCTTACAAGTAGAGAATTATCGATGAATTAAAAACAGTCTGAAATGGTACGTCAGTCAGCTTAAAACCTTTGTAAATTCGATAAAACTCCCAGTCAATAATTAGTCAAACGTCTTTTGCCTCAGACGTTCTCTGATTGTACACCAGATCAATGATACCTTGCGCGGCAAAACATTCGGATTCGAACCCGTCCCACGGTCCCGCCACAATCGGTATCCATTGCTTTCCTCTTGATCGAAAAATCGTCAAAAACGGTCATCGGTTTTACTCCTTCTGTCCGGGAATAATGGCATAAATGAATAAAATAAAAATTAAAAAATGCAAAGGCAATTTAGTGCTATCAAAGTTATAACGAATCCCATTGATTTTCTTTCCATTTTATTTTCTGTAATCCAGATAATCAAATAAAGAAAACTGATTACCTTCGTACTCCTCAAATTCTACCACAGAAAAATCTGTACTCCGAGGCATCGATATTCCTTCAACTTTAACAACTGTTCAAGGTTCATAGGCATTCGAACATTTTCAAAAACCTCAGATTCGAAAGATCGAAAAATCCATCGCTGACTCAAGACATTTGTATAAATGTCTTCACGATTGGGTACGAAATTTCGAAAAAAAAATCACTCAAATCAAAATCAGTTGGGGGTCACGAGCTAAGTGAGATAGTATCCAACGCCTCGCACACAGATTCGGATAGATACGTAATATCTGTATTCGCGTATATTAAGTTCTAGGGTACACGTTACATCGATTACACGCTATATCTCAGTGGTATATAACTACGATTCTATACGCCGGTCCATCATTCACCTCCAAGGGTAATATATTCCTCCACAATCTCGGCACGCGGGGCATTTAGCTCGCAAGCTTTCCGACCATATACACAAATGTGCATACACCTAATTACCACGTGCGCGTGAATTTCCTATCGCGGTAATACTGTATCGGTGGGTCTGGGCACATTAGGCACGGTGTTTTGTTTTTTTTTCTTTTCTCCTTTTTCACCTCGAAGCTCCGTGCATATAAAGAGATTTCCGGCTGTACGTGACTAGGGATTATAAATTTAGTGGCAAACACACATTCGTACAGGACATAGGCATCGTAAGTACGTGTGTAAGTACACTCGCAGTCGCGGACCCTAACGACAAATCGTTCGGAAATTCGATATCTTGTGGGTCTATTCTCTGTTCGCGTGCTCTATAAGACAGTTTTAGAAATTATATTTCAGTACATGCCCAGTTTTTGTAGATACTCTTACAAAAGTATGTAGATTTTCATAATGGACGAATACGAAAAGAGTTATTTATCTTTGATAATTTGATATTTTTCAATAGTTATAATCTTGCAAAAAGTGTGATTTTGGGAGAAATGAAAATAGAAATGAACGATTGTCTGAAAATAATGAAAAATGATTTTTTTTTCAATCTTCCTTCACACGAATCAGAGTCTCTAATCTGTGTGAAGCTGACTTCCGAGTACACTAAAAAAATTCTAAAAGGAAGCTCTGTGATTTCCGAACGTTTTTCAACCACGAATTCACATGCTTCGTACCACAAACGACTCTGGTGAGAGTACCGTCCAATTTCTTTTCTATAGAGAAAGCCCCGATCACGAGTTTTTTCAAAAACGAAAGTGCGATATCGATGCTGCGAGACCTCACCCATTTTCCCGCAGGTATACCAATCAGTAACTCCGAGCAGAATCTTTATGAAGGCTCGTGGCAAACGTGCACTGCATCTCCTCAACGGGACAAAGAGTGAAAAGTGTGCTCGTAACGTTACAGCATATCGTAGTCACACATATAAGTATCGACGATGATCGATAGAGCCAATTATAATTCACTAATCGTATTGAACCTGAGGCTGAATACTTAACGAGTATTGAGGGGTATGTACGGAAATATAGGCGGAGCAGATTCAGTGTCCACACACTAGCAATCGGATAGTAAATCGCATGTGTGTATAAAGAAAAAGTAAAAAAAAAGAGCTGGTGATAGCTGGGTGCAACGTTTACTATGGAGAGGTGCAGCAGCAGCGAAGTGCACCCGCGATGGAGAGAGGCGCAGTGCCAGGGATTCAGTTCATCTCTAGACGAAGCAAAGGCAGAGGAAGAGTACAGGTGCGCTCTCTCTTCGTCTCTCTGTTGCTCTCTTCTTATCCTTTCTCCGCGTTCTTTTAACGCGGCTCTCTCGTCTCCGCGCTAAATTCCATGACGAGCTGAAGACAGAGAAAGGCAAAGAGTGGGATACAGTGTCCACGAGAAGGAGACGAGTTTTCGTATCTTCTCGCAGTTCTTCTTTCCGCCTCTTTCTCATCTCGCGGGCAGCAAACAAGTCGGAAAGGGTCCGATGGAGCTGGCCGGCAGCCTCACGAGGCAAATCCGCACAACCGAGCGATGTAAGAGCGCAGCCAGCGAGAGCTGCTCTCTGTGCCAGTCAGTCCAAGAGAGTAGAATGAGCATTGCCGAGGCAGGCGTGCCCGATGGTTACGGCAATCACCGCACATGCTTCCATCCGCGAGAGCTCCCGAGAACGTGCACACAAACAAAAACGTCTTCGCTGCTCTTATTAACGTCCATGTACTCCGTACAAGTATATAACACACATAAAAACCACGTATGTATGCATGTATACGTATTGTGACGCTCGGACGTTCGCCAGCAAGCGCACCAAGCATCACTCGCTACTCTACTATCCATTATTATGTCCGGCATATAAAATTCTCTCGAGTTCATATCCGCGTTGCTCTGCCATGAGAAGGAATAAGGAACACCGGGGCCACTTTGCCGCGGTGGCGAGGACGATGAGCGATCGTTAATCGTCCAGCGTCCACGCGCGGACTTCCGCTATTTCTCAATTAATGTATGCGTTGAAACGGTGACGATCGATCGAAAGTTTGATCGACTCGTTGAGCTCTGTTACACTCAGATCTTTTTCATTCTGATTGACTCCGATCAATTAAACTTTCCACAATCGTTTTAGTACACAATTTTATCACGTCGAAAGCACCGAGCTCTCTAATACGATTGGCCCATGTGCTGGGTTAAGTGGTCTTTATTTCTCGGTCACAGAGGAGAAATCGACTCAACGTTAACGAAAATTTAATATAAAAGCTAGCGGAGAATAAAATTATTCTCACCTGGGAAGAAAATATTCAAATTTAAGCGTTTCGTTATGATTAAACGCCTCTTTGACAACTTGACAAACTTGAAAAATTACCAAATCTGAATTTTCTTAAGAAAATGAATGAAATAAAGTTTTTCACTCATGATTGTGATTTCATGTTTGTTATTAACACACTCGCATATGAACATCCGTATCAGCAAACATGCATTCGTTTGATCCATTCGTACATGCACTGTTAAAAAAATTTTTTTCAAACAAGTAACTTTTTTTTAATGCAAATAAATGAATTACTTGTATATTATCTAGTAATTCATTATTGTTTCCATGTAAATATGTTTTTGACATAAATTTAATATTTTTATGAAAACAAATATAAATTTCTTAAAAATAATGGACCGTTAATAGACGAGATTGCACGTTCACTACAAACAATGCGTCAATTTAATTCGGCTGACTAAATAAAAATTTCGACAGAGCTTTCGAATTTTTGCAGCCAAAGTATGTTTTGTTCGAAATGAAAAAAATGTACAATCTTAATTTAGAAAGTAATTTCTTTCTTCTTCCTGTAATACAAATTTTTTCGATTAAAGTTTTTTATTTTTATACCGAAGAGTAATGCGATTGCTGGAATAAAAGTCAATTACTTGTTTCAAGTACGTTGCGTGTTTCCAATGAAAAATATTGCATATTTTTCATGAGTAATTTCCATGTATGTCATCAAAATAAAATATTGTCACCAAAAATATTATTTATTTACCACGAAAATATATTATTTGCTCTGGGCAGCAATTCTGTATTTAATTTAAATAACGGTATTTAGTTTCAAGAACCTTTATTATAACGACTAATCAATAACTGCCAAAAAAATGATTTATTGGACGTAAAATATTTTTTTATCCAACCCAAATGAAAATATTTTAGTAGCCAATGAATTTCCCTCAAATAATTTGAATTACTTGGAAAAAGAATTTTTTTTTAACAGTGTGGAATCTGTGCACGTATCTTCGGAAGTGGGTGAGTATTGCAGCGCCACTGGGCAAGGATCCACCTGCAGGGTGTGTCCAACACCCGTTGCTGCTCACACCCACGTAATAATTATCGCGACTGAATAAAGCACATTTAAACCAATAGGCACAAAAAGACGCACGCGTACCGTAATCTGAGATATTCAAGATATAAATCAAGCATGTTTTTACGCATACATTTTCGATCCCGAGAAAACAGTCCTCAAAATTTATTCGGTTTCATCATAATTTAATCATTATGCCGTAAATTGAGGTGCTCTCGAAGGTAGCGGAGTGAAAATAGCCACAAAACTTTCGAAATGCTGCATTCACATTTTTACGAATTATAGCGTATTTGCCAGGCACTGACTTCTCAATTGTTATGGGTCAAGCCCAACTTATCATTGCATCCACGCAGACACGTGGGAAATAGTTGACAGTTTCGAAATCGAAAATTCCCTGCGCCGTTTATCCGATCGCAATAAACAAAGTTTCAGCTTTTTTACCGCTGCGTGGTCTCGAACTTTTTCATTCTTATCGATTAAAATATGTCCGAAATATTCACTTCTGAAAATTTGGGAAAATGGATCATCGATACACACGCTTAAGAGAGAATTTCCGAGTCCATTGTTCCCACAAGCGATGCAACAATCCAACGGTTATACACACCAATCATTCAGATCCATTGGATCGCTGAGACGGATTCAGAGCAATCTGACGGAGCGATTCGAAGTTCTCTTCCCCCAACGTCAAGGATATGCCTCGGGCAATAGACCCTCTGTACAAGAGGATTACAATGGAAGCGCTCGCTGTCTGTAGCAATTCGGGGAATACGTCACTAGCTGGTCTAACGAACGAGACGTCCGTGGATGATGTCCGTACAACGTGAACCTAAAATTACATGCACCAACATTCATTCGTGTAACATCGTAAACGCGACACAATTGTGATGGATTTTCACGCTTGACACTTTTACGTTTTATTGAAACTCTCGTAAAATGAGCGAGTTTTTCACATGATCATTTTGGTTGAAACAAATAAACGGAAAAATGTTTGGGCTTCCGGATTTTTCGTTATATCTGCTTAACTTTCGAGTAGGTTCGATAACCGCGGCTTTGCTAAAAGTATTCATGAACTAACATTCGATGAGAAGTTCTCGCTTGTAAGCCCTTTGAATTGCGGTAGAGCAAAGATTACTAATTTTTAAAAAAATTTCTACGTTGCCATTGTTTTAACGTGATTGACGTGATGGCTGATCGGATTGAGAATATTACATTTGATCTGCTTACATGGATTTTCACTGGTATCGCTCAATTTTCGACGTTCTGTTTGAGGAAATAATATGTAGGTCGATTCTCAATTTCTTTACATTTTTCGATTCAAACTTCGCTTCAGCATGCAGTCTGCTTTACTTGAAGTAACGACGAGATAAAATGGGACAACATTGAAGTATGAATTGTAGTCGAGCTTTGCTCACATTTCAGAATTAAAATAACCGAATGTTTGTGTAACGCTTGCGTTTTGTGGCGCGTGAAACATAAACTGACCCACTGAGAGCAGCATTTGTCACGAAGAGCGAGGTGTCCCGGTTGCAAATAGCTGCAGCTTTCAAAATGTATTTCCCTAACAACGTCGACGTGGCCAATCGAGAAAAAGAACAATACAGTTCACCCCACTTCCCAGCGTGGGTCGAGAGTTTTTCGTTCCCGCCGATTTAATCGTTCGGAGAAACGAAGCGTTAGAAATTCGAAGCTTTCGATGTGCGCATGTGATGGATTGGCGTAGCGTCACAAGCCAGCGGTAGAAACATGAATCATCAAATTCTTCGAGTTTAAAAACATTGAAACTTTTCGTTCGATAATTCTACACGAATTGCAAGCCGAATGAGATCCAGAAGAATAAACCCACTTACAAAATCTGAGTATATCTGAAATTCAAAAAGGGTGGAGACCCCGGTACGTCGCTTCAGGTTTCAAGAGAGTTCCACTTTCAACAAACTGCTTAAAAACACTCGCACACGCACCACCGCACTACCATAAACGCACGCGTACATATTCACGTATTCGTTTGAAATCCAACAACGAAATAACGTATGTGAAAATAGCGTGCAGTGTACAGCATAATACGAAACACACGTGTTATGTTAGCGAGAATCGAAGCTGCGAGTAAGGCCCTCATTTATAAGTATACTTCCTAGACGCACGCAACGCGTGTATTCGAAACCTCACGAATGTCTCTGCGCAGTCTACAGAAGAGTTACACACCGTACAGAGTTAGACAGAAAAACAAAAAGGGGAGAGAAAGAGAAAGATGTAAAGTTATTTTGTACTTACATACAGGAACTACTCTACTGACACGTTCCATAGTATTTATGGAATGGCTGAAAACCCATTCAGGTTAGTCGATACGAATGGGTTTGTTTATATTAATGCAAATATCGTACGCGAATCGAAAGTATTCAGTCATTTTACGTGTATCGATGTCTCCGCGTTCCCAAATGGCGAAGACTGTAGAGAACCAAAAAAAGGTTGACTTCGACGTTGCTCAATTTTCAAGGCGTCGTGACACGAGCTCCTTCGACTTTTATAAGCGCGTTAACATGTCCATCGCTCTACCTGCTGAAGCAGCGCGCATGAACATAAAATCACGATTGACCATTGGCTACACGTACGCGCTCCCGCGTCTCTTTGGACTGATAGAGCAGCCACACGTGTACGAAGACTTTCAGTCCGCGAGGGCAGATTACTCTAGCAAAAGTACTCTCGCACGCAAACGCATATTGCATACTTACGGCGATATTTTTCTCTCCTTTTTATCGCTCTCAATAGCCACGTATAATGATGCCTCCGAGCGATTTCCGTCTCCAGCTTCTCCAAACATCGCGCATATATAATAATTTCACGAGAAACGCATGCACACGGAGGCGATCAAACACGCGCCCTGCTCGCGAACCTGCCCATGTTCATGCTCCACATGAGCCGTGTACTCAAGTCTGTCACCGCATGAGCAAACCATCCGATTTTTATTTCGACAAAACTCGTACGGCTCTCCACGCAAACGTCCGCCTCATACTCACGGGGCTTAGAAAAGCGAACGCGAGTTACTTGGACCCCTTCCAGTTATTTGGCGCACTCCGATGTCTCGGAGACCGCCATCTGTTTTAGAACAGCAAATATTTTCATTACGATTAATAGTGAAATCCTTTTCACTATTAGAGTGGAAGCTTTCCCTGGATTCGATCGACCGGAGACTCGTACGATCCGCACATTTCGTGAGTTTTCCCGTTTTATTTCCGGTACCCCATCCATTGAAATGCAACGAGCGACCGTTATTTTGAAAACGCAAGAAAAAAAATTCGTCTCGTTTTAGCCCCTCCTGAAACATTCAATTCTGCCATTCCCAATTTGTCAGTGTGTTTCTTATTTTCGTAGAAACTCATTTTTATTTCGTTTGTTAACTTTTCAAAAAATTTTGCTACTAAAGAAACGAATTTATCAATTTCAATGATTATTTGTGAGAATGTACTAAAACCACAAACGACGTTGTTCTGACTCGAACAAGGGAAGGATTCTTAGAGCAATAAACACCGATCCAGGTTCCACCTTTTGTGCAAAACGTATAGGATTCTCTTGTACGAAAGCATATTTCGAAAAACATGTTTTTTCGCCCCAAGACCTGAGCTCCAGTGAATGGATTCTAGGAAGATTCTTTTTCAATGAATCTTTCGATATCCTCAATTAGATTAACACGCTATACTAAACTGCTTCAAATAACACTGGATACAAAAAATAATGACGAACCATTGAGATGATAGTTTCAGTTTTCCTCATCAATTTTCACGCATATCACGATCGGAAATGTTTTATGACATTGAAAACACTTTTCTCGTGCATTTAGTGAGTGACCATCTAGCTCAAGAAATGGAAAAAGTCATAATTGCGTCTCGATGCACTCTGAGCGACGCGTATATGGACGATGTATGGTACAGGACGTGTAAGACAAGATGGAGAAAAATGGACGAAGGAGTGAGAAAAGGGGACTCGTAAATCGGCGTGTCGGATGTACTTTGCTGCGGTGTGAATTCGATCTCGTCGTTGGTACGTGCAAGCACCTATATGCGTTTCTACCAGCACTTCGACTCATCACGAAGTATATCTACAACAGCTTTGTTCAGGCGCATACGATTTGGATTTTCTTGGTGTGTGTGTGTGTGTGTTTGTGTGTCGGAATCCCTCGCGTGGCCCTCGAGAGAGGATTCTTCATCCTTATATGTTGTTTTCCCCGTATTCGTGCGACTTCTAATTCTCCACGAGTTCATGCACAACGAGGAATTCGGAAGACGCGTTTCCAAGTCACGTAAATCGTCGTACATTGCAATTTGCAATGTTTAGGATCGGTGGGACGACTCACTGGACTCGGAGCTCGGAACGGAAGAGAGAAATAAATAACGACGGAAAACAATGAGTAACCAAAAGTGATTTATGGAAATATTTATGGAAAAATACGTGTCGATGGATTCAGTAATTAATATAAAAAATAAATTTGTATTCATTATAAAAATAATTCATTTTTCAGATCGATTAAATCAAAGAATGAACGATAAAGTTTCAAACTCATCAAATTGAATAAATTCACTCGAGAGTTTCGGACTCGTTATTATATCGCACGCCATATTCATCGACAAATATAAACGCAGTGATCAAATGGTATGCCATAAAATCAGTTAAACATTGCCTGCAAGAAATAAGAAAAAATGTGGATTCTACATATCTTTGTAGCACTCGCAGCACCGATCTCTGATCGGAAACGATATTTTTTAAGTTGGTCCTCCTCAAGGGACCATATCTTCGATCGACTTCAAAATGATTCGCGGTTGACCGTGAGATTTCTTCGCATAGACGTGTCCGTTCTTATGCCATACATACGAATAACCCAATTGCGCCATGTTGCGTTTGGCTTGACGGAATAATCGATAGGTCGAAGGAGGCAACATCTCATTCAGGTAGACAGTCGATTGGCCAAAGGCAGGCGAACAATCTTCGAGTACTTGTGACCAAACAAAGTTTTTCTTCGCACGCCGTTTCTCCAAAACGTAATCACGCACTATGTCAGAAACGAGTAAGGCGACACAGGGAGCCCTGAACGGTTCTTGAGACTGCTCGGTTTGATTTTTTCCACGTTTGACCATTATCCTCATCGTTATAATATCCGTCGACCGTTCACCAATATCGAGAGCCTCGAAAACCTTCTTGAGAATAGTTTCCGGGGATAGTGTACAATCCGGTGGTATACCGGAGAGCACCACTTGGCCCGCGTGTGAAACATTTCGTACGTTAGCTATGCTGGCAACTGTGTCTTTCAGTGAATCGATTTTACTCTCCAAGCATTCATAGTCCTCCTTCAAAGATTCGACTTGCATCAAACAGTTGCTTAACGACGCCTCGATTGCACGCATTCGATGTTGAATAATAACCTCGGCGTATTCTGTGCTAGTGTTCTGAAGCGCTGCCGATCCGAAACCATCCTCAATATTTTTAGCTACCATGTTATCGGCGACCTTCGGCCCTGGCGTTTAAAAATTTCTGTAAATTCAAAGTACCGAATAAGCGACAGAACCAAACGGCAGTACGAGAGAGAAAGATGGTTCGTCATACCGAACAATGTTATCCTGCGATCCCATGATAACTCATCAGCTGATCTGAGCAAATACTTCGGCAGTAATCGTATCGCAGCTTCGGATTAAATCGTAGGGGCATGCGCAGCACACTCGAGTTCCTTCCTTCCAACAGCCCTGCAAACCTCGGCTCACTGAGACTTGAGATCGTTGGTATCAATAACATCAACAACGCGTACAGCCACGAATAAATATGCGAATATTGTAACGCAGTGTACGAGCGATAATAAGCAAATAAATACGCATGCGTGTTATGAGATTGTAGCAGAAATTTTGAGCATGAAAAAAATATTTCAGGTTAGGAACAATTGTAGGTTTTCATTCCCAAATACTTGGAAAGCGCGCAATTTGACTATTAAAATTATACATTGAAACTTGTTGCCTCGAGAATCGGGAAAAATTTTAGAAAGCATGGGCGGCTATGAAACAGAAAGATACAGGGACAAAAAAGTTTACAATAAAGTTCGATTACTGCCGTTACATTGTAGCGGAATATTGCTGGATGGAGTTCTAATGAACACCTTGAACCACGCGTATTTCGTGAAAGAATGTGACGTTTATGGCGATAGGGAATTAGCACGCGGAAATGAAATCTTCCACAATCCTGTACATCGCAGGAGATTCCAAGCATTTCGCTTCAATCATAAAAATTCGATGAACCACGCTCAAAAGTGTGCCAGAAGAATAAGAAAAGTGACAGAGCAACGATACAAAATGCCGGTTAAAACGGCAGGAAAATGCTGTTAAAAATACGTGGCTGTGAAAAATTTGAGGAAAACTGATTACATGAGAAACAACGATGGTACAAACACTCACCTTGCTTTTTCTTGATTCGCTTTCTCCTCTTTTTTGTTCCTCAATGCTCTTCACAATTCTAAAAGTAACGTTGACGTACACCTTCTGAATTAATCGACAAATTATTTAGATTCAGACAGCCTCGTGTGGTTGTGCGACGAATCATTGGAAAACAGGGAGGTGGAAAGAGGTGGGGAAGTGAGGACACACGAGCTGCGTGATCAATATCACCAGAGGGCTCTGGAGGTCTCGAGCAGTTGAATAGGGACCGTGCGCAGCGTCTATAGTGTCACTATGCGGCCAATTTAAAAACTTCCTAGGTGCAATTTGAAGCAGGCGCATATGAGAATTATTACTTTTCGCATTATTTAACGGAATAAAATTATTATTTTTTATCATGTCTCGATCGAGAAAATATTGTTGCATTCGAGAGTGCTCTAATGCACAATTTCGACACCGAGACATTGAAGTATCAGTAAAATTTTATTATTTCCCAGAGGGCACAGTCCATTCTCCATATGGAAAAGTGAGAAACGGACCAAATGGATCAAAAGGTTAAACACTGTCAATTCATCCACTAAACTTTCTGTTTCTACGACATTTAAAACGTCATTCGATTCAAACAGATTTTTTCCTTTTACGCCATTTTGATTTTGAATGCGATCATTGTTGATCGGACAAAAACCGTGTTTGATTACTTTAATCATTATTTTTTTTCGAAAAATTAATTATTTTCAGTGATTTACAGTCAAAATATCATCAGAAAAATAGCCCATTCAGACACGAGAGAGCGCGCTCATCGACTGTAGTGCTGCTCTCTATAGCTCACGCACGGTCCCTATTATTTGCGGCGGTTCATTCGAATGTTGCCGTAATTCCAAATCAACGATATATCCTCTCTTTTTTGAAAGAAAGTCCGATCAGAATGGGATTCAGGTTAATACTGTAAACTCGATAAATGTATCTTAATCATCCTTTACAAAAAATTCACAAATTTTTCGTATTCAGTGCAATTGCAATAATACCGAATAGCATTAATGGCAACTTTTGTGCTGTCAACAAAAGTCAGTCTCGACGTCATCGAAGCCTGTTGCAAAGTTCACTGTTTCACGTGCAGCAGATTTCTGCGCCGTTCGTGTGAAGTAGAGGAATAAAAATGAGAGGAATAATGTGAGGAGATCGAAGAGAAGATTTCTCGAGCGTTGCAGGTGTAATTGTACTGCTAGCCACAGTTGAATGTACGAGTGCATCTTAGCTCTTGGAAGATGAATGTGGGCGAAAGCAACGTCCGTTTATGCGATGCGAAAGACGCCGGCGCGAAAATTTGCAGTGGCAAAAGGCACAAAGGAAGTGTCATATTTGTTTATGCAAAGCGGGGAATTGTTGCTGAACCACGCGATTCAACGTATGGTTATACAATTGGACATGCGTATAAACAAGATTGTATTTAAATGCGTGTTCGGTGTGCATGTGTGTGCAACTACTGCTGGAACTTGTCGGCGAGAAGCCGTTTGATTTATGTCCACGGACGTCTTTATTATATTGTCTGGCATGGAATCCCTCTCGTGTAACTTACGCATTCTCTCTATCGCTTACTTTGCCGGTATCCGCGAACGGATGTGGGGAACCAGACGGAGAAAGAGAAAAATGACGAATATGGTAATAACGTGGAATGCCATATCATTAACCTTGTACACGACGAATAATTGTATTGTGTTTTCGATCTGTGAAAGAAATAAGAAAATGGCCGTGTGAATTCAGTCAGATAATGGAGACCCTGAATTTAATGGGAATCAAATTTATGCAGAATGAGTTTAAAGACAGTTTTGATGGATCTGATCGCAGTTTTTCTCAATTTGCATTCCAACTTTGGGCTTTAGCCCCAATTTAGGTGCCAGTTTCTCTGTTCATTGGATGCCAACGAGCATTGAACCAAGGACTCTGGAAGAGCAAAGTCTTTCGAAAAAAATAAAAGCAGGATACGTCGAGGTAAATTGATTAAGAAGAAAAAAGTTGGCAGCGTCCAATGGCCGCCAGCTCCACCGCAGCCAATTGACTCACAGCTCATGATAATCATTACACGAAATAAGTTTATGGCAAATTCATTGAGACGAAATTACTTAATTTTCCCTATCATTGAGGATTATCCATTGATTGGTTCTTGTCGTGATCGTCCAAGACA
Source organism: Venturia canescens (assembly GCF_019457755.1). Taxonomy (NCBI): domain Eukaryota; kingdom Metazoa; phylum Arthropoda; class Insecta; order Hymenoptera; family Ichneumonidae; genus Venturia; species Venturia canescens. The sequence continues at coordinate 8,124,026 of NC_057426.1, forward strand.
AAAATTGCACACTTCGAGGGAGATCGAGCGCGATGCGAATTCGAACGATCAACGATGATCTCGGCGACGAGAAATCGGAAGAAAGGTGGAGCGAAAAGGAAAGAAGAACTCTTGAGTGAAGTGATCTTACTAGATATATAAGCAAACGCCTCGGGATCCCGACAAATAATAAAGAGAGTCGAAGACGTCTCATTAGGGCGTGAGATAAGCCTGATTCGTGGCCCGGGGCCGCTGACAGCCGCCGATCGCTTCTTCTCCCTCTTCATCTTCGTTCTGCTCTTCATATTTTTCCTTTTCGTATTCTTCTCGATGAGCTCGTGCGCGCTTCTTCCACCGTCTTCCACCTTGACTATTCCGTCGATCTGATCGGATTCGCAACGCATCCGCTATCGGTGACGCTCTCGATGATCGCACTTCCATTAAGCCGCATAATTCACGCATTACGCTCAACCTACATCCGGTTCCGATATACATGCACCAGCATGCATTCCTCATAGAATTACTTCATTTACAGTTCGCTTCAAGATAAATAGCAAGAGTTAAGTTTAATCACAGATTTATTAAGCGTCTACGTTGCTTGATATCATTCTGACTTTGAGAAGATCGAGGAAACTTTTACAATGGCATTGATCAACGACAAAAAAAACAATTTTTGTATACAAACCTTCAGAGAACATATGAATCTACTATCAAAACTCGTCTGCTTGCTCGAGGAAAGTTATCAATTTATTTATCTGTCAGGTAACAGCAAAGAATTCTGAAAATAAAATTCGAGACAATTTTACTTAATCATCGCTATTGCTAACTGGAATAAAAACAATTTTAGTGCAATAGAAATTTCTCTTGAATTTTTCCACCCTCAAATTTGGGAGCTTCAATAAGTTCGGACGAGATTTTTTCATTGTTTTTGATCTTTCTTAAGAGATAACGACTCAACTCTCTTGAATTTAAATACCCCTCAGTATGCAGAGTTCGGCTCAGGGTCGCAGAAAACAGTTTTTTAAAATGACTCAAATTGCAAGCCCCACGAGCGTGAAGTCGACAATGAGTCAGTGGTACGAATAGGGAACGGGAAACCTGGCAGAAAAATATAAATTCTTCGAAAATTTTCAACACTTATCATTGCCAAAATACGTCACGCACAAACTCCATCAAACGTGCACACACTTTTGCTGTTCTTCGTGAGTAAAACCGAAAGAATTCAGAAACATTTCGAGCTGAGCTCGAAGTGTCCCGCATTGCGATATCCATTCTGTAATTTATTCCAATAAAACTGCGATTAATCAAGTTACGTGGCACAAGTAAGTGGTCTGCGATTGAAACTTTTTAACTTCAAGCATATCTCCTCGAAATATAATAAATTTTCATTCGCCATAGAGAATGCAATTATTCATCTACAAGTTCTACTAAATTTAATCAACGAGATGACAAATCCGATAAAATTCCTCGGTAATATAACTTCGCTGAATTCTAGAAAGGATTAAAAATCCACTGCACTCTCAGCCTCTTTTCTTAACGAGCGATTCCACCTTTTTTTTCACTTACACAATTAATTAATCGAGAGACTCGCGAGAGTTACGCTAACTGGTGACATACTGGTCGGTTTTATCTGTGAATTATTGTCGCCTTCCATATCCCATCGTTTCGCTGTATACAACCGTACTCCAGCAGTGCACATACAACGCTGCATTGCGACTAAGCTCGATCGAACGACTCAAGTCTTCGCAGGCATGTGTAAATTGTCTAAAAACTACGAAAAGGAGGTTTTCCACTGAATCGGTTGAATTTTATTTACTGAATCAATTTCACCTGCATCAGAATATCATTGGGCAATGCTTTATCTGTAACGTTCCACAGCATGATCAACAGAGTTGCCATGGCCAGAATAGAGCATTTCCCTTTTAGATCATTTTAGCATTTTAGATCGCCAGCTTTGCGAGTGTTTATTGTTTTACGGTTGACTCGATGAGTTTCGATTCCCATCGGAAAATCTTGTGAAAATTACACTTTACAGCAAACTGTACCGAGGCATTATCAATGCTTCGCGCATTAGTCCGAGTTGGCTCCACGAGCCAGGATTAATGTATATAATAAATCTGGTTTACCATTGTTCGGAATGATAATACTTGTGAAATTATTGAAATACCTGCTGCTGGTTGTATCGAAACTGGCTTCAGCTGCTTTTCGTTCAATCAGCTTTCCCGAATAGAGAAAATCGTAAGCTGCTCGCACTCGTCAAATCGTTCCATTTGTGCTCATGAAATGTTGAAGCAACCAGCGAGTAATAATGCAGCACTAAGTATAGGCACACTATTCTTGCATGAGGAAAAAAGTTATTAAATGAGCAAAACGTCTCTCACGGGGAGAGAAAACATTTCGATTTCTCTCCACATCCACTTCGGCGCAATGAATTATTGTCACTGTATTTTTTAATATTTTTCATGCAGCTTCAGCGCGATGAAGTTGCTGTCACATTAATAGAGCCGGTGTGCCTTCTCACGTTGTTACAGTTGTAAAAGTTGCAAGCCCGTTTGCTCGTAAAACTAAAGGTCCGTTGTGTGTAACAGCACCGATGTTCGTATGTATGAATTATACATATCAGAAGATACTATTTAAGGTCCGAATATAGCTATAAAGAAGAGTTAATCAGTGCCCCGACCACCGCCTTGTTATTGATCCGTAATTGAATGCCTCGATTCATTACTCGGTGATTATATTTCAACCCGGTGAGCTCTTTGCCCGAATTATAAGGCTCGATTCACACTTGGAAACTGCGGCTTCGATGATCTCTGCAGAAAAAATTTGTCAATAATTTGGCGCAACAATCTTTTTTTTTTGAGGAAGCTGATAATCGTCAAAAATCATATTGCGCTTTATTATGACCGATTGTTAATGTTGCAACTAATGAAAATGAGTTTCGAAAGAAAATCTTGAAAAATTGTATATTTAAAAAAGTAATGCCAAGGCATTTTCACATCGAAGATCTCACCGCTTCGCGGTGTTAAAACGTGCTTAGTTTTTCTTACGTCGCTATACTGAAGGTAAAAATATGTTAATTAAAACCATAAATTGTTGAATTTTGCAATAATAATGTCTCCTTATTTCGCTTGCGTCGAGGCTAATCTATGAGATAATCTAAATGTGTTCCATAAATAAATGAGGAAAAAAATCATAAATCCATGTCACCCGACGGAGATTTTTCCCGCGTGTAGTGTGCAGCTCTATCGCCGCGGTTTCTGACTGCAACATTCCCACGAGCTGTCACTACTCGGGCAAGCGTTGGTGCATGCGACGACCACAACCAGCAGATCAGACGACTCTGAAAAACCTTTCGCCATTCCTGCGCGCATAAGAGCCCGAGAACCGATGCAAACTTGTCGTTAAAAATATTCAAATAATAATAATAAACAAATTATTAAAATAAAAAGCGCTCTTCTAGTCGTATTCGTCGTCACTGTCTTTAAGTCGTGTGCGA